>NC_092667.1:4469930-5102430 GCF_032118995.1 Asterias amurensis | reverse complement strand
TGTTCCCTCAATTTTGTTGGTTTTAAGGAACAGCTCACTACATCTGTACAAATATTTTAAGCAGCAGAGCAGAAGAGCAGCAGAACAATTGGCATGCACTCTTCACCACTGGAGATTCTGCTGAATCCTTCCCACTATCCTTTCTCATATACTTCACACACACTTCTATGTACACTCTATCAGCCGACACCCTGATCCTTTCTTATGATAAACTTACCCCTAAGATTATGCAAATAAGCTGTACGGTTAAACTCGAGGTTCACTGCTCCTCATGTTGGGGTATCCCCTCTGGGTCAAAAGTGTGCATAATGAATAATTAATATTGACCCCAAACAACCATGGCCAATTGGGTCCTGGCACCAAGCCTGCCATGAATATTTACACAAAGTTAAAAAGAACTTGAACAAATTATATGCAATGTCTCTGAAGGAGAGACATGAATATTCATATAACATCAAAGCACTTTCATTTTTCTCTGACACAAAATCAAACTTTTGTGTAAAATTACTTCAGGTAGGGAGCTGTTTCTCACAATGTTTTATACTATCAACAGCTCCCCATTACTCGTTACTAAGAAGGTAAATGCTAATAATTATTTTGAGTAGTTACCAAATGCCAATAGTGTCCACTGGGGTTAAGTTATAGTTCCAGTCTAGTTTAGTAAGTTACCATTCAGATTAGTCCTGGTCAAATCCTTCTTATCCAACTTCACTGGTCTAAGTGACCCTCTTTCTGCAGTTGAGAGGATGTATTGAAGGGTTACGATAATCGCAACTAGGTTCACGCCGATTTTTCTGAGAAATTAATACAAACTACTATAGGCCATTTAAGAAAAAAGTCAATTTCTTGTTGAGATAAGTTTGAATAATCCTTTTAATTGCCTATTTATTATCAGGTTGTTTCTGAGGAGCATGAGACTGATGATTGGGATAAGAGTGCAGTGGTACCCCTGTCTATCAGCCGATCTGATGTGATTGAGCTGATCAAGGGAGATCAGTCGATACCCTTAGAAGATGTTACTGTCTGGGTTGATCCTCTAGATGCTACACAAGAGTACACAGGTATTGACAGAAACAGAGTCAAAGTGTTTTGGTTCATTCTAGGGTGTAGCCGAGAGGATGAGTTCTGGACAAAATTTACTGAGCATGAAATTTCTTCCTTGATAAAAACAAGATTACCAACCAAATTACCACAGCTGATTTTCAGAATTTAAGCAAACAGCTTACCAGTATACCTACCAGTAAAAAGCAATATGCAACAAATGGAAATTTGGTTGGTAATCATGTTGTTATCAAGGAAGAAATTTCATGCTAAGCAAATTTTTTGTGCTTAGCAGCTCTATGAAACTGGGCCCTGGTGTTTCTGTTCAGCAGAGTGTGGGTTCGAGTCCCAGTTATGACACTTTTGTCCCTCTGAGCAAGACACTTAACTATAATTGCTTCTCTTCACCCAGGGGTAAATTGGTACCTGTGAGGGCAGAGATGGTTCTTGTGATTGATTTAGCTTAGTATACGGCGCATATTTGTTGCACAGGCTGTATACTCCCCAGGGAGCTGAGATTGTTTATGGAATGAATTAAATCATAATTAATGGTCCAGTGGCTAATATTGTTGGGAGCGCTTTGAGACACCCTTCGTGTTTGTAATGCGCTATTTAAAGGCAGATGATTATATTATTACACAGGTATAGACGGGAAAAAAATGAATTGTTTTGGTCCATTCTAGCATGTTCGTATGTAGTTGCTAAAGGTTCTAGTTGTTTTATAAGAGGGAAGAAAACAAATCTCAAAGTAAACAAAGAGATTTGGGACTTAGAAATGAGCAAAAACTCTTTAAAACCAGGCTCTTACTCTTGTTCTTCGCGACTGACATATATGTTACTAAATATATGTTACTAAATATTAATAACATCTCATAGAATTGCTTGACAAATGCAGATATTATACTAAGCGTTACAATTACGTCAAGCCATACTGTGTCTGTACTTAACTGTATGGTATTGGGCTCAGATGGTTAACTTTGCACATTGTTTATTTACAGATGATCTTCTGCACTATGTTACTACGATGGTGTGCGTCGCTGTACGCGGTGTTCCAACCATTGGTATCATACATAAACCATTTATGGAAGCTCCGAACACTGGTAAGCTAACTAAGAATACATTATACAATTGTTGCACGCTGTGACGGGGTCCATGGCGTTTTGTACACTCGAGGGGGTAAATGGAACCCGAGGTGAAGCCGAGGGTGCCATTTCCCCTTGAGGGTGTACAAAACCCATGGATCCCAGTCACAGCGTGCAACATTTGTTTTGTTATACCTTTGTATAACTGTTATTCCTCTTCTCGAAGTTCTGTTGTCATCTTCAAACATTATTCCGACATTATTACAACATTATTACAATTACTCATTGTTTAATTAGCAGACGAATAAGAATTCCCTCGTACCCGCGCTTGTTTCATACACAGCGCTGGAAATCAACCCACGCTGGGAACGATTAAGTTACCCGGCCCGTCGATGTAACATGGGTTTTGTTGTGCGTCACATGAGTGGTTCTCGACCAATCAAACTTCACAGTTTGTTACTGAGGTATAACAATCCATGTTGTGTAACAGCGGGAACAGTTTTATAAGACAATTCAGTACCAATAAGATGTTCTGTCAATCATGCTGGAGGCTGAAATAGTTTGATCAATCATTTAATACAATGTTGGATGATGGTAAATGGTCATGCAGACATTAGGAGGGTTGACTATCTTCTTCTTCCTTTAGACAAAAACCTTAGTTATTTAACTACTATTTTCTTGTGATGTTACAGTTTGGGCATTTGTTGGTCAGGGCCACTCCCCAAACCTGAAATTACCCGTCAAGAAAGCCGACCTGTCAACGAGTCCGAAGATCATCGTTTCTCGCTCACACCAAGGGGAAGTGGAAGCAGTTGCCAAGACATCGTTTGGAAAGGATACAGAAGTTATTCCAGCTGGGGGTGCAGGTAAATACTGATGTTTAAGAAGTATAGTGGAGTTTCTCATGAAATGTTTATCTTTCGGTCATAAAAAAACTCAAGGAGTGCAAGAGTTTTTGGAAAATAGATTGCTCTGCCAGAGACCTGAACTCACTGGTAGAAGCATAAAAAAGAAGATCGGGTATAAAGAAATCAAGGAGTGTAAGATGTTTTAGAAAACTTTGCTCTGCCAGAGACTTGAGAACACTGGCAGAAGTAGACTGTCTCCCAAAAGGAAGATCTGATGATGCGTCATCATGGACCAGAAGCCGTCACTCACAGTTCCAGACTGGTGTCGATGGTTTGTTAGAAAGATAAAGAAATCAAGGTCAAAGGGTTTGGGTACGTCTTGTGCGACACAAAACACAAACGTCAACTGTGGGTTTTCCCTGGAATCATTCTCTGGAATTTTGCTCCCACATTTAAAAGTGAAACATGTTGTATTCTCTCCATTGGGTTCTTGGTAGTATAGTGATAAGGTTAACTTTTTTGAGAGTCCTTTGCTTCACCATCACTGAACTTTGAACTGAGGAATTTGTTACTCTTTATTTTGTCTTTCTCTCCACCAGGTTACAAAGTGTGGTCCCTGTTTGAAGGAAAAGCCGACGCCTACATCCACACAACGCTGATAAAAAAATGGGACATCTGTGCTGGTAATGCCCTTTTAAATGAGTTCAAGGGTAAAATGACAACGCTCAAAGGAAACGACATCGACTATAGCTGGAGCGTAGAAAAGCCAGACCCCAAAAATGAAGGTGGACTTTTAGCATCATTATGGGAGCACAAAATGTTTTTAGACAAACTTGCTCCTGTCGTTGATAAAAAACAATAAAACAAAAGCTATTTGGTTTGAGAATGATGTATTGATTTGTTGGGAGGGGCTGTCATTGTTGAACAGAGAGCCATGTAATGTATGACTATGAAAGAGGGGGTCGATAGACCTGTAGGTCTTTAGAAATGATGGTTTGGTACTTGCTGTAAAACATGTAAAGTAAGTAGTGGGCGTAGACATGTGTACCAACACTTTGAACACCCCAAACCCTTTGCAACAATAAGCAGTCCACTTATTACTTGATCAATATCATTCTGAAGTCGTGGTTCCTGAAGGGTTTTTTTTTTTTTTTTTTTTTGGGGGGGGGGACTTTCTTTGACTTAAATCAACAAGTTTTGGGTATTAAATGCAGTTTAGTTTCATAACATCTCTGTAAAAATAAAAGGTTGGTGGATGTTGTACCTTTTTTCTATAAGTCTATCAATTGACACTATTGGTATTTCATTTTCATATTCTTTGCACAATCAAATTAATTCTGCAAAAAGCTCAGCTGAACTTGTCCCAAATGTTGGTATGATTTTAGGCAAATTTGTTTTAGTTTAACTTGTGAGCAGGGCAATTGTGCTTGAAAACTTTAAGTAGAAGTTCAAAAATTCATGTGCAATATTGTTTTGGGAATCGACAACTCTTCTGGAGAACTTGATTGCATTTTAACTACCTTCATGAATCTTGGTATGACGCTAAGCTTGAAAAGATTACGATTCTCCTAAAAGCAACCCTGATGTTTTCAACTCTTTTTGTTTTCATTTTGTTTTCCCTTCAAAAAACCAAGGTTTATAATGCTGAACATTCCTTCTTCTTCTTTTACCAACTTAGTGAACATGCTTTTGTAGTCGTTTCATAAAAAAAATATTTTTGTTAATAGAAAAGTTGTGTGTTTTATTTTATTTGTAAACATAAGAGAAAAACTTAAGTAGCGATTAAATATTTGTTAGTTTTGCATCTTGGATAAGGAACAATATTTTGTTTTCATCCTTTATCAATGTGTATTACTACTGTATCACTTGGTAGCATTTAAACCCAAGACCTTTGTATTGCTAGAGCAGATGTGTTTCCATTAGACCACTGAGTTAGCCCAGTGGGAAGAGTCAGTTTGAATCATATATACCAAGCCTTGAAACAACCCACGGCCCCGTGCCCTGTGCTTTTGCTGTGGTGCCCTCTGCAAGGTTATTGTACAAATTTACATTTTTCTACAGAGGTGCCCCTTACCAGAGAGAAATTGCTGTGCCCCTTCAAGAGGGAAGTTCAAGGCCTATTATAGTGATACTCACCACCTTGTTAGAAATCAAGAGTTATGTAATAATATAGTAAAGGTTTGCTGTATACTTCCTTGGGAGCTGAGATGGTTTAAGAAATGAATTAAGGCCCAGTGACCAGGGGTACGAATTGAGACGCCCTTCGAGTGTGAAAAGTGCTATTTAAAAACTGGTTATTATGATTAGTATTATTATTAACATGTAATGATAAGAATTTTGCGGTTTCACATTTACTTGTTCTATAATCATGCATGTCGGTTTCTAATATTAGTTCTGGCTTTTGCGAGTTAGGATTTCAGATCACCATCAGAAGACTTTTTTATGCAAATGATGCAAATATTTTGCAATAGCGCCCTCAGTAGTTTGCATGCCACTAGGGTGTGTCAGAGTGTGTGTGAAAGGGGGGGGGGGGTTAACAACATAACTGGTGTGCGATACAACCGAAATAGGTTAATTCGATTAGAGTAGTTTATTACATGTAACTGATTTTCTTGTAACTAAATTTCAAAGTTCTGTGAGTTATACTAGTTCGATTTTTACAGTAATTTTCACATGCATGCTGTTTTGCTAGCGTGAAAGAAAAAGGAAGGAAAAAAGAAAGAAAAAAAACTCATTCATGTAAATGTTATGATCAGTTTATGCTAGATGTAAACTGAGATAAAGTTTTGTTGGTTTATCTGCTGCATGTTAAAAAATTACACAAAGTTTATGAGCAAATTTTGTAAAATGCAAACGCACATTTGTTTAAAATGTTAGTGAAACAAAAATGAATTTCAGGAAAGTGCAAAGTCAAAAGTTGTTTAGTTGAAAAAGAGATAATCTTTTTTGGGTTGACAAATTAATATTCTTCGAGAGTATCATGTTTGTATCTTGCGGTATAAAACACATTTTGTATTAATAACTTTCTACTAGTTCTTTCTTCAGTAAATATAAATGTTTCTACCTGACAGTAAAAGGGAAGACAGTTGAAGGTCAGAAGGTTTTAATTTTTAAATAACTGTATGACTCGATTCGAGAACAATACATTGTTTCTGGTTTTGTTGTAGAGAAACACAAAGTGTAAACTCGTGTGTATAGCATGGACCTATCGATATTATTATTTCTAAATAAATTTCTATTTGTTATTGACAGAAATCTGACTATTGTTTACTTCCTTTGTTTACCGTTTCACGAAACACAACATGATTGGTTAATACTTCCTGTCGTATATTTAAAGAGACACTCTTAATTTCATAATTACCAAACAGTTCACTTGGAAACCTGTTAAGTTTAATATTTGAAGCTTTACAACATGATAAACCTCTGGAAAGAACTGGTGGTTCTTAAAAGAAACACCGCAAGGGACAACTGCCTCGACCTTTAAAACGACCTTCTTGGAACCACAATTCTTCAAGAATCTCACAATAAACTAGTTCACTTCGTTAATTTCTAGTTTTAATTTTAACCCAAAAAAAAAACAGCACCATATGATGCAGCACTGCTGTGAGAAATATATAATCAACTATTTTAGGTTGCAAGTAATTAAAAACAAAAGATACACCGGCAGTTTATGTTGTGTGTAAGCAACACTTTTATTCCATATTTCCATAACTAATTTACTTTTTTGAAAGATAGTTAAGGTTCGAGGAATGATGTTTCTTGCAAATTTATAAACACGACAAAATCATGTTAAAGGAGTTCGATCTCAGGTAAAAAAAATACAAATCTGGTTTGTTTTTCTGTAATGTATCGTCCCTTTAAGAACAATGTGGTCTACTTCGCTTCCACTATTAACATCTTGTTTTGTTTTGTTTCGTATCGATTCAATGAAGTTTGTTTGTACAAACCACTTTACTTCTCTGGACCCCCCTACGAGTACTGAGTAAACATACGTGTAAACTATACCCGGTACCCCTATCGACCACTGATCGATTTATCGTGTTGCTAACGGCTGGTGTACCTGTTTAGGCTCTTTTGTTCATTGACAATTGATCCAGACATTATGGTCGTACGTACACTGTAGATGTAAACAGCTCCATGTGCATAAGCAGAGAGGGGCAGATCGTTACCCTTTGTTGTGGGATTATTATACCCAGTGGGGCTTTATAGGGGGGGGGGGGCTATCCTAAAGGGGCAATCTCAAAAGTTGAGGTTCGGTGAATTTTCGATGAAAAGTTGTATACGTTGATTAGAACATGGAGGAATTCCTCCATGATTAGAATAATGATGAGTAACTTTGGAAGTCTGTGCTTTATTTAAAGTAACGTTAGGACTCGTATTATTGTGCAAATAACGGCAAACACATCCGAGCAAAGGGCAACTATCTCATTCTGAGCATTTCTGAGGGACAGTAGGGAATTTTTGTGTGCTAAACTTTTGGCAAGTACCCTTAACAAAAGTTGACCTTATGCGGTTTGAAGCAGTCTGGGTACTACACTCTGTTTTCACCTGACAACATAACCAAAGTGACGTGAAATGGTCTACAATTTTGAGTTTTCTTGATCTGAGGGCGAAGTAGGATTAATTTATATCAATGATTGGTCGGAAGAGTTGATCAGAATGTTTGCTTTCCAGTGGGAGATTCTGGCAAGAGGTTAACTTATCCTCGTTTGCCACCGATATGTATACCGTCTGGAGTTGAGTTTACTCGGCATGCAGTGTTGCTGTTTACACGGTAAGTGTGTGGAAGGTTTCGAGTTCCTTGGAACCTTGGAACTTCATATTATATCGGTCCTGTTACTTCCACCGTGGTTAGGTTTATACATAGTCCATGGGGGCATGGGTACACTGTGTCACTGTGGTCATACTCAAGCAGGTGTACATTATGTGTTTGTTAGTGTTGATAAACTACGCGATTTGGTGAGTGTCGTCAAGGGTGACATGGGTGCATGTTTGCACCCCGGCTGTGCCTGCCGAACAAGGCCCCTATTGTGCCTAGAGGGGATTGCCTTGCCTTTAACCGGTAACTTTGACTCAAATGGGTTGTGGCCCATCACAAGGGATCAACCCATCACCCATTTTACTATTTTTTAGCAACATGCTCGTATGTGACCCTATTTCTACAGCTTGGCATCTACCAAGGTTATATTTGTATTATGTTCACTGCGACTTGTAGTGAAGTAGATGCGGTCGTTGTAGCGTTTTCTTTCATTAAATCTTTATTTTGTCATCTTGAAACCCATGAAATATGTTCCCAGCAACAGTTAAAAAGTAAAGTAAACATGGGCATTTGGTGCCAATCTCCCTAAATTGCTTGGTTACCGTTCAGTGGCCCACTTTTATTACTTTGTCCTTATAATACCGCATTTTATAACCGATATTAAAAGCTCATTTTTGAAAACTTCTTGTCTCTCTATACATTTGTATTGCTTTTTAATTTGACAGTTCAGCCCAACAATGTTCTGTTTCTCTGCAATCACTGTTACCACCAAACAAGACGCACAATCTCCTAAGCTGTATTTCCTTTTCTGATTTGTGTGAATTCTGACCGGTATTATTCATCAGTTAACACTATAAAACCTTCCCCATGAAGGTGTAATTTATTTTAGTAACTGATCAACTTTCAAATTGTTAAAAGTGGATCTAACTATTATACCTCTACGACCAGACGCTGTGGGGATATAATACACAATATATCTTAACAACAGGTTTATGAAGAAAAGAAGTGCACACTGCAAAAACTGAGGTGTTAATTTGGTTAATGTTGATTCCTCTTCGGTCACTTAAAGACACCGAAGAGCAATCAACATTAACACCATATATGTTTTTGCAGAAATAACTGTTATTTTAAAATCCTATTGGTGTTACCTTTGATTTTCTCTTCGCTATCTATATAATTTTATGTGGCAACACCCATGGTGTCAATTTTAACACCACCCCGGTGTTTGCAATGCACACAACGTTTACTGCAAAGGGATACTCAGCAAAGTACAAACAGAGATGCGAACTCACATTTACACATTATAAACACACATAATCATTTTCTATCTGAAAATGAGATCCTAACACCCTGACTGGGGGGTTCTTCCGTTTTTGATAAGAAGAGCTTATAATTTTGGCAAATATTAATGGGACATTATATCATTCCCCAAATACATGTAATACAGAGAACGGGGGTTCCAACGGGGTTCTTCCGGGTTTATTTTTTTAAGAAGAGCGTACACTTTTGGTAAACATTCACCGCTGATAATATTATTATATGGGACATTTTCACCAAGGGGACTTGTGGCAGTGGTGGCACAATATCAGAAAATGTGTGTATTGCGGATCATACCTAATCACTAAGCATGGTTTAACATCGGATCAAACGATTAGTACATTATATGATTGATAGTATAATCTTAATGCGGTTTACCGCGGAATACAAATAACATGTCGCATAGAATGGCTTGGATTACGTTGGTTTACGTTGGTGCCAATGACGTGGGATGTCACGAGGTTGGGGGAAAATGAATGGTATCAAAAATTGTGGCAAAAGATAAGTTCAAAATTCGGTTGTCTCGATCAGTTATTTTACGCAGGGCTGAGCAAATGTTAACTTGGGGGCGTGGGTGACTGGTTTTCTTTTACCAAAATGGTACATGTACGTTGTAAGACTGCAGGACGTGCAGTCACAAGGTTGTGGGTTCGAATCCTACCTATGCGCTGACGTCATAATGACTAGAGCATTTATTATCTTAAAAGTTACTATATCTCAAGTTCTTGCTTTGTGCAACTTATAAACATAAATATCCATTACACCAATGTTTGTTACTCTGTACAAGAGTCAGTGATTGGCTGTTGTAAGCTTGGTGTTTCGATCCCAATAGGCGTTTGCCGAGTTCCCTTGACGGGAAGATCATTAAAGGAACACGTTGCCTTGGATCGGACGAGTTGGTCAAAACAAAAGTGCTTGTAACCGTTTTTTATAAAATGCATATGGTTGGAAAGATGTTTTAAAAGTAGAATACAATGATCCACACAAGTTTGCCTCGAAATTGCGTGGTTTTCCTTCTACTGTGCGAACTAACATGGTCGGCCATTTATGGGAGTCAAAATTTTGACCCCCATAAATGGCCGACGTGTTAGTCTACAAGGTAAAAGGAAAACCACGCAATTTCGAGGCATGTTTGTGTGGATCATTGTATTCTACTTTTACAACATCTTTCTACCCATATGCATTTTATAAAAAACGGTTACAAACGCTTTTCAAAGACCAACTCGACCGATCCAAGGCAACGTGTTCCTTTAAGACAAGACAGACAGATAGCCATAAGATTAATCCTTTGATTTCTTTTATTGCTGGTTGTCCTTAAGATAGAGATATAAATGTGGAGATGCTATCTAAAATAGTTTGTTTCAATGTTTTTCTCCACAGTGATCGGAAACAACATGCAAGTTGCCAGGACGGGAAGCTGATAAAACTGCGCCCTCGTTAACACTTATCGACAATTCAAATTGATATTAGATGGGTGCTCGATGTTCTCCTAGCAACTCCCCCTCGCCATATGGTCGCTGAAGGGTCTGTTAACACACAAACCAACTCGGGCAGGAAAAATGTATGTTTTGCATCGATAAGTATTTGAAAGGCCGTCTGTTGACTCCGTATGTTGACGTTTCGTGTTGCCTGTCCAAATCTCTGAGGAACAGTTTCGTTCGGTTGACACTCGTCTGAACACGAATACTTTTATTCTCCTAATTCAATAGCTTGTTTTCGGTAGACAACGGTGGGGCAATGACAAGCTTTGTGCTTCGATAAACATTACACAAGGAAGTGTACACATCAGGGAGTTGGGGGAGTTGGTGAGAAAGCCGAAAAGCAAAGGTTAGGCTTTAATTTGTCAATATCGCTCTCTTGTGTATTTTGCAACGGGAAAAACTTGGAGTGTTAATTACCGGAGTGTGAGAGGCAATTTGAAAGCGATCTGGTAATGGATCAACTTTTTGTGTATTGAATCACCGTAAAGTGAGCATGGTGTTGTTGGAATGCTGCGTTAAGTCGACCTTCGTATGATATTGGCTACGACACCCGATTTCAGACTGAAAAGCAGTGAGCGATTGAATGGGGGTGTTGTAGGGGATCGTCGCAGTTGCAAGCGATGTTCGCACAAAGGAAGAGCCATTTGCGTGCTGTATCATCATCCACAGCGGGGCTGAACACATTGAGCACCCCGTCCTCGGCATCCCCGGGCAGGAGGGTTCAATCATGGGTCTACGGGGAGCGAGACCCGGCCTCCAGACCCGGTCGACCAGTCCGAAGCTTCTCCGCAGAGTCACTACATGTCATCCCTCAGACCAAGGATATCAACTCGCAGTTCCAAACGGTCCTCGGGAAATGCCTCTTCGACCAGGCCGTTCAAGGCGCCGAAGATGCGGGTCAACAGTCACCGGTCGCCACCCGGGGCATGACGCCGATGCCAGGTAGCGGATCACCCGGTAGCTCCAGGCCGGCCAGTAGCCAAGGTTCAACGGGAACTAATTCGCCACTGATGGATACTAGCCGAACCACGATCAGACTTCGACCGACCAGATGTACCTCACCTTTGGTTAAAGGTAGCCGGTCGTTTGACTCGTACATCAACAACGGCTCGCTAGACCAAGTCGCCATTGCCAAAGCCAGAGGGCCGCTGGAACCTCCCAAACCGTGCATTTACAAATATATACACAGGGTTAAAACAGCCTCAAACAATAACCTAAATGACTTCTCTCTCAAATCTGAGTTCACTGACAGTTTGAGGGAGAGCGAAAGAGAGAAGTATTGGAAGGGAAAAGTGGAAGAGAAAATCATCGAAGAGGAAATGAACGAAAGGAAAGAGCGAGAGAAGGCAGAGATGATGATCATTTTGGAAGACATGAAAAAGGAATACGTTGTGAGAAAAGCCAAAGAGGAAGCTGAATTAAGAAAGAAGCAGGAAGAACTGGATAGAATCGCAAAGGAGAAAGAGGAAAAAGAGGCTCTTCTGGCTGCAAGTATTGCAAACCAAAGCATTGCAGATGATACACTTTCTGTTATTTCAAGCAGTAGTAAAAGCAGCAAAAAGAGATCCTCAAAGAAAGGTGGACGTTCAAAAAAGGATAAAAACTCGAAGAAAGGAAAGAGCTCCTCTAAAAAATCAGCGAAGAAGAGAGCTTCCGTTTCCCCGTCGCGAGATGAAAGCAACCAAGGATCAGGGAGGAATACGCCCCAGCCAATACTCAAATCTGACGGTAGGCGGCAGTCCAGTGCCGAACAGAGCGAGAACAGCAGCGGAACCGGTAAGACAAAACGAGTAACGTTCCGCAAGAACTTAGTTAGTTCCCAGACATTCAAGTCATCTAAGCCCGTCTCCCCCAAGAAAATTTCTCCCAAGAAATCGTTTCCAGGCTCAGCGGGTTCGGAGTCCCGTTCCTCCTCACCAACTCGCGGGGACAAGAAGTCACGATCGAGCAGCCCGAAGGGCAAACGAACCCGGGGTAAGGGTTCCAAAAAGGGAACCAAGAAAAAGTCAACCGTTGATGCAGAACCACAAGTTGAACCTCCAAAGGAACCTGAACAAGTCCCAGAACCTGTCGAACCAGAAACAACATTAGAACCGGAAGAACCTAAAGAACCAGTCGTTATAGTTGTAGATGAACCACCGGAATTTATCCCTGCTGTTGATTATAAGACTCGTAACCAAATGGTTGAAGAGTGGCTTTACTACCGGACTAGTTCGGCTAACCGTAAGGCCAACCCTCCAATTTTATGACGTCATTATGACATGACAAGCTTTGTGGAAGAAAACCTCCTTTTAAGAGTTTGGACAAAACTTAACTTGATTTATTTTTTGGTAAGCCGAGTTTGAAATAGATTGTGTTCATGTGAAAGAATCATGTTTTTACAAAGGGGAAGTTTTTCAACAATGACATCGAATCCTGAATTATATAGAATTTTATAAAAAGTAAAATTTCGGTTGGTTTAATGCCTAAAATATTTTAGAATTGATATGAATAAGGGTGTATAAGACATGCAGCAATAATTCTCGAAACACAAGGATCAAGTTATTTTCCTATAACAGGTCAGTGAACGCTGTTAAGATTGAAAATATATTTAACTAATATTTAAATTTGAGTGTGGCATTTTGGAAGACACCCACCACCAGGGCCCAGTTTTTTAAAGGGCTGCTTAGGCAAAACAATTAGGTTAGCATGACAACATTACGCTTTACCAGAATAAGTTTACTTTGGGCTCAACTTCATAAAGCCTGTTCACATAAAAATCTGCTAAGCACAGGAAAATATTGCTTAGCAAAAATAGGTTACCAAAATACATTTGATAAAGTTTACATTGGTGCGACTGGTGCCCCACGCACTTTGTGCTTACCAAAGAAATTGTTTAAGCAGTACTTTATGAAATTGGACACATGTCACAAGTAAAATGTATGACTGTTGTCCTGCTCATTTCTGCTCGGTAGAAAATTGCTAAGCAATACTCTCTGCCTAAGCTGCTGCATAAAAATGGGCGCGGGTGTGAACCTGTGCAGTGCGCTCTTTCAGGAATGCACGATTGGTTAAAACGTTCACAACTATAATATAACTTGCAATGTTTACTTCCAAATACACCTTTTTGTGGTGCCATCTTGATCCTTTCCCATTTTAATCAATGTAATCAAACCGATGCTAGAAGCGCATAATAGACTGGTTCCCGTTTTTTCAACGGATATTATCATCAATTACTGTTGTTTGATACTGGAAACATGACCAATATGGTGGATGGAAAATGTCTATGGTACACCAGATGAATTTTTTTCAAACATTTTTCCTTAGGGTACAAACGTTTCGTTAAAACAACTTTCAAGCCGATTTCTTCTTACGATTGTTGAAGTATATGTGAATGTTGAATATACAAGTGGTTAAATCATCACTTGCTTTTTATTTCTTTTGCCAAATTATCAGCACAAATTACAAGGAGTACATTTATTTCTTGTGGTATTATGTTCATTTGTTCAGTGCACGGTTCGCTATAAGCACTCTCCGTCAGCCAGACCTGATGTTTTGTGATAATTTCAGAGGCTGACGAATCACTTTTATGTAATGATGAACTTTATTAATTTTAAAGATAAAATCTACTTATTAAAAATTAAATGTTGTATATACATTCAACCGAATGGAGTTTGTGTAGTAGACAAGTTATTTTTAGTTGGATAGTGAGGGGGGGGGAGTTAACAATGATGGGGCAGGGGCAGGGGTAAGGGGGGTGGGCACGTGCCCCCATTGATGAACGTGCCCCCTGGGTGCCCCGCTTGAAATCTGGAAAATTTAAGATATAAAAGTCGGAAATGTGATAATTTAATGTGATTTTAATGTCGTTTGTCATGGGTTTTTTCATCTTCATGCAGTCAATTCCATTGTTTTTATATTCACACATCAGATTATCGTAAAAAGGGTAAAACAAGAACACTGAAAAGGGGCTTGCTAACGAGAAATGCTCCTTAACGGAAACTACACTCGCTACAGTTTTACAAACTGGCAAGACACCTAGAAACAAACCGGTGCAACCCCTGTATTGTCTCTTAAAAGTTCACCAAGTTTCGGGGATTGGGAGGTGGTGGGCTGGGGGGACCAAGACGATTGCCTGTGCAGAATCGAGTGTAAAGACTTTTCGACCACGAGAGGGCGGTACAGCAATATTGTAATCGAACTGCACTATCCGAAGCCGTTTTACATTATGTTATCAGCATTGACATGGATATTGTGACAAATATTATACGCTGGATGTTGGTCTTGCGTGACTTAAAAACACTTGAGGCCTGAAACTCATCAGGAAATTTATTAAGACTTTAGGGAAGTATTTTCGGAATTCATTACGCTTATCTTGTACATGTATACTACGAATGCCGAAAAATGGCTAAATTACAAACAATACCATTTGACGACACGCATGAAGCCTAAGTGCGGATGCCTAAGTACATACGTTTATCCATTGTTCTTGGAAAAGTGTGAAATCGCATATTAACCCTATATCCCTCCCCCCAATCTTCCGAAGTCTTCCATTACAGTGAGAGAAGTTTGACAACTTCTGCCTTAATCAAAGCCAAAGATCTCTGTTTGAGAACGATAAAGTTAATCACCCTTATTTGATTTAGTTCCCCTCGTGTGTGTTTAAAACACAGAAAAATAAGGAGTGCTCTTAAATGTTTGAGGAACACACATTGCCTGTCTTAGATAAGCTATTACTTTGTTATCACCCGTTTATTTACTCGAAGATGTAGCTCATCTTGATAATTATTTGTCTTGTTTCTTTTTATATAAATAGTTGACGATTGGCTTTACAAGAAACGGGTCTAAAAATTCGTCCGTCTTAGGGGGAATGAGATAAGAAGCTGTCACCAAGACTCGGTGGTACTTGACAGTAATTCTTGTCAAATATACACATGTACTTACATGACGTAAGTCGAATCTCTTAAAAGCTGGCAGATACGACAGGGCACAGAACAAAAATTACATGGGTTGTGGATAATTCATTGCATTATAGGTGCTTTAAAGGTTGCTAGATATTGGCAAGTTTATGTACATTGTTAAATGACGTCACGATAACATCACCGTGAGATTGTTTATGATTTTTTCATGTTTACACTTTTAAGTAATAAATTGCCAACTGAACCTTTGTATAATTTAGTTGTTTAAATGGAGTAGTTAAGTTATTACTGCTTTGAAACTAAAAAGATTTCAAAATTCAGTTGAGTAATTTGACATTGTCGATTACGAATCAACTGTGCATTTGTGTAATCAAATGCATTCGTGTCTGGTTATTCATTGGCTCAATTGCTAAAAGGCGTTATCAATGTAGGTGCTATAATTTAGTGCCAAATAGCCTTTGGCAAGTTTGCTTGTTCCTGTCTTTAGCTTGCTTAGAGAGCCACTTAGTACTTCGTGGCTTCCGGTAATGGATGTCTCTTATTCACAAACAGCATTATTTCTTAGCACTTTGTAACCAACTTCGAAATTTGGGAAGGTGGTATTTGGGGTAGGTAGTTGAAGTCATGGTGTGCAAGTAGTTTGCAGAAATCGGGCGTTAAGTAAACGTTTGAGAATAATTATTCACTTTATGCAAATCTTTAGTGCGAGAATTACACTATACGCATCTAAAGATCCGCATAAAATGAATAATTAATTTAAAACGTTTCTTTAACGCCCAATTCCCTACTTGCCCACCATGACTTCAACTACGTACCAAAAATTACCCTTTGCCAAATTTCGATGATATTCAATCATTCTTATGTAAATAATCAAACTCAATACGATACACCCAACCCCGGGAGCCATGAAGAACAAAGTGGCCCACTTAGGAAGTTAAAGACAGGTGAAAACGAAATATTCAGCTAATTGTATAGTCCTGCATCATTACCGAAATATACTTGTAATTCCAGCCATGTAGCGCTACTCGACATCGGTACTGGGAAACAAGAAGTTCCACTGCGCACCCGGCAACAACCGATTGCCATCTTGGCATTGCAGTATTCCAGTACAGATTCAGTCTGTCTGATGTTCCTATTGATTTGATCAAGATTGTATCCTCAAATCATGTTTGCTTTTAGACTCATTCAAACAAAGACAAAACTAAGCTACGACTCTACGGGGCTTTGGAAGAGCCATCCAATTCTGTGAGTCCTGACATGAATAATGTTCCCGATAATGTATGCCGACACAGATAACGTTCATTCCAATCCTAAATACTTCAAGAAACAGTCAAGAAAACAACAACATTGAAGTTTTTTGTTATCAAGAACACCGAATCCAGCCATGTTTAGCAGGCGCCAACCTAGCCCACCTTGTTGAGATGTTAATGGCTCTCTTTTCACATCGGTCTCCCCACTGTTGTTATGGCGACCGTGCTTAGACCGATGTTAAAAGAGAGCCATTAACTGCTCAACAAGGTGGGCAAACGCCAACCGTATTTCTGGCCATAATATAAACGGTATTGAGGGCATCTCAAACGTACGCTATTGAATGAATTTATACTATAATTTGTAAAGTGGTCAAATTAAAACGAATGTGCACACTAGAGAATATAAATATAAATGGGGAACGTGAGGTGTACTCGTAATCTTACAAAATAAAGCAGTTTAGGCCTATATACTTTATACTGATTGATTTAGTGTAAATGCATACACAACGTTAATTAACAGGGCTTTTCATTCTTTAAAATCCGCTCGCTGCCATGGGTGCGGTCCAAAGAGCAGGGTCAGTGATTGCCATGGCAACGCACAAGCTACAACCTTAACCAATGTGGGAATAAGAAAATAAATAAATAAGCCCTTGGTTTGATATTGTATTTGTATGTTCTTGTCAATTTATCGTCTTTGATTGTTTGGTTTTTGGTTAGCCTTCGAGAAAGACTCCGCTATAGGTTTGACGTCAGAACTCTCACTATTTTTGTGCAAATACTGACTAGGTAAATTGGTTAGCAGTTTGCATTTTGCATTAGCTTAAATTTGTATATTTGTTGTAGGTAGACAATTTGCTCTACCAGAAATGCGTATAAAGCCTTCAAGATTTTCTTCAAGATATTCGTGAGTTCTGGATTGGCAAGATTCTTAATTGACAATACCTAATTGATCGTAGTTTGAAAAGCTATCAGTAAAACAAACCCATTATACGGGCCCCCGTTAATCATTGTTTCCTAAAGTGTTTGATTCATTGGTTTATGCCGTTTCGTTTGCGGCTGGCCATTATACCTTCACACCTCGAAGAAAAACTTGATTCCACAGTTCAACTCTTCTAATTAATAAAAGGGAGTGGTGCAAAACAGTGCTTGCGTAATTAATATCACGCGCATGCGCTTGTTTGGTCAGTCGTTTGCAAGCTCGGTTATAAAGTCAATTTCTCTCGACAACTGAAGGAACGCGGATCTAGTCAGCTGCTGACAAGACGTCTTGAGAAATCGTAAGCCATTTTGTTAACAACGAAGTTTTTGAATGAGTTTGATAAACTGTATTGACGTAAGTAAATACACTTTATTCTGTTGTATGTTTTTAAGTGGAACTATTTTTAAAAGTATACAAACCGCACCAAGGTATATTTCTGTCATAAAACAAATTATTTTCAAGTACTATCCTTTTGCAGCCGGTAATTGCCCATTGTTTTCTTTGGATAATTTAACCGTTTGGAAAGCACGTCACAAAATGACTTAGGTTTGTTTAAAAAAATATATATACAAACATAGACACTTGAAGTGTGAAAATCTGGTCATTGTGACGCATGACTCTGTAAACAAAGATTATTCTAAATGAATCAATCACCAGATAAATATTTCCATCTGAAATAGAGCAACTGCGCCAAATCTATGAAGATATCAATATCAGAACATCCAGTCATTAATAACAAAATCGATTGCCACAGTCAAAAGGGCACTATTAGTAAGAACCATGCGCAAAAAAAACTTTCAAATTCTTGGACGGTGTTTTCTCCGCACTGCCCGATGTTTTACAGAACAGTTAGATTGATGTACAATTTGCAAGACGTAAAACTAACAGAGTCGGTGTTCACAAGATACACATCATATTACGAAATTCGCTTCATAAATCCAATCGCTTCTCTCAAAATACTGTTGTTTGGACTTACTTTATAAGAGTGTTGTTCTTGTACAAAAACACACGGAGTTTTGTAATTAATTGTGGGTAGCGATTTCAGAAAATACATGAATTTGCTTCTTGAAATATATTCAACGCAGCTGAACGGTTCACCATTTTGTGACGGAGTCAAACATTTTGGTTCTTCAAAATAATGTATCATGTCATGTCATCAATTTACACACTGAACCACACAGTTTCAATACTATATTAACAGTTATTATTCTATTTTAAAAATATCTTTCCAACCATATCATTTCAAAACAAAGTGGTCAATCTATCCGAAGGCAAGTAAGTGTACCCTATATTTAGGTACTAATTGGTAATGTAATCAGCAATTTAATTAGCAAATCGGCACAAGAGAGTTTCCGATTCCCCTACCAATTTCAAAAATCAGATTTGACATTAAAAACACTTCTTGTATCTCGTTTCAATCTATCCGAGGGTAATTACTATTGTTTAAGGATTCGGATACTTTTTTCAAAATGTCAACAGTTTTACATTAAACTTACACGGTTTGAAGATAATACTATAGTAGTAGAAAGCTTCCCTTCAATAATTACTTACGGCTGTAGTTTTTTTGAAAATGAGTTTTAAAAAAGTCACAAAATAATTTTCACGTGTAAAAATGATACCATTTAACATACCACAACTGCATACGTTTTAACATGCTAACACTGAGACGGAAATTATTTTGGTGACATTGTTTTACACATTTCTCAAAAACTACAGCACCTCTGCCCAAAAGTAAAATTTCAATGGCAGCTTTCTGTGTAAGTTTAATGACGTGTAAGTTTAATGTAAATCTGTGGACATTGTGTTTTGTAATTGCGTTAGAAAAAAGTACATAGACCCTTTAATTGTACCCTTAATAGGTTTACTATAATTGGTATATGTAATAAGCAGTATTAGCCTAACGTTGAAAAAGTTAAATTGAGGTTTTCAAAGACTATCGTTAAAATGCAAACCAGACTGTGGGGACCAATTCTAGTTTCTCGTTTAGATTAAGCAACAATTGGCTGAATGGAAACGTATTCTTATGATTGATTAATTGATTTTTATAATTGATGAGACATCTGAATAGTTATGCTCTTCCAAAAACCAGGTGATAAATCATAGTATTTTAAACGAAAACATTTCAAACACATTAACCGTCACAGCACTAGATTATATAATTCAACTTCTCTGATCATTTTTAGTTCTTTTCGTTGTGTTTTGTTTTTATTATTTTAAACATTTATTTGTTTATTTTATTTGCTTCGTATTCCAAGTGACAAATGACCTACCGGCAGAACAACCTTCCACTTCTACCAATAAATATCGAGAATCCTCTAGAGTGACAATACCTTTTCAATTGACTCGCGTTCCATTAAAGTCAAGAAGCCGAGTTCCAGTGACACTTCACCGTTGCCACCAACACCTTAAAAACAACCGTTTCAGGGGAATACGCTTTCTTATTAAACCGTTTGCCGCGTGAGTTATTAACAGTTTAGAGGCAAGTTCATTCATTATAATAACTGTGGTTGGTTGAAATTTTCTACGTCAAAGTTTAATTGAAGGAAACACTGCACTTATAGGCAAAACTGTTACAAATTGTGCAGATAAGTGCCAGCACGAACAAAGATGGATATAAGCCGGCTATGCTTAAAGTGAAGCGTTTGTTAAAGCTCACATAAACCTGCAAAACTTAAAACAAAATAAGTCTAATATAGTAGTAGGTTATTTAGACTACGAACTGTTTATAAAGATTGCTCAATAATAGTTGTGTATTTATAATTTTTCAATATCCAAGTCATAAATGGTTTTATTTGTATCTACATACAGGATGGGCTTGAAGAAGTCTTGTCATATGCAAATGGAATCGGAGCCTTAAAACGTGAAGAAAGTGTCCACCTCAACCTTGCATCTTTGAAGTTCCCTGAGTAAAACGTAAAACAAGGGACGAATAAGCTATCATTGGATATGGTGTGGATAATTTAATAAGACCAGATCGATCAACAACGGACAGTCTCTCACTAGGAAACTACATCAAAGCCGCCAACCAATCTCCGAAACACTTAAATATTCTTGAAGTGTCAGTTGCCAAGGAATATTCTTCACGCTGGCTCCATCATAGAGAGTTTTTCACAACGCCCTCTATGTTACAAAAAAGTCACGCAACAACCACAAAATCAACGTTTACAAAATGTTATTTTCATGTTCTTGAGAATCCTATACAGTAAGAACTTTATCTTGAGAGTTGAAACTACACGAGCATCTTAAAAATGGAGGAAGGATTTGTGAATCAATCCAACTTGACTCTTGGACCAGTGTTCCCCCCTAGAGCCATTCCAAGCAGTCCTCTGATTGGTCTAGAAGTATTCCTCGGCTCAGTGGGATTGGTCGGTAATGCCCTCGTGTGTATAACGATATGGCATAGTAAGACACTGCACACCCTCACCAACTATCTGATTCTGAACTTGGCCATTGCTGATTTTCTCATCTCGTTATGTGCAATACTGAATCCCTGGCTAATTTGGGAGAAGTTCAGTTCAACCGTATTGCCGATGTGTTACACTGATGCTAACATCGATAGCTACCTAGATGTACAGGTGTATTCTTTATTCCATCGAATCTTCACGGATAGCTCACCGCTGTGCCTGCTCCTTGTTACCCTTGAGCGGTTCGTGGGAATAGTCCAGCCCCTCAAACACCCCACCTTCTTCTCGACCTCGAAAACCGTTATTCTTCTCCTACTGACCTGGGCCGTGCCGTTCCTCCTTGAGATTCCGGCCGGACTCTGGTTCATCGTCAAGTACATCCAGAACAATTGCATGGCGTCCAATGCACGAGACGAGCCTGGGATCATCACCTTCCCGGTCGTCAGTTCCGTGATTGCCGTCATCGTTCCGGCGTTGATCATGGTATACATGTATATTGTGATCCTTCGGAACTTAAAACGGAGCGCCAGGAACCTAGAAGAACAGGGAATCCACGGACCACCACAGGAACTCCACAGGGCTCATCAGAAGGTGGTAAACACCCTCGTTCTCGTCACCATCGTCTTCATCGTGCTTATATTCCCATGTAGGGTTATCTACATCTACACTGTAGTCAGTCTGGTTCCGACTGCCCCACAGCCCGTTGTCTTACAACAGATCGTCCTAATTCTAGGAGTCCTGAATTCCGGCATCAATCCCGTAGTGTACGGATTCAAGTATGATAAGTTCCGTAGAGCCTTCATTGATATGATGTGTTGCTGCTGTAAGAGATCTAGGGATAACGCTGTACATACCGAGATGAATGCGACACGTGGTACACAATCTACGGATCCATGATCCGGTGTGACAGGAGATTCTGGGGTCCCCCACCCCCAACAACTGCGTCCAAACTTCTTCTGATTGTGCCCTCTTATGAATCGTCCTACTCCAGCCCTTGTTTATTTTCCATGGGACCGAATCTCCGGCGGAGAGATTTCTTTAAGACATCAGCCAAGACAAATAATGTACTTTTCAGATTGGGGACACAATGTTGATCCATGAGATACATGGGGATGGTGGGTGTGTATTCCCCTTCTTAAAACAAGTGAAATGACTTTGGACTTTTCAATTGAAAGACAGATGTCAAAAATATTAACAAAAATATAGCCTTAAATTAATGTCAAAGCTTATTTGAGCGTTATTGTTTTCCAAATCACATTGCCCACTTCTGATTATTGGTGCGACATTTCAGAAATTTCGTTCACATACAAAATCATCGAATGTACAGTATTTCCTTCAGTTACCTTATTTTAAGGATACATAATATGTTAGTGTGTTTTACAAAATGTGAGTGTAAAGAAAATGTGACTTCCTTGAGCAACTATTGTTATTGTCAAGGGTTTTTTATTGCTATAGTTTGATGATTCGTGTAAGTGTGAGAGATGAGTGTGGATGTTTTCGTACAAGGAAATGACGGAAAGACATGGATATAAATATTCCAACTTCTCATCGTATTTTATTATCTGCTTGATATTTTGAAGAAACAAAACTCTATATGTTCAAATATTGTGACAGTACAACAAGTGTAGGTGGGTTTAGTTAGGCATGGACGTGGATGGATGAACAAACAGACAGTGACTGACTCTTGAGTGTGATGGGAGGAGTGATGATAGATGAGGTCGTCCACAAGAGAATATGAGAACAAAAGCCAAATTGTAGCATTTACTCAAGTTTCACGTTTCCATTAAAATAACATTAATTGCTCTTTTGTGTTGCTACTTTTACTGTAAAAAATAATGAACATTGATTTGACGTTAACTGTACGTCATGGATAAGTCCAACAACACTTCTGATAAGAAAAATGATTGATTGAACTCAGAATAATAATACACATTTTATGTAATCTTGTAGATAGAAAAATGTATACTATTTCGCATTGAAGTACAAACTGTTGCATGGGTTGTAAATAAACACAGTATTTCGTTTGAAAGCTTGATAAATAGCGCCCTCTTTTAACAATGGTTCTCGTAAACAACAATGACGACTACGTCACATCTTGTACTTTAAAAACCTCGATGAGATCAAAGGTTATAAAAACAGAATAATTGTAAATAAATCAAAGAGCTGATAAAAACCTTGTTCTCCGCTGGATTTGGGTACTGGGGCGTTGTGTATGTGTGTGGCTGTCAGTTTGGGCTTGATTTAATCATAGAACAAGAAACTTAGAGTGGACTGCAAAATGGAAACCACAGGTAATGTGATGTTGTTTATAATTTAGTTTTCTATTATTCAAATCAACACGAGTTTTCATGCAGAATGAAAACGAATTTAAACACTGCAGGTTTAACACCGTCTGTTTCATTGTAAGAAAGTTGGCGGACAATAGACAACATTTGTTTTTTGGGGGACAATGCATTATTGTACCCCTGCCAGGCAAGTCGAAACATTGAAGAAATAAATATATTGCCTATAGCCCTATACCAGACGTATAAAAGGCAACTTTGTTCGAAGCAGGTGTATGGGTTCAGTGTAAACAGTGACCCTTATCATTCCGGGTCATGCAAAGTGGGTGGATGCAACACAGGTCATGTGACTTGAGTTTGTTCACCCTTATAAAGCTCCATTATAGGCCTACAAATATTTTTCTCTCAAACTTGCGAATAAATTTCTGAAATGTTACCTTAAATTTGTAGCCGGAATTGATGTACATTTATAAATCGCGGCTACTTTGTGTTGTGAACTATTTCTTTGAAAAGTTTGAGGAATTGGTTCTAACATGACAAACATATTTTATTCGTTTAAAATATCCACCACACTCAAAAATAGACTCGCCGCTTTATTCAAGCTTTTTGATGGGCGCCCTCTTTCGCCTAAAGTTCGATTCATAAACCTAATTCCACTGACGACTCCGCAAAACCCGACTTGATTCAGGTTGATAAGAAATTGCAAGTTATTATTTATACAAAACTAATTCAAAGATATAAATTCTTTTTGTAGGTCTAAAGTTAAAATTATTTCTCCTACTTTTCTTCAATTTCTTTAAAACAAAATAATAAACATTTACATTGACACTCAATATTCTCACTGTATGGTAACAATAAAATTGTTTCAATAGCAAACTATTATTTGTCACTTTTCTACCCAGATTTTTCTTTCAGTGGAGAGTTTGAAACGACGGAGGGGATGCAGAAGGCTTTTGAGCAGGAAGGCTACTTCATTGTCAGGTTAAAATTATACAAATTATTATTGAAGTGAAAACATTTTAAACCAATACAATTTTTGTAAGACCCCTTTGTATAAACCATCATCGCTATAGTCAAACAATGACAACGCGCACACTGAAATATCAATGATGGGTTATGTATTTTAGTTGTTCATTGCTGTATCTTTAAAATAAAATCCAAAAACGTGCTGTACTTTTAATTACTGTACTTGGGTCGTGGGTTAGAATCCCACCCGAGTAACATGCCTGTGATTTTTTTTCACAGGACTCGGTAAAAGTACTGAGTATACAGTGCTAACACACATCGGTGTATGGGTATATGTAAAAACCAAAATTAATATTCTTTATCCCCGATGCAAATTTAACATCTCTTATAAGTTACAATCCTAAAAATCGTTGCCCATCGTGTTTAGATCCCTCATCAGCCCCGATGAGATGACAGCATTACGGACTGCCATCGATCGTGACGATGGAATACGAGAACACGCTATCAACCTGCCCGATGGTGAGGGCAGGTGTAGCAAGATGAGCCTATGGAATCACCCGGGGTCAGATGTCACTGGGATGTTGGCACGGTGTGACAAGGTGGCTGGTACCATGGAAAAGGTTTGAAATTCTGGTGTATTTATTTACGCGTAATTATTTACTAATTCTTTATCCATCAGCCTTCGTATCTCTTGCATTAAATTTCGCTCGGCCCCAGCGGCCAGTCTATCCATGACCGCTGGGATGGGCTAATCGCTTGCACAGATTCTTGTTCAGGAAATACGTCATGTAAGCAGTGCATAGAAATATGGTGCAGTGTGAGTGTGATGCATGATGGGACTGCGCATTATTAAACCAATGACAGTGCATGATATACGTTTGCCCATCCCAGCGCCTTTGGTTAAAGCAAGGCGCTGGGGACGAGCGAAGCATTATTATTATCAGCAACTTTACCAGCCGTCGCATGAGGGCGCTATTGCAGGTTTCATGATCACAGTAAAAATTACTTTTGTAACAGTTGACTTACTACTGATGAAACTACAGCTAAAGGTTCCCTATTATTACGGTACAACTCCAAGTTGCTCAACCCCAAAAAATTGAGAGAGTATGGAAGATACGGTGGCACATCAGCTGCTACCACAGTGACCACCATTACCATCAACCAAACACAAAAACAACATCAACAACCATGGTAACGACCACCACAACTGTTCTGAGACAAAAATATCCCAATAAATCGCGTGGAAAAGCAAATAATCGGCCAAGGATACAGATGCTGTTTTGGGCTAAAGAAATAAAAAGTACATCCATTGTGTCAAATAAACTGGATCTTTACCCACCCATCCCCAAACTATAAGATCTAAAATATTATTTGTCTTTGTGTGTTTTCTGTTCTTTGTTAGTTGTTGGGAGGGGAGGTGTATCATTACCACACCAAGTTAATGATGAAGGAAGCCAGGACGGGAGGATCCCACATATGGCATCAAGATTATGGGTAAAATATGTTCAGATAAAAAAGCACCTTCTTGACATGTCAGACAGAATCTTGAAAATGTTTACAAAATAAAGACCCAAAAGAGTTACAAAATGAAGACACAAAACTGTTCCCAAAGAACATAGAAGAATCTTGAAAATGGCCAGAAAACAAGCATGCAGATGTACATAATTTGTGCTTGTTATAACGAGTAAAAATGTATACAAATGTTTTGAAAGGGGAGCGGTTTTATTCTCGTTTCGTCTTTCATTTCACCCGTCTGATGGCTATATGCCCGAGCTGCAGCTGAGACTTGGTGATTTTGCACGTCATCCAAACTTGTTTCCTTCTATTTTACAGGTACTGGTATAAAAACGGCTGCCTTTATCCAGATATGGGATCCGTGTTTATAGCCGTGGATAAAACTGACAAGGAAAATGGATGTTTGCAGGTTGGTAATTGTTTTTACAAACCCTACGATTGAGAAACTTCAAAGTCACTGATAACAAACATGACGTTGATCAATAATGTCCAATTATCGGCTTTGTGTGGCAGGTTTTGCGTGGTTCCCATAAACTTGGACGTATTGAACACGCACCGGTAGCAGGACAGACTGGTGCGGATCTTGCACGAGTTGAAGAGGCAAAGAAGGTAAGGTACCAAACATTTATATCGATTTGTATGTAAACAAATAATTTGAATGCAACAAGACAGATCTCATAAAAAAAATCATGACAAAAATAAAAACCCACAAAATCACAAGAAACCGAATATAGTTTTTTATATCTTAAAGGTAATGGAGCTTGTGTATGTGGAGTTAGAACCAGGAGATGCATTGTTCTTTCACGCAAACGTTTTGCATAAGAGCAACCGAAACGACTCCGATCGACGTCGATGGGTCTTCATTTTATCTTACAATCTGGCCAGAAATAACCCCTTTAAGAAACATCATCATCCATGCTATACACCATTGCATAAGGTAGGAGATAACTGCATATTGATACACCAATCACTTGTGTACCCATAAAGCATAACAGTAGAAAGTGAACATTACAGACTTTGTAGTTACTTATTGGACAGCTAATATGGTAACATTATTACTTTATTTATTTATTAATTTTGGCTATGAGAATGATAAGTAATGATGGTTTAAATGGACTCGACTAATCATGAGCCATTAAAAAATAATTAGGCAGTTTGATATTTAAAAGGTATGATTAACATCTCTAAAAAATATTGTATCAAAAGGACAAAGAAACGGGTCAGCTAATGCAGAATCTTGGTAACCCCCCCCCCCCCCATAACTCGGAAAGTTTTGAGGTCAACCTGACCAAGAAACTGGTCAGGGCCCTGGGCTGGGACCCGGATTCCGGATTTAATTTTGACCCGAGTTATTTAGAGTGTCATTGGATAAACACAAACTATTAATTGCTGTACATCTTTATAATCATGTTTTTTTATCCGTTTTTAATACCATACTTTATATTTTTTCCAGGTGCCAAACTCTGCCATCTTAGAATGCAAAAACGTGATGGATTTCAGCGGGAAAGACTTCTTAGACCCAACTGCTGACGAAACCATCAAAGCACAACAACCACGCTGATAAATCGTTACAGCGCCCTCTCTTGAGACTTTCAAAACGAAAGTCCGTGCGCCTCTTTGACAAATCTCCGAACTAATTGATTGATTTTTTTTTCAGAAGAATTCCAACAATTTGCCACAATAGATAGGCTGATAGTTCTATGCAGGCTACAACTGTAGCACTGCAGTATAAATTTATGCTCTGAAGTTGTGTCTTTTGTAAACGCTCTATTGTCTTGTCGTGCGGTCGAGCTTGAAATTGACATTTTTTGTTCGCCGAAAAGTTTACTCGATTGATGTTTGTTACGTAGAATTCCAATAATTTGACACAAAAGATAGCCATTGTGACCAAACAGTATGTTTTGGTATGCAGGCAGTACTTAGCCCTGCAGAATATGTTCTGCTCCTGAAACTGTGTCTTTTGTAAAGCTCTGCCTCTCTGTCAGGGCTTGAAATTGACGTGCTTTTTATACACACACAGGCCCACGGCCATGACGGACGGTGGCGAATCATGTGAACATTTTACACAAATTAACGAAAATAACGGCCTACCACGCTACGTGTTTAACCGTTTTGTATTAAATTACTCTTTGGAAAGCCAGTAACGTATGAATTGTGTTAATAATTACAATGTTGAGCATTCAAACAGTCCACTGTACTGGTTTATTGATTAAAAGACACACCCACCTGTAAATGTAAAGACACCCGACTATAAAACAGACGGCGTTCGCATGCCAGCTCCGTTCCCGTGTTGACTTCTGGAGACACGACGAGTTGACCGGGATGACTTTAGAGTTAGACATTTTGAACTTCGTAAAAGGCTGAAATGTCATGCTCCCAGTTCCAGGTGCACGGTAACAATGTTATAGTTCAGTTCCAAAAGACCGGTAGTTGGTTCTATTCAAGTCCGAAGTAACATTTGCGCGACGAAAGACTGTCGCCATGTCGCAACACATGTGTTTGTACGTAGCAGACGAACAAGTTTCGACTTTCGTCTTTTCCCAAAAAAGTGACTGGTCATTTTCCGCTAAAACGGCACAAAATGGCTGAAAATGTCATGTCCACAGCTCCAGTTGCATGGTAACAATGTTATAATTCAGTTCAAGATGTCCAGTAGTTGGTTCTGCACAAATTCAAAGTAAAATTTGGGAGACGACGGAATTTTTATTCAGCACATTGCAACACTTTCCGAGCAGACGACTTTGTGTTTTCTGCAAAAGTGACAGGTCAATTTGCGCTACAGCGCATGCGCGCTGTGGTCTCGAGTCACTG
Organism: Asterias amurensis; assembly: GCF_032118995.1. Lineage (NCBI taxonomy): Eukaryota > Metazoa > Echinodermata > Asteroidea > Forcipulatida > Asteriidae > Asterias > Asterias amurensis. Next base: position 5,073,797 of record NC_092667.1, on the reverse strand, counting down.
CATGCGCAGTGTGAACTCGTATGTGGCTGGAATGCGCAGGTTGATATTTTTTGTTGATGTAAAAGCTTTAACCAACAAAAAAAAAAACAATGGAAAATGCAATTATATCCATTTTTTTAAATTTGTTTATTATGCACTAGGTCCCATTCAGTGCATTTCTTCTGTGAGATAAATTAACTCGAGAGTTTAAAAAAAAAGGACTGGGAAACTTTTGTTTTTAGAACAAATTCTGTAATAATAAGGCGAAAAAGTTGCAAATGTTTCAGGATATATAAACAGTAACACTGGTTTATTATACACAATTATTGCAGTCATGATAAGTTGTATTTAAAAGTTCTACCAAAACTTCATGTGTGCTCCAGTTTTACACGAAAATAACTTAAGAAAAATTTAGCTCTGCTCGAGATACTAGAACAAACCGACTTTACTTTTAATTAAAGACACAAGTGTGGAAAATGAAAAAAACAGTGTTAAGTGTTCTTATCTTATGCACAGAACTTCGGTTGAGGCATACTGGAACTTTTTTGTTTTCTTTTTTAACTTTATTTAATTATTGTTATTATTATTATTAATTTGTTTTATTTTTTATTGGGGGTGTCTGCTTTCCCCCTTGGCAAATTGGAAATAAAATGTGTTTAGTTCCAATGGTCAACTTGAGGCCATGGGTTTATACTAAAACATGGGACCACAAAAAGTTAAATTGTGGATTATGGAGTCGGGAAATGCATAGTGGGTGTTCGTTTAACGAGTGAAAAAACTATATGGGGAAGGGATTTAAATTCCCCTTAAATTTCCTGGCAATCTGCATGTCGTGTATAAAGGGTTTAACCTAATAATACACAAACATCTTTAATTATGGACAGTATTTTTCTCACATAATTCTACAAAGAACTATATAGATAAATAATTTACTTGCATTTTTAAGTTAATAAATATTAAAATTTGTTAAAATCTTAACTCACTTTTATGTTAAAACTATGATTATGCATACCGATTTTTAAATTACTTTAAACAAAACAATACTTCTAATTTACAAATTTCTGTGAATAAATAATACGTTTTCTGAAAACTTACGATTAGATAAATACCTCCCATGCTTGGTTTGCTTTATTTTCAACCAATTAAACACAATTTTTGAAAATTTGTGCGACAATGTTACAAACTCTGGCTTTCTGTTTTTGTTTAGCATATAGCTTTCTGTAGTTTTCCAACCTCATTTGGCAAAATCTCAGGCAGTGACGTTGCAATAGAAAGGTTTATAGCTAGTTCCCACATGACGTAAATCAGCCATCTTTATGGGCAATATGAAACACGAAGCCTTGCGTTTTGCGCAAGAATGGCGTGCAGCACAAGCAGTATGCACAAAACTTGTTGCCTGATGTTTAGTATTAAACAGCGTGGTTGCAATAGAAAACTGAGCGCTTGACGCGCCTGCAAGCCCGAATGCAATTTGCCTGTAAAGATGGCGTCTATTGCACTTTATGTATAGTGACCAGATTGAGTTTGTCCATCTTGGTCCATGGATGGAGCGGACAATGCTTGGTCTAATATGCACTGTCCGAGTTTGGGGAACTGGGTGACACCTTCATGAGTCGGACGTGAGTTTTCTTGTCGGTTATTGTCCAGGCGTTGGTTCGTGGTGCCACGCTTCTCTGGAAAACAGAAATAAAAGAGAGGACAATTGGTCATGTCTATGTGAAAATACAAAAGAAGGGCTTAGCTTTGAGGGATCACATGGTGAGGTATCCATGTATGGTTTGTGGTTTGGGAGAACTTGAATAGCTATTTATTCTACTGACGCGGAGTAGATTTTTGTGGAATTTGGGAGACAGCACTAAGAACTCTCCCGAATTCTAAAATACTACTCTGCGCGGCAGTAGAATAAAAAGCTTGACATTAGTTCTCAAAAGAAAAAACTACACACAGTAAAGTAGATAAACACATGGTTTTAACGCTAAACCAAATATACAAAAGAAGTGCTAAAGAATTGGACTTGATATGATATGCAAAACCTCGATGGTATCGTTTTATTATCGGGTTAGTAGCTTCAGAGGAGATTTCATGTTTATTTTTTAGGCGACTGTCATTGTTGTTTATTGTTTATTGTTGTTGTCAGCCAAAAAACTTACACTTCCATCCATGCTACGATCTGCTCTTTTCTTCAACTCATGACGGAAGGCTGTACGTACCTGAGGGACAATACAAATTGTACACATCAAATAGCTGTTAACTGTATTTTTGGTTTTGCTTGTTTGTTGCCTTTTTTATTCTAATCAATAATCAACAACAATTCATCAAAACTTTTACGATAATCACCAGTGTGGTCGTCAAGCTTTCACTGTCACTTCGCTGTGGTGATCAGGGAACCTTCCCGAATATTCTGTTTGTTACTTTGCCCAGTTGCGCATCTATGCAACACCAACATGACCACGAGAAAAATGTGGTTCTTAGGGAAAACCTGAGGGAGTACCTCTGTCCTCATAGTTCAGTTTGTAGAGCATCTGCCCGGAATGTCGGGGTCTTGGGTTCAAATCCCAATGAGGACGTCTGATTTTTCTCATCCCATGTTTCACTGTTATTTCCAATAATTTCCTTAAGTTTTATTCAAACTTGCCTCTGAGCTCATCACACAGTAGAAGATGAACATGAAGAAACCCTGTCAAGAAAAAAATAAACAAAAGAAAACAATTGATGGCATTGTAACAAATGTTGCATGCATCAATGGACGTCAGGCCATTGTTCCGTCGCTCCATTATTTCGAACGAATGGCGCGATGGCTACCTTTAAACAACATCACGCCATTTGCGCGAAATAGTTGAGCACTGGAAAAATATAGCATTTGACGTCAGAGGTGGAGTGGAGGTTAATATGTAACAGATAATGCCCACGATGTTAGCGCCATTCGTTGGCACTCAGGCTTCGTCTTTTGGCCAGTCCTACCCACAAATGGGCGAGTGCCTCGGTCATTATCCTATATGTTATCACCAAACCTTGACTTACCTGCAAGGCGTTCAAGATGATGAATGCATAGCGGAGTACAATGCTGTACTGGATGAAGAGTCCGATAATCCAGGATATACCAAGGAGAGGAACCAGCATCATGGCACTCTTACAAGCCGCTCTGAAACGAAAAAGTTACTGGTTATTTTCCACTTAACGACACAAAATGGCTGAAATGTCATATCCACAGCTCCAGTTGCATGGTAACAATGTTATAGTTCAGTTCAAGATGTCCAGTAGTTGGTTCTGCATAAGTTCAAAGTAAAATTTGTGAGACGGAAGACTTTTATTCAGCACATTGCAACACCTTCCGAGCAGACAACTTTTATATTTTCTGCAAAAGTGACAGGGTAAATTTTCGTTTCAGCGCATGCATGCTGTGGTCTCGAGTCATCGCAAGTCAACTTGTATGCGCATGTTGATATTTTTGGTTGATGTAAAAGCTTTAAAATACCAACAAAAAACACAAATGTACACGATTCAATCATTACTCAAAGAATATCACACAGGGGTAAATTCCAGAAAGTATTACATGCAAATTGTCTGCTTAATCTGTTAATGAAAATTAGCAGAATACCACTCACAGATAGTACACAGATGGTACATGTACTTGTTTTAAATGTATAAATGTTTGAGGATTTGACTGCCAATCTCAATGTGAAACGAATACGAGGTCAAAGGTGCTTCTGGAAGAGGATTGAAGTAGGCTCAAGGAAGGTTTGTGGCATAATTCACAAACCTCAAAGTGTGACGTTAGATGTTCAGGCTATCCCATTTACCCACCACCTCCCCAATCTTACCTGATACGCTCAAAATTGGTCTGACACTTGAGGGCAGCAGCACGGGTAACCACGACAACCACCATAATCAGTACAACCATGTTGACCTGATGTAAACGGAAAAGATATTAGATTAAAAAAAAACTACAAATTTATCGTTGTCAGGCCAAGTAGGACTCTTCATGTGGTTTGCAGTATTGCCCTCATTCATTAGGGCCTAATTTTTTCATAAAGCCGTTAAACAACATCTTTGCTAAGCAACAATTGAGTGGGTGTACGAGTTGGAGCAATTTAAACTCTGTGGTAATTTGGCTGGTAACCTATTTCAGATTAGCAATATATTTCTGTGCTTAGCAAGTTTTTATGCTTACACGCTTTATGAATGTCGGCGCACGCTCCTTAAGCATTCCTGAAACAATCTCAACTCCTTAGAAGTATGCAGCACTGAGAGCTAAATGACAGACAGGTTTGTAATCTCTACTCCCTTACAGGTACCCATTTTCTCTAGAATGATAAGAACAGTTCATCAAGTGTCGAGACCGTGATTCGAACCCACACTCCGGTTCCTCAGCCACCAGGGCCCAATTTCATAAAGCTGCTTGAGCAGAAAAAGTAACTCAGTGCAACAAAATTTTGCTTACCAGAATAAGGTTACCAACCAAACTACCATGTCACGTGTACAACTTGTGACAGGTATCCTGCTTATTTCTGCTCAGCAGAAAGTTGTTAAGCAATACTGCTCAGCAGAAAGTTCCAAAGCAATATTGTCTTCTTAAGCAACTCTATGAAGTTGGACTTGGAACTTGAGTTCGATGCAAAAGATTGCTCGGCCCACCTACGATGAAAGTGAAAGGCAGAGTGGTCAAAATCAACTCTTTCTTACCGTGACTATAACGATGAGAGGTCCAACAAAAGCCCATATCAGACCATCTTTTTGGGTCAGCCAACAACTGCAATGAGAAAAATAGAATCAATAATATGGCAAAATAAATTAATAATCAAATGAAACAAGATTCAAAAAACACTTTTTTCTTACGATTTGGCTTACCAGACTATGGTTACCATCCAAAATACCATGTGTCGTTATGCAACTAGTTTCCTGCTTATTTTTGCTTAGCAAGAACTTGTTAAGCAAGATTTAGCCTCTGATTGAAGTTAGCCTTCAAGCTAACTGAAACTTACTGATCTCCACTTCCGTACAGCTTGGACTTGAACCCAAAAGCGATACCGACGATGACGGCAGGTACACCTGGAAATGCAAAATAAAATAAAAAGGGACAGGAAGCTGTAACATACTGTTGGTTAAGTCATCAGAGTGTGGGTTCGAATCCCAGTCATGACACTTGTGTCCTTAAAGGCAGTGGACACTATTGGTATTGACTCAAAATAATTATTAGCATAAAAACTTACTTGGTAACGAGTAATGGGGAGAGGTTGATAGTAAAAAACATTATGAGAAACGGCTCCCTCTGAAGTAAGGTAGTTTTCGAGAAAGAAGTAATTTTTCATGAATTTGGTTTGGAGACCTCAGAATTTGAATTCAAGGTCTTGAAATCAAACGTCTGGGAAAGCACACAACTTTGTGTGACAAAGGGGTGTTTTTTATTTCATAGTTATCTTGCAACTTTGACGACCAATTGAGCTAGATAAACTAGATAAAACAAATAATTTCATGGCAAGTCACATTAAAGGGAAAAGGTGAAGGGATGGGGACAAAAGGCATACCAACTGAGTGAACAAAAAATCAAGACCTGTTGTTGAGTGCTTGGACAAGGGATGGGATGCAACTATTTTTGGGACGTCACATCTTATTCTCACCCCATCCGATGAGATAGTAGAAGGGCATCTTGCTCTTCCCTTGATCAAACACAGAGATGACTTGTTTGTAGAGATGAATCCCCTCCACTAGTATCCAACAGAATGTAGCTAGGAACAGATAGTGTAGGACGACGGCCACAATCTTACATGGAATCTGAGCGTCAAGAACAATATTTAATAGATTTTAATTTATAAGAGATGTTAAATTTGCATCGGGGATAAAATTTTTTTTTTTTATTTTTTTTTTTTTTTTTTTTTTATGCAAGTCGCCTGACACACAAGGCCTGAAGGCCACTTCAAGGTGTGGGCTACAATTATATTTTCCAGAGGCTGTTGCCATCTACTCCTAGGGCTGAAACAGGGTTACCCCTTTCACTGTCCATACGAATGTAGGCTTGGGTATCATCAATTCGAAGATGTGTGTTAGGACTGTATACTCAGTACTTTCCCCCGAGTCCTGTGAACAAATATCACAGGCTTTTTACTCGGGTGGAATTCGAACTCACGACCCTTGCAATTCTCGAGCAGTGTCTTACCAACTAGACTACCGAGGTTGCCCGGTAGCTAGAGGCAGTTCGAATCATATGTTTAAGCAGCTGGTACCGCAACGATATAAGAGATGTTAAATTTGCATCGGGGATAAGGAATATTATTTTGGTTTTTACCCATACACCGATGTGTGTCAGCACTGTATACTCAGTACTTTCCAGAGTAATAATATTCCTTATCCCGATGCAAATATAACATCTCTTATAGGTTTTAATTTGTTAGGTGTTCAGACAACAGTCGCCAAACACCTAATGTTATATATCTATTTTTCTTCGCCTGTGGCTTTAAGGCTGAGGAATGTTTTTCTTCTCACCACCGTTAGTTCTGATGCTACACCCAGTAAAAACAATATCATGGCCATCAGTAGTGCAGCCATCATGTTGGTGTGAATGGTTAGACGTTCTGAAGCCATGGATGACCTAAAAACAGCAAAAAATTAGGTACAGTATTTTTGTATCATTCCAAAAAAGGCACATCTCCCATGATGGCATTTACGTTATGAGCAATTTGAAAGTGTAACAAACATTGTATCTTACTATTTACTTATATTATCATTTATTTGACCACTAATTCTGATTATGAAGCCAATATCACAAGTAAAGCATGATATTTTGTGTTTCACACTTTATAATATGGTTAGGCTTACGCCCAGTTCATACTTTCTGTGAATGCTTTGTGCAAAAGCAAATTTTATGTCACTTCTCTGTTTTCTCGTTGAATGTTTCGAACTCAACGCTTCCGAATAGTTTGTTGTGAACTGTGACAACAAGATTTGCATCGCAATCGCACTCACAGGAACCAGCTTTAGCCTCCATCAAAGGGATTGAGCTGAAGTTGAAGATTAAGCTGGAATTTGTAATAAGGGTATCAATGTGTGGTGAAGAGGTTTTCAACTAGTGGTTTAATCCCAACGAGGCCTGGTTCTTGATAATTTTACCGAGACAAAGTCGAGGTAAATTATAAAGAACCAGGCCTCTGCGGGTTTAAACCACTAGTTGGAAACCAATTCAACACACTTTGATTCCCATTCATAAATACCTTTTCGGTCAAAAACATGATCACTTTTTGGTCAAAAAGTAAAATAAATGCAAAAGTTATAATTGTTCAATGATTTGTTTCAACACAACACCCCTCCAGCTATGAAATGGTAAAGCCCTCCGCCGCCCTCGGGTAAACAACTCCTTATAAAGGGAATGCTGTGCGCGTCGCGCGTACACCGTGATGTGGCACAACTGTTACAGCCGTTGCTCTCAACCAATAGGAATGAAGAAACTGTGTTGTAAGAACAGGTGCAAGGTCGCGTGTCATGCCCATGAATTAACACTTTTTACCGGTCATAAACAAAGGTTTATACACACCAACGTGACGCGCTCTCCACCAACAGGAATAGCGAAACTGTCTGAGGTATTTATGAATCTGAAATTAAACACGGTCAAGCTAAACTTACCCAAGGAAGAGAAACACTGTCAATGCAATAAGGAGAGACACAATGGAGATACCGGAGCAGGCAAACGTGAGTACCATCAGTATGGTGGTATGGATTTCATCTTCAGGTACCTTTGCAATAATAGTAACAACAACATCAATTCAATTGAATTCAGATACACTTTTATTTCCATACTTCTATGAAAAATATCAAAAAAAGTTAATGAAGTTTGGGGTAGAGCAAAAGTAACACAGCAGTAAGCCGCTAAATGTAATAAATAGAGTATGGAGCTGTTTTTGATCAAGAGAAACTTGTAACAAACAGCAAGACATACAGACATACAAACGAACAAAACAAACAGACAGACAGGCAAGCCAGAGAACAGACGAATATAAGAAATGACAGCTGCTCTGACACAAGGCACATAATATAGATCAGAGATAGTACAACAAATTCATAGTTAGCGATCAGAGCACTTAGTTCAAGCTAGATCAAAGTATAACAGCACTCACAATACTTTATTCTTAAAAAGCGTAAATACCCAAATACTATCTAGCTAGATCAAGGTGATTAACAACATATCCTTCTTAGTCATACATACTTGTACCATTCTTCAACCCAAAGCTGCTTAAATTAGCGCTAAGGGAATAATCCAACACAATATTGTCTCATCAGCCATCTCAGGGAAATCTGATTCAGAAAATCATGGAACAAGTCAGGTTTATCTTTTGCTGACGAGAGACAAGACTCTGCTATACACTTACAGTGCTTTCAGTGACCTGCATGAGGACAGCAAAGTTTGTGGTGTGGTTGCAGTAACAGAATATATCCTCAGCGTCATCACCTTCTTCAACGAGATAGCATCCGTAATCCGACCATTTTCCACTCCCTGACAACTGATCACTGAGCAGTTAATGGTATTATTACATCATTAGTATTTAGATCCCAAGGAAATTCACTCCCTTGTTAATCCTGGTTCATACTTCCTGCGAATGCGGAGAGAATTTTGGTGATGCAACAATCGGTACACGCTCCCTTTCCTTTTGTGACACAATGAAATTCGCATCGCACAAAGCATCCACAGGAAGTATGTTTATGAACATTAAACAATAACAAAATCTACCAGAGCGGGGTTTGAACCTGTGTAAACCTTCTACCAACTCAGCCTCAGCCTTTGTTGAAGGTCTCTCTATTTTGTCAATGTTTATTTAATTTCTTTTCCTATGAGATACCACCTAAAATCACAAGGCCACAGATGGTCACTTCAATATGAGGGCTATACTTAACTGACTCGGGCAGTCCCCCAAATCAACTGCCATCAGGGGCATGTTGCCACCTACTGAAAAAGGGTTACATCCTTCACAGTCCGTAATATCTTTGTTCAAGGGTGCCAGCCAGAAGCCATTAAATCTGTAACTGCTGTACAGCCTGGGATTGCACCCAATTTACGATACCACATGGGAAGCGGCAGCACAGGGACCACCTGAAGGGGATGCAACTTTAATTTCAAATATCCAGTAAGAACATCCTTAAATCAAGACAACAAATCCTGAGAAATGACACGCCTGATACACGTACCTTTCGTCATAATCCCAAAACACACACGTGAAAGACGGCTTCTCATTGGCTTTCAGATCCACAAGCGTTGTCTGCATAAGAAATAATAAATAAAATATTCAATTCTTTATAAACTACACCTTCAAACTGAGTGAGTGTTTTGATCGCAAGGCCATTCAGGGGTTTCCCTTAACTTTTTTTCCATTCGCACGCCAGACAAGTCAACCAAAATGTTGAGTCAACCAAAATGTGGGTCGCCGCAAGTTTTTTCAATAGCCCACATGTATTAATGCACAACAATTTTTGAAGCGCAAAAAAATAAACATTAAAAAAAGGTCTTACATTTTTGGGAGTTGAGAACGACACCGCCATGGAGATTTTTCCCGAGGTAGATGCCAAGACGGTAACTACGTCACTCTGTAGCTTGAGATGAGTTCCATTTGTGGCATTCTTGATGTCTTTATTGGCCACCTCTCCTGGAGACAACGCTGCAACGTTCTTGAACACACCACCCACAAGAAGGGCTCTAGTTTGGGCTGTTTGATTAATAATAATAATAGGTTCTTTGTTTAGCGCTTAAAGGGGCGTATCAAAGAGCTCAGTATTTTTTCCTGCAAGGTATGTGGAGCTTTGTTTGAAGTATGAGCATGTTCCTTTAAAGCACCATGTGGGGCAATATGCTTGCGATAAAACCGATAAGTGCACTGGGTTTATTTACGTGCGTTATACAACACACAGGACCAAAGCTTTCATCAGAAGGACGAAACATCAGGGTTACTAACTTAAAGTGTCTCGCTTAAGGACACAGGTGTCAGGACTGGGATTCGAACCCACACTCTGCTGATCTGAAGCACCAGAGCTCGAATAAGGCCCTAAAATTGGGCCCATACAATGTATGCATATACTTCAAGCTTAAATGGTGCCAAAGAGTTTGTTGAAACAAAATGGCTGCTTATGATAGGGATTATTAGTCATATCCAAAGAACAACCTACCAGGTAAATTTTTGGTGCGGAACTCCTGCGCAGTGATTGAAGCCGTGAACATGGAATCCGAACTGGACCAGTTCCAACCGGATATGAGCAGCTCATCAACAGCCATATCAAAAAGGTTAATTCCTACGATCCAAAGAAAACCATCATCAGAAGAATCCTGTGCATGTTTAGTTATTATAGCTTCACAGAGGCAACGAAGGTAATTGCCTCCATGCCCCCTGGTCATTGCCTTGCTGCCCTTGAAATGAACCAGTAGAAATGTACACTTTCCTCTTAGGGTGCCCTTTACCGAGGAGAAAATGCCTTGTTGCCCTTGCCCTTTCAAAAACGAAGCATACAGGCCTGTACAGTTGATGCATTGTTGTAGAATATAACCATGAGGTGAAATCTGGACTATTCCATTTCACGAGCGGAAGCTGTATACGGAACAATGACAACTTTCAGCCAATGACAAGTCTTCTTTTGACTTCAGTGAGAGCACTCTTTGAGTGTATGTTATATGCAAGGAGTCAATGCCTGGAATTACACAGAGGCCACGACCTCCATTGTCCTGAGCCTTGGTGCCCCTTCAAAAAGTTCCCCATGGACTTTAAGATTTCCCAATGGAAGGGAAGTGCAAGGGGTCAATGCACTGTTTGAGCTTGTGTTATATGCAAGGGACCTAGGCATGAAATTACAGTGAGGCCACAGAAGCCATGGTCTCTGTTGCCCTAGTCTTGGCCTTGGTGCCCCTTCAAAAGTTTCCCATAGACTTTCCAAATGAAAATGCCCTTAGCAAAATGAAAACAGCCTTGCCCTCTCAAAGATGATATTTTAGGCCTAGGGATTCATTACTTCATCCGATTAAAGACGAGGGAAAATGTTTTACCGATGTTGTCTGTGACAATTTCTACCGACGCGTCCTTGCCGAGGTTCTGTCCGACTTTGAAGGCCATCTCCTCCAGAGACTGAATGACTTGAAACGGTCCCGACAAAGCGTCACTCTGAAAGAGCATGGAAAACTTTGAAACACTAGGTGGCAGCAGACAGATTCAAGCGATAGGTTAGTTCAAACAGGGGCTACAGCTACGACGTAGATTTTCAAAGTTGATTCATACAAAATTCTTGAAACGTTCTTGGACGCTCAAATACGAGCGAGACTTGTACAGTCTTATAATTGCGTGAAAGTGATGGCCCCTTTGATTGGACGGGGGCATCGCTAGGGTTTATCACAAACGATTGGAGTATAACCAATAAATATATTTCTAGGCTTTTAACTTACGCTTTTTGCGTCACTCCACGATTGAGAATGCACAGGATTCATCAGGCTGCTCCCAATATTTGCCATTTGCTGTGTGACAAACAAACAAACAGTCATACTGCAATCCGAAAAACAAACAAACAGCCCAACAGTTGTAATCCGAATGCATTACAACAACTGCCAATGCAGGCTAAAGGGATGGTATACTCTTGGTAACTTCTAACAAAATTAACGATCACAAAATCTTTCTTGGTAAGAAGCAACTGCAGCTTTCCCTTCAAAGGAATGTGCTTTTAGAAAAAAAGGTAAAAATCACAGAGCGATGTTTTCAGGAGAGTGGCGTAAATTCGTTGTACATGCTAAACTTATTTTTGTGAAATTGTTTTTTCTCATTTCTCAAAAACTACAGCACCTAAGCAAGTAATATTTAAGGGAAGCTTTCTACGATCTAAATGTTAAGATGTGGACATTTGTGTTTTATGTCATACAAAAAGTACCCAAACCCTTGAAGTCTATGCCACTCCTACCTCTAGACTGTGCTTTGAGCTGTTGAAGTCAACCCCATCAAGGTTCATCTTAGAAACCGCTTCCAGGAATTTAACAGAAGTAGCAAGATTCGACGGGGGGATTGGTGTGTTTGTGTTTGCAGTGGCCTCTTGTAGAACATGGAGACCAACATGGGTGACATGGCGCGACACGTTTGCTCCACTGCCCCCTGCGAGGGCGCTACATAGCTCAGCTATTTCCTGTCAGGACGATCGTGATGTGTTACTTACATTATATAAAAATTCTAGAAAAGTCTCCAGAATTCTGACAAATCAACTCCACGGTAGTAGAATATAAAGCAAGATAACTTCTCAAAATAAAAAAAAACTACCAAGCAAGTACATAATAAGGGTGTTAGCGTAAACCATTAAAACCTGATAAATATTCTTTAGAACAAAAAAATAAGCTATTAACTCAGACTCACCTCTTCAGACAAACCACTGGCTATCTCCTGTAAAAATGTGCCAGGCGGTTCGGAATACATCGATGATGGAGGAATAACATCAGGGGCAATGGATTGGGGGCTGGTGGACAATGATTTGACTTGAGGACAAACTGACTGAGCCACTGTCGATGGTTGGTGTGTAGTGGTTGATTGAGTTGTGGTTGGTTGACTTGTGGTGGTTGGTTGAGTAGTGGTTTGTTGAGTGGTGGTAGGTTGACTTGTGGTTGGTTGACTTGTGGTTGGTTGACTTGCCGTGGTTGGTTGACTAGTGGTAGTTGGTTGAGTAGTGGTAGGTTGACTTGTGGTTGGTTGACTTGTGGTTGGTTGACCTGTGGTGGTTGGTTGACTTGTGGTAGGTTGACTAGTGGTTGGTTGGCTAGTAGTTGGTTGGTTAGTGGTGGTTGGTTGACTTGTGGTGGTTGGTTGTCCAGTTGAAGTTGAAGCAACCGGAGTTGATGTTGAGTTTGTAGTTGTATTCACACATTTTCTCCGTACGCATTCACGCACTGGATGATGACAACCAACATTTCCACAGCAGCCTGAGACAAGAAAACAATAATTATACATCATCGAGACCCTGCCACTTGGCAAATTCATACATTCATAATGGTTAAGTTTCTTGCTTAAAGACACAAGTGTCACGACTGAGACTCAAACCCACAATCTCCTGAACAGAAACAATCCACATCACCACAGCAATTGCTGTGGTGCCCTGTGCTTTTGCTGTGGTGCCCTCGGCAAAGTCCCAATAAAAATTGTCCTCAAAGAAAAGAACCTTTACCACAGGGAAATTGCTGTGCCCCTTCAAGAGCAAAGTTCAAGACCTGAACCTTGTGTTTCATCTTTCTACTTACTTTCTTCTTGGTTGTGAACGCTGCATCCATATAACTCGAGACCCAGACCTATCTTGTTAGCCGGTGGTGACAGAATGTGCAGAGTGATGTAGTCCGTTACGATAGAATACGGAAATATATGTGTGACGACCTCGGTGGAGTCTGTGTTTAACTCAAAGACCTGGAAATAAAAGAGATACAAATTATCATCAAACTGTACAATTGCTTAACAATAATCTGCTCAGCAGAAATGAGCAGGATACCAGTCACAAATTTTACATGTAGGATGGTATTTTTGCTGGTAACCTTATTCTGGTGAGCATAATTTTGTTGTGCTAAAGCAGCTTTATAAAATTAGACCCTGGTGTATCTGATCAGCAGAGTGTGGGTTCAAGTCCTGGTCGTGACACTTGTGTCCTTAAGCAAGACACTTAAAGGCAGTGGACACTATTGGTAATTGTCAAAGACTAGCCTTCACAGTTGGTGTATCTCAACATATGCATAAAATTTGAGCTCAATTGGTCATCGAACTTGCGAGATAATAATAAAAGAAAAAAATATTTCTACCTCCATGATTGCACCGAGCCATTTCATGGTGCTATGGAGTTCCACATACCTTCCAGGAAACAATACTGAACGCTTTGATATGCCCCTAGGGGTGTGATAAAGCGCTGAATAAGAACCGAGTAACTCATGGAAGAAGAAGACTTTATTTTCTAGTCCTTTGGGAAAGTAATTTACCTTTATCTGACCGCCCTCTTCTATGTGGTAGGAGTGATTAGTGGTGTTGTTACCGTACTCAACAGTAGCATCTTGTGCGAAGTCTTTGTCAAACAAATAAAGTATCTGCCCTTCTGTTGACATACCCATTACTCTCATACTATGAATAAAAGTCACCTGTGGAAAGAAATTGACATAAAAGAAGAGAGAATTAAAAATGAAGAATTCTTCAAGAAATATGGGTGTTTTTTTTTGCATCCAGCCTCCACACTCACAATAAAATAAGATTTGATACAATTGTTTTTAACAATTTGTGCCAAATACACTCCCCAAAAAGTCTTTTCACGAAAAAAGGAGTGAAAACGACGAAAAGGACTCAAAACTTTCTGCTGATCAGAATCACCACAGCTTGAATCCAGAGCTCTATAAGGCCAAACAAAATTGTTGTGTTTACGGTAACCCGACCGACCTGAATTTTTTGCGGCCGAATTGCCGACCTCAAAACATTTTTCTAAATATTTTGTGAGTTGGTAAAATTTAAAATGAGAATTTTAACATGTTGCCTCACTTTAAAACTGTTTATTACGACTTACCAGTGTAATAATGCATTTTTGCAAAAATCATGGCGATATCAAAACTTGTGCACCCGGCCCACGCCTAGCCTAGCTTACTGTACTGCCACAATTTTTTCTGTGAAAGGTGCACGCGCCACCCGATGCCCGGCCCCGACGCACCCGCTGTGTTCACAGCGTACTTCGGGGCGATCCAATGTCACACGAAACGAAATTGGGCCCATGGCAGCCGGCCGCATATTGGACACCACAACAAAACACGGTACAACAGTACAGTACAGCTAGCTGTCAGTGGTACAGCACGAAACGAAATTGGGCCCCTAGCAGCCGGCCGCATATTGGACACCACAACAAAACATGGTGTAGCTGTCAGTGGTGTACAGCACGTGGGTGACCGGCCGCGTACGTTTACAACACGTTTTACACTACGGACAGACTGCGAATGAAAACTGCATCAAAACATGGCGTCGACGTCAGGCAGTTCTTCGTGCGGTAACATGAACAAATTGTTTAGCTTGAAAACAGAAAAGTGCCTCCATCAGCCAGCCAAGTTGAAGCTAGTAAACATCGATGTCAGCAAGACATTTCTCAATATTTTCGAAGATCACCATGGGCCAAACTTTTATGACGTTTGTGCTCACAACACACATTCAGATCAGATCAGGCTGACATTCAAAATAATAAGTTTGACCCTCAAAAGTGTTTATTCATTTTGCTATATAATTTTGGGGAAAATGTGAGTTTCGGCTCTGTTGTTAATGTTATGGTACACCTTGCACCACTGAGCCTACTGAGTGACATCATTTTCACCCAGCAACCCGGAGGTTCGTCAGTCTGGGTAAAGTGCAAGTAAGTGTACAACAATGGAATGAAAAATGTGAACAAAATAACCACACCTCAAATTGAAAGTTGGTAAAACTGATGTCAGCATTTAAAACATGGCCCTGATTTAATGGTAAGATAAAAAGTTCCCTTGTAACTTCTAAAGCGCTTGCAACTTGACCTATGTTATGTTTTTTCTAAAACAACTTATAAACTTTTATATTTTACCACTTTCCAACATGAGGGTTTATAACTTGATGAGTCGAACAAGGTTAGTATAATTCATGGTAACGGGTTTAAAATATTAACAAATAACTCAAAATTCAAGAACTTAAAAATAAAAATAAAATTACAAAATAAAATTATTTTCCTACCTACCTACCTGGAATTTTTTAGGGCCGTTACCGTAAACACAACATTTATTTTGTTTGGCCTAACCACTTCGCCACAACATGACCGGGACTCAAACCCATACTCTGCTGACCAAAAACACCAGAGCTTGAGCCCTGTATTAACTGCTCGGCCATGACAACAAATCTAGTAGTTCGAGGAGTAGGCTATGACATGCCATGTTTTCTATGACGACGGGAGAAACAACAAATTCTCCTACCTTTATCCAGGGTGCTGGGTCGTTATCTGCAGGAGACCAAGCGTCATCACCACCGAGGCGAACTCCTGTTTGATCCCCTGTGGACGGTCTCTCTGAGGAGGAACTTATCTGGAAATCTTTGATTACCTTGGACTCTAGCCCAAGTGGTACCCAGCATTCTACGTAATAAACAGGAAGAAAAAAACATTAAAAAAAGGATTTGATTAGTAATAGTCAGTATATATGCAGACCTGGCCCGGCTGGAGCTCATGGGACAGAGGAGTCAGGAGTACAACCTTGGCTTGATTTACTTTACCAGTGTTTACTTTACTTTATTGTTGTGATTACACAATTCAATTCAATTCAATTCACTTTATTTCCAAATCCAAACAAATAAACAAAACAATTAGCAGTGAATAAAGAACTATGTTTTACAAGCAAATGGAATAATGATGATACATGAAAAAATACTATAATACTACATTTACAAGCAAAGGTAAAATATAAATTACGGAAAACAAAGCAAAAAACAAACATACAGAGCACAAGGTGATGGAGTTGGAGGGGGCCCATAAAAAGCAAAGCTTGTCGAGTATGGACCCCCTAACGAAAGCAATAAAGCATTTAACAATCAGTTTACAAAAGGAAACAAACACAATACAGTACGAACACACAGAGCCAAAGGCCTAAGATTTATCTCTTTTTGAGTGAACTGCAAATCATTCTTATAAATTATAAAGCAAAGAAAGTGTGATCATCATGTTATTGTTATGTCAAAATACAAATTAAAAAAACAACAAGATTTGTTTTACTTTTAGGAATGTTATTATTAAATCAACCTCCTGCCCTGGGTTACCATGGTTACTGGGTACTCAGCTTCAGTATTTTGTATATAGATAATTAGAATTACAAAATACAACTTTACAAGAGAACTTGGCAAAAGCTTCCATATTTGCATTTAAACACCATTTGTTGGAAATAAAACTTAAATAAAATCTCTCATCATCAAGTCGCGCCATACGGAAACTTTTCCCTACACAGCGCTGAGTAGCCTGTAGTACTAGTAGGTAGCAGCCTGGCATCCCACTACATGCACTGGCTGTGGTTGGATTCGAACTCACACAAAACCTTGTTCGTTGACGTTGTTAAATTTTTAATATGCACACGTACGCACCACCACAACACAAAACCAAAGTTACAGAACTTACCTGCACCCCTCCCCGTGATATAAAACCACCTGCTCCATTACAAATGCCATTTTGATGATACTCGCTCAGATCACAAAATAAAGTGGAAAGTCAAGACTCGCTCTGATCTGCCAGCGATTTTTAACGAAGTTTACAAGCCTTAAATTCTGTGTTGATTTTTTGATCGAAAACTTTAGTGGTCCGACCGTAAATATTGAAGGAGGCCCTCTAGTGGCAAGGGTCCGACTAATAATACGTCCATAGACTGGCTCCCCGTCCTTATCTGAAAACTTTCGCCCACCGCGGCGGCCGACCGTTAATGTTGAAAGAGGCCCTCTAGTGACCAGGGGCCAATTTCAAAAAGCTGCTTAAGCAAAAATTCGCTTAAGCACGAAAATAGCTCGCTTATTTTACACATGTTACTGGCAAAAATTTCATGCCATACACATTGCTTGTGGCTGGTATTTAGCTATTGTTTACTTAGCATAACAATTGAGTGGAGTTTTGGCCGGTAAATTAATTTTACTAGGCAAGGATTTTTTGCTTAAGCAAAATTTTGTGCTTAAGCAGCTCTATGAAATTGGGCCCAGGGTATGACTTTAAGTGTCCATAGACTTGCCCCTTGTCCTTATCCGAAAACTTTCGTCCGCTGAGTGACCGTTAATCTTGAAGGAGGCCCTCTAGTGCTAGGGTTCGAATAACGGGTCGATAGACTAGCAATCCGTCCCTATCTGCAAGGTACGTCAGATTTATCTGCGAATCTCATGAAGGTCATGTGAAATCAAATGTGATGTGGGCTCAAAAGCAAAATGTCGGACGTAACTCTTTGTCCTCGAAGTGTGTAGTCCAGTGTTCAGATTATCTCTACAGGACGTAGCCGCCAAATTAAACCGATTATACTATTTCAAACTTTACCAACAGCGGTTTCTTTGCAAGGCCTTCGTGGAGCGACTGGAATGAGAGACCATGCGCGAGTTCACGTGAGTGGTCTCCTATTCCAGTCGCTTGTAATCTCTCAACTCTCCAAGCCAAGGACTTGACAAAAGGCTAGCGCTGGGGTCGAGCGAACACCATTTTTGATGACGCTCTGGACGCTCCCGCCTCAATGCAGTGACCTCATTCCGAGATGCCCTTTTCACCAGAATGCCTTACTCGCGAAAAACCATTGATAATCTATTAAATGCGCTTACGCAGTTACACAAATAAAATATCCCAGATAATAATGTCTCACCTTGGCACGAGATTGATGGTGTCGGTGACAGAATGGTGGATATATCTTCCACGCATGCGCACTGACCGTGATCATATGACGCATCACGATTACAGTCACTGTTCATGAAGCATTCTGGGAAAATTTGAAACATAGATGATTCTTCACATAATAAAATATAGTCATGGGTAGATAGTTTGATATGTATCGAAATGAAAGTTGTTTTCTACCTTCTCCTACTTCCCATACAGTTTTCTACCGGTGTCGCATTCAAATATGTCCTCTAAGCAATTATTATCCGGAGGACATTATTGCATGATAAATTCACTTCGTTTTAAATGACGGATATGTTGCCGATAAACTCAATTCGTGTATCCGTGGTTTCGAAAACGGCCATTGTCTTTAAAGGCAGTGGACACTATTGGTAATTACTCAAAATTATTGTTAGCATTTAAAAAAAAATTTAAAGTAATTTTTCCACGAAATTCATAGTCGAGACCTCAGAATTGGATGTTGGGGTCCCGAAATCAAGCATCTGAAAGCACACAACTTCGTGTGATAAGGGTGTTTTTTATTCCATCATTATCTCGCAACTTCGACTACGATTGAGCTCAATTAATTTTGTTATTAATTATGTATTATGTTAAGATACACCAAGTGGGAGGACTGGGCTTTGACAATTACCGAAGGTGTCCAGTGTAGAGCCTACCTGTATTCGTTGGTGCTCTGCATCCAAACACCTCGAGACGTAGCCCGACTGATCCACCAGTCCGGATATACAAGCGCATTTCTTGTGCGAGAAGTGATCTGTCGAAGTCGAAATCCTGTACACTATTGTTGGTGAAGTAGTTAGCTTGGAAAATCTATAGACGGACAAAAAATAAGTTCATTATTTTTTAGCTCATTTATCAATGGTTCATTATTTAATATTTGAAAAAAATTATTTTCCAGATTATTCTGTCTGACCCAGATGTGTTCTCATTTTGAGTCTAGTGTCTTCTCATATTTTTTAGCCTGGTCTTGTTAATAAAATCCCGGTCAAGAAAAATTTCTTAGCTACAAGTTATGCGGTCTTGTTGACGCCCCCCCCCCCTCCCCCAATAATTTCGAGCTGTAGTCACACCAACCAAAAGGACTTGTATCGTCCTGTTGACGTTTCGATCATGATAAGCAGAGTCTTTCTCGAGGATTCTGCTATAGGGTTAAAACGTCAGAGCCTTCATGAAAGACCATGCAAAAGGGCTACGGTTAGTGTGACGGACACGTCATCACTATGACGTCATACGCTACTCGCTATCCGCTAACGTGCAGACGACACTGATATCCTGCTAGCTACGTAAGTAGGTTACAGATAGCTACACGTATGCGTACGCGTACCCGTTCGCGTGCGAAACATCCCTTTTGCATGAAGTCAAAATCAGTCATTACCATTTGGTGCTTAATCCAATGTCCATTCTCGTCCGGCCTTAAGAGTAGATTAAACTCCATGATGGTGTTGTTCATCGAGAGAGACGATGGAGCCTGTGTCGTTAGTCTAGCCAACCACACAGGTTCCGAGAATGAGACTTCGATCCACGGAAACTTATCCAACGGTTTTGGGATCCATCCGGGTGGTTCATAGCCAAGACGGGCTGCAGTCGCTGGGTAGCCATCCACTGCAGACGACGCACTGATCATGGCGTCGAAGATCAACTCGGAATAAAAACCATTCTCGGAACACATCGCTGAAAATTAAGTTTCATTGATCAATGGTTAAGTTTTCATGATTTGAACAAGTTCACTCAATTCGACTCATTTTGGAGTCACCTTTAATCAACTTGAGTCAATTTAAATCAAATCTGAATCAAGGTACAATTCAATTCAATACAGTCAATGGTATCATACTCACTCATTTTTATTCTGGTTTTTTTCCCCACGACTTACAACAAAACTAGTCTATTCACACCAAACGAACAAAACAAATGCAACAACAACACGGTAAAAGAAGTTATAGCAATGCCAGCAATAATTTACGCGCTAATACAAGTTAATGTTTGATGTCGGCTCAATGTCGAGTCAACTGTGACTAGAATCGAGTCAAGCTGACTCTGCGTCTTTGACCCGAAACAGTAATGACCCATCCGATGCAAACTGGACAGGCTTACCGTTACTTGGTCGAAATACCTATGCAGTTTGAATCTGTTGAAAAGAAAACAGCAATTTGAATCGGTTATTGCAAGTAAATGGCGGTAGAGTTTGATAATATTTAAATAATACTAGGCCCCCTAATATCTTTTTAGTGCAAAATCCATGGTTCCTGCGTAGTATGTCCAGGAGCTCGAAAAAAACTTATAGGGCTCGACCTTGCTTTGACTTCAAAAACACCAGCTTGATGACATAAAGCTCAGATGTCGAAATAGCTTTTCCTTGCTCTATGCTTTGAGTGACGAAACTGCGCTGTAAAACTTGACTCTGATGTTCCGCAGAAAAGAACCCGCGATAAAAAAAAACCTATGCCGCGTCTGATAGTGGCAGCTATAATGACTATGGCTGTGGCTGATGGATCACCGCGTCATCATGTGTTGAAGTGTAGTACTTTCTTAGCAACGCCCTTAGAAACACTCATAGCCATAGCCAAACCTGCCAATTCGATTGCCGCCTTTTTATCCGTCTGTTTCTGTGCTGTATCAAGCCTATAAGCAGCAGCCCAGTTTTTACTCGGACCATGTTTAGTCCCCGCACATAAGATGCAGTTGTCTTGTCGTCAGCACTTTCAATTCTCCAAGTTTTTTTAAAAGCACTTTTGTGTACGATCTGCACGTCCATCAACAATCAAGCACCCTTGGCCTAACGTCTTCATTATTTAAGGATCCTGCCGAGTTACCAACGTAAACGCAAAGTATCCCTCGTGCACTCGGTGCATTCGGGTAAATACATCTACATCCGAGTAATGCCTGATGCCGCACGAGCTCGCCTGGCAAGGTCCAAACTATACCCTTAAAAACGAATCAATTATTGGGGAGGGACACAGAACCTGTTTTTCTTAAAGTCCAACAGTCCCATCTTAAATGGAACACGTCTGCTCATCATTAAGGTCATTATGTTGACAATGTCAACTCTTTTTTAATTAATAAAAGTTGTTTTGGTGTTCATAATTAAGAGAACGGGGAGCGTGGGAATCGTTGGAACTGGGACAGGTGACTTTATTGTTTCATGACAAATTGATCTGTTGGATTTGAGTCAATAAAAGGTCGCAAAATTATTGTTTTGTCTTATTAATGATGGGGAGGGGGCGTCGAGACACAGGTTGGCGTACGTATACTCCGTTAGCATTGTATAACCATAATTGCATTGTTGTAACTGGATATAATTGGGTTAAAGAGAAAGCGATTGCCTTTTTTTGAAAGAGTAATTAATTCTCTATTATAAATCACACTGTAGAACCCTTTTTCGATAAGAAATCTGTAAATCGTCTTTAAATACATGTTGTCCGTCACACTGGCAGCCTCCGTCCAGTCTCAGTTATTTTTGGCGCCGCGCTGGTTTCATTACAGTCAAGTTTAATTCACTCAACTCGTGTGGTTTTTCTTTCACTTTTCTATTGACACTTTTAGGGACTAGTTGACCATTTTCATAAATTTCTAGTACACTGGGGAGTGATTGGTCGTATTTCATTTTCCCCGTACACATAGGGAGTAATTGACCTAGGATCCTGTTGACCAAGGCCACATATTCCATAGAGCACAAAAACTGTTATTTACAAGACAAAGGTTACCAGCCAAACTATGTACGTTGTACAATCTGTGACTGGTGTCCTGCTAATTTATGTTCAGTATACATTTTTGGACCAATATTTAAAAATGTTTAGGGCAGTTCTATAAAATCAGGCACAGCACTATGCAACACGCTCGCATTTTTCGTATCAAGGATTTTGAGGAGATATTAACTCATGGAAACAGATTTATCAAGAAACTAAAATAACTACAAAGGTGAAAAAACTAATCTTACTGCATTAAGAGAACAATGCCTGGCGATTTCTTAATGCTCGACCCCTCTCTCACATAACACCATTAGAGCCAACCTTGTTACAAATAACACACAAAATAGTCAAACACGAGGTCAGGTAAAAACGTCCGAATATGACGTCACACTTCTAGCCAGAGACCCGTCTAACATGAGAAGTGCTTCCGTATACGGTTGTAAGTCTGGTAACCTAGACCACTTACTGCAAACCAATACAACAAACACATTATATTAAGGCCAATTAATTTTCATGAAACAAACATTGCCTTAAATTTATACTTAGGAGAACAATACAATAAGGAAGCCTTGGATTTTAAGAACAACGGATCTTTCGACATGGACAAAGTCGATAATTGAATTGATTGGTTGCACTGGCGGCAACGTCTCTTGTTTGCAAACAAGTTTAACGTACACTGTTTTCTATATTACGCATTTCAACTAAAGCTTAAAGGGACACACCAGCTCACCGTTTACGCAATTTTTGTCTTAACATGCTCAAAAACGGCTAAATTTGATGATTTATTTAAGGACTGTTCTTCTTCATTCCTGGAAGACCGTTGAAGTCATATCTTAGTCTATTTTGTAGCACAAATAGCCCAATTCGGCCGGTGTGTCCCTTTAAAGAGAGACGACGTAGCAACTATTTCGACGAGTACATTGCCTATAATCTTAGAAACACAAATCAAGAAAGAGAACATTAATTTTTACCAACCAAACTTTCTGTACATTTTTTTGTACTACGGTTGGGCCGCTTTAAAATCGATTGACTCAAATGATAACGATAGTGTCGTCCCGTAACCTTAGATCTAGGAGGTCTTTCGTATGGATCCTCGAGCACCGTCTCCAGTGGTAGATAATTGGCGTTAAAACCTTACTGTTTCTCCAGTGCCTTCGGGTTGATGCCAAATGCAACACTATCCAACACATGAACTACTTTCGCTTTCACCTCATGCCTATCTTGCCTACAACCATGCATGGGTTGGAAATGAAAAGCCATAAATGGAAGTTAAACATTATACACAATGTTGCACACAAAGCCTTACCACACACACCATAATTATTCAAACAATAATGTTGAATTTGTTTGATACAAATCAGCCATGCATCTTTATCAAGTTTGATGGATATTAAATTTTTTACAGGATTTGTTAACAACTGAATGTTTTGTCAACATTTTGGTCACCCATGCCTATACAGCGCAGTTTGATCACCATCAATAATGCAAATTTTGGGGCGTGCGCCCTCTATATTTTTGGCACTGTCTTACGCATTGTCTTGGCTTTAGTCTTTAAATCTGCGTGGGTCTGCAAGTTGATAAAAGTGAAACAGCTGCCAGTGACTGAAGGTCACGTGCATACAAAATATGAAATAATATAAAAACAATTGCTCTGGGAAGTACGTTTCGAAATGACTTTGTAGCACGGAGGGCCAAAGGTAGCTGCAGGTGAACTTTCTAGAGGCATTTTGTTGACAGTGAAAAACGTTGTGGCGGATATTTTTTTAAAGTGTTTTGAAAGTTTGTAAGTGATGAAGTGCTTTGAAAGGTCTGTGCCGGAATTTCGCCTGATTTCTTGGTGGGGTTGGGTGGTGGTTGCCCTGTCGTCTGTTCAGTATGCACTCGTACTTGGGCCTCTTTATAACTACAGTATTGTCCTGTTGAGTTTCCAAGAAGAATTTCACACGAGTACATCTTTTACCGGTGAGTTTCTAATTTTTATTTTCTGGAGGAAAAGTTCGTGGGGAGTTGTGTCAATGAAACACGGCCAAGTGCTGTTGCAATGTTCGGAAAGATTTGTGGGTGATGGGTATGGGTATGGTTGACACTACAGGTTGGGGTGTATATAGAGACACATTTATCCTAACCATATTAGTGTCATATGTCCACCATATCTCAACAAGGTTCCTGTAAGCACTCACATCTTAAAAGAATGTTCTGCAATGAATCTATCGTAACTACTTTCTGTTGCATGCATTGTTTTGCAATCAAATTTTGGCGTGTTTGGCTAACACTAAATTAATAAGTATTATTTGAAAAGATTTTGTTATGTTTTATGACTTTGTAAAGTACTATAGTTTTTTCGGGGTTTTTTTTTTTGGGGGGGGGCTGAAACAATTTGTATATTGTTTTATTTTCAGGAGTATTTGGGGTATTTGAGTAAGTGTTTGTTTGTTGGTAGGGTTTGGGTTGTGGGTTGTGGGGTTGAGGCATCTATTTGGTGCTCGATTACCCCCGTGTCCATTGTGCACTTGGGTTTCAGGGGTGGTAGGCCTACTTCTGTACAAACCGAACAGAGTGTGTTAACGATAACTCTGGAGTGGGACCTTTTGTCTCATATCGGCGTGGTATGATTCGGTTACAAAATTAAGACTGACTAATTTTCTTCCTGGATCCAGGTTGGGTTGGGTCCCTGGCCCATGCCTTGGTGTCCATTGGAACACTCCCTGCCGCTGTATGTCTGAGGAAGCTAAGCCCACGGGTGGTGACCTTCACGGGAATATTCATGTACTGTGGAGGGGTGGCTTCGACAGCGTTCGTCCCATCTCTCGGTTATGTCGTCCTGACGTACAGCGTCATTTCTGGGCTAGGGATGAGCTTCGTCGTCCAGGCGGGGATTGTCCTGACACTTGCTTGGTTCCCGAAGAAATACTGCGCCCGGGCGACGTCCGCTCTCACGATTGGAACTCCGTGTGGTAAGAGACTTTAACTTTGATTACAGCTCCCTTTGGTCATAGGTTCCAGGTTCCATGGGTCTCGGGTTCCAGGTCCCATAGGTCTCGGGTTCCAGGTCCCATGGGTCTCGGGTGCCAGGTCCAGTGGGACCTGACCCATGTTGGGGTCAGTAAAACTCAGAATCATTTTGAAATTGACCCAGTGGAGAAAACTGACGTATAATCCGTACAAAAAAAACCTGGGGGTACAAACAGTGACCCGCAGGTAGACTGCTGGTCAGCTGATCAACCATTTACACATAAAAAACAACCTTCAAACATTTCAGATACAGTTTTCTCAAATATGATTTCATTTCAGACGAAATATTATTTCATAATGAACTTAGTACAACGTTCATAAATCAATTTGCTTTCAGGAAATGAAATTTATATTCTAAACAAACCTGTTAAATACCTTAAAGCAACCGTAGCTCATAAACACAATTTTTTGTGAATCCTTCTGACTGTTTCTTATAGGTACTTTAATATCAGCACCAGTCCTTAATGGATTAACTGTAGCCTTGGGATGGAGACACGCTTTCCTTATCATTGCAAGCTTTACTCTTGTTGTCAGCTCAGTGGGTGCATCCTTCCTCTCAAACCCTCCACCGGGAAAACCGTCTCAAATACCCAAAGAAATAACCATGGAAACGGAAGACCAGGATGATAGACCCCACCACGTGGTCTTGGAGGATTTTAAATTGCCGCCATTTTATTGCCATTGTGACCCTTGGTTGTGGTTTATTGGCATCGGCATCGGGAGCCTCTCCTGGGGATTTCTAGCTACAAATTTAGTAAGTACTAATAATTTGTTGGAGGATAGGCCTTCATTACCAATCTTTGACTGCTGTTATGAAAGAACCATTCATTTTATGCATTTTTACGATCTCGTTTGGGGTCTTGTTGCGCCACTGTACTGTCGGGGAATGGGGAGTGCTAGCACAAGAACAGAGCAGTTGTTGTGGTTTTGCATTTAGAGAGTACATGTGTACTCTTTCGTCGTCATCTTTTGAGTATAAAAGTATTTTGTTTCATAGTTGGACTGCACCGGGGCTTGATCCAGTTGGTCAACGTCACCCAGAATATGAGTCAGAATGACCCCCAAAAGGGTCAACATTTATTTATGAGGCAAAATCCAAGTTTTTACCAATTTTCGGTTCAGCATAAACCCATAATTGGGTCAGGCCCCAAGGACCCTGAATTAGGGTAAGTGACCCAGGATTTTTTATAGTACATTCCACATTTTGCATCTTTGACATTTTATACACAGGCAAGCTTCATAAATGACATTGGTCTAACGAAAGGTATAATATCTACTTCCAAAGTTTTTACCTACCTTCCAGGTCAACTTGCCGAGAAATTGGTCATGCCCCATGGGACCCGAGTCCGGGTCAATTTTGACCCAGTTCTGTTGTATTTGTTTTACATCTTCTTCATTCTGTAACCATTCTACGTAGGCGAGCTTCATGAATGACATTGGTCTAACGATTAGTGATGTCTCATTCGCCATCATCGCTATCTCACTGGGCGACATCATCGGCAAGATCCTGATTTCGGCGTTCCTGGATTCCTTGAAGTTCCTGAAGATTTTCTTCATTGTCGGATCGTTCATATCGTGCGGTATCTTTTCCGGATTACTCGTCAACACGTCCACTCTGATTCCAGTGATCGTTTTAACATTTCGTGAGTAAACATTATTTATGCTTTTGGGTGAGTCAGTGACGTAACTATTGGGGGGTGGTTCTCCCGGGTGAATCTTGACTTTTAAGGTTAAACACTACCAGAGAGTAAAATGTATCATTGCATATTTTCAATGTTTTTTAAACTATTGGTTTATTTTCAGCTATCAATGTGTTTGAATTCGATTTCGTGCACCCATGATTTCGTGTTTCGCACACAGAGTTCTTAACAGTCATTCTATTTTATTTATAGACTTTCATGATTATACTTTGACCGTTTTAAGTTCAATTTCTACAACCAATTTACACTAAGAATTAAATGGTTGACACAACTCTTGCTGTTGGCTTTTACGGAATTGAATGACTCATGCATAGTGAAATAGAACGATCTTCTGACCGTGAATGTTAAACTAGTGCAATTGAATTCACCCTTTTGACTTTTAAATGCTGATTTACCGAAACATTGAAACAGCCGGTTGATGACAATCGCGGGAAAACTTAGCACTTACGCCAACAAGCACCGTAAATCACAAACGGACATTTTTTGTAACAACAAGTTGTGAACAAAGCACCGATTTAACATGATGCCTACAGGGTGAACATTTTCTTACAAGTGTTGTATGAAGGTCATTGTCACACAGTCAAAAGGTTACTTCAGAAAAGAAAAAAACAACCTGTAATTTAATAACACGATTTCAAAGAAATAATGTAACCGAGGCAACCAAATGCACGCTTAGAGCAACGGGGGATTTGAGCCAGTGTCAAGGTCGAGAAACATTTTAGGCATATTTAATGACACCAAGACCGTATACAGGAATGTTTTTCTGTCATGTCAGCTGTGACTATAAATCTTCGAGTGTAGTTGATGGCAAAATTGTGATGAGAGGTATCGTTCTAAGGCGCACTGCTGCCCCCTGGGAACGAGGATGGCTTATAAGCCCCCCCCCCCCCCCCCAAGCTATCCGAACGCATCGGTGAGACCTTGGCCGACCCGGGAAAGCTAATCGAACGCACCCAAAGTTTCCTACCTCACATTATTTTGCCTCAAGCGGTGTGATGACGTCATTGCATGGTCCATTTTTGTTCCTCTTTGTTGTTACATTTTGTTTCTTGTTGGTTCTACTTGTCAGTTCTTGGCCTTGCCCGTGCTGCGTTTTTTGGAACGGTCATAGTATCTGCGATGGAATTATTCAGTGTGTATGGGATCGAGACTGTCACCATAATCACCCTCGTACCCTTCGGAATAGGGACTCTTATCAGCGCTCCCCTGTCAGGTAAGAACTATTCAGCGAGTAGGCTTGGGGTCGAGACTGTAATCTAATCACCCTCGTTCCCTTCGGAATAGGAACTCTTGCCAGCGCTCCCCTGTCAGGTAAGAACTATTCAGCATGTTGGGGTCGAGACTGTTACCTTAATCACCCTCGTTTTCTTTGGAATTTGAAGAACTCTTATCAGCGCCCCTGTCAGGTGAGTAACTATTCAGCATGTAGGCTTTGGGGTCGAGACTGTCACCTTAATCCTCGTTCCCTTCTTATCTGCGCCCCCTGTCAGGTAAGAACTATTCAGTGAGTAGAATATGGGGTCGAGACTGCACACCACAACCCTCGTACCCTTTGGAATAGTATCAGCGCTCTCCTCTCAGGTATCTTAGATATTGTCTTTGTATCACAAAATGCAAATCTTTTCTGAAAACTTATCTTATGTTTTCAATGACTAATTTTGTTGCGTCTGTTTTCGTTCGTTTTGTTTTCTGTTTTACTGTGCCTTAAATTTCCAGCAGGGTGGATAGTAATGTTTGCATTACAAGTCTTATTGATCACGTTCTGTTTCCCCAGGCGGACTCTTTGACTTGACTGGAGACTACACACTTAGTCTTCTCGTCCTGGTGTTCCTTCTCACGCTCTCCACCATTTGCATGTTGTTAATTCCCTTCAAGATGGAGCTAAGGTCATGGCGCATGCGTGGTAGGTCACCAGACACAAGCCCAATTGATGGAATGTCTCCCTCTGTTGATGGAGTTAACAAGTCCGTGGCAGGTGGACTGTCACGTGGTGTTGACGACAACATGACGAATATGGGATTTACTGATGATTTCTGAGTTTAATAGGTTAAAGACTCAATTTGGAAGGAGTGGGGTTTGGTGTGGGGTTGGGTGCATACAACTGTTGAAGACATCGAGGCTCGATTAGATGAACTGTTGGGTGAAGTAGTGATTGCAAATGTATATATATTTTTATCTATGGACTATTCAGGTGTTTTATTTACATTGTGTATGGACTGCTACAGCGCCACCTAGCGTCCAAAAGCCTTAAATTTATCACACTTGTATGCGAGTAAATAATCACAACAAATGAACAACCAATGAGAAATAGAAATTGTGTTTATATACTTTTAATATATGAATCTAGAAAGTATTAAAAGTACATTATTGGTATCTTTGATCAATGTTAATATTGTTTTAAAACAAAAATGAGCCAGAGAAGCAATATTTCTTTCCATAAATAAGAAATACTTTGTCTTCATTCAATGTTCGAGAAATATTCATTTGATATGAAACTTTTTTGTGTGTGAAAAATATACAAATATTATGAAAAATCACGGTCAGTCCAAGTCGTCCCGAGCTATACATAATGGGAGACTTTGGAACGCTAGGTGGCAGCAAATTTACCAAGTAAATTTCCATTATTCATCATATTAAAGGCAGTGGACACTATTGGTAATTACTCAAAATAATAATTGGCATAAAACCTTTCTTGGTGACGAGTAAGGGGGAGAGGTTGATGGTATAAAACTTAATGAGAAACGGCACCCTCTGAAGTGCCATAGTTTTTGAGAAAGAAGCAATTTTCCACGAATTTGATTTTGAGACCTCAAGTTTAGAACTTGAGGTCTCGAAATCAACCATCTAAACGCACACAACTTCGTGTTGCAAGGGTTATTTTTCTTTCCGTATTATCTCGCAACTTTGATGACCGATTGAGCTCAAATTTTCACAGGTTTGTTATTTTATGCATATGTTGAGAAACACCAACTGTGAAGGCTAGTCTTTGACAATTACCAATAGTGTCCACTGCTTTTTAGCAATAGATACACCTGGTAGGTCTGCTGCCACATAGCGTCCAAATAATGCCCTCGTTACTATTTCACTACCTCAGTTTTTAAAATGTATTCCATTCTTCTGTATATATAAATATCTCAATATAAAATAATTGAATGCCCAATAAAAATACACTACAGCATTTACAAGGCGCACTTTACTGAAAAAGAGGAACAATCAAAGGTCAAGTTTTGTCAAGATGTTAGAAAGCAAGCATAAACAAGTGTTTTGAGTTTCTGCTGGAAGAGAGTGATGTTGTGTATTTGTCTGAGGTACTCCGGAAGTGGGTTCCAGAGTCTAGGTGCTATGTTGGAGTAAGCCCTGTCCCAGTTCAATTCTTATTGCTGTTTTAGAATAAACATTCATTAATTTATACCTTGTAAATAAATACATACCAGTAAAATGTATGCTGTTTGAAAGCGCATATAATTATCTTTATTGTAGTGAAATGTCTATAAAAAAAATACAATTTTTCTTCTCTCATTTAACTAGAAAGAGGAGTAGAAAGTAAGACACTAATTATATTTTTTCCTTTACTTATTTTAAGTGTGTGTGTGTGTGTTTTAATAATGGGTTCACATATATCCAAACAAACTGTAAGCTGTTGGTTCAGGACACATACATTCCTTAACTGTAAATAAAATGTACATAACATGTTCACAGTTTTCTTGTTTAATTGTACTTGATACAAGATTAAACAAGAAAGACACCAATTTGATTGTTCATTTAAATGTGTGTTTTTCTTAACAGAACTGGGGCCCAATTTCATAGAGTTGCTTAACGATCACAGGTTGGTAAGCACAACAAAATTATGTTTACCAGAATGAGGGTACCAGCCTTAATACACTGTCCCATCTGTACTACCTGTAACTGGTATCTTGCTCACTTTTACTAAGCAGATAAATGATAAGCAACATTTTCTACTTTTAAAAGCAGAGCTGCTTGGGCAGAAGATAATGCTCTGCATCCATCTTGACTAGAGGTTCTTTGGAATGAGCAGATGATGTCTGTTTAAGAAAGACATGAGCCCTCTGCTCTTCCATCGCTCCGTCATTGCGTCAACTTCATCCAACAACTTGATGTCCATTTTATCAGCTGCAAACAAAAAAAATACAACTCCTAAATTTTTCTTTAATTATAATCAGTTGGTAGAGCGCTGGCACATAAATCGGGCTACAGGTTCAAAACCTGCTCTAGTAAAAATTTTCTTTGTTCAACCCAGAATTAATTTGAATTTACCCTGTCAGGTTCCCTTGTGGTATTTTAATCAATAAAAATTTGAAATATAAAGCACACCCTTTAAAACATACTTACTGTACTTACCAAATAATTTTTCCACAACATCTGCTGGAGTTGAGTGAGGAGGACCTAAAAACAAGGGAGGAAAATCTTTCGTTAAAAAAAAAAATAAAAAATTAAGTAACACCCATTTTATCACATTGAAAAAGCAGCGTCATCTACATTTCATATGAATGGAAACTACTCACCGCTCATTTTGCTTTGGTCATACTCCAATGTTGAGAGAAGGTACCTTCCAGTTGGTTTCAGCAATGACAGCATCAAATCAGCATATCTACAAGAAAAATAATAATGATCGGAAAGGTTGTTATGATAGAAAGGTATTCTGCGAAGCAAAAAGGGGCAGGATGCCAGTCACAATAATATTATGGTAAATGTGATATGGTAATTTGGCTGGTAACGTTAATCCACTAAGCATAATTTTGTTATGCTTAGCTAGATTTTATGCTACGTAGCTGTATGAAATCAGCTGTGGCAGAGACCACAACAGAGTTGGCTGCTTGCATAAAGGCCAGGGGAGATTGGAGAAGCTACCGTGGGCGGGATCCCACCTGCATGCGATATGATTGATTGATCGGGGAAAGAGGGCGGTTACTGGAAACAAGAAATGTTACCTTTGTATATCTTCTCGAAGGAGAGCAACAAGTGAGGCTCGGTCCCAAACACAGTCAAAGTCACCCAGGATGTCTCTGTGGATAAAGTGAACGCAGAGTAAGCAATTTTAGGTTTTTGAATGATACAGCTTTCTGTTCAGAGCAAATAGATTGTAACATAGTTTGTAAAACATAACTTGTAACTTGACGAAGAAACAATATCACGGACCCAGGGTATGTTTAACCTTTGGGTAGTTATTGCGATCTGTCGGAGCATGTCTGATTATGATGATTCCGGTTGTACAAAAAAACGGACTTATAGAATGATTTGGGCGGTCGGGTTGGCTTAAAGGATTTCTTTTCTCACCTTCTATCTCCAAGGATCCTGGTTCGAATTCTCACCAAGGGCACTATATGGATTGGGTTTTCAGTCACTACCCGACTGCATTGGTTTTGCCTGGAATAATTCTCTGGGATTTTCCGCCCACATCTACAACTAAAACTTCATTGTCTTCTACCATTGGGGTTTTGGCTAGATAAGGGGATAATTTCACTTTTCTGAGAATCCTAGACTTCACAACCAGAATAAATAAATGAAATGAAATGAATGACTTACCTGTTTAGTTTGAATAAATTTGCTTTGTACAACAGGATGTTGGAATTCTTACTCTGTCGGTAAAAAGGAAAAACACAAGAAGTTATTAATTTTGCAAGTGGTCCTGCTACACAGAATGTAAAAGGAAAACAAGAAACAAAACAGTTGTGAAAAGCGGAAAGTAAACATGTACAAAGGTTCCAAATAATACTGCATTGATAGTTATAATAATCATTGACAACTATTACTCACTTTCCTACTCTAAGTAACGTTTAAAGACTTTTTACCTAAAGGCAGATTTGTAATCATTGACGATATTTTTTCTGTCAAACAAGTAAGAACCTACAGTGTACAACTCAGCATCTTCAAGGCCTTCGATGGGACCAACAGAGAACTCCAACTTGTTTTCTTTGAAGAAGTCTTTGATTGCCATCTCAGCTACTTCAACACCAACAACTATGTGGCCTAGATCAGCCAACCTGCAAAGGGCAAAAGACAAATCACATGGAATGTTCAGTAACAACAAAATATGCATTTGCAAAATTTCAGTGGCATTAAACTAGAGAGCAAAGAATAAGATTTATTCAACAAACAGTCACCATTTCATGTCCACAGACTTGCCACAGAGGGGAACAAAAATCCGGCAGTTTGCTTTTCCGCCCGTCATCTCGTCCATATACTTGACAAGCGCTCTGTAAGACAAATAAAAAGATTTTAAAATTAGATAGGTCGTAATCTTCGCTTAGTGGGTGTTCAAATATAAACAATTTACATGTTTTACTTGGTAGAAAGAGCTGCTCATAAAGCTTCTAATCTTGTATTGTACAACAAATTCTGGTCCATTAATTATTTTGATCAACCTACAAGCTCTGCAAAGTTGCGGAATTTTATCCCAAGTGTGAGCTCTGTTCGCCGTTGATCTCATAAGATACCCCTTCCCCCACTACTCCTAGGCAAGTAGGAGGTTCGTTTCGCTATCGTTTCTTCATACAGACAATAGTTGAACAAACCAAACCTCATAGTTCTAGGAGTACTCCCCCACCATCTCTACTCCAACCCTTTCCCACCCCTTCCATGTCATAGTGTTTATCTACTCACGAATTTACTGTAGACATGTGGAATTGTATCTGGTCCTCCTCCCATTTGTTTCGCCAAAACTCGTCCGAACCTTTCTGTGCCATGTTTATCCTCAAAACGTTGTTCGTTTGTAATAACAATCTGGAAGTCCACGAATCTGAATAAATAAAAACAGCAAATGTACAGAAGATCAATCATCCTATATTTAAGGACAAAATCATCCTCTAATAAAATTAAAGACAAAATCCAGGATCGATAAAGACCAAGAAAAATCATGATTCCTTTCTTACAAAGGATAGCTTTAGCTCTCTTCATTGAAACTCTATCAGTTCATGACTATCCCTATATAGGCTTACTTACACATTTTTCACCAAATGAAATCTACACTGTCAATTTTTGTAATATATCATAACAAAAAATTAACTTTAAAACACTAAATTCATAAGTTACAAATAGGACCCAAAGTTAAACAAAGCTCAGAAAGACAGAATAATCATGAAGATAACCGCAGAAATTAACTCCGCAAACATTTATAAACATAAGTTTAAAAACCTCCGCAACAATTTCCATCCTCATCTCAGATCTGAGATGAGGAAGGAGTCAGACTCAGAAGCTAGCTAGCTCGTCTCAGAATCATACATTGTTTTCCCTTTTTCATTCACATGACATCTACCTCCATGGATGGTGTTACGTGGTTAGATTACCATGGAGGTAGAATTGTATTACTAGTAGGCCCTGTATGGGATGACTTGCAATTTTGGTCACTCGCACGCACCCATACTACCCATCTGCCCTCAGCAAACACGGTAAACATTAAACATGTCCGGAAACTAGACAATTTATGTAACCTCACATTTCGGGGTGAATTTCCCTGCAGCAAATGACACAACAGCTGAAATGATTCCAAATTTGAGACTATGACATCGCATCATACGATAATGGATTGGTGTGCACCGTCAAACATTCGTACCTTTGAGGAAAATCACAACTTTGAAGCTTGCAATCCAACCAGCACTCAACAACACCGGTAATGTTTGTTTTGAAGTTACAGGAAAGTGAACAGCGCCACCAAGTGACCCTATGACACCAGGCTAGCCAGCGCCAAAACTTGAA
Organism: Asterias amurensis; assembly: GCF_032118995.1. NCBI lineage: Eukaryota > Metazoa > Echinodermata > Asteroidea > Forcipulatida > Asteriidae > Asterias > Asterias amurensis. Next base: position 5,039,347 of record NC_092667.1, on the reverse strand, counting down.
CGTTTCGTGGCTGCTACGTCGCGATTACTTCACTTTTTTGAGAAGTTTGTCCGGAAACGCTTACCTTTAACATTCCAAATGACGAACGGGAACTACCATTTATGCCGGGAATGGTGAGGGTTGCTGCTGTGAAGTTTGACTGAGCTGCAGATGAGGTGAATGTGTTTTTGTTGTTGACCACTGACTATAACACTATCAGATGGGTATTCAATAGACAATGTGCACACACAGTCGTGAAATGTCTGCAAACCAAAATCACGTACCGTCTTTGAGAGGTCAACAACAATATCGACAACCTGTGCAACCTTGGAGTCCAAGGTTGCGCAACAAGCCTTTGGTTGGAATTCCACAGTTATGGTGAGAATAATATATATTACTTCATATTTTTTATAATGACGACCCAGGAACGGGACTCCACAGGGCTAGGGCGGGTGTCGCTTAGCAGTTATGTCTTCTGTGCAATACGATCCGGAGGACATTATTGCATATGCAATAATGTTCGCCGGATGAAACTTGGTCAATAAAGTTTGTCAATCTTTCTTGAGGTGGGATACATACTGTGCCCTCTATTTTCGAAACGACTGAATTTGGCTTTGGATTCTGCTCAGGCTAGCTTGACCCCGCCAATAAGCGTGTGCTTTGGGTTGGGTCCTACATATACACGCTCATCAGACGAGAGAATGGACTTTCGAACCGAATCCAAAGCCGAAGCTGTGGTTTTGAAAAGGGCCAATGTTACTCCTAAAATTATGAGGCTCAATCTGCTATCGTCGCAAACTCTGGAACTCGCTCCCAGTTGTGGTGTTGGCCGCCCCAACCTTAGAGTCCTTCAGGGGAGGAGTTGCAACGAGCCTATAAGCAGCAGCCCAGTTTTTTACTCGCACTTTGTCTAGCACCAGTTGAGTTCCACTCCCAGTTGTCTTGTCTTCATCACCTCCAGTTTCTTCAATTCTGTTTCTCTGTTAGCACTTTTGTGTCCGATCTGCACCGCATCAACAATCAAGCACCTTTGCCCTTACGTCCTCACTTAAGGATTCTGCCGAGTATCAACGTAAACGTTAACGTAAACGTAAACCTAATGATTATAGTTCTAGAAGTTATATGGGCAAGGGATGGTCCACTTTGTTGTGCTACCCATTGCCTACCTTAAAGGAACACGTTGCCTTGGATCGGACGAGTTGGTCACTCAAAAGCGTTTGAAACCGTTTTGTTATGAAATATATATGGTTAGAAAGATGTTTTAAAAGTAGAATATAATGATCCACACAAGTATCACTCAAAATTGCACGGTTTTCTTTTTACGTCGCGAACTATCACGGTCGGCCATTTATGGGAGTCAAAATTTTGACTCCCATAAATGGCCGACCGTGTTATTGGACGAGGTAAAAAGAAAACCACGTAATTTCGAGGCATATTTGTGTAGATCATTGTATTCTACTTTTACATCATCTTTCTAACCATATGCATTTTAAAACAAACGGTCACAAAACGCTTTTCAAAGACCAACTCGACCGATCCAAGGCAACGTGTTCCTTTAACAAAGCGTTAACAGGCCTACACAACGTTCTATGTGTCAATGTGTGTTTATTTATTATTTCAATCATAAAATCAGTAATTATTATACTTATAAATATTGTTCTCATATTTCATCTACATTTGTTGCTAAGATATTATTTAAAGCCTATAAATTAAAAATATACTTCCTATATCAAATCACTGCTTTCAGTAACAATACAATTCAATTCCCAAATCGTGGCAATAATTTTCTACAATTCGCATTACAATTCTTTATACGCCGATTAAAATTTAATTTAAGATGACTAAACATTTCCTATGAAGGGACTATGTGTTGTGTCTGTTGTCTTGATTTAAAAAACTAGTTGTTGCACATTACATTATATTTATACTTTCGGTGAGACAAAAAAACGTTAGCGAACAAAACAAATATACAAACCCAGGTATACAAAGTGACAAAACATAATATTTGAAGATTTTGAGACTTGTTAACCCCCCCCCCCCAAAAAAAAAAAAAAAAAAAAACTCATAATGAGGACTCAATCTCTTTGAAGTTACACCAACACATAATTTAAATCGACCTTTGCGCCTCTTTATGACAGAGGGCGCCCTTCGTACAAAGACGCATTATGTCATCAGAGGTATGTTATCCCATGGTTATCCTATACATTATAACCTATATTTTAAACAACTCACTGCACCTTCGCTAGACTCTCTAGCAATTATTTGGCTAATCATAAAACCGTTAAAACTCTTTAGATAAAAATTAGTGTTTCCTGAATATAGAAAATGGATTTTTACTGTTGACACAACTGGACGAACCGGCCTTCCCATTGTTTTCACCTACGAGAACAATGGAAAATGTGGGGTGCTCGCTGTAAGTTTCATTACACTAATTGTTTCCATTACCCAAAAGATTCTAACCAAAATATGAACTAAACCGTATTATCTACAGTGAATTTTACACAAGTATTTCGCAAGAAATAATACACACTTTTAAACGGCATTTTTGTTTGCAATGGCGTGACTGTTTTAGGCGAAGGGCAGGTTTTATACAGCAATCTTCATTGTAAGATGAGTTGCCACAATTGCCATTTATAGTGATTTGTATTGTCACATCGCACATCTTAACAACAGATAATTAATCTTTAGCTCTTTCTGAAATCACGAAATTCAAAAGTATCCCTTTACGGTAAATCGTTCGAGATTTACAATTGAACTTAAGACAATGTTGTTACTTTTACATTAACCAAAGCACTTTGCAACATTATTCTTGTTTAATTATTGATCTTATAATAATAATGTAGCCTAAGTATATCAGGCTGCGTCAACTTTCCATTAATATTAAAAAGGTGCTTATTTATTTTTTGCAGCATGGACATTTTTACACACTTGTTCCCTTTAGTCTCGATTTCGTTTTTCTCACTTTGCGAAATGAAAACAAAAGAGGGCGCTACCGCGATGATGATTCACACACGGCTAATTCTTCACCATTACTTCATGCTTTGATACCCATTCGCCATATTGTTTTTCCGCTCTCTTTCAAAGCGCGCCATTTCCATAATGTTGTCGGTGTCCGAACCGCCTTTTCTTTTCTCTCGTATTCGCCTGCACAGTTGAATGGCGGGTACCAGGAGGAAGGTTACCATGGCAATTTCGAAGACGGCTGTGTTGACGTAGAAATCGACGATGTAGGACCGGCTGATGTCATAAATAAAACCTGCACAGATATAACCAATGGGAAACATGAATGAGATTTAAACGTGCTGCCAGACTACAATTCCTGTTCTCACATGGAGTTAATAGAGCCTATATTTTACACCGTGATAAAACTTTCACCAAAGTTAGTGTTCACCGAGTAACGAATTAACTCCATCACCACGAAAGAGCAAGTGTGATCGTTCGATTAGCTGATAAGCAGCTATGAGATAGGGTTATGTGACCCATTTTACCCCGACTCAGGGGTGACAAAGAGACCGAGCACTTACCAGCGATTCCAGGCCCAATGATGATAGCAATACCCGGGGGAACCTGGCAGAACGACCACGCCTCCTTCGCTGCTTCCCGGTCAAATAAGGACGTAGTGGTGGAAAATAGAAGCGCATTGAATACACCATTGAAGTAACCTATAGCTGTTTTGTATGGAGACAAAACAAAATCACATTTAAAAATATAGTCTTACAGTCACTGTGGAAAAAAAATACTACATTGTACTTTAACTCAATTACCATTGTACTTTAACTCAATTAATTATTGTACAATTTTGTTAGTAAGGATGCACTCAAATTTTTGGGCCGAACTGACTCCCGAAATCTAGGTCTAAAATTGAAGTAGCTGTTATTATTGTATCGAGAAAGTTATAAGCTTTCATTTCGTTTCGATATAAGTTGTTAGTTAAACATTTAAAGTGAATCGGCCATGGATAAACAATTGTTGTGTTTGAATTTATAATTTAATAGTAGCATGTATCATCTTTCAAAATTCGTTCACAGAAAAAACAACTGAGAAAAAGAAAAGAAAATAGGGTCATGAGTGTAGTGCTTTTTTACGTGCACACTTAATAGACGCTACCTTTTTCAATACTATTGACGTGTGTTGGGAACATGGAAAGGGGAAGAGGGGGGAAGGATGTACACTGGACTGAAAGAACAAAATGAAAAGACAAAAGTAAGGACTCTAAAAAAAAAGGAAAGCTTCTTACCCAACGCGTAGAAAAACATGTCGATAAAACTTTTAGCATACGTGCAGAGATACGTAGTGACGGCCATTACTCCGGGACATATAACGTAAATATGGATGAGTGGGAATGGTAGCTTCTCTCCCATGAACCCTGCCGAGAAACGGCCCACCATATCGGCGGCTCCCTTCACTGTCATGATGATGGACCCCGAAGACGGTTCAATCCCTATCTTGTCCATGAAACTTATCTAAAATGAAAACAGTATACCAGTAAATCGAGAGTTAGATGTTGATCCAATTTGTATCGTCTGTAAGGAAAACAAAATTCAAGTAAACCAATCTCACGACCATGGGTATAGTCTTGTTGCAAGACGTCTTTGTTGAGTTAGTAAGACCAAAAACCATACAGCCTACGCACGCTCAACTTATAGAGTAATTTGTTTTCAGTTTGTATTGTCTGTGTGCTCAAAAGATTAAAGTTAACCAGTTTCACGACAGTGGGTAGTCTTGCTTCAAGACGTTCTTGTTGAGTTAGTAAAACCATAAACCCATACGGCCTACAATCACTCAACACTGCATACACAATAGTTGAGTGATAATGAACAACGTCTTGAACTAAATGTGGTCAGCAATATTTTAATACACTCTAAGGCAATGCGCCACTTTGCGGGATAAAAAGTAATGCCGTTTTTCCATTACCACATTACTTCGAATGAAATGATTTTGAAAGTGTCTTACAAAATCTGCTATTTCCAACCAAGTAATTTTTGTAATGCCATTAATTTTTAGAATGGTACAAAAAAATAATAGATCGGTAATTAATTTTAACATGTTGTCCACTAACGAACTTACCAAATGTATAAATGGGAACACATATCCAATTCCTTTGAAGAGCTGCCCAAACATATAGAGTATATAAATGGGATCACGCCACAGTGAAGTTCGTACACCAAACAGTTTCCTTACTTCCGGTAACTCCTCCTGTTTTATCATCTCCGAGAGCCACGCCCCTTCAACTTCAGCGCTCTCAATGCTGCCCTCTAGCGACCTGGTGTCTTCATCTTCCGTATCCATTGGCGGCTGTTTAAAGACTAGACAACACGGGATACCAATAACTAGTGATAGCGCCGCTAACGTTCGGTATGTGTTTCGTAGGCCGATAGTCTCCACAAGGCTTTGACAAACCGGATTCATCACTAAAGAACCTGTGCGAATAAATAAATTTAACAAAATAAAACATTTAAGATAAGAAGACCCGCCAAAAATTAGCAAACATTAACAAAACAGTAATCTTCTGCTCTGAGAACTATAGGTCATTAGTGCAGTTTTTGTGGATTGAACAAAAAATGGTTTAGCATATTTGTTGAGCCTCTGTTAAGTGAAGATTCTTAGTAAAGAGTGATCTACTGTAGTATCTTTTTTTTGTAAAAAAAGAAACACTCACTTTATAAGTAAACATTTTTTTGTGGATTTTGCTTAGTCACTTCAAGGGCAAGGGCATCAAGTTGCGCTCTCCTTTGTTATAAAGGGCACATCTTTGAGGGAATTGTAAGTTTCTATTGTAGCATTTACAAGGACACCAATACAACGAGCAAGGGCAACGAGGGCAATTGCGTCTATTGCCTTCGTGAAAGGGGCCTGTTTTGGGTTTGTGGTTTTGTTTTTGCTTTTTGTTGAAATTATTATTTTATTTAAAAAAATTATTTTGAAAAATTACCACATAATATGAAAATGACAACATTTACGTTCGGGTGATTTAGTTGTCCAAATGCAGTCGAAATAAAACGATACAGCTATATGACACCGTACAACACCACCACCAACAACAACAACAACAACAACTACAACAACAACAATTTACCTGTCGCTCGCAGAGAAAATTCAACAGTTTAAAACATTTAAACAAGTTACAAGTTGAAACAAATTCAACTTAAAAGGTTCGGCCGTGGGTGTAAATGCTTATCCAACCTGCTTCACTTCCCTAATTTGTGCCTTTTTCACTCAATACCGCGGTTGCATCGCTTTATTTTGAGCAAATTGTCACAGAAAAGGTCACCTTATTTCATTATTATACTTCATGACCTAGTTCAGTCGCCTACACCTTCCTTTGTGTAAAATTCTCATTAAACACAACCCGACATCGCTTATAACACAAACCCGCTTCCCTTTAGGGGATGGAGTATTACCCCAGGACGCATAGGTTCTAAAGAGAATATCTGCATGGAAATTACACAATTAATAAACGCGGGAAAAAGAGCGTTAATTTGGGTCAGTCATAATCTTGAGGTTACTGTGTCATCCGTTGCTAGGGCAACCGTACGTCATTTGGGACACTCCTGAAGGGAGTTTTTGTTTCATTTAATTAGATTTTTATCTTTGAACGAAGCACTGGTGATGGCGCATTTTTTTTTTCTCTCATCAAATTTACCCGCAGTACTCAAAAGGCGCTCTTAATGTAATTTGCACTATTAGTTTGTCTATATAGGGCACGTTACACACATGGTATAGATCCAAACTGTCCTTGGCTAGTCGTCTTGACAAGCCCCAGTGAGCGAATGTTGGGGTCATTGTGATATTCATTTTGATCTCAGACACAACATCAAGATGTATTAAAGACACATTGGGTGATTTCTTGATTTTTTCCCCCATTCATTTTGATATGAGCAAAACGAGGCTGAGATGGCAAATTAGTCTGGTGTCTTCTTTAAGGGGTGAGAAGAACTATAGATAGATAGTAGTGTGAACTGGACACCACACTGCAACAAAGTAGACCATAACCATGTTGCCACCATCTTGGGCATGTTCCTTGTATCCAATAACAGTAATGAATGCTAATATTCATTGTACAACAAGGAACCAGACTATTTCTCTTTCCAGGCTCGGTTTGGTACCATTGATTCAAATGAGAGAAAATCAAGATGGCCGCACCGTGATGGCGCACACATGGAATACCATTTTGAAGGGCGGATGTAAGTGAAGTCTTCAGATACCATAAAAAAAACATGTTTTACTAAATATGATAAACAACCAGGGCCACATTTTATGAAGCAGAAAATACTGCTTAAAAATCCCTGCTTAAAAAATCCCTGCTTAGCAATAATCATTAGGATACCAGTAACAAATTGTACATGGGACATGGTATTGTAGCTGGTAACTTTTTGTTGGTAAGCATAATCAGGGTATGTGACGATGTCATAATCCATACAGAATTATCTCAGGATCTCAATTAAACAGTTGGATGGCACTTCCAGGGCTCCGTAAATTATCTTGGGAATACAATTTCCTCCTTTCAAGATGTCGTCATCCAGAGATAAATAGTCTGGGAGACGATATTCTACTTATAAAATGACGTCATCTTTCCGTTTATGATATCGTCATCCTGCAGTAAATCAACTCAGGATCTCAATAGATAAAAAGTTGGATGGCACTTCAAGAGCACCATAGGATCGAGCTTCATAAAAACCATGCCCCTCATGCTGTTGATCTTCGCACCGACGCAAGACTCTTCGTTCTACCCGATCAATACACTCCGAAGCTTATCACGATAAATATTTGATCGCAAAGAAGGAACATTTTGTAATAATATAAGGCATTAATTATGGACCAACCGGGCAGAAATCGATATTATACTCCTTTAGGCGTTGCATTACCTCGTAGCTTTTTTTCCCCGTGCCATAATCGGTTTAACCAGATTATTAGCGGTAGTAAGTTTCCAATTCCTATATGATAGGTAATTCAAACGAGTCTCACATACCTTGCAGGAAAAAAATTGTATGTTTAAAGCGCCTTGAGCGTCACTGGATGAGTGCCATTATGTGCGTTATAGACCATAAGAAGCCACTTTTATTAATTCGTACTGTAAGTTCTTTTAATGAAAATTTCACATTATTATTCGCAATGACCAGAGCCAATTTTTATGAAGCTGTTAAGCAGGAATTTCTGCTTAGCAAATTTTTTGGCTAGGCAAGAAATGGCTGTGGTAGCAGTCGCAGCAATTGTAACTGTGGTGTTCTGGCTGGTATAAACCAATTTTAGCTAAGCAAGCGTTGTTGGTGCTAAGCATGGTGTTGTGCTTACACCACACGACCTATTTTTCATGAAGCTGTAAGCAGAAAATACTGCTTGGACAAATTTATGACTATAATTAATGTAAACTTAATGTAATTTTGGATGGTAAAACCTGTTTAAGTTTAGCAATTACTTTTCTTTGCTTAGCGAGATTTGTGCCTACAGGCTTTATGAATGGGCCCTGAATAAATTCCACTCTTGATCAATAAACCCCATTTACCAGGAGCTCCAAAATATGCAAAAGCAGTTTTACAAAATCTATAGAAATTGCACTTGCAAGACCTTACATTTCGGAGCAGACAAGTTGAACCTCGCTTTTAAATTCGAGTCTGGCTTCGTTTTTACACAACGAAACTTGCATTCATTACTGCTATTGCATACAGGGAACAAGACCAAGATTGTGACAATGGTTCATTAAACGCATCCTGCTCCGTTCTACAAGATGGGAGTTTGCTACCATTTCTCGCAAGGGCCCAGTTTCATTATTAAAGCAGAAAATATATTGCTTAAAAATCACTGCTTAGCAATTATGAGCAGCATACCAGTCACAAATTGTACACGTGGTATGTTTTTTTTCAGGCTGGTAACCTTGTAATAGTAAGCATTTGTGCTAAGCTACTTTTTGTAATTAAGCATCTCTGTGAAATTGGTCACTGACCGTGACCTATGACCCCGTCCTCCGCAACAATAATTCCTTGTTGATGCACCAATTAACTGACTTCACCCATACACCGTGGTCTATACAGGTGACCTGGCGAGAACACTGGCAGCTTAACGGTACGTCAGTACGATTGTTCCCTGCCGCCTGACAGCGCTGTTTACAGAACAACTACATCCTTTACAGTTCCTTCCAACCGTACTACTCCGTTTCCACGGCAACGGGAGGACTCAAATCGATGGGAACTTAATAAAGACAGTCCGAGAAAACAAATTGAAAACGGGGCCTGCGTCTTTCATTGCGTAAAGATTGAGGCAAATGACTCGATGTAGTATTTTCAATTGTTCGCCATCGGGGATCGTAAAATAGAGGGGAAAAAAGATTAAACAAACAAAATTGCTCCGTTTTTTTTTGTTTTTTTAAATTAAATGTCAGACAAATTTGGCAATTTCGAGCAAGCAATATACCAGAGCGATGTTGTATCCCTGGAGATAGATTGCACATTATTATTTCGTCTACGTGTTCATTACACGCTTCTGTATTTGTGTAGGATTAAAGACGTGATGGGGCTTTCGGGTGGCAAATCGCTGAGAAACAAAACTGGAATTTTGTTTTATCACCACGAAAGACACCATATATTTTTTGAAGAGTGAATTTATTCTAATCCTCTTTAGTTTTCAAGAATCACCCCATGACATAATGTCAGACATAATAGATGTTAAATTTGCATCGGGGATAAAGAATATTAATTTTGGTTTTTAACCAAAATTAATATTGTCAGACACTATTCATAATCAGTGATCCTTCATTCCATCCTTTGCAAATTTCTGGACCTGACTACCTACTTCAGTCGTTGTAGTCCAAGCAGAATACACTCTTTCAAATCTTGGGTTTAATGTGCTTTTAAACAAACCCCCTTTCTCACAATTTATGAACTCTCGCTGTAGTTCACTAACTATTAGCTTTCTTGTTCGCTTGAGTAGGGCCACACACAACTACTACAACAACGACAACAACAACAACAACGACAACAACAACAACAACAACAACAACAACAACATAAATTCGTGCAGCTTAGCTCTATGAGACTGGTCCATGGCCTTACGTAATCTTCGCCAGCTGAGATATTCAAGTTAAAATACTGAGTCCTGTATCTGGACTTACCGAATGGGATTCCAGCGACTAGCACACAGGTTGCAAGCACATGGTTCTTGACCGGGAACCACGCCCCAGTTAGGATCAGCGGCGGGTTATAGCAGAGGTTGGTGGCGAAGCCGAACATTAGGCTGTAGGTGGCGAACATCCACCAGAACTCTGTCACGAAGGAGCAGATGAAGAGGGCTGTGGCACCCAAGAACACCCCGGCCATTGAGACGCAGCGGCACCCGAAGCGGTTGTAGAGGGGTGTCGAGATTGGGTTGCCCACGTATGCCATACCGAACGCTATTGAACCCACCCAACCTATAAGAAGAAACAAATGTGGATGAAAACGGTACCTTTTATTTATGGAGACCACGGGCAAAAGAACTATAAGGGAACGCAAAATGACTCCATAGGGGAATTATATAAAGACTGGGGTGCCCATCCCAACAAGGAAATTTGTGTCTCTTGGGATCTGTTACGCGCAGGGATTAATAATGCATTTTTGAGAACGTGTGTATTACTGTGAATGTGAGACTCTTAGACGCTAGGTGGCAGCAGACATACCAGGTAGATTGCCAAAGACCTTTTTGCAATACCCATTGTGTTATGCATATCACTCTGTGAGTAAAATCAGTTCTCAGTTATGTGCACATGCTCAGAACACCCCACACAATGGAAATTTACCTGGTAAAGTCTGCTGCCACCTAGCGTTCCAAAGTCTCAAATTGTAATGTTTATTGTATATGCATTGACAACCATTATGGCTAAAGTACCTTCAAGCCTCGGTTTGGTTACAATGGTCTTATAGTAGAAGGAAACAATATGGCGTATAATACTCACTGATAGCAGCTGTCCCACCACCAAAGGTGTCCAACAACGGCAGTAGTAATTCACCGAAGCTCATGACCATTCCCATGAAGGGTATATCGAGTATGAAGCCCGCCAGGCATATCATCCACGCCCGCTTGTTGTTAAATCTCCCCCATGTGGAGTACGTGTACTTCGACTTCTTCTCGCTGCTCTGATTCAGGGCGAGTTTCTCGCTCTCAGCGACGTTTGGTGTGTGGTGGTTGGAGTCGGGCATACCTGGGAGGTTGTAGCGAGCCGGGTCGATGGTGATTTGAGACGGCGAGAGGGGCGGGCTCCGAGCGGAGAAACTCCGGGCACTGAGGGGAGTGATTTCCTCACAGTCCTGTTAAATAAACACAATCATTTTAATAGATGTGGTATATTGGTAAGACACTGTTCTTTGCAAAGGTCGTGGGTTCGAATCCCACCCAAGTAATATGCCTGTAATTTTTTTTCCACAGAGCTCGGGAAAGTATTGAGTATACAGTGCTTACACACATTGGTGTATTATTGGCAAAACCAAAATTAATAAAAACCATTTAATAGATGTGGTCTAGTTTGTAATACACTGCTCTAGAATTGCAGAGGTCGTGGGTTCGAATCCCACCAAAGTAATATGCCTCTACAAGGAACTCGGGAAAGTACTGAGTATACAGTGCTAACACGCATCGGTGTGCGGGTAAAACCGAAATTAATGAACACAACCAGTTATCACAAAATAAAGAATTGTTTTCTACAAAATACTTGGCAAGTTTCGACTTCCGAGACAATGTAGTTGTATTTTCGTCGAGACTGATATTGTTATTGTTCATGGTCTTAGTCTCAAACTGCCTGGTCTTGACCACAACACTGACTTCCGAAGGCACAAACAGTGCTTCAAATCCTCCTATACCCTTGGTTGAAAGTACATCTGCATTTATCCATCAAGATGATTATTGTAGACCTTGAAAATCCATTGGAACAAAATGATATGACTCAATCCTCGCCTCATAAAGCAACTTCATATGTTCTCGCTTGAGTATTTTATTTGTTTTTTTCATCGTTGGCCAATAGAGTACAATGTTTCCCGCTATTCAGTCGAATTATGGTTTTAATCAAATTATTACCGCCTGCTAAATATCATAGTGCCTAGAGTCATCAAACTCTCTCGCTCAAATGGTGGCTTGGATGAGTAAAGGGAGTTTTAAAACAAGAGCGCCCCTTTTTTAATCAAACTTTTCAAGCGTTGAAATTTTGCGAGATAAGGAAATTTTGTTGGAGTTTTTTTGTTTGGGATGTGTAATCAACATTCAACAAGGGGTTCTATGTAGGACTGGGTGGTTTGTACGGCCATGCAGAGAGCGTTAACCCAACCGAACAAGCCAAATTGAATTACCAAAGTCCTGCGTCAGACATGGATGTGGAAAAGGAAGACTGAGAAAAAGCCAAAAAAAAACGGGTGACTTTAGGGGAGAGAATGACAAACTGAAAGCAAAAAAAAAAAAACCGCGACTGAAATTGTGAATCAAGCAAGTAGCGGAAGCGGCGCACGGAGCTTGACGGATAACCAAGTGAATTGTACCCGCTGGCGTTTAATGAAACGATTCACTTTTTTTCTCCGTTCGGAGTCCGGAGGCTGGATGTAATTAAAGCGGCCATGAGTTTCGGGCTCCTGTTCGTATATTCACCGATAATAATTTCACTTTGAGCGATAGAGAAAAAAATCATTTATTGCTCAAATCAAGAAGCGATAATTAAAGAAAGGAGGTATGTTCTCTAGTGGGAATTTCTTGTGTGTCTGGTAGTAGTATTTCAACATGTTTAATGGTGGCTTATTCGTTGGTTGAGTATTTTATTTCCAATGAATCACTGACGATTTTAAATTGATATGATGCATCATTCGTCATCTAGTTTCCAATCACCTGCTCATACAACCAACCTGTTGAAACAGACCTAAAACTACATTGGGCCATGGTCTACGTTGCCCTTACTTGGCCTTAGTTTCCTGCTCTTGGCCTTGGTGCCCATGGCCCAATTTCACAGAGCTACTAAGCACACAAATTTGCTTAGCATGAAATTTCTTCCTTGATAAAAATAGGATTTCCAACTAAATTTCCACGTGAATTTCGGGATAGGCAACAAGCAAAATGCAACAAATGGAAATTTGATTGGTAATCCTGTTTTTATCATGGAAGAAATATTATACTAAGCAACTTTGTTTGCTTAGCAGATCTATGAAATTGGGCCCTGGTTTTGGCCTTGGTGCACTGGTCTTGGGCTTTAGTGATGCCCCTTCCCACAGATTTGTAAGATTTTCCAATGAAATTGCCCGTTACAAGACGAAAATTACCTTGTCATGTCAAAGATTGATTATCTTTTTTATAAAGGGAATTTTTCTTAAAATGTCTGACAAGTTGTTCACCCGGGATATATTGGGTACATCTCTGAAGGAAATCATACTTTTGGGTTCGTGCTAGCACGCATGGTGCATAGCCATATAATCGTGCTAGAGCCATGAACTCTACATTATTTGTTAAGTACATCACAACAAGGTGGGTTTACATACAAGTTCATGAGGTTTGGCGTAATTTGTTCTTAGTATGGCGTACCTGTATGTGCAAGGCCTACTGCATAGTTTAGGCAATAAGCTATTTTGAGATGTTCAAAACATCCATGTGACACTTTTGAATTTGGGTAAATTTGTCTGTAAACACCAAAACCAAACGGTGCACTCCTATACGGAGTGTCCGCTTTACCTCAAAAAGACTAATGCACCGGTGGTAATATACGTGTACTGTTTATACCAATGACCGCCATTTTTTATGACAAACATTAGAACGTGTACGTGCGGTTCACGACTCTCAGCCAATGATAGCTCTTCATTGATCTCAGTAAGAGGGACTATTTTGGGGCGTGTGACGTCACGGGTCTATTTGACTCCCGTGTGCACATTATAGTAACATGTGACGTCAGCAAGGTGTCTAAGCCCGTACACAGATATCTCCCCAAAGGAAAGTTATATAGCAAGTGCACAACTTTAAATATTTCTTGTAGAGTGTCTTTCCACAAAGTTGCATCTTGAAGCCGTTTGACGATACAAGACTCGCAACATATGACACGGTAGAGTGCTGTGTGACCTTCGCAAGTCTATTATTGTTTAGCGTGATTCTGTTATATTATTACTACGGAGCTCGGGAAGTGACATCGAAAATTAAGAACATGGTATTGCACGCTTCTTTATCTTGCGGCTATACCATGTAATCTCGTGATAAAATCTCAATCCCGCGAGAACATTTCGATATCGCCTTGCCACCGTGAGATACACATCTTTTGTCTGTGTGGACAAATGCAATTGGTTTTGCATGACTTGATAAACAAATTGTAAATAACTGTGTAAAACAACAAAATTCGAATATACGCAAGAATGCCATATATATTGAATATACACATTGATATGTGACGTAGGTTATTACGTCAGTAGAAATATTAAGTCAATTGTTGTATGCAATCACTGAGGAATTTTTTCTCACTCAATTTCTCAAATTCCCATGAGTATAGATTCACAAACATAATTCTTCACTCATCAGATATAGACACTGAAAAAAAGAATCGAAAGTAACATCGTAGGTGTTGAAATAACACCAATGAATGAGATTGTTTGGGCCCAAAGTGTTATTTTAACACCATTGGTGTATATTTGATTTTGTTTTGTACCTTAGTGAAACAACACCCGCGGTGGTAATTTTAACACCCTTGTATGTAGGTTTTTGCAGTGTATCATTTAGTTTGCTGCAATTTTGCACACTTTTCTTATGGTATGGTTCAGTTTATGGTTTTGTGCAATAAATATTTATGTTGACTTATATGTTTGACAACCATGGCTTTCTTTTTATATGACTAAATTGGTTATTGGGTTTTGACTGGTAACTTCTCCCTTTTGTACTACAGGTGCAACTTTTAATTTTGTAACATATTTCTTGCTGGTAGCGAATTTTTTAATCAATTTTTTAATGACATTTTAATGAGTTTTCTATATGTTTTTATGATAATAATGTTTTGTTTTTGTTTTTTTTTGTTTTTTTTTTTGGGGGGGGGGGTAAATAGAATGCTATCAGAATAAAGTACATCAATAGTCTACATGTTTGCAGAACTGGTCGTGTATTAACCGCCTTTGCATACTGATAAGCATACTTTTCGTAAACTGACATCGTATAAATATTGATCAGATCCAATGGCGTCCGAGGCAATAAAAACCTACAAAGGCACACAAAAAAGAAAAACCGACACAATTAATATTCATAACAATTATTATTATCATAAAAACATAAACTCATTTAAATGTCTGTATTAATTGCTGCTATAGCAAGTTCGTATGTACTTCTTTTATGAATCAAGATAATGTACAATTTTGATAATGTTGGCAAGGCAATTTCAAACATTTCAAATGTACCTATTATTAAATCTCTAATAAAGTAAGCACTTCAGTATGGCCAAGGCGTCATATTCACGCAGGGACTCTGCGAATACCAGTAGCTCCAACTCCAACATTTAAAATACCGTACCTTATCTTTATTCATAGACAGTAAACATACCAGTCGCATGGAATTTTACCTACATTAATACCATGGCCACTACTATTATCTTGACACAAGGATACAATATAACGCATGTATAAAAATGCATAAATAAGTAGCATTTTTTTTTCAGTGCCGTATACCCGATTCACTATAGCTAGTTATTGTTTTGATTATTAGATTAAAATCATAAAGGAACGGACATAATTCAAAACGCGCACCTGGGCAATTTGGCATATTCTTTTCCTGCATGCTTTATGCATGATTAGATACCTCTTTGTGTGTAGCCAGAGACATTGCAATCTCTCGCGGTCAGTGGTTACACCGAAAGCCAAAATTAATACAGACATTTTAAAGGCAGTGGACACTACTGGTAATTACTCAAAATAACTATTAGCATAAAAACTTAAATGGTAACAAGTAATGGGGAGAGGTTGGTAGTATAATGAAACATTGTCAGAAACGGCTCCCTCTGAAGTGGAGTAGTTTTCGAGAAAAAAGTAATTTTCAACGAATTTGATTTCGAGGGTGACCTCAGATTTAGAATTTGAGGTTTCGAAATCAAGCGTCTGAAAGCACACAACTCCGTGTGACATGTGTGTTTTTTGTTTGTCATTATTATCTCGCAACTTCGACGACCGATTGAGCTCAAATTTTCACAGATTTGTTATTTTATGCATATGTTGAGATATACCAAGTGAGAAGACTGGTCTTTGACAATTACTAATAGTGTCCAGTGTCTTTAAGGGGAGAGTTACGTACATTTTTACGTAACCGTATTACCGCCATATGAATTTTAAAAAAGCATCTATCTTATCGTGTACGTACACGATCAATCAAAACTAATCGTACACGTACATGATAACTTATCACACTTCCCACGATAATAAATATTTGTTTTTATTCATTTAGATGATTCTGTGAGCATGAATCTTGTCTGCATCCCCTGCCCACCCCTTCAATAAGAAGGGGGTAAACCTTAATGCCAGTATAATACACACAAATAATCCCTGTTTTCAGTCTGTTTATCTTGCGTTTTGTTTCACCAGGCCTTATCTTACCGTTTCTTCATCCTCGAAGACCATAATTCACTTTCCTATTAGACGAATTTTCCCCGTTGAATGTTTTCTCAGATGAATCAAAGGTTCAAAACCAACCTTCCCCTTTCTTCTCTACTTGCTCGGTTGTCATGGCACCATGTCAATATAGCATTTAGGGCACCAGTGGGATGATCATTCACTGTCGACGTGTGTGCTAAGTCATCAAACAACTCGATTTGTGAGCTCGACTAAAGATGTTAAACTTGAAACGTCGTCTTGGGTCTTTAAGCAATCTGCTCGGGGGACATCGCCCGATCGCTTTGGGTGATTTTCATCGACAGAGAAGAGCGACTCGTTCACGATCATTCAAACATCCGTTTAGCATTTCTCCGTTTCTCACAACCGATTCAAACATGACCTATATACCCATAACACTTGAGGAATGCTGACTGATACCTAATCGATACTTCTAAAACAAAATCGAACTCTTCTAAAGAAAGTGAAACTAAGGTAGATTGCTATGTCTGTTGTCAGGGGGGCTTTTTTTCTCTTTGTTTGAGATGGTCGGGCTGTGGAATCGATTACCTGAATGCGTTAAAACTGTGTATTGATTTGTAATACTTATAACTGTTTGGGTTAGGGTTGGAAAACATGGGACATAAATAACGTAATTTTCAAAACATCACTTGGTTTATTTAAAGCTACGTTCACTTCACTTTGTAAAACCATTATGTTGCTTGTGATTCAATGTGTATTAATTTGATTGTGCATTGTCTTCATTGCTGTCTTATTCAACTGAAATTGTCATTTTAAGTGGTATTTATTTATTATTGCTTGTGACACATTTTTTTTTCTTCTTGTATAATTCCTCCCTCTTCCCCTTCCCACGTCATTTAAACCCATGCACTCTGCTACCTTGCTTGCGTACTTATGCGAGGTTTGTGTATATAGAAGGTCATGTTCATTACGCTGTTAGGAGCGAAATGCACTGCCGTCAAATCATTTTAATCTACTGTGATTTTTTTAAATGGAACCCATACCTCATTGTTTTCTATCCCGATGCTTTTCAATCAAAGACCATCAAGACAACTATTTTGTGTCTGGGGGTGTTCAATAGTAATGTTTAAAATGAGCTTATTTCGATTGCCATAAAACGGTTGTGGTGATTTTGGAGGCCCTCAAAATGCTATAGTTCCCTTGAAGTGTTTCTTAAGAAGATATTTCGGTTGGGAATTGCTTCAATCTTTTTATATATTTTCTATTTCCAGTGAGCTTCTTTATAAGTATTATTGTAAAATAGTCACACAAAATTAGCCCAGCCTCTGTGCGCTATATTATTCAAATGACGATCACGTGGTTGATTATAAAGAATTTAACCAAGATTTCATTTTCCAACTATAAGTTGTCCTTTGATTTCCTAAGCCTTGCCCCATTAGGGCGTATCAACTGTGTTCTCTTTGACGCCATATCCACTGGCATTGTTTCAGAGTTTTTCCTTTGTTCGTAAACCATGCTTAACATTGCAAGCAAACAATTACACATACCTTTTAACTTTAATTGTATTGCTCATTAATGAAAACTAGTGTATATGCCCAAACCCAAAAGGCCCGAATTCTACAGCTCAATTTTTGAAGACTTATTGCTATGTTTCCTTCAACGAATGCCTCTATTGGCCTTAGATTGTACCACAGAGCATCTAGAAGACACAGTTTTCTGGGGCACGCTCAAGGGCCCCTCACCTCACCTCGTTAAGGCTTTGTGTTCAACAACACATACCTTTTCATTTCAATTTTGAAATGTTTAAACAAAGCACTATAACTTTTAATGAAACTCAAAGTGTTGCCCAAATCAAAAAAGCTCAAACATGAAAGCTTTTTGTTATGTTTCCTTAACTTTTCATGAAAATAAAAGTTTTGCCGAAATCCCCCAAAATCTCAAATTTTGAAAGCTTGTTGTAATGTCTCCTTTATCAATGCCTCTAATTGGTCTTAGATTGTACCACAGAGCATCTATAATGCACAAATTGTATCATGTATCAAACATTCTAGTGTCCATGCATTAATTCTGCGCCACTTAAAACCTCGGTTGTTTTACATACACTCAATTTGTTTGATCACACGTCAGACCAATGGGCTCGCTCCATTATTTATAAAGACAGACGACATGGGTAACCACAGAGGCACACGCCTAGCTCACACAACCCTAGACTCTATCTCTTAAAACAGCTCGGTTTTCGTCTCACTAATGATTTAGATTCATTATTTAACTAACATCACACGACATTTGAGCGATTGGATCATTAAAACTCATACCCGGCCCACCCTGCTTGTGTGTAATACTAAGCCAGCCATCCTCAGTTCTTACCCGTTTAAACCCGCAGGCGAGCACCCCCGGGCACACCGGTACAGATGCATTAGGTGGAGAGTGCCACATCTCTACAATTGTGACGTCAGTGCAACAGGAGTTCCACTCTTCAAATAACCGCGGGGGAAAGATGCGGAAATGAACTAGGGAGGGACACTTTACTACTCTAGACTTTGTCTTTCTGCTTTTCTGACTGGAAAAAACAAACCTAAATTTGTATTTGGTTTTGGGTTAACCACGGAGGAAGTCTTGAGAAAGATCGAACGAGTTTTCATAGGAGTGTATTCCAGCGGTAACCTTATCAGATGCTGTCCGCTCACACACATATCAATCCAGTTTTAGACCAAATTAAAACAAAAACACGTTTAGCGTCCTGCCTTTTTGAAAAAGGGAAGGAGGAGGTTGTTTGTAATGGCCGCCCGACAAGATCACCGGCTGCGCTTTTTGAAAAAAGGGGAAATAATTTTGAGATTGGTAAAAAAGTATCCTTTTGTATGGAAAAAGAAAAAGAAGAAAATCCATTTAATTACTAAAAAAAAGAAAAAGAATGAGACGTTCTTTAAAAAGGAAGCGGGTGGGGACGCTAAACATGTTTTTTTCTTGTTTGGCCTTACTTCTCTTGTACACGATCAGTTACAGAATCAACTTTACCTTCTGACATGTGAATCTTTAAAACCATTAGCAATATACATATAGAGAGAAAATGTATTCCATATATGATCTTTATCACGGTGCAGCCATCTTGAATTTCTCCCATTGACATCAATGTTACCAAACCGAGGTTGGAAGAACAAATAGTCTGGTTCCTATTTTCAAAATGGTTATTAGCATTCATTATTGATACGAGGAACATGACCAAGATAGAGGCAGTGATAAAGGTCTATAGGTCTCTGAGCTTCTCAGTCAAACCTCAAGACTGCACCCAAAACCCAAGACAAGTGACAATTTCATTATAAGCAGACACTCAATTTGTGTTATACATGGATGAAAACAAAAACCATCTTAGCTTGCGTCTTCATTGAATCTTACCTAGCAAAGCAGTGATTTAAGATTAGGTTTTCAAAGAACCTTCTGCTCAAAGACGTCTGATGGACTTATCTCTCCAGGAGCTAATTCCATTCGGAAAAGAAACGCGAAATGTATTAAATTCTTATGTTGTTCGTTCAAGCTCAACCGAAAATTGATCCTACTGGCAGAATGCATATTCCCTCTCCTTAGATTATAGAATTTTGTTTGTATACGCTGTATTATTATTATTATACTATTATATATTTCTGGTAATGAAACCAAGGATGCATCTTAAGTGAACTTGATCACTATAGCTGGCAAGCCTGAGGAAATACAGTGATTGCTCTGTGAACTAGAAACTTAACCGCTACGCTTTCACGATAAGTGTTCAGGGTTCTGTGCACTAACCAATCCTAGTACACGGGACCTACAGGTTAATGTCCCATTCGAAGTACAAAGCTACATGGTAAAGTATCTTGCTCAATGACACAAGTGGGACTCGAACCCACACTCTGCTGACTCAGAAACACCAGAGCATTATAGATGCAAGCACAACAAAACTATGCTTATCAGAATAAGGTTACCAGCCAAATACCATAATGTCACATGTACAATCTGTGACTGGTATCTTGCTTATGTTTGCTAAGCAGAAACCTGTTGATATTAAGCAGCATTTTCTGTTAGGCAGCTCTATGACATTGGGATGTGGACTATTTCGGAACAAAGACCCGAACCTGAGTTCGGCCGTGGGTTTCGGAAACTCTTCAAGTTCAAGTTCGTAGCACTAGATACAGTCAGCATCAACGTGTCCTTGAGTGCATTCATATGATTATTACTTAATAATGAAAAGGAACCCAGACCTTGCATGCTCTGTCAGCCATTCTTTTGTTGCGTTGATTTTTAATGGAGGCAGGAACAGCTACTAGCCACACACTGTTTTTTGTGTTTGTCGTGGAGAGCATAGCCCCTTTACTAATATAAACCCATGAAACATGCATCCGATTGCCTTATCCCCACGTAGTATAGAACCCTTCCCGCTAATCGTGTTTTGCGACTCGGTAGTCTATGGATGAGCCTTTTGCAATCAGTGTGTTTTTTCGATGTTGTTCGCAACCGATCACATGATCACATCGCCCTATCGCATAAAGCTGTTAAGCAGAAAATACTGCTTGGCAAATTTCTTTGCTGAGCAAACATTGAGTGGGCCATCAGCCACAACAATGCAAACTTAATGTAATGTTGGCTGGTAACCTGTGTCATACTAAAAGCGGTACTATCTCGTGCTTAGAATGTTTTTGCTTATAATGATTTATGAAATTGGGCCCAGGGGGCTCAATTTCATGAAACTGTAAAGCAGAAAATACTGTTTGACAAATTTCTTTTCTAAGCAGAAATTGAGTGTGGCATCAATCACAACAGTGTAAACCCAATGTAATTTTGGTAGATAATCTGTTTCTGTTAAGCAACACTTTTCTGTGCTTAACAAGTTTTTGTGCTTACAGTCTTTATGAAATTGGGTTCCGGGCTCTACTTCATAGAGTTGCTTCAGCACAACAAGTAGCTAAGCACAACAAAATTACGCTTACCAGAATAAGGTTACCAGTCAAACTACCATGTCGCATGTACAATTTGTGACTGGTATCCTGCTCATTGCTGCTAAGCAGAAAATTGCTAAGCAATATTTTCTGCTTAAGCAGCTCCATAAAAATGGGCTCAGATGCTATGGTCTCACTCAGAGAGAGAGCAGCTCTCATCTCACAGCCTGGGAAAAGTGAGTTGCACTCCCAGGCATAGAGGATCATTTCTTCATTCTTGGTTGGGCAAGATGTAAAGCTGCCTTTCTTTTATGTGATGTGTCGTTGCCGACAAAGTAGAAGCCGTCATAATTATTGAGCCTATGGCTAGGGATGGGTGGAGTCCGAGATCGAGGGGAAGGGGGGTCGTTTTGAGTGTTCAAGTTGAGTTGCACTATTGTACCATATAGAAAGGTTCTTACTCTATGGTACAATAGGTGCAACTCTCTATGGTTGTACATAATGGTTACTTAAAGGCACTAGACACTATTGGTAATTGTCAAAGACCAGTCTTCTCACTTAGTGTAATTCAACATACGCATGCATAAAATAACAAACCTGTGAAAATTTGAGCTCAATATTGGTCATCGAAGTTGCAAGAGAATAAAGAAAGAAAAACACCTTATTGCATTACTTTGCGTGCATTCAGATGCCCAAATAGAAGGTTTCAGCTGAAGGATTTTATTTTGAGTGAGAAATTCCCTCTTCCTCAAAAACTACGTTACTTCAGAGGGATCCGTTTCTCCCAGTGTTTGATACTATCAACAGCTGTCCACCATGGCTTGTTACCAAGTACATTTGTATGCTAACAATTTAATAGTGCATTTAATAGTTCAATGTAGGCTGTTCATTGTTCCATTATAGTAGCCGTTCCTCCCATAAGGGTCGTACATTGTGAAACACTCAAACAATTAATATACAACAAATAATTAATATATAAACTCATTAGCACTGCAGCTCTTAATTGTATAAACTATTTTGAGAAAAGATTTTCCTCGAAGTATTACAATAGGGTTTTGGATTATTTTTAACCTCAAAACTTTCGAGTCTGAGAAATGATTCATGTGTGAATCTTTTCATAGATTTCTGCGGGTTGGTGTCCGTTCTTAAATGCTGTGGTCAGAGATGCGGTTGGTACCCGCTGTCAACTCACTAAACGTAGATGGGTTTGACGTTCTTGGGGAAATACCTTCACAGTTTTTTGCTGTTTTCTCATCAAGTAGAAACTGTAATCAGCTGAAACTTTCACATGAAACGTTTACCGTATCTTTCTATATAATGTACCTCTATTAATATCAGCTTGACGTTACAATAAAACAAAACAAAACTTATTGCCTATAGTAAAATCAAATTACCGGCCAAGACTCCACTCAATTGTTATGCTAAGTAAACAACAGCTAAATACCAGTCACAAACAATGAATATGGCATGAAATTTTTGCCAGTAACATGTGTAAAATAGGCGAGCTATTTTCGTGCTTAAGCGAATTTGCAGCTCTATGAAATTGCCCCCTGACCTGTTTATGATTTGTTTTCGATAAAGAACACCCTATGAAGAAAAATGTAAATTTCTGCTGGACTTTTTTAAGGGCATAAAGGCAATGACCGAGAGCATGGAGGCAGTCGCATTCATTGCCCCCGTGAAGTATCAGGCTTGTATGACTATACCTTTAAGTAATTGTAAAAATCGAACATCACTGAATAGGACACAAGTCCGGTTAATTATGCAAATTGTGGCAGAGCACCTGCGTACTATACTAGTCTGAGCCCCACTTTCCTTGCATCTGCATGCCACAATTTCATTTCCGAATTACCGGAATATTTTCGATCGGGGCCAAACAATCACACAAATGACCTGTAAGCACTCGCTAAACGCAGACTAGTGTTGCTTAGCAGAATCAGGTTACCAACCCAAATTGCATTTAGTTTGAATTGATGTGGCTGGTGCCCGACTCGACTTTTGCTTAGCAAAGAAACTTGTCAAGCAGTATTTTCTGCTTAACAGCTTCATAGATTTGGGTCAGACCGTCGATCAGGGCCAAATGTTATAGAGCTGCTTAAAAGCAACACAAAATAAGCTCACCACTACAAGATTATGCTTACCAGAACATGATTACCAGTCAAAATACCATAATTCAAGTACCATCTGGACTGCTATTCTGCTTAATGCTGCTAAGCAGATTTACTGTTAATTAGTCACGGTGAAGTTGCTGTTTGCTGTTCTGTGTGTGTATTTGTTTGCCTTTTCACAGAATGACACATGTATGACATAGTTTTGATAAAATAAATTATAATGATATCAATCAATGATAGTAAGAAATTGCTTTATCAAAACCCCTGTTCATCAGGCCCCGCCCCGAGTATTCCTGAAACTATCTCAGCTCCTGTGGAGTATGCAGCAGCACCGACAGCCACATAATTTGTGTACATGTTGTTAACCGTTCATGTCCACATTCGTTACCCTCACACGAACCCATTATATACTCCCAGGTGGAGAGAAGCAATTAATATAACTAAGTGTGTGACAGTGTGTGTCACGACCAAGATTCGAACACACTACATTAGCCCTTTTGAAGTATGATGGACACCAAGAGTGCAGGGTTTGGATTTGATGACGACGACAAGTTTACCCAAACCATCTATGCAGCAGTGATATGGCCACTATACCTCAAAATGGCTTATGACACAAAACCATAATTGCTTCTCACCACCTGGGAGTATAACGTAAACACTGCTTTGGTTATTCTGTGTATAGGCCTATCTGTGTGATGTAGATTACTTTTAACAAGCGTGTTTTCAATAGACAAACATCTGTCAGCAGAGAAACCCGGAGAAACACATGTTGTGTTCACACCTGTGAGATTAAGCAATTAACCGGCCTCCCTAAACATTGCTCTGCATTCTTTACACCTGCGGGTATAAATAGTCAATAAATAAATAAACTTACCTCTAAATGCCTCCGTTAATCACCGTTTCTTATTACAGAATTGTTCTTGAGCTTGACGTTGAGTCAGTTTAATCATGGAGAAATCGGATCTTCAGACTACTACAATAATAAATATTGGACGGTTCGAGAATCCAGCGATGACATGAAGCAGTTCAAGTGGATTCTTTCTTCTTTCTCAATTCAACTTCATCGATGAAAGATTGAACTCGAAGATGGCGGCGGTTCCTTTGATCAAGATAACTGGTATCTTGTGATGACGTAGTTTACAGGCTGTCTTCCACTGGTACACAGATCATGGACGATGATATGACTTCAAACCTGGTAAGTTTGAGAGACAGAGGTTTTTGTCTCCTTTTTGAGCAGAGACGATCTTACAAGAACATACCTTGGCGTTTTGGATGCTTCGTTGAATTTCCCTTCAACTGTCACGTATATAGTCAATGAGAGCAGATTTCTATAACAAAACCATATGTCAGACTATTTTATCGCAGTTTACCAAGACGTGAAGACCATTCCTAAGAGACTAAAACGTAAATACAGGGAGCAACAGATCAGATTTAATGAACAGAGGGGTTTAGGAAGTCCTTTTCCCAACGCCAGATTTCCAGCCCATTAAAACAATTTTGTTGGTAGCCTCCAAAAAAACCTCGTCTTCTCTCGTAGACAACGCGTTGAGGCGTCACAAGTCAAGATCAAAACGTTTCAAAATCGAGATGTCATCTGAAGCGGAGACATCCATAAAGATAAACTAAATATGACGGGTGCGATGATATGATTAATAGCAGAAAGAAGGAAAAATCAATGAAGGTTGGAGGTTGACATACAGGCGCTCAGTAGTGCTCCCTTCCCTTCGGTCGCTTATCAAAGCGAGTGTGCTGTGCCCAGAAAGTAATTGACAACGTTGCGCAGGTTTGTGAGTGATGCAAAATTGAACATGCCTTGGTCACTGCATGTGTGAAACTGACAACAACACAAGTTCAAGTCAGTATTAGAAATCAACGCGCTGGTTCTAGGTCTTTATTATTTATTTTGAGTGATGCATTTTATTTTTTGGCTCGCAAGATCGGAGCAGCCGTGAGTTGGAATAAGGTATGGATAATGACACGGACCCGGGTAAGACCGGAACATTGTTACTGTACAACCTTGATTGAATTTTCTGTCCACATTTCTCGAGTGGAGAGCAGAGGAATTGTTTAGGGTTTAATGTCTGGCGCGGACGTGGGCGAAAGGGGTTGGTTTGCTACAACTTGTAGGTCAGGATGAATCAAGTATTTGGAATTGAGAGGACCTAGAAAATCTATTGAACATCAACCCCCCCCCCCCCCTAAACAGGCATTATAATCATAAATCTGCGAAAGTATCGAAACAAAAGTTAAGAAGGAGCATTCCCCATGGCCTACTTGGTTTAAAAAAGAAAACTAAGGAAAAAAACCATCAATTAAACAACCAAGCCAAAAAAAAAAAAAAAAAAAAACACACAAGCAAGTAAACAAACCATCAAATCATAAACAAACAAACAAACAAACAAACACGAATGATTCAAACTTTTCATAATAAAGGCGAATGAATTCTGAGATGGTGAGTGATTATAGTCTGGCTCTTTTAAATCTTAACACTGTCATCCCCTTTGCGTATACAGGTTGATGAAATCAACCCTTTCGAAAGCACGGGTTTAGCTTATCAGGCTCTGCTCGTTGTTTTGAAAACGTAAGGTTTGTTTGTTACGGGACTTTAATCAGACGGCACGAAGCCCAAAGCCAGAACCCTGATTTTCGAAAATACACACTGTTCTAAAACGGCCTTGTAAAAGGAACAAAAGGGAAATTAATTCTTAATTGGACAATAAGTTGATAAAACGGCGCTCTCTTTTTTGATCTTTCCTTTCTTTCCTTTTCCTGAAAATCATCTCTCTTCTGGAGCGGGCAATCCTACGTAGCATCTACACAAACATATACCATCTCTTTCCATCAGCTGCCAGGGTCAAAATTAAAATGTTTAATTCAATAACGATCCGACGTCGTGATGTTATAGACAGTGGGAAATTTTGATTCTTCTTCTGCCTTCCCTAGGAATCGGTTATTTTCCTATGGGGCTGTCTGCAATGCGGTATTTTCGTCGTGCCATTTGCTCTGAGTTGATGTATGTTTCCTTAGGAGTAAAAACAACAATTATGTCAATGATGTGCTGCGGGTTAATATTGTGGCAGGTTGTCAGTTTATTTGAATCTTGGGGAGGAATGAAAGAGGTGTGTGATGGACTCATTTAAAAGATATAAATCACGTAGAAATATTCCTTTTTATATTATTATGTAGGTATTAATATATTATTTCCACTAAAATAAAAGAAGACTAAAACATACTGACCAGGGCAAAAATATTACACAAACAAACAAACAAGTTTGATATTCCGGGAAATTGTTTATTTTTTCAAATTTGTTGTTATTTCTTTGGCCCAGTATGACATGTTAGCCTATCTGATTTTCGAATTTGTATCTTCGGAAAAATTTGCAAAATCTTGGACCAAGTCTGTCAAAGCCTATACCAGGGCCAAATCTTGTATAACTGCTTATGCAGCAAGTTAAGCTTAACAACTTTCTGCTAAGCTAAGCAGGGGAGTGCAATCACAAATTGTGCATGCGACATGGTAGTTTGGCTGGTAATTCTGGTAAGCAAAATTTTGTTGTTTGTAGCCACTTTTTGTGCGTAGGCAGCTCTATGAAAATGGGCCACGGCCAACCATTGTATTTCATTAAAAAAAAGTTACTGATGTATTCCAAGGACCAATAAAATTACATGCCTCGATTACACAATTTGAAGTGCATTACTGCTAGATTCTGATTTACAAAGGTTAGTTTCAAAAAAATTGTGCCAGTCCCAATACTTCGGAAAACTGTCCTCTGAAACCAGTCAAAGGTTTAGGAAATTTCTTACTGTCGTTAACTTTACAGTCAGAGTTAACAAATTGTGGGGGGGGGGGAGTAAATAACAAACTAATGTCAAGTTGTTCTGTCTATCGCTCATTTTGTATTCCGCTCTCTTTTAATACTATATTATTTTACAACCATACAAGACAGTTGTTTGTGTACAGACCCACACCAAGGCTACTATTAGAAATTGGATACAATGAAGCATACACATCACTCTTATTTTGTGATCACCAATGCTAAAACAAGGCACTTCGGTCAAAATTCAATACTGAGTTTATTTGCTCTCATCAAATAGATGGGAAGACAAGCTTTTAAGACTTCAAGTCACATTGAAATAATTGATGTTATTTCGCTATGTTAATATTAGCGTTGGTTGTCAATGTAATGTCTATGGAGAATTAAACTTACGTTATTCGGTAGAGAGTGGTTTAAAATGCACCAGTTATTGTGCTGTTTTCTTTGGTGGTTTTCCTGTGTTTCCCTTTTGCAATCAAACAGTTCACCGAAACAACAAATAATGAACAATATTGAAACATTCTTTGACAACCTCAGACCCAAACTGATGGGTGTCATATTTCTGCAAAAAAAATGTGCTTTTTACGATGGCATTTCGAATAAATTAAGACTTTTATTGAGAACATTCATCATCATTCTTTTATAATACCATGCCTCTGATCACACTGGACGAAACATTGACAATACACCACATGTTTTTATTCAATAGACATCAGAAGGCATTATACCCAGTACATGTGTAATGCCACCAGTGACATACCATTAACTTTGATTATTTATAGGTGTTGCTTTCACCGACTCGCAAACGAGGTTAAATCAATTAATTCCGCCAGAAAGGAGTTACGCGAAACCACTTTGAGAGTATTTTTTTATATCACATTATAAAAGCGACCTATTTCAATTCAGAAATACATTAAATAGTGACACAGTTTCTGTCGCCCACACACGTGTTTCAAAAATTTATAAAAGCGTACGTGGGTTTGCCATCAAGTATTGAAAATCAAAGAATCACGAAGTTTATTAAATAGATTTAGGCAAAGCTTTTCTCTGGTGAATCTTTCGAGGCGAAATTCATCGCACCCTGATTCAGAACCACTCCACTACAGTGGTCCAATTTAACAGGGGGTTGCTTTAAATTTCCTGCTAAGGAAAAACAACAACAACAACAACAACAACAACAACAACAACAACAACAACAACAACAACAACAACAACAACAACAACAACAACAACAACAAACAACAACAACAAACAACAACAACAACAACAACAACAACAACAACAACAACAACAACAACAACACCAACAACAACAACAACAGCAACACTCAAACACAATCAGGATAGTACGTACTTGTTTTTTCAATTAAATTAAATTCAAATGCACATTTATTTCCATACTTCCATGAAAAATATCGACAATTACATTAAAGACAATGGACACTTTTGGTAATTATCAAAGACCAGTCTCCTCACTTGGTGTATCTCAACATATGCATAAAATAACAAACCTGTGAAAATTTGAGCTCAATTGGTCGTCGAAGTTGCGAGATAATAATGACAGAAAAAACATCCTTGTCACACGAAGTTGTGTGCGTTTAGATGGTTGATTTCGAAACCTCAAATTCTAAACTTGAGGTCTCGAAATCAAATTCGTGGAAAATTACTCCTTTCTCGAAAACTATGTCACTTCAGAGGGAGCCGTTTCTCACAATGTTTTATACTATCAACCTCTCCCCATTACTCGTCACCAAGTAAGGTTTTATGCTGATACTTATTTTGAGTAATTACCAATAGTGTCCACTGCCTTTAAACAAGGTATTTTGGCTGAAAACCTTATTCTGGAAAACATAACTTTAAGACTTAACTTTTAGGTGCTTAGCAGCGCAAGAAAAATCGCCGGCCCAGGCCTGACTTTGATTCTAAAGGCAAGATCGTAATAAAATTTCTGAGTGCAAATAAACCCACAATTTGTTTAATAAGAATGAGGGCGCTATTACAAACAAATCGTCTGAAATGTTTAAACGTTGAGGGCGCTATAGTAAAAAATGTTTGAAACTAAGGCCGTGTCCGAATTGGCGACTTCGGCTACAGCTACGGCTAGATCAGCGCGTCTGTCAGTGTTGAAGAATAGCAGACGCGTGCGCCCTAGCCGTAGCTGTAGCCGAAGTCGCCAATTCGGACACGGCCTAAACTTCCTCTAACTCTAAACAAGTGAGAGCACCATTACCAAAAAAGAGCTGTGTATTTTTCATCAGAGCATCACATTTAACTCCTCGCTGTTGCGATTTCTGTGTTTTCTTTAGTCTTTCAATGGTAATTACAATAATCTTGATACATAAAAAAGTAACCAATTTAGTGTCGACTGTCCCCTACAGACAATTATTTCGGGTCTACTTCTATCTCGTTCTTGTTTATGGAAAATAAAACAGCTTGTTGTCTTTTTATAAGCGGGTGTCGTACTTGCGAGTGCTAAAGATAGATTGCCAGTTTGCTAATTGCAAAAGTCCAACCTGGGGCAACCTTATTATTGTTCTTATAAACAAAATCAATTTATTGGCAAAATGAGGACTCATTCACATTATAGCCAGTATTCGAAAGAACATGTTCATTGCAAGCGGTATGGATCTTACCGAGTGGCAGAGAGTGGAGGTAGAAATAATTATTGGTCGGGTACGTGAATTTGTGTTCAAACTCTATACAGATCAAATTTAACACTATTTTTCTCCAGTCTCTGTTTTTAACCCAAACAAATAGTATTTCTAAGAGAGATACTCTTAAATTAAATAACTACTTTGATGCTTTGAAAAACAAACTAATCATAATATCTTAGACAGATTGAGGAAAACAGTTGAATTTGTTGGGTATACCCGCTGAATGCGATACCGAAAGTTCTTATCTGCTGATGCATACGACTCTTTTTTGTAATAGCGCCTTCACTTGTTTAAACAGTACTGTTATCAGTTTTTTAAACAGCGCCCTCACTTGGTTAAAACATATTTTTACGATTTTGTTTAAACAGCGCCCTCGCGTGTTTGAAAATAGTTATTTTGACGATTTCTATGAACAGCGCCCTCAACGCTTACGCAAAATAAAAACTGTTGGGGTAATAGCGCCCTCATTTCTTTACAAAAGTGAGGATTTTTTTGCCGGGCTTGTCTGAACTTGAGTTAAAAGTGAGTCATGACTTCCATATAAAATTGCTCTGTTTTTGATGCCTTACAGCAAAAAGATTCCCTTATCCGACAGACATGGACAGGATTCGTCGGAAAATAAAGGAGGTTGGTGAAGCCAAGAATGTTGAAAAGGTCTACGTCGATGGAAAAGCAATGACAAAGTTCGGTCTTTCAGGTGAGTAATGTAACGTAAAAGTTGCCTTAACCAGTTGCAGTATTACATTTGACTCGATGTGTTTTACTAGCGTTGCCGTTGTTGGTTGTGAAAGATGCCGAGTCTGTCCGCAACTTTTGAAGTTTTTTTAGTAAATAAGACTGAAAGTAGCTTCCTTTTTTGCCAAAACAAGGTAATTTGTTTTGCCTTTTTTTTTCGTTTCCATTTTTTAAAGTCAGTCAGTCAGACGAGTCTAGGCTAGAGTCAGACATTTGTGGTCAGCCCCCACCCCCCCCCCCCTCCTCCTCATGCCAAACCACCAAACCCATCACCGTAGGATACTGTAATAGAAGTGAAGAAGAAACTCTCAATTCTCCTTGCAGCCTCTTCAGTGTAGCCCCAAAAATAGTGCTAAAAATACGCTGGACTCCCTCCCACTGGAGTCCAGCAGATTTGGCACTATTTATGGGGCTTTCTCGGGTGTAGCTTGATTTATTTTTTACTGCTGGGTGTCACTGTCAGCTCTCTTGACCCGCAGGCCACATACATAGCATCAGGAAGTGTGAATCCCCCCCCCCCCCACCCTTGCTATTTTTGTGAAGGGTACTTTGTGAAGGTTTACATGAAACAATTTAATTTGTGCATGCACGACTCGATGTAATTGTGAAGAATTTTCAAGCTAGCAATCACTTGTTTAAACATTGTTGGCGCCGTGATCTTAACTGATGCGCATAATCCTGAGCCTTGGTTAAATTTGCTGAAACAGCGGCATTACCTACTATACTACAGATCTAGTCTTTTTCTTGGTTGCTGTAAGAATACCACCTTGACAAAAGACTCCTAATTAGAATAGCAAAGTCATACAGTGTGTCGTTCTTAGTCATTGTATATTGTGATCAGTAAACATTTATGTGGCAGTGTTGCGTTTTAAATCAAGTAAATTCTCAGCTTGGAGTTTCTTGAATTGTTAATTTATTTATTGGCCGAGCAGTTTAAAAATTTTGATTTAGATCACATTCCAGACAAAAACTTAGGCCTAAGTGTTTAATTATAATTTGTACTGTGTTCTCTTTCTATGCAGGAATAACGTACCGCCCATACCAGTTGGACGGTGTAAATTGGATGATACAGCGTTACCATAGAAACCATGGCTGCATCCTCGGCGATGAGATGGGATTGGGCAAAACGTGTCAGGTGGGTAAAAAGAGCTTTGATAATCCTAACTCACGGTTGCGTCCCTGACTTAATGGGACTGCGCTTTGACATACCATAGGCGCAATAGTACCAAATCAGGACATTCATTTTTCAACTTAAATTTTTCAATATTTTCTTTGTTCCTAATTGCACCATCATAAGTGATATAAGGTTTGGAATCACACAGAGACCAAGGCAGTCTCCCAAGTTCTATGAAAAATAAATCCACATGCAAAATGCTTGGGTGGAATTAAAACCCACGACCTTTGCATTGCAGGAGCAGATGTCGTGCCACAAGATCATCGAGCTAGCCCAATGGATGGAGGCAGTTCGAATTCTTAGCAGCTGGTACAGCAATGATTTAAAAGAACACGTTGCCTTGGATCGGTCGAATTGGTCTTTGAAAAGCGTTAGTAACTGTTTGTTATAAAATGGATATGTTTAGAAAGATATTTTAAAAATAGAATATAATGATCCACACAAGTATCACTCGAAATTGCGTGGTTTTCCTTTTACCTTGTCGACCAACACGGTCGGCCATTTATGGGAGTCAAACATTTGACTCCCATAAATGGCCGACCGTGTTAGTTCGCAAAGTAAAAGGAAAACCACGCAACTTCAAGGCAAATTTGTGTGGATCATTGTATTCTACTTTTAAATTATCTTTCTAACCTTATGCATTTTATAACAAACGGTTACAAACGCTTTTCAAAGACCAACTCGACCGATCAAAGGCAACGTGTTCCTTTAATAGTATTGAATAAACAGTGCTTAGTACACATCGGTGTAAAGGTTAAACAAAAATCATTCTTAAAAAAAAATTAACTTTAAATATTTTTTTCCCTGACAGACTATTGGCCTTTTGACGTACCTGTTTGGTTCGGGAGAAAGTCAGGGGAAGTATTTAGTCGTCAGCCCTCTGTCTGTGATGGGAAACTGGAGAGATGAGTTTGAAAGGTATAAACTAAAGATTTTATTTCTACAATCGCTTCACAGCAAGGATAAATTAAGTGAAATGAAAAAATGGCTTTAATGAAATCACTTTCTCATGACCTACTCTGGCTGTGAGCCAAATTCCATCCTTGTATCATTAAAGGAACACGTTGCCTTGGATCGGTCGAGTGGTCTATAACAAGCATTTGTTACTGTTTGTTATGAAATGCATTGGGTAGAAAGATGTTGTAAAAGTAGAATACAATGATCCACACAAGCATGCTTCGAAATTGCATGGTTTTCCTTTTACCTCGTCGACTAACACGGTCGGCCATTTCCTGACCATGTTAGTTCACCAAGTTAAAGAAAAACATGCAATTTCGAGGCAAATTTGTGTGGATCATTGTGTTCTACTTTTAAAACATCTTTCCACCACATGCATTTTATAAAAAACGGTTACAAACGCTTTTTTTAGACTGAGTCGTTCGATCCAAGGCAACGTGTTCCTTTAATGCCACAATCCCATTACTTTCCTCCCATTAAGGTTGTTGTGGCCAAGCAGGTTTGAATCTCAATCATGACATTTGCATCATGGAGCGAGACATTCAACCAGTTCACCCAGGGGTAAATGAGTACCTGTGAGGGCAGAGATGGTTCTTGTGATTGCTTTAGTTTGGTGCGCTACGTATTTGGCAGCACAGGCTGCATGAGCTGAGATGGTTAAGAAATTAAATATATGGCCCAGTGACCAGGAGTAATAATGTTTGAAGGGCAGTGACCATTCTTTAGAATTGCGCTATATAAGAGTTGATATATTACGGAGCTTGCGATGTTTACAAATTGTCACTCCTCTCTCTTGCTTGTTTTTCTTGTTTTGGACTGTCAAGATTTTCACCGAATCTGAAGTGTATCGTGTACATGGGCGATAAGGAAACTCGTGCAGCTATGCGGAGTGAAATCAAACATTCCAAATGGCAAGTTCTGATGACAACATATGAGGTAAATTGTTTCCTTTAGCCCTTTTTTGTGGGCTGCTAATACTTACTGTTTGAATAAACTGTCTGTTTATATGTTTACTCTGCCCAAGAAATTTGTTAGAAGTAATCAAAAATTCCCCCTTTGAGACATAGCCTGAGAGGTCATTCAGACACAGTACTAAAGTTGGTTTAACTCATTGGTCAACGCGATTGAGTTAAACTCTGTGTGTCTGAACGGTTCTAAAGTTAGTCCTAATCAAGTTCAACCAACAAAAGATAAACCGTCCAGGGAGGGGGTTTATTTTTAGACCGCTTCGGGTTTATCTTTTAACACTGTGTGTGGACAGAATAAAATAGACCACATCCGGTTTAACTCACAACAGACGACCCATTGACCTCCGTAATCATTATGTAAACACACAGTGACCAATGAACAGGCCAATAAACAGGATGTTAGAGTAACGGGGTCGCGTTTGCTTTGACCTCTTAAAACCAAAGATAAACCGTATCGGGTTTAACTCAGTGCTGTCTGAACGCAAGGGGTTTTTATTTTTATGACCACACCCTGCTGCTTGTAGAAGTTAAACCGGTTCGGGTCTAACTTAGTACGCTGTCTGAACATACCCTGATACATGTAGTATGGAAAATGGAAAGTATACTGGGTTACAGCCTAAAGAATCACACACTTTACAGAGCACTGTGCGCTTAGAATTATGTGGTAAGCAATGACATGACATTGGGCACTGCTTAAGAATGGTAGAGGGTCATGGGTTCAAATCCAACCAAGTTTATTATTCCTGCACATTTGCATCTAGGCAAAACCCCGGGGGTAAAAGCACTGAGTACTAGAAAATGCTTATCACAAAGCTATACTAACTAAGCTATTGTAGTAGTCTATGCTATGAGGCCATAAGCCAGATCTTCAAGTACACGCTAATCCTCCATCAGATTTGCAGAATGGAGTGGTGATAAAACCTATATTGCACGGCTAATATCACTAAGTCTGCGTCTTGTGTGTTCTATGTCACGTGCCAAGTGTGCTTGAAGTTAAATACGTTATCACACCCGCGCTCGTGGAAATACAAAAAATGTAGCGCGTCTGCTTCCCATATCCAACTCGGCCTTCGACCTCGTTGGATATGGGACGCAGAAGTGCTATATTTTTCCGTATTCCACTCGTGCTTGTATTGTATAGCGACCTCTACTGTTAAGGTATCGTGTAAAGGTTGTTATTCTCCATGTACATTGTAGCCATATTGTAGTGACTCGTTGCATGGGGTCTCCTAAACATTTCACAGCTAACTTGCCTTGTTACTCTTCTTTCTCTTCTTCAGCTTTGTATGAACGACGCATCATTCTTGCAGAGCTACGACTGGGAAGTTCTCGTCGTGGATGAAGCACATCGTCTCAAGAACCACAACTCACTCCTTCATCAGACCCTCAAAGAAGTAAGAAGATTATCCCACATTATCCCTGTTTAGTTTATTTGATCAAATTCTAACCGTAATCGTTACGTTTAACTCGTTATCATAAAGATCTAGTTAGTCTTATTAAATCCCTCTTCCATAATATTTTAGTTTACCATTGGCCACCATCTGCTCTTGACTGGAACGCCGGTGCAGAATAACCTGACGGAGCTGTACTCTCTTCTGTCCTTCGTTGCTCCTCGTGTCTTCAGGAGGACCCTCAAAGACGACTTCTTAGAGGAGTATGAAGACGTCACGGAGGACGAAGGTTAGCATTGAGAAGAGCTTAGGGAGCATTTCAAAAGTTGGGCATGCTCTAGGCGCAAAATAACTTTCTTATAGCCACAAGCCTGTAATCATTTCATTTCATCTATTTTATTTTATTTATTCTGGTTGTGAAGCCAAGGACTCTCAGAAAAGCGACCTTAATTACTGTGGTAGCCAAGAACCCAATGGAGAGAAGACAAGAAAGTTTCAGTTTTAGATGGGAAAACCCCATAGAATTATTCCAGGGAAAACCCACACAGTCAAGCAGGAACTGAAAACCCAATGCACATAGTGCCCTGAGTGGGATTCGAACTGGGGTCCTAGAGGTGCAAGGCAAGGAAAGATACTACAGCACCAACCTGACCACTGGACCGCAAGTTCAGCTGGTCCACCTCATTATGCCAAAATGCATGAGCAAACCCTACAGGAATGTTTGCACATAAGTAAAGTGTTTTTAACTTTCTGGTGGTCCAATTGAATGGACTGGATAATTTATGTGAGAGAACTAAAACATAATATTTTTTTCTCCAACATTTAATAGTTAAAAATGATCTGCACTCTGTGCTGCTTCCCTTCTTGCTGCGAAGAACCAAGAATGAAGTGGTCCTGGACATTCCAAAGAAGTCTGAGGTTGGTTGACATTTTCTTTTCTGGATGTATGTAGATTTGTGTTTATTTCTCTCTACTTTATGACAGTATATGTAACAGCGGTGGCTATTATTACATTCTTGCAGTGAGTGTGAGGACTTGGAGAACAAACATTTGTTTCAAACTGTTGTGTTCTTTTATAATAATACAATAATATATAGGATTTGAGGCATTGCAAGGTGAGGTATCAATGTATATTTGGTTTGCGGTAACACCATGTGTGTATCTACTTGCCAGGTAGAGTTGTTCTTAGGGAACTGTCTTGCTTTATTCTACTGACGCAGAGTAGATAATCGCGGAGCAGATAATATAATAATAATGTAAGCATTTATATAGCACCCCTCAAAGATCGGAGCGCTTTACAATTTACTTACAAACAAACAATGCAATGATAAAGATACAAAAAACAGTACAAGCAAAAACTCTTTTGAGTGATAACGTCTCACATGTGCACATCTGTTTGTCAACAAGAAACGCATTTCAATCTCTAAAACTCTATTGTTATCTTGTGCACAGTGTCAGGGCCGAGCGGTTAAGAGCACTGAATTCAGACTCTTGTGTTTCTGATCAGCAGAGTGTGGGTTCGGTCCCAATCATGACACTTGTGTCCTTAAGCAAGACACTTAACCATGATGCTTCCTCCTACGGCTGGGGCGTAAAAGAACACAGTGCACTTATCGAAAAGAGAAGGGGTTCGCCCTGGTGTTCCTTGTAAACCATTACATGGTGCTTTCAAGGAATAGGTCTCATACTTGAAAACAAAGCTCCACATATCTTGCAGGACAAAATACTGAGCGCTTAGATACGCCCCAAGGGGTGTGATATAGCGCTGTATCAGAACCTAGTATTATTATTATCTTCTGAGTGCATCTCAGTAGACACTCCTGCTGTGTGCAAAAGAAAGTAAGTCATTAAGATAATGTCACATGAAGTCAAATAAGTTTTTCATGCCAGACTGAAGACATTGTTGTTTCTTGTGTGTTTGTATTCAGGTGATTCTTTATCATGGCCTATCAGCTCTACAGAAGAATTTATACAAGGCAGTCTTGACTAAAGATTACGGTAAGTGTGACGTATATTTTAAATTGAGTGCTGTCTTGCGAGATACAACATTTTTGTAAAGGTTTTTGTACTGTCGCACCTTTATCTTTATTGTTTATACGCTATAATATATCACTGTTTGTAACTTGATTTTGGGTTGAACAAAGACAAATATCCCTAGAATGAGATTTGAATCAACAACCTCCGATATAAATATATTAAATATTAATATGCTAGCACTCTTAACTGAACTATATCTAGCCCTATGTTGGCAGTCTCCCTGCTTATTAGTATCTTTGTTCGGGGTGCTAGTCAGAAGCTATATAACCAACTCCAATATAGTCAGGGATCACATCCAAGTTTACAAGCAGCCAGGGGATCACCTTACGGGGCTGGGACTTTTTATTTTTCAGATTTAAAATGTATTATTAAAAAACAAAATCTAACATTTCAGAAGCGTTTCGTCAGGCGGATCCGTGGAGTCAGAAACCAAAGACGAGACTCATGAATGTACTTGTTCAGCTCCGCAAAGTTGTCAACCACCCCTACCTCTTTGATGGTTAGTTATTAGTCGTCCTGCATATTTTACTTACCATTTATTTCATATTCTACATCATGGTTTGTTTAAGTTGAACTTTCTACTTAGCCAAACATTTTAAAACAATATTTTCTGCTGAAGTTGCTCTAGGAAATTTAGCCCAGAACTTTGAGTCTGGTGTGTTAGGCCTTGACATGCCATTAAAATGAGTACAAAAAATCTTTCTTCAGGTGTTGAGCCGGAACCATTCGAGCTCGGCGAGCACCTTGTGGAGAGTAGCGGCAAGCTTCACCTCCTGGACCAGCTACTAGTGTTCCTGCATCAGCGCAATCACAAAGTCCTTCTCTTCTCTCAGATGACACGGGTACTAGACATCCTACAGGACTATCTGGGCTACAGAGGTCAGTCAGCCATCTTGATTCTTTACCATTCCTCTCTATAGGTCCAAACCGAGGCTGGAAGGATTAATAGTCTGGTTCCTTACTGAAAAAAAATGAGAATTAGAGCTGTTATACTCATTGTGTGAACAGGGTACTTGACCATAATAGCCCTGACATGATAATGGTCCAAAGTTGTCAGCAGCCGTCCATTTCACCAAACTCTTCCTAACTTAGAGTTAATCTTAGG
The DNA here is from genome assembly GCF_032118995.1 of Asterias amurensis. Taxonomy (NCBI): domain Eukaryota; kingdom Metazoa; phylum Echinodermata; class Asteroidea; order Forcipulatida; family Asteriidae; genus Asterias; species Asterias amurensis. The sequence continues at coordinate 5,000,989 of NC_092667.1, read as the reverse complement.
ACTTAACACGGGTCAAGTCCCGTATCCATAGACATTAGGACGCATTAAACTTACTCGTCCTAACTCGAGACAGGATTAATCCTAGCGTTTGATGAGATCAGCTGTTGGAGAACTGCATTTCAGCAAGTAAAACCATGTATCTGACAAAAATACAACCTGACACTCAGAAATCCAACATAAATTTGACATCGGAGAATTGTTATCCGACTACCTGTCCTAGATAAATTTGAAAAGACGCCTTATGGCACTGGACACCTTTGGTAATTGTCAAAGACAAGTATTCTCACTTGGCGTATCCTAAGATATGCATAAAATAACAAGCCTGTGAACATTTTGGCTTGATTGGTCATCAAAGTTGCATGGAAGAAATAAAAGACTTTGTGTGCTTTCAGGTATCTGAGAAAAGCTAAACCAACCTGATCCCCAGGAGTCTGGTGCCTAAGCCATAATCTATACTTATCCCTATTGATTCTTCAGGGTACTCTTATGAGCGCTTGGACGGCTCCGTCCGAAGCGAGGAACGATTCTCAGCCATTAGGAATTTCAACGAGCACGACGAGACGTTCGCCTTTCTGCTGAGTACCAAAGCCGGGGGTCAAGGGTTAAACCTCGTGGCTGCTGATACGGTCATCTTCGTGGACAGTGACTTCAATCCTCAGAATGACCTCCAGGCTGCAGCTAGAGCACACAGGATAGGTCAAACAAGGTCAGTGACCTTTCTTTGTAGGGAAGTCAATGACTCACAAGGACTTTCCTTCTGCTCTTTAGCATTTTGGTATTTGACACCAGCAATAGGCTTGTGGGTTAGGATCTCTTGCCTTGGGGAAGTAGGTTCCAGGGTGAATATTTATAGGTGCGTTCAATTAGCTTCCCTGGGTTGACCCCTGTCTACCCCCGGTACATCATTCCAGGGGCTCAGGTGAGCCCCCAAGTGCCCTGCCTGTGGAGTGGGTCACTTGGGGGCTGGCCCCAGTTGCATGACGTCACCACGAGAGGGTGATTTATCGTTCGATTAGATCTTGTCAGGGGCTTACTCGAATGAGCACCACGTGGTCGACACGGGGAAGCTAATCGAATGCACCCTATATTACAACTACTTAACTGATAGCTGATAAGAGTCACATTGAAACCAGTGATTAGAATTCAGAGATTTTTATTAACGGAAAATTCACCTAATGCCATGAAAAACATCTGACACAGCAGGATTTGCCAACATTACCTTTTATCTGTCAAATATTCTTTCTCTTTCATCCAGGCCAGTCAAGATAATTCGTCTGGTTGGACGAGACTCAGTCGAGGAGGTTATCCTAAAGAGAGCGGACGCTAAACTGAAGCTGACTAACACGGTGATAGAGGGCGGCAAATTCTCACTTGGTGGAGTCGGTCCTGCTGAAAATGCAACTCAGGTATCACAAATTCATATAGCCTTGCGTGTTATGTAAATGCTATTTTATTGTTGTTGCACTGATGTGACATAAGAGAGTTTTCGTTTTAGACGAGGGATGGTTCTGCGACTGTAATGATGACACTTGTCCCTAAATTTCTTTGACAGCACTTGGGATGAATCTGCGTTGTGCTGAAAATGTCAATGTTTGGCTGAAAAGTACTAATACCACACAGAACCATCTGTCTTAAACGAAAACTCTCTGATGATGAACCTTTGGTTACTTTTTTTTCTTCTGCCAACTTGCGGAAATGGGTTACATCTTTTCTTTTTTTCTGCAGCTTTCGGAGATGCTCAAGTTTGGATTGGATAAGCTCCTCCAATCAGAAGACAGCAGCATCGGTGACGTGGACTTGGAGGGCATGCTGGGTAATAGCGTCAGAGGAGAGTGGGTTGAGGAAGAGGTGACCTCTACCCACAATGCATTGGAAGAGGAAGTGACGGAGGATACTGCGGGGACTTCTGAAGGCGGTGAGATACTTTGATAAATTGTTTTGAGTTTTCGTTCATCATTTGCCTTGAAGAGAGTTATGAAGCGGTTATCAAGTCTGTAATGTGGGCCTCTCTTTACATGACATCATCAGACAGGGCTTGATTTTTTGGAGAAATTCTACGAGACCGCTGGGCTTGTGGATCAAATGTTTACTGGACCAGGGGTGGATTTCACAAAGAGTTAGGACTAGTCTTATCTCGAGTTAGGACCAGTTACTCGTCCTAACTTAGGACTATCCATGCAATTTGTATATCTCCTAGGACTAGTCCTAAGTTAGGACTAGTCCTAACTATTTGTGAAATCGACCCCAGAAATTGTTGTACATGACCAGAATCAAAATAAGAAAAACTTTCTAACCCAGTTTAACATTACTACGGACTTGTCCAGTCAAAAGTTTAGTGGCCCGACAACAAAACTACTGGCCCCGGGCCTGTGATCCAGTGTAAAATTCAAGCTTTGTTTTTGTGCTTAAGCAGCTCTATGAAATTTCTTTCAACCATCCAGGTCACATGTATATGTTTGAAGGAAAGGATTACTCCAAAGAACCGGCAGCGACGGATAAAGACAAGGAGGCGTTTGACAATCTTATCTCAGGTGGGTGTTTAGTTGCCCATGTAGACTTTGGTTCCATGTTGCACCTCTGCTTCATTTATTTTATTTAATTTATTAATTTTGGTTGTGAAGTGAAGGACTCTTAGAAAACGAACTTAATCACTCTACTAGCCAAGAACCCAATGAAAAGAAGACAAGGAAGGAGGTTTCAGTTTTAGATGTGGGAGGAAAACCCCAGGGAATTATTGAAGGGAAAATCCATGCAGTCATGAGACACGGACTGAAAACCCAATTCTCGTAGTGCCCTTGGTTTAATTCAAACCGGGGTCCTATAGGTGGAAGACGAGGCAAGATGCCATCGTGACCACCTTAACTTGTCGGCATTTTTCGGGTGTCTTTAAACCCATTTATCCAAGCCCCTTAAACAACTAGAGGATGAGATTGATTTTAGTTTCCCAAACACCTATGAATCACTTTCTCTTTAAAGACTGATTTGTCCAGAACTTTCCTTGTCATTTGTTCTCTGGTTCCTACTGACTATTCTGTCCTACAGTTGAGGTAGCCGAACAAGAAGATGATCTGCAGTTGCCCCGAGCACTGCGGAAGAACAGAAGCGTGAGAGACATGCCTGAAATTTCTCTCCATGAACGAATGAAGAAAGAATACACACCGCAGGAACTTGAAGAAAGGAAAAGAAAGGTAGGTTATGAACCACGGACGCCTGAATTAGAGTTACTTGGAAGTACTGCGCTTTCTCTTTGCCTTGGTAGTCCAGGTTCGAATCCCAGCCTTTTTAAAATGCGTTTCACCCACACACTGATGTTTTTAAAGCACTATATACTTTGTACTGTACTGATTTCTGTGAACCTGTGAAATAATCCACTCTCATATTACTCAGGTGGGATTCCAACCCACGACCTTTGCCATTCTAGAGCATATGTTCTACCACTAGACCATCGAGCTTGCCTGTTAGCAAGTTCCAATTCTACATTGCTATCTTATTGTTAGCTCACACCATCACCGAGCCTCAGAGAGATATGTTCTTCTGAAACAGTTACAACGATGGGAACAAAATTCAAATCATTTGATTATTTTGATTGCCACAATCAAAATAAGGCTGAAATGAAAGTGCCCAAAATCCCTGCCAAACAGATTTTCATTATTTCCAATAAAAGCTGACATGCAAGTTAAATAAAATTTTCGCCGATTGTTTGTTTGGTGCTTTTTGGGGAAAGCAAAGATAGGAGGTAACTTCGTCTTCAAAAAAATCAACAGTGGTTACTTTTTGTATAAAGAGTTTTTTTTATTCAATTGTGGTCCAGAGAGAAGAGGCTGCATCTAAGAGGGCAGAGGCGGCCGCCAAGAGGGCTAAGCTAATGGAAGAGGCAGAGGTTCGGAGAGCCCAAGAAAGACGACAGAAACTGTAAGAAACAAATGCAAGAGAACTTTTAAAACAAAGTATACCTTTGGTTTTTGGAACCATTCGATTGTTTTAATCCTATACAAATGTTGATGTTTAAATCACCGGATAGCTTGGTAGGACTTGAACCCACAACCTTGTGATTGCAAGTCCTGCAGTCTAACCACTGAACCACATTGCATGCCTGTTCGCACATTGTAAACCTCTTGGACCAGTCGTCTAACGAACTTTCTCTGGAAAAGCTCATTTTCCATGTACAGTTAACATCACCAGCGTGACCTACACTGAGGATGAGTGCTATTACAACACATTGGCACCTTGCCCAAACTCTGGACAATAACATGTTGCCCTAAATCTGGATCCCAGATTTGTTATTTTCATCCACTCTGGACAAGAAAAAGTGGGATCTGAGTGTTATGACCACGATTTTCTGATTTTCTGACAGGGAGGCATTATGGGCATCCAATGATTACGAGTCCGTCAACATCGCCATGGAAACGGATGACGAAGATGAGGATGAGGAAGACGACACTATGACGCTGGAAGATGACAATGACGTCAAAGCCATCCAGTACGTCAGTGGGGACGTCACTCAACCGATTAATACTGGGGACAATGACGCCATTGTTGTACATTGTGTTGGTAAGTCTATCAAGATCCAAACTGAAATACATCACTTAAAAATAGAGGTTTGCGGTAGCACCTTTTGAACATCTCTTTTGAGTAGTGTTGGTTCTCAAAAGAACCGATGGTTAAAGAACCGATGTAATCATTTATGATTGCATTGGGGATAAAGGAGATAATTTGTGATGTTTTTGACACTCTTGACTACTTTTATGTATGGACCTAGTGTTGGATTTATGATTTGTAAGAAATTCACAGCTCATATGGGCCCGCTCCTAACTTGTCTTCTTTTGCTTCAATAGACGACAGTGGTTCTTGGGGTACAGGGGGCCTCTTCACTGCCTTACACAGGAGGTCAGACCAGCCTGAGACGCAGTACGAGCTAGCGGGCAAAATGAAAGGTAAGATGTAGTGGCAGGCAATAAAGACACGATCCTTCACAAAGAGCATTTTGAGTTTGCTTCAATTAGTTGTCACAATCTTTTTAGTTTTCAAGATCAAGTTCAGCTCAGAGTATGATGATTAGGTTGTAGATAATTTCCTCTGTTGGAGTAGAGCGTGTATGCAAATACTTTCCGTAGCGAGGAAAACAACTTTTGCTGTGAGCATAGCCAGAGGGGTGTCTGTGTGTCTTTTGGACACCTTGTTTTAATTTTGACACCCTGTTTTATCTATCATTTACATGTAAATGTATTGTAAGTGAATACATTGTATTTTTGAGGAAACGTAACGGATTTGAATGTTCATATGTAAGATAGACTTACACAGTCTACTGCAAAACCATTGATTTCTGATTTTGTTTTTTTCTCTTTTAAATTTTAGATTTAGCTCTTGGGGATGCTCACTTAATCAGCATTGATGATAAGATAAGTCGCACCAATGGTAGCGATAAGGTAAGAACTATTAAAGTAAATGTCATTAAAGGAAGGTATACGTTTGGTAACCACTAAACCATATCACGTCACAACTGAACTCATATAACAATTTACAACAGCTAAATTGCGCCTGCGAGTCTTAAAATGGCAGACTCGACTTAAAGTGACAACACTACAATAATATTAATCAGTAGTATTCTTTTCGTTATATCTTTGTTGGTGTAGGTTGCATTGATCGTAGCTCAACACAGAGACAGACGTAACAATCTATCTGGTATCAAATTATCCGCTCTGGACCAAGGCCTTCAGAGGGTGTACAGAGCTGCTAAGAAATGCAATGGTACGTCAGTAAATCATTTCAGGCAGCCGTTACAGGCAGTAGTAACAGAAAAAGCTACAGGAAGTTCTCTAAAATTAAACCAATCTTTCCTCGATCTGGAGATCAAAATTTGAAAATCTGCCTGATTGTGGAGACTCTTTCCCAATTATGTTAAGTGTAATTTTAAATGTCTTCTTGATTGTTTTACAAAACCTCACTGATTGCAAGTTGTAATTGTTGGCAGCTCTGGTATATACAGAAACCTAATTTGCATTTTGGTGGACCCTCAAGCCATGTTATATTATTGCATGGATTCATCGGTGTCACCATAACTTAGTTGAAGACCGTTTTAAAAGTTTCAAATCCTACCAGCGATGACATTATTGCACATTTGTGCTTATTTGTTTTGCCCTCTCTATGTTGATAGGAAGTGTTCATCTACCACGTATTGGTTACGCAACGGCAGGCTTCAACTGGTATGGTACTGAACGACTCATACGAAAGCTGCTAGCATCTAAAGGCATTCCAACATACGTGTATCCTTTTCAACATTTTTGGAACTTTCACAAAAATTGTTCCTGTGATTTCCTACAAGATATTTATGTTGTAAACATATTTCAGTAATTTTATACTCATTTAAACAAAGTATAGGCTCGATTTTCATAGAGTGGCTGAAGCACAAATTATCACAAACAATTTTCTGCTAAGCAATTTTCTTGTAAGCAAAAACCAGTCACAGAAGGAATATGTGACAAGGAATTTTAATAATAATAATAGTAATACTTGTAGTGGCTTCTTATATAGTGCTCAGATCCATCACGCAGTGACGCTCATGGCGCTTCAACATTATTACCCCTGGTCACTGGGCCTTAAACCATTCCTCCCTATGGAGTATACAGCCTGTGCCGCCAAATATGTAGCGCAATCAAGGCTAATCAATCACAAGAACCAACTCTGCCCTCACAGGTACCCATTTACCCCTGGGTGGAGAAAAGCAATTATAGTAAAGTGTCTTGCTCGGGGACACAAGTGTCACGACCGGGATTCGAACCCACACTCTGCTGAACAGAAACACCATAGCTTGAATTCTGTGCTCTTATCCGCTCAGCCACGAGCTGGTAACCTTATTCTAGCGCGCATCATTGTGTTGTGTTTAGCTACTTTTTGTATATCAGTGAACTGCGCCCAGCATGACTGCAAAATATTATCTAATTTTCAAAAGTTGACCTTTCCTTGACAGACTACTCTACAGATATTATTTTCCAAGACGAAGAGGAAAGCATCGCCCAACCACCAGCCCAGCCACGCACCCTAAGCCTTCATCAACTACCCCCTCGCTTGACGCATCAGCTCCTTCAACCTCGAGGGTATCTACATCATCATCATCATCCACCCAAGGAGATGACGGGACAGGACTGCCCAGTTTCTTTCGAGGGGTGACAGTGAGCTTCTGTGATGTTGACGACGGGGATTTAAAGAAACTCACACGCTATGTTGTGGCATATCCTTTTAATCATGCTTACATATTTGTTAGATATTTGTTTGTTTAGATGATCTTCCCGTCAAGGGAACTCAGCAAACTCCCGCAAGGGGATATAAACACCAAGCTGGCAACAGCTAGTCTCTCTCATTCAAATATTTGTTTAATGTCTATGAATATGAATTGCATAAATCCAGAAATTGTGATTCAGTACCTAGATGGCAATACATACTTCTGAACAGCTGACTCAAGCTCTGGTGTTTCTGTTCAGCTGAGTGTGGGTTCGAGTCCTGGTCATGACACTTGTGTCCTTAAGCAAGATACTTAACCATTATTTTTTGTCCTTCCGATGGGGCGTAAAGCCATTGGTCCTGTGTGTTTTGTAATGCTCGTAACAAAAAAAAACAGTGCACTTATCTTAAAAGAGAAGGGGCTCGCCCCGGTGTTGTTGGTTTGATTGGCTGCATTTTGCAGCTTTGGACAGGTTTTGTTTATAAGTTATGATTCAAGGTTCCTTAACTTAAAATTCACTTATGATGGTGATGTCTCAGAGACTGTTGATGAAACAACGACCCACATTGTGGCCAAGGAAGACACGTCAGAGGTAAATAGTTCTGTTTATTTCTGGATATTAAATATGCTGATTAGATATCGGAAATCAACCAATACCTGTATGCAAACATTGAATGCATGTAAGTGCATTGTAGCAAAGTATTATCATGAAGAAAATCTGAACTAATCCATTTCAAAAGGCCAAGCCTAGCAAACATTTCACTGAGTGATAATATTCTATGACAATACATGAACATTTACATTAACTTGATTTATAACACACATCTTACTTGTTCTGCATTCTGGTTGGTTGAAACACGGTCACGTGGGATGAACTAATATAGTCTAGTGATTTAGCCACGTGTTTTGCGGGAACTAGTACCCGAGCGGGGCCTATGACGTACACTAGTTGCCTCTTTGCCAGTCATTATGTGTATAATAACTCACACATGTCATTCCATTTGAAACTTGTTCATAGTAACAGGTTGTCGCAGGCCTGGAATTACATGCAGGCCACGGAGGCCAGTGTATTAGTGCCCATTTAAAAGTTTCCCATTGGCTTTAACATTTTCCAATGGAAGTGCCCTTTGTAAATTGAAAATGGCCTTGCCTTTCTATGACGAAATTCACAGCCTGTAATCAAAAGCATGTACATTCCGCATCACCAAAATTGTTCACTACACTGCGAAACACACAGGGACATTGAATCCAAAAATGTGGCAACCAAGTTTATTGTGATGATGACTTCACTTTAATTTGGTCAATTTACCTTTCCTTGTTGAATTATGTTCTGCAGGTTCAAACTCTGCTGGATATGAAGGCATCAAATCCCGACGCTGTGGTCGTGTCAACTAGATGGCTTCAAGACTGTATCGCAAAACAGAGTCACATCAATGAAGAGAAATATAAACTTTGATCTTACAAATGCAAGACTTACCCGCACAAGATGAGTGGGAATTTGTTAATGTTCAAAACATCATTTGGACTTGATTAAGTTTGATTCTCATTGTTGATGTTTGATAAATTTGTTTCTTGCCAAAAACAGTTCTTGCAAAATAAATTGTGTAGGGGATCCAAGTTCGCCGTTAGTGTTCAAGTGTCTGATTCAACCTAACCTATTTTAACTTAGTGCAATGAATATGGAGACATGCAAAATAGGGTTAGATAGTTCAGTTGGTAGAGCACCGGCACATTAATCCGGAGGTCGTTGGTTCAAATCTTGCTCTAGTAAATTTATCTCTATATTTTTCAGTCACCATCATAGTTCCTACTTCTAGTGTATAACATAGTTTTTGTTCATAAAGATGTATATACTTTTCTTTGTACGGTGAAGTAAGACTTCTTTCAAGTAAATCATTGGGCTGTACATAGTTTTCCAATTGTGATTCTCTCCTGACTCTAGAATGATCAGTTCTCTAGAACGGATCAGTTGGGAGACAAAATTAAATTTTAGATTGAATATTTAACTTAAAGACAAAGTAAATAGTCAGCAAAAATGTGAATAATTCGCTGCCATTGTTGAGCGATCTAGTAAGTCTGACTTAAATTCTGATTGCATGAATCATTGGAGTGTGGGTTTTTCTGGTCATGACACTTATGTCTTTGAGCAAGGTACTGTCCATAATTGCTTCTCTTAACCCAGGTGTATAAATGGGAACCTGGGAGGGCTGGGACGATATTATGTCGTGTTTCTGGTTAGGGCAAATAAATAAGCAGGTTGGGGTTGAACACTTCCCAATGAGTTGAGAAAGTTTGAGGAATGGTCTAAGAATGTCTGACAGTTGTACAAGATAATAATGTCGTAAAGCGCCTTGATCTAGCTACTAGGGTATGTGCGCTATATGAGAACCAAATATTATTAATATTCAATTTCAATAATCCTACATAAACTTCACACAAGTAGAACTCTATTGGTCTGAAAAATAGCAGAAGCATTTGCAATGTAATTAATGTTTTGTCAGAGTGCCTTTACACATATTTGTTTTTATGGATTATGCATATAAAAAAAAATTGATTAAGTTTCCGACTAAGCTGAGAAAATAGCTTTAAGTATGCACAATTATTGTTTGTTTGACTTGCCATAAGCAAAGAAATAAACCAAGATTCACATTGTGTCCATACTTCACTTAGCATGATAAACCAATTACAAAATGTACACATTGAAAACTATGAACATTTATAACTCTTTCTATTCATGCAACAATGTATATATCTTAAAGATACAATATAATCCATTCAGTGGCATTTCACGTTTACACAAATTGCTGAAGATTATTGTTATTTAACAAAAAATATGTAGGTTCTTATTCTTTGATAAAAACCTCATGCCTTCTGCATCTCTCTTTAATTAATGTTTTAAATAAAGATGTGCAAATTACTTAATGTTTGTATGAAAACAAGAATGTAATTGTTTATTATAATATAGAGTATAATTATATTTTAAGAATGTTATGGAAATAAACTTAACATTCAAGTTAAAAAAAATATTTTTGGCTTGTTAATTTTTCGCACATTTTGTATGGACTTAAATATTTATATGCCCCTATCACGAAATGTTCTTTCACGTGAAAAAGTTTTCTTTATAAGCAGAACTTAAGACAGCATGTTCACAGTTATTATTTGCCTTAAGAAGTTAAGACCTCATCAGTTGTTCACTTTTTTAGTGTGAGGTACAGAGAAATCAAAACCCTGTAGATTAGTTCATGCAATGATAAACAATCGCCAATTATACCTCCCAACATTTTGTTTGCTAAAATCTACCACTGCCCCCCCCCCCCCCCCCGCCCCTGGATAATACAGGACCGAAATGGCTTGCACTTTCCATTAACCAATGGGGGTTTTCATTTAGGGTTAAAACATCTCGAAGCTCCTTCTTCCCTAATACTTGCTCAAAAACTCTCCAAAACACTTTCAAAATACACTGCTAGCTAAACTATCAAGTTTTATAATATAATGTTTATCATTAATTCTATATCGTCCCTTCGTAATCAAGAAAATAATGTTCTCCCATAACGTCTTTGCTTTGGTATCACCGTTACCATTTATATGGCTTGTGCCAGGGACGTTTGTGATATGCAAATTACACACGTGGTGTGCGTGGGAGTGCGCGAGCGCGTGACCTATGACCCTCTTGCAAGACAAAATGGCTGAAGGCACAAGAATTTTCTCTCCTGTTCTTCCACAATTGACATGTTATTAAGTCGACACAATAGCTACAACAATGAAACAGGTGAGTAGAGTATGCTTTATAGCATTTGTAGAATACTTCTTTCGTTTCATTATGAGTTTCTGAAAGGGTAAAAATGAGGCAAACAACAGACCTTGCCGTTTGACACGGCGGCAGTTTCGAAATACACACGTGGACGACATGTCACATATACAATGCTGTAAAAGGACATGTATAACTATACTTTTAGTATAGGAAATTCCTTGTTTCACCAATCAGGTTAGAAGCTTGGTAAAAATTATGAATAGAATGTGGGGTTTTTTTAGGATACTGAATTTCATTTGTTCTGTGGGGGTGCTATAAAAATGGCTTCATTGACTTAGTAACTTCAAATCAAATGTTTTTCTTCTCGATTTTCCAATATATCTTTGAAGACAACATACCAGTCTTTCCCCCATCCAACGTGATAGCCCACAAAAAGTACCAAATACGCGAGGGAGTCTAGCATATTTTGTACTATTTATAGAGCACTATGACAACTTAAAAAGGGCTATAGTTGAACTGAAGAGTGTGGTTTAACGCTTGATTAAAAATAGACAACATTGCGAATACTATGATAATTAACAGGGTGCCTAAGCAATGCCTTTAGGGCGCTCCTTGATGTGTTGTTAAGTGTGCTATAATGCCCATTTTTAGATTCACCAACTATTGTTCGCATCAATAAAAATACAAAAGCAGCACGGCAAAGTTCTCTCCTGTTAAAAAAAAATATTTAACTTGATGTATTGCACCAACCAACTCGTACTCCCAGGCCTGTAACCAAGAATTATTATTTACATTATTTATGTATTTATTTTTGTTTGGGGGGGGGGGTTAAGTGGGTTTTTTGTTAATGGGGCAGGTTATATTATTTTTTTCTTTGTAGGTTTTGTTTGAGGGGGCAGCCTTTTTTTAATTTTTAACATTTTTAATTTGACTTTGAGGGGGGGGGGCGGAATTTTTTTAAATTTTTTATTTAGGGGGCAGACTTTTTGGGGGGAGGAGTTTGGGGGCATCCGCCCCCCTGGTTACGGGCCTGCATACTCCCAACGTCTACTCCAACCAGCATTTGAAGACAGAAAACTTATATCTTGAGGTGGAAGATAAATTTACCATATTTATGTTTTGTTTGTTTGTGTTTTATAGTGAGGAGAACTGTGCTACAGAACACCTGCACATTTCGACTAAGCAAGTTACTGAGGATCCACAGTCAACCCTCAACATGGTTGGGAAATGAAAAAGAAAAGGTCTAAAAGAAAAGGTAAACACAGTTTTCTATGAAAGGGAATATTGTTTCTCACAATGTGTTATACTATCAACAGCTCTCCATTGCGAGCAATGGAGACCAAGGAAGTTTTTATGCTAACAATTATTTTGGGTTAATATTGCCAATAGTGTCAAGTGCTGTTAAGGGAACAAACTTTTGTTGAAATAAACTTTAACTAATGAACTTGTTTAATTCCTCTCAGATGTGAACCTAGTGCTGACAGCTCCAATCATTCCATTTATCAAGAAGACCGCTGGCACCAACAGCTCGATGTGTCCATCATGTACTATACAGGTGAGTTACACAACCGCAAGAGGGAGAAGACAAACTTAGAAATTTAGCTGTGAGCCTGTAAGGGCAGGGACATTAAGTCCCTCATAGCATTCTAATGCATAGTTAACATTACTGACATTGTGTAATTAATTTCAGGAGCCAACTCTTGCGTAAACCCTTTGTCCCACCCTCTTGCCCCGAATGAGGTTGAAAAATGCATAATGTGAGGTTTGATACATTGAAAGCCCCCCCCCCCCTCCCCCGGAGTTGTCTTTGCCCCCTTGTATTCAAGCACTTAAGCGGACCCCCTGCCTGTGGCTCATCAGTTCCCCCCCCCCAAACAAAAATGTATTTTTACACCATTCCAAAAGAGATTCTTGACAATCATGCACACCATTGACTATGGTTTGTTTATTCTTTCCTCGTGTAGTTTGTTGATTTAATCAGATTATCAAAACAAGCCTAATGCAAGAACAATTGCTTTATTTTACATTATGAACCAACTGCCATCCATTAAAGAACCATGTCATCCATGTAGCAGCACCTAAGTCAACAGTGTCAGTTCATCAGCAAGACTTGAATGAATGCATCCAGGGAGATTCAAGCTCCACTGAATGGAGGGCTGAGTTGTATCATAGAGTAATGTTGTATGTTGCTTTTGAGGTACGTAATAAATTTTCTTTTCATAAATATTTTGCAACATTCAATAAAAAATAATAGCCTTATGGTTTTTGCCTGAAAATGTGGGCAAGACTATATATAGCTCTTATGGTTTTATCAAATTTTGCTTGAAAATGTTTGCAAGGCAACAAACTTATGGTTTTTTCCTGAAAATGTTTCCAAAGCCCTATTGTTTTTGCCTGGAAATGTTTGCAAGGCTTAGGTTTTTATCAAAATTTGCTCAAAAATGTTGCAAGGTTATATATAGCCTGATGGTTTTATCAAATTTTGCTTGAAAATATTTGCAAAAAAAGTTTATTACAAAACATTTGAAGGAAAAAATAATAAACATACTAGACTTTTAATGAACTTGTACAACTTCTTAATTTCGGTGCTGCCTACAACACTCCTCGGTCACCCCTGTTAAAAAGTTAACAAGTTAACGTGCATGTTATTATTTTGTTCTTGTAGGCTTCATCTGGAGGCGATCTCTCTGTCACCTTATTGATCCAAGCCTCGACCTCTCTAGTTGCTCCTGAGTTTGAGGTTGCCCTGCTGCTACCACTTCATCATCACCGGGACATCGACACAAATTGATACAACTGCTGACTACCCCTTGTGACGTTGTATAAGTCCGCCCAGATTGAATAAAACTGCTGGACTTAGCCTACTTACCCCTTCCTTGTGATTTTTTCAATTTTCAACAAAAATCTGATAAAACTGCTGGACTTAACAAATTGTGTACCTATGAAATTTGACCCTAGAATGCACAAAGCTATTGCGTATTGTAACACAAAATCACGGAGCAATTTAACATATTTGTATTACAGGCATCGGTTCTTTACGAAAACACAAATCTAGACATCAGAAAAAATCTCGACACGAGCAGGTTTCCCAATCTGCTTCTACTATCAAATTTTACTTGATAATGGTTGCTTTATGGTTTTTGCCTGAAAATGTAGGCAAGGCTATAAGTTTATGGTTTTATCAAATTTTGCTTGAAAATACGGTTTTATCAAATTTTGCTTGAAAATTGTTGCAAGGCTACAGCCTTATAGTTTTATCAAATTTTGCTTGAAAATGTGTGCAAGGCTATATATAGCCTTATGGTTTTATCAAATTTTGCTTCACAATTGTTGCAAGGCTATAGCCTTATGGTTTTTGCCTGAAAATGTAGGCAAGGCTTTATGGTTTTATCAATTTTTGCTTGAAAATGTGTGCAAGGCTAAAGCCTTATGGTTTTATCAAATTTTGCCTGAAAATGGTTGCAAGCCTTATGGTTTTATCAAATTTTGCTTGAAAATGGTTGCAAGGCTAAAGCCTTATGGTTTTATCAAATTTTGCCTGAAAATGGTTGCAAGGCTGTAGCCTTATGGTTTTATCAAATTTTGCCTGAAAATGGTTGCAAGGCTATAGCCTTATGGTTTTATCAAATTTTGCTTGAAAATTGTTGCAAGGCTATAGTCTTATGGTTTTATCAAATTTTGCTTGAAAATGGTTGCAAGGCTAAAGCCTTATGGTTTTATCAAATTTTGCCTGAAAATGGTTGCAAGGCTATAGCCTTATGGTTTTATCAAATTTTGCTTGAAAATGGTTGCAAGGCTAAAGCCTTATGGTTTTATTAAATTTTGCCTGAAAATGGTTGCAAGGCTATAGCCTTATGGTTTTATCAAATTTTGCTTGAAAATTGTTGCAAGGCTATAGCCTTATGGTTTTTGCCTGAAAATGTAGGCAAGGCTATAGCCTTATGGTTTTATCAAATTTTGCTTCAAAATTGTTTTTGCCTGAAAATGTAGGCAAGGCTATAGCCTTATGGTTTTATCAAATATTGCTTGAAAATGTGTGCAAGGCTATAGCCTTATGGTTTTTGCCTGAAAATGTAGGCAAGGCTATAGTCTTATGGTTTTATCAAATTTTGCTTGAAAATGGTTGCAAGGCTATAGCCTTATGGTTTTATCAAATTTTGCCCGAAAATGGTTGCAAGGGTATAGCCTTATGGTTTTATCAAATATTGCTTGAAAATGTGTGCAAGGCTATAGCCTTATGGTTTTATCAAATTTTGCTTGAAAATTGTTGCAAGGCTATAGCCTTATGGTTTTTGCCTGAAAATGTAGGCAAGGCTATAGTCTTATGGTTTTATCAAATTTTGCCTGAAAATGGTTGCAAGGCCTTATGGTTTTATCAAATTTAGCTTGAAAATTGTTGCAAGGCTATAAACCTTATGGTTTTATCAAATTTTGCCTGAAAATGTAGGCAAGGCTATAGCCTTATGGTTTTATCAAATTTTGCTTCAAAATTGTTTTTGCCTGAAAATGGTTGCAAGGCTAAAGCCTTATGGTTTTATCAAATTTTGCCTGAAAATGGTTGCAAGGCTATAGCCTTATGGTTTTATCAAATTTTGCTTGAAAATGGTTGCAAGGCTAAAGCCTTATGGTTTTATTAAATTTTGCCTGAAAATGGTTGCAAGGCTATAGCCTTATGGTTTTATCAAATTTTGCTTGAAAATTTTGCTTGAAAATGGTTTTTGCCTGAAAATGTAGGCAAGGCTATAGCCTTATGGTTTTATCAAATTTTGCTTCAAAATTGTTTTTGCCTGAAAATGTAGGCAAGGCTATAGTCTTATGGTTTTATCAAATTTTGCTTGAAAATGGTTGCAAGGCTATAGCCTTATGGTTTTATCAAATTTTGCCTGAAAATGGTTGCAAGGCTATAGGCTTATGGTTTTTGCCTGAAAATGTAGGCAAGGCTATAGTCTTATGGTTTTATCAAATTTTGCTTGAAAATGGTTGCAAGGCTATAGCCTTATGGTTTTATCAAATTTTGCCTGAAAATGGTTGCAAGGCTATAGCCTTATGGTTTTATCAAATATTGCTTGAAAATGTGTGCAAGGCTATAGCCTTATGTTTTTATCAAATTTTGCTTGAAAATTGTTGCAAGGCTATAGGCTTATGGTTTTTGCCTGAAAATGTAGGCAAGGCTGTAGTCTTATGGTTTTATCAAATTTTGCTTGAAAATGGTTGCAAGGCTATAGCCTTATGGTTTTATCAAATTTTGCTTGAAAATGGTTGCAAGGCTAAAGCCTTATGGTTTTATTAAATTTTGCCTGAAAATGGTTGCAAAACCTTATGGTTTTATCAAATTTTGCTTGAAAATTGTTGCAAGGCTATAACCTTATGGTTTTTGCCTGAAAATGTAGGCAAGGCTATAGTCTTATGGTTTTATCAAATTTTGCCTGAAAATGGTTGCAAGGCTATAGCCTTATGGTTTTATCAAATTTTGCTTGAAAATGGTTGCAAGGCTAAAGCCTTATGGTTTTATTAAATTTTGCCTGAAAATGGTTGCAAGGCTATTGCCTAATGGTTTTATCAAATTTTGCTTGAAAATGGTTGCAAGGCTATGACCTTATGGTTTTATCAAATTTTGCTTGAAAATTGTTGCAAGGCTATAGCCTTATGGTTTTATCAAATTTTGCTTGAAAATTGTTGCAAGGCTATAGCCTTATGGTTTTTGCCTGAAAATGTAGGCAAGACTATAGCCTTATGGTTTTATCAAATTTTGCTTGAAAATTGTTGACTTATGGTTTTTGTCAAATTTTGTCAAATTTTGCTTAAAAATGTGGGCAAGGCTATAGCCTTATGGTTTTATCAAACTTTGCTTTAAATTTGTTGCAAGGCCTTGTGGGTTTAAATATTTTAAGTTTGGTTTTGTGCGTACGAAAATAAAGGCTATTTTTAGGGGTGAATCAATTTAAGTTTTGGTTGCCCTAAAGTCGCAGACTAATATCTCATTATTACTTGAGTCGTCTACTTGGCCGCCATATTTGAACACAGTGCAGCAATGGGTGTGTATTATTTTTACACCTAATTTCATATGCGCCAAAAAAAACTTAGCTAAAAGCGACTTTATACATACCCAACTGCATTGTAGTTAAACATGGTGGCCTGAGGGTTCATCTTAACCCGATGGAACCCACCCCCACACTGTAGGGGGGCTAACATTGGTCCTTACAGTGTGGGGGTGGGTTCCATCGGGATAAGATGGGCCTTCCATATTTGAATTGGGGGGGGGGGGAGGGTTGATACAAATAAAACACAAGTTACAAGGAGAGTTCTGTTCAATTTTTTATTGAAAATTTTGGCCAAAAAAAAAGCAGAGTCGTGCAAACACCTGTGCCTGTCGGTGGACCCCCTCGGCCACCTGGAACTTATGATGATCTAAAGGTCCAAAGTGCAATGGTTGATATGTTCTCTGTTCAGTGAAGTTCAATCAGATGCGCTACTAGTGGTTTGTAACAACAATGTACTGTCTTACAAATCTAACGAGCTAGACGCAATTTAGCGCTTTGTTTTAGACGCAGAAGTGCTGAGCAGAAAGTAGTTGTTGCTTGCTTAAATGAAATGGTGCCCTCAAGAGTGCTTAGGATTTCACCGATTGTGGTTTCGCAACCAAGCTGCACTGGTGGTGCTAAGAGGTGTCGACGCTTGTTCCAATGGGATCCTAACTCGACGGATGATGACAACTTCTATCCAGATGATGGTGTGCTGGTCGGAGAAACAAGTTCTTTAATGGGCAGTAATTTTGTTACCAATTGTGGGTAAAGCAAGTTGCAAAAATTCTTCAGAAAAGTGCTGACGTATTATCACAAACGTCACAAATTTGTTTAAAACTTTGAGCATGATAAGTAGTGATGTTTTCTCACTGCATGTTTGCCAATAAATGATACTGGAGATGACATTGGATCAATATTCAGTATGGGTAATTCAAAACACAAGTGAAAGTGTAGAGAATACGCCACATCAGGGGAAGTATGGGTAATTCAAAGCACAAGTGAAAGTATAGAGAATACACAACCAGGGGACGTATGGGTAATACACAAGTGAAAGTGTACAGATTACGCCACATCAGGGGAAGTATGGGTAGTTCAAAACACAAGTGAAAGTGTAGAGAATACGCCACATAAGGGGATAATGGGTAATTCAAAACACAATGAAAGTGCATCAGGGGAAGTATGGGTAAGTCAAAACACAGGGGAAAGTATAGAGACTACACAACCAGGTGACGTATTGGTAATTCAAAACACATGTGAAAGTGTAGAGAACATGCATCACCAGGGGAAGTATGGGTAATTCTAAAAACAAATGAAAATGTAGAGAATACACCACACCAGGGGGAGTATGGGTAAATTCAAAACACAATGAAAGTGTTGAGAATACGCAAGACCAGGGTAACTATTTGTAAATTCAAAACACAATGAAAGTGTTGAGAACACGCAAGACCAGGGGTAACTATGGGTAAATTCAAAACACAATGAAAGTGTTGAGAATACGCAAGACCAGGGGTAACTATTTGTAAATTCAAAACACAATGAAAGTGTTGGGACACGCAAGACCAGGGGTAACTATGGGTAAATTCAAAACACAATGAAAGTGTTGAGAATACGCAAGACCAGGGGTAACTATTTGTAAATTCAAAACACAATGAAAGTGTTGAGAACACGCAAGACCAGGGGTAACTATGGGTAAATTCAAAACACAATGAAAGTGTTGAGAATACGCAAGACCAGGGGTAACTAGGGTAAATTCAAAACACAATGAAAGTGTTGAGAATACACAAGACCAGGGGAACTATGGGTAAATTCAAAACACAATGGAAGTGTTGAGAATACACAAGACCAGGGGAACTATGGGTAAATTCAAAACACATTGGAAGTGTTGAGAATACGCAAGACCAGAGGAACTATTGGTAAATTAACAAACACAATAAAAGTGTTGAGAATACACAACCCCAGGGAAATTATGGGTAAATTCAAAACACAATGAAAGTGTTGAGAACACGCAAGACCAGAGGAACTATGGGTAAATTCAAAACACAATGAAAGTGTTGAGAATACGCAAGACCAAGGGTAACTATGGGTAAATTCAAAACACAATGAAAGTGTTGAGAATACACAAGACCAGGGGAACTATGGGTAAATTCAAAACACAATGGAAGTGTTGAGAATACGTAAGACCAGGGGTAACTATGGGTATATTCAAAACACAATGAAAGTGTTGAGAATACGCAAGACCAGGGGTAATTATGGGTAAATTCAAAACACATTGAAAGTGTTGAGAATACGCAAGACCAGAGGAACTATGGGTAAATTCAAAACACAATGGAAGTGTTAAGAATACGCAAGACCAGGGGTAACTATGGGTATATTCAAAACACAATGAAAATGTTGAGAATACGCAAGACCAGGGGTAATTATGGGTAAATTCAAAACACATAGAAAGTGTTGAGAATACGCAAGACCAGAGGAACTATTGGTAAATTAACAAACACAATAAAAGTGTTTAGAATACACAACCCCAGGGAAATTATGGGTAAATTCAAAACACAATGAAAGTGTTGAGAATACGCAAGACCAGAGGAACTGTGGGTAAATTCAAAACACAGTGAAAGTGTTGAGAATACGCAAGACCAGGGTAATTATGGGTAAATTCAAAACACAATGAAAGTGTTAAGAATACGCAAGACCAGGGGAATTATGGGTAAATTCAAAACACAACGAAAGTGTTGAGAATACGCAAGACCAGAGGAACTATGGGTAATTCAAAACGCGATCAAAGTGTTGAGAATACGCAAGACCAGAGGAACTATGGGTAATTCAAAACACAATGAAAGTGTTGAGAATCGTAAGACCAGGGGAACTATGGGTTTATTATTCAAAACACAATGAAAGTGTTGAGAATATGCAAGACCAGGGGAACTATGGGTAAATTCAAAACACAATGAAAGTGTTGAGAATACGCACGACCAGGGTAACTATGGGTATATTCAAAACACATTGACAGTTGTTGAGAATACGCAAGACCAGGGGAACTATGGGTAAATTCAAAACACAATGAAAGTGTTACGAATACGCAAGACCAGGGGAACTATGGGTAAATTCAAAACACAATGAAAGTGTTGAGAATACGCAAGACCAGGGGAACTATGGGTAAATTCAAAACACAATGAAAGTGTTGAGAATACGCAAGACCAGGGGAACTATGGGTAAATTCAAAACACAATGAAAGTGTTGAGAATACGCAAGACCAGGGGAACTATGGGTAAATTCAAAACACAATGAAAGTGTTACGAATACGCAAGACCAGGGGAACTATGGGTAAATTCAAAACACAATGAAAGTGTTGAGAATACGCAAGACCAGGGGAACTATGGGTAAATTCAAAACACAATGAAAGTGTTGAGAATACGCAAGACCAGGGGAACTATGGGTAAATTCAAAACACAATGAAAGTGTTGAGAATACGCAAGACCAGGGGAACTATGGGTAAATTCAAAACACAATGAAAGTGTTGAGAATACGCAAGACCAGGGGAACTATGGGTAAATTCAAAACACAATGAAAGTGTTGAGAATACGCAAGACCAGGGGAACTATGGGTAAATTCAAAACACAATGAAAGTGTTGAGAATACGCAAGACCAGGGGAACTATGGGTAAATTCACTACACAATGAAAGTGTTGAGAATATGCAAGACCAGGGGAACTATGGGTAAATTCAAAACACAATGAAAGTGTTGAGAATACGCAAGACCAGGGGAACTATGGGTAAATTCAAAACACATTGAAAGTGTTGAGAATACGCAAGACCAGGGGTAACTATGGGTAAATTCAAAACATAATGAAAGTGTTGAGAATACGCAAGACCAGGGGAAATATTTGTAAATTCAAAACACAATGAAAGTGTTGAGAATACACAAGACCAGGGGAAATATTTGTAAATTCAAAACACAATGAAAGTGTTGAGAATACGCAAGACCAGGGGAACTATGGGTATATTCAAAACACAATGAAAGTGTTGAGAATACGCAAGGGAACTATAGGTAAATTCAAAACACAATGAAAGTGTTGAGATTATGCAACCCTTGACCTCATCTTAAAACCAACCAATCCAAAACATCTACAAATAATAGGAATCCAATGTCATCTTTGGTATTAAAAGGCAATAGAATGAGTGTTCTTACTAGATATTTTTGATGTTAAGTGGCATGACCAAGCAGAACATGTTTCTCCAGCCATCATTTCATCAACTGGATAGAAGTCCTCATCATCCACCAAGTCCAGATTCCATTGGCTCAAACAAAGACATCTTTTGGCACCTTTGTTGATCTCAAAAGATCCCCAGCACAAACCTGTTTACTAGAGAACAAAAGAGTGACGTGACCAACAAAAGGCTAAATAATAAGGGGCCCTCATCCCGACGTCTTGAGAGATCTTGCCGAACCAAACGTTTTAGGGACCAACCACTACTTTCCAGCTCGAAAATGCGCTAGTATGTATGCATCCAAAAATAGCTTCGCTCTAGCTCATCAAATTTGTAAGGCGGTACACCAGTGAAACAAAACACTAGTGGTGCATCTAATTGAACTTCAGTGAACAGAGAACATACCTTCCATTGCACCCAGACCAACAAGACCAACACTTGTTCCAGGCAGCCGAGGGGGTCCACCAACAGGCACAGGTGTTTGCACAACTCTGCGAGTTTTTCAGTGGGTTTGGATGAGGCCCTAACATACATAAAAAACTCATCCGAATGAGCTGCTCCTACACAATGAGTCCAGAAGATATTTCTGTGGTTTTACCTTGAACTCTGAAAAGTATTCTCAATATCTTTCAGAGCTAAAACCCTAATGAAAAAAACAACAAGTAAGGGAATTTTATCATTGTATTTGATAGAAATTTCCATATCTCTGCAAGATACTGAGATTTCCATAATTTTGCTCAATTTCTGACAAACGTCTGAAAACAACTTGCTTGGTAAGAAAAATCAATACTTTTTTAAAATACTTACTTTGATCTATAAAAAAAAATAATAAATTATCGACCCCTTTTTTGATAGAAAAGTCCATATCTCTGCAAGATACTGAGATTTCTATAATTTTGTGTTTACGTTTGCCCAACTTCTGAAATGATGAATTTGCTGGTGAGAAAAATCATTGTTTTAATTAAAACAACTCTTTATCATGGTCTCATTATTTGGTAGGAGCAACTCATGTTTAAACTAACTACATTAAAAAAACTACACAAAGACATATGATTCAGTAATAAGGGCGATAAGGGTTTTCTCTCAATTCTTAGCAGTTAAAATTTCTGCAAACAAAAATTGAAATTTCTCTGAACAATTTCAATCAAGAGTGCTCTGTGACTGGGAAACTGTTTTCCAAGAAGACAATCAGAGTGCCCTGATTATCCGCAAGGGAAGGTATCGATTAAATTATGTTCATCCAAAAGTTATGCAAACAAAAATTAAAAATTTCTTTTTGAACAGGTTCAATCAGAGTGCTCTCTGACTGGTACAACCTGTTTCCCAAGAAGACAATCAGAGTGCCCTGATTATCTGCAAGGGAAGGTATCGATTAAATTATGTTCATCCAAAAGTTATGCAAACAAAAATTAAAAATTTCTTTTTTAACAGGTTCAATCAGAGTGCTCTCTGACTGGTACAACCTGTTTCCCAAGAAGACAATCAGAGTGCCCTGATTATCCGCAAGGGAAGGTATCGATTAAATTATGTTCATCCAAAAGTTATGCAAACAAAAATTAAAAATTTCTTTTTGAACAGGTTCAATCAGAGTGCTCTCTGACTGGTAAAACCTGTTTCCCAAAGAAGACAATCAGAGTGCCCTGATTATCTGCAAGGGAAAATTTGTCTTTGATTTTCTAAGAATTTCGATCAACTTTGTAAGTATTGGAATCTGAATCATACACCTTTGTGCGGATAAGGGATGGATCTTGGGACATAAGGGGAATGTCTTAATGATTCACCACACAGGGATAAGTGTGGATAAATCTAAACATAAGTCAAGGTGGTTATTTTCACCATACAAGGGGTAGTATGGATAGTTCACCACACGGATAAAGTGTGAGTAGTCCACAACACAAGGAGAAGTGTCATTTACCACAGTGTAAAGAATAGGTTGACCACCACACAAAGGAAAGTGTGAGGAGTTAACCACACAAGATTATTGGCACACCCCTGAAACGTTAACTATAACTAACTAGACTAATTGTTACTTTGACTCCTAAGAATAAATACTTTCATAGACACTTACTTATTCAGGCACTCTGATACAAAAAGGAGACACTTCAAAGCACAGCAAGACTTTGAAGTATGGGTAAATCATCACACAGAGGAAGTATGAGTGATTCACTACACCGGGGGGGGGGGGGGGGGTGTTTAGATGATTCAAAGGAAGTTTGAGTGTAAACTCAAGGGATTTACGAGTAGATCCCCATTCAGAAGGGATCAAGAATGTACAACACATGTGGAAGTGTTGGTGACTTTACTGTGAAGGAATTATGGGTAGTTCACCACACAGAAAAGTGTTGATAACTCACCATAGAAGGAAAGCAATGGTGATTCATCACATGAGTAAGTATTGTGAATCACCAGATATTGGCATACACCTGAAATGTTATGAACAACTAAATACACCTTAGACGAAATGTCAAATTTTCTTTGACACCTAACGAACCTATTTAGACAATAAAGTGTCACCTATTTCAGTCTTGCGACTCTTTATTTTGGCAAAAAAAAAAAAAAAAACATTTCCAGAAACAGGCACAGCAAGATTTTGTACTGTTTTTTGTTCTTTCTTTGACACCAAATGAAACTATTTAGACACTAAAGTGTCACCTACTTCACACATGCAACTCTGTATTTTGACAACAAATTTGGTATTTCCAGAAACAGGCACAGCAAGTTTTTGTACTGTGTTCTTCAATTTTTAATGGCTGGGGAAACCAAAACAAAAAAAGTCAGCTGATCAGCTGAAAAGTTGCATGGCTGCTAATTGCTGATATATGAGATGGGCGAAAACCTCCCTAAAAGGAGGGAAAATTCCCATGCCGGCTCCACTATATGGCAACCAAGTTTGTCAACTCCATACATCAGCACACCTAAATTGAATAACCTAAATGAATAGTGAGAGAAATGTAACTACATACAACTACCAATTCATATCAATTTGGAGTTTTGATTTGAATGATTCACCACACAAGGAAAGTATAAGTGATTCACCATGGATAAATATAGGTAGATCACCACACAAGGAAAGTATGAATAATTCACCATGGGTAAATATAGGTAAATCACCACACAAGGAAAGTATGAATGATTCACCATGGGTAAATATAGGTAAATCACCACACAAGGAAAGTATGAATGATTCACCATGGGTAAATATAGGTAGATCACCACACAAGGAAAGTATGAATGATTCACCATGGGTAAGTATAGGTAGATCACCACACAATGAAAGTATGAATGATTCACCACTCAGGATGTGCACATATTAATCTTGCAGACAATGATGCTCTTTCAAGAAAAGCGCTCATTATCTTGTTAAAAATACATTAAACCTTCAGATCCATCCCAGATACAAGTATTACAAACTCAAAGCTACAAACACTAAATTACTGAAAAAGTCATCGAGTCCACTGGTGATGGGCTAGAACTTGGATGGAGATCCGACACTCTCCGTCTCGATTAGTTGATCTGTAGAGGATGAAAGAAAAAAAAAAAATAATAAATTAAATGTCTACATCAATTCTTTTTCTCCCTTTGATGACCGGTTAAACTTCTTTTTACAAAAATTTGGCTCAAGGAGGTTTTGAGAAAATCCTGAAATCAAGAAAAGCCCTAAAAAAAAAATCTTGTCATCAGTAAAATATCATAAGAATTCATCATACCTTTGGTAGATCCATGGAGTCTACTCCTCAAGGTGCAGTTTGGGTCTCTGTCTCTGGGTAGAGGTGACTCTCCAGAAGGCTGGAAGAAGACGGTTGGTGGACTCTTGGGCGGAGTAGGGGTGTCTCTCCAGAAGGCTGGAAGAAGACGGTTGGTGGACTCTTGGGCGGAGTAGGGGTGTCTCTGGAGAAGGCTGGAGCAAGACGGTTGTTGGACTCTTGGGCGGAGTAGGGACGCTCTCCAGAAGGCTTGAGAAAGATGGTTGATGGACTCTTGAGGGCTCGATTCTCCAAGGGTTCACCTGCAAAGGATGACCCAGTGGTTTGAGTTCATCAGAGTGCCTCTTAGCATCATCTCAGGGTTACGTTTTGTCATGGATGGATCCTGTTTGACAGAAACAAGATAAATACATGCAGGATTACAGTCTTTGCCACACAATGAGTTTGGATGTCATAACCACAAACTGTTTTGGTCATTGGCCAGTGATCAAGCAAGTTCAACCAAAACAGCTTTTTGTAAATGCCCGCAACAATGCACTCATACAGTCGAACGCATTCTCAATCTCAGTTTGTGGGAAAGGTTTGATCATAGTTTGTATTTACAGTGATCAAAGGGGCATGTCATGGTCGAGCAGTTGAGAGCACTGGACTCAAGCTCTGGTGTTTTTGATCATCAGAGTGTGGGTTTAAGTCCCAGCTGTCGCACTTGATCATCAGTTTGTGTTTTTCCTGGTTGTAATGAACTGAGTTAGGTGGTATACCACTCTAACTGGTAATAAATTGCAGCAAAAAACATTTAAGCGTTGTGCAATTACATCCATACAAACCAAATTGATACATGCTCAATTGCCCCTAAAAGAGGTCAGTGGCCAAAATTTACCCCGAAAGGCAAATTTTTACTGCTTGGTGGTGGTTGGAAAAAATATGAGTAAGCGGATCGCCAGCAGTAGCGACATGGGACGTCTTATGTTTGAATGGAAAGGGGAAAACATTGTTTATCATACCTTCATATCCTTGAGATTGCCAACGTTCATGCTTTGGGCTTGGGCGGAGGGTCGGTTAACTGTTTGGCGGAGAGTCAGTTAACTCTTGGGTGGAGTAGGGGTGTATCTGGAGAAGGCATGAGCAAGACAGTTGGTTGACTCTTGAGGGTTTGCTTCTCCGAGGGGTTCACCTGCAAAGGATGACCCAGATGGTTTGAGTTCCTCTTAGCATCATCTCAGAATTATGTTTTGTCACACATGGATCCTGTTTGGACAGAAAATTAATAGAACAGTAAATACATGCAGGGTTATGCCCGGTTCATACTTCCTGTAAAAGCGCTTGCGAATGCGAAGCGAAATTTTACGTCATGACTGTTTTCGCAGCGAATGTTTCACAGGAGTTGAGCACAAGTCAACTGATGTGAATTATTTGTTGCCAATTCGTGACTTCAAAATTCTTCTCGCATTCTTATTTGCATATAGTTGTAAGCATAAATCTCAGTTTGTTTGAAATTTTAATCATAACTTGTATTGACAGTGATCAAGGGGCATGCTGTGGTTAGGCGGTTAAGAGCACTGGGCACAACTTCATGGCTATGCATACCGCCGCCAAAATTCCCTGCTAACCTGTGAAATACGCTTGGCGCAGAATTCCCTGCCGATTATTTGCTTACGGTAAGCAAAGCCATGAAACTTGCCCTGGACTCAATCATGGCTCTGGCGTTTCTGATCATCATGTGGAACTTGTGTCCTTGACCGAGATACTTGGTGGTGATTGCCAGAATATGAAAGAGTGAATCGCTGGCCGGCAGTAGTGACATGGGGCGCCTTATGTTTGAATGGAAAGCGGGAAACAATTTTTATCCATACCTTCGGCTCCTTGAGATTGCCAACGTTCTTGCTTTGGACTTGGGCAGAGGATCAGTTGACCCTTCCGAGGAGTAGGGGTGTCTCTCCAGAAGGCTTGAGCAAGATGGTTGATGGACTCTTGAGGGCTCGATTCTCCAAGGGATTCACCTGCAAAGGATGACCCAGTGGTTTGAGTTCATCAGGGTGCCTCTTAGCATCATTTAAGGGTTACGTTTTGTCACACATGGATCCTGTTTGACAAAAAAAAAAGAAATAAATACATGTAGGGTTATAGTCTTTGCCCCACAATAATACAGTTTTAAGAATTCTTAATCTCAATTTGTGGGAAAGTTTTTATCATAATTTGTATTGCAGTGTGATCAAAGTGGGGTATTGTGGTTGAGCCATTAAGAGCACCACACTCATGGCTCAGGGATTTCTGATCATCAGTAGTGTATTTCGAGTTCTAGCTGTTTCAGATGTGTCCTTGACCAAGATACTTTAGCGTAAGTGCTAAAAATATGAGTGAGCGTGTCCCCGCCAATAGCTGCCTGGGACGCTTCATGTTTGAAAGGGAAGGGGAAACAATGTTCATACCTTTGAATCCTTGATATTGCCACTGTTCATGCTTGGGGCTTAGATGGCGGGTCGGTTGACTCTTTGGCAGATGATGATTCAGATGTTCTGTAGAAGGTGACGCAGCTCCATGATTACAGAGGGGTGCCCTCTAAGGAACAGCTCAGGCTCCTGTTTCATTGCTGATGGATTTATCTGTTGAGCAGAAAAAGAATGAAAATTAAAAACATAAGTTTCCAGAATTTGTTTCACAGATCTGTCTTGTGAGTAAATAAAATAAGCAGCTATTTGTAATGGCTCCTTGCAGTGCACCACAGCACACGCAGCTACTGTCTGCTATCCAGCCATCCTCACCACTTGGGAGTCAAACTGCAAAGTAAAAATTATGGTAAACATGTCATCACCCTGTTGTGTGTGAGCACCAATGACAACAACGCTGTGTTTAGCTTGAGTGGTTCCCCCTCATTCCCCCCACCTCCATAAGAAAAAAGAATTTTGTGAAATCTGCCAATAAAGTGCTTTTAAATAAACAGTTTCGATTAACTGTTACCTAAAAAAATAACTAACATACATGTATCTTACGTATGGCTGGGAGTGCCTGTGTTAAAGATTGGAACCTCACAGGAACCCCTTGGAACTTTAAAAAAAAAGAAAAAAAAAAAAAACGATTTACAAGCAAAATATTTCTGTCTGGTTGTTATTTTCATTTTCGGTTTGTAATGAGCTAAAATCTCAGCAATAACAATAACAAAATGTTCGTCCAAGCCTGACAAAAAAAATAAGACAAGAGTTAAATTATGAAGTTTTAATTTGGCTGTTTTGTTACGACCCTTGTAGAAAAAACATTTCCATAAAAAAAGACCTTAAAACATTTTTTCAGTCAACGAAAACAAATTAAGTTATCAGAAATATACCTGATCGTGATATACTGCATGCCATTGAACCAGGGATCACGCTCAAGTTTATGACAGAACAGTATAGGTAGGCCTACACTGATGCAACTTTTTATTTTCATCGCTATCCACCTTCCCCCCAAAAAAAAAAATTTTAAAAATAAAAAAATAACAAATAAATAACAAATAAATAAATGTTATCGTTTGTTAGAATAAATCAGTCAATAAAACAAAATGAAACAAAGTTCATACTAGATTGAAAACACTTCAGATTGGAAAAAGGCTCAGGCCAAAATGTATGCTCGGCAAAAACACAAAAATTCAATAAATAAATATTCAATATAATAATCAATTCAACTGAATCAAAAAGAAAGAAAAAAAACAACAGAAAAAAACAAAACAACAACAACAAATGAAACATAGATTCAACACAACATAAAAATAAAATTTTTGGTAAGTAATTTAGTGGAAATTAGTGCAATCTTAAAGGAACATGTTGCCCATGGATCGGACGAGTTGGTCAAAACAAAAGCGTTTGTAACCGTCTTTTATAAAAAGCATATGGTTGGAAAGATGTTTTAAAAGTAGAATACAATGATCCACACAAGTTTGCCTCGAAATTGCGTGGTTTTCCTTCTACTGTGCGAACTAACATGGTCGGCCATTTATGGGAGTCAAAATTTTGACCCCCATAAATGGCCGACGTGTTAGTCGACGAGGTAAAAGGAAAACCACGCAATTTCGAGGCATGTTTGTGTGGATCATTGTATTCTACTTTTACAACATCTTTCTACCCATATGCATTTTATAAAAAACGGTTACAAACGCTCTTCAAAGACCAACTCGACCGATCCAAGGCAACGTGTTCCTTTAACTGACTGTCAATTCATTTTCACGTGTGTCATTTTTGCTATCACATTGACACTATACAGTGTTGGTCGTCCAATCCAAATCCAACCAAAACAAAAAATTACAAACAGACAAAAAAATAACTTGTGAGTTTTTACGAATATTTCCTTTTTTTACTTTTCACAATTTCCAATTTTGTCCATCCCAAATGGAAGGTTCAGCTTAAATTTACCATCACTAAACACTTACGTTTTACTCAACAATAAGCGGTGGAAAACAACCAAAACAAGTGTTCGTCGTGCATATAAACACTGCATGATCATGTCGTCTGTTTTCGTAAAAATAAAATGGCCACCGCTCTCCAGCAACCCAGAATGCAATGCGAATCGTGGGGTAAAAACATGTGTCTTTTAATTTTGGATGAAAAAAAAGGCTAAAGAAAAACATAATTTATATCAAAAATAACGATTAAAAAACAAGCAAAAACTTACCAGAATGTTCTGTGATACTTGTAGTAAGTGCCGACTTGTCCATTTAGATTGAAAAGTGTACTTTTTGTATGGTTTTCCCGTCAACCGGGCTCGACAATTTGCCACACGTGTGTTTAAGATTAGCGCCATCTTTTGGGAAACGACCGCATAACACCTCAGCGAGGCCCCAAAAACAAACGTCTACGCCGAGATCATCAAGTTCCTAAACATTTTTATATTTTTAAAGTTTATTCATTACTATTTTTACCTTACAAACATGCATTTCTGTTAAATAACTTAACCATGATTGCTGATTCACAAATTTAATGGCAAAAATGTTTTTTTTCAACACTACAATCTGGCAGGCGGAGGAATATTTCCCGAATAAATATTGGGACCTAGCACTTTTCATCTGGGGGTGTTTCCCTCTGTTTCCAACATTTGCTCTGACCTCTGATAATAAAGAGCAGTAGCAGTTATTTAGATCCCTGGGTGCTTTATTTGTCATCCCATGTAATTTACATTGTATGTATTTCCCGCTAATCCTTCAATACATAACTACAATTAATCCCAATTATCAAGTTACATGGTGGCTATTATGATTGTTCCCCACCCCCCTCGATCCCCTCACCCCCCACCCCCAATGCATATACACAACGGGATATTGTGGTACAGCAGCATAGAAAGTTCTGTAAAGTGGGGGGGGGGGGGGGGGGCTGAGGTTACTTAAAAATGCCTTATTTAATATAGGCTAGGTTTACCTCCCCCGGCTTTTGCCACTCATAACCCTACCCCTCCCACATGTTGATAAAATGTACTAGGACTATAGCCCCCCTCCAGAAGTGTTTTGTCATTATCTCCTCCCCGATTTCATCATTTTGACCTTCGCCCCCATTTTGATAACAAATTCTTAATTAACACCAAGTGCAATACAGCTCCCCCCCCCCCCCCGATCATTTTGTTTAGTTAAATATCTCTCTAATAATTGTCTTCTCCCCGATCCCATAATCACCTTTTCCTTAAAAAAAAAAACTTCTTTAAAAAATGGAAACAAACAAAAGCCAAACGTAAATGCCAATAACAACCATTTCATCAAATATGAAAGTTATTTTATTAAAACAACATAACATATCAACATAACATAACAGGTAAAATTGTGTGTTTACTGTTTTGGAGCTTTGGCTCTATTTGTGAACCATGTAGTCTAAAATATATTTTTTAATATATTATTTTAAAAACTTCATGATTGAAAATAACCATGTTTTGAAACCAAAGTACATTTTTTTTGCTGGGTGACCTTTGACCTTGGCTTAATATTAAGCCATCAAGTTTTCTCTGTACAATTTATAGATTTTTTCTCTAGGACTAGGGTTCTCCCAAGATTCCAAAACTGTGGACCCAATTCTTTAACTTTCGAAAAGAGGTTTTTGGAATGTTTTTTTACTTGGTGCATTTCTTTCTGGTTTAAAAGCGATACTGTTTAGTCTGGAGCATTGGTTAATTGAATGACTTTTGAAAGTTTAAAAAGAAGTCAAAATAATTTATATATCTTTATATTTATATAATGAGTAGGGTAGATGGCCTTAGCTTTCGTTCCAAACTGGACCTTCTTTAGAGGCATAAACACTAACAGGTACAAACAAAAAATCCATTTATAGCGAAAAGAGGAGCAACGGATTAATGCTTTAAAAAGAACAGGTGGGGAGTGGGAAAACATGAAATGGATATGGTAAGAACAAATAAAAACGTATTTATGGAGCCCCGAATGATAGACAACACATGACTGCATTTTCGATTTTGTTAAACCAGACTATGGTGGGCCATAAATTTGGCAAACTTTGTGGGAAAGGGGCCTAGCCTAGCCAAATGATGTTTGTCCGCCTTTTGTTCCATTACAACAACTACAAACACAACGGAATAATCAGCCAGGAACCAGCAGCCACAAGCAATATATATATATTACATTACTTTCTGTCTGGTATCCTGCTTTAGTTGAGTTTGACTCTGAGTCTAAAATGGTCCGTTCTTAGCCTGTCTTCCAGTCACTCTGGTACCGAGTTCAAAACGATCCATCCTTAGCCTCTCTTCCAGTCACTATGGCACTGAGTTTATAACAATCCATCCCTAACATGTCTACCAGTCACACTGGTACTGATCAAGTTCACAACAATCCATCCCTAGCCTGGGCTACCAGTCACACTGGTACTGAGTCCATAACGGTCCATCCCTAGCCTGTCTTCCATTCAGACTGGTACCAAGTTCATAATGATCCATCCCTAGCCTGTCTACCAGTCGTTCTGGTACCAAGTTCATAACGGTCCATCCCTAGCTTGTCTTCCAGTCACTCTGGCACTGCTTTCATATTCCCTAGCCTGTCTACCAGTCATTCTGGTACCGAGTTCATAAGGGTCCAGCCCTAGCTTGTCTTCCAGTCACTCTGGCACTGCTTCCATAATCCCTAGCCTGTCTACCAGTCAGCTTGATCATGCTCTTCTTCTGTTGTGATCAGGTCGATGATAGCCTGCATAATGCGTCCTTCCTTACAATCCTGACCCCACTGGATCATTCCAGGCTTGTTGATCTTCTGCCTCAGCAGTCTGTCAAGCTCTTGACGAAGATCCTGATCAATGCAAAAATAAAGTAAAACAATTTAATTTAATTTGTCACAAAAATGTTTAACCTAAATTACATTTAACGTAACCAAGTTTTATATTGAGCGGAAACACCACAAGTATATTCTACTTTGCTGGGGCTACTCCACTCGCAGATTGACGAAACTTCTCGTTAATACAATACTGCAGTTGAGTAAGATGTTTATTGGTCTCAATGATTTGAATAACTTGCTCTAGTCATGCTCAGGAGACCGAGGAATGTTTAAGATACTGATACCTTCACAGGGATTCAGGACTTTCATTTTAAAGTTAGTCACTGCTCCGATTGGTTCTTCTGAAATATACTAATAAGTTCTGAACGAGAACTGTGGCTGGTGAGCCAAGAGTTATTGTGTGGGTTGCCCATTATTTGGGAGTGCTACTCGATTGTACCCAATTAGAATTAAAGAAAGATTGGAAGACACAAAGCAACACACTCTTCCAAAAACCATTGTCTCACCTTGACAAGATTTGCGATTGTTGCTGGTGCATGGAACTTGATGTGATCATCAACGGTGATCGTTTCATGGCCGTCCTCAGTTGTGACTCCGATCTTCCCGCCGAAAAACAACAAGGGATAAGGCTCTACAGCACTGGTATCATGTAGGAATACCTAGAATGGGGAATGTCATGACATATGTTTAAAATAAATTTGTAATTCTCGATATCGAGAATTGATATTGTTTTACTGTTTTCTCAAAAAGTAAAGCATTTCATGGAATAATATTTCAAGAGAAGTCTTTCACCACTACCTTCTGTAAACCCCGTAAGTTATTTGCAAATCTGTGAACTTTTTTTTTTTCTGTACCGAAAGGGTCCAATTGCTTTAAGCTCAGCTTAAAATAGTTAACTTATTGGTTTCTAAGGTGATTCCTCTGCTGCTGCTTCCCATGTTGTATCGTATTAACCCAATCCACATAGTGCCCCAGCGTGATTCGAACCAAGGTTCTAGAGGTGGAAGGCAAGACAAGACACCACTACACCAACCTGACTGAGTTTGTATAATACAACTAATAAAAACTGAAACATGTTCTATCACACAGTCGTTACATAGCCCTTAATCAACCTCCCCACTTACACTGGTTGATTTCATCTTGAGGTGGTAGAGGATCCAGTTTGACGGAAATTGACTCTCGTCGCAGTTGACTGACTTGGGATGGATCTTCACTTGGCCGTCTTGCGGTGTCATAATCTTGGCTGGCCTACAGGGGTCAAAAACAAACATAATAAAGTGAAGGTTATCAGCAAAACAATTCTGAAACTAGTTTTTATTGAGAGGTTTTTAACAGAAGGTGAAGTTTTCCAATCTGAAGGAAACAAAGTTTCTGAAGGTGCACCAGGTGAATATTTAACCCACCGCCTTCAGTATTTTTGTAGTAGAAATCAACAAATGGAAACCCAACATGAGAAGGGAACCATCAGGAATCAGGGGTTTTGGTTCACATCCTACCCATTACCTTCAGTGACTATATTGAAAGTAGTGGGTTGAAGTCAACATAAAAGATTGACACCTAAAATAGGAATCAATGGTTACTGGTTCACATCCTACCTGTGCTTTCCAGCTCGTCTGTTGAATGAGTTCCCCCTGACCTGAGCCACATTTGGGTACAGCCCCGAGCATAGGACGGCTTTGATCAGCTCCCGATTCCCTGTGCAAAAGTATACAAGTTTTACTTCAAAGTGCTCTCTCAAACATGCTTTCAGTCACATAGACGGTCAGTTGATTTACTGGAGTTGTAAATGATTGAACCTAAATCTATTCACGAGCGATCAATAAATCTGGACCCAATCTTTGTAAGCGTGTTAGCATAAAAAATTGCTAAGCACAAAAATATATTGCTCAGCAGAAATAAGTTAACAGTTAAAATACCATACAGTTGACATTGCTGCAACTGGTACCCCACTTAGTTCTTGCTTAGCAAAGATTTGTTTGCAGTAATTTGAAAGTTCATCTCTGTACCTGAGTTTCTATTTGCAGCAGGCTGCTTGCAGGACTTGTGTTGAACAAAACCAAGCGATGCCAGAAGCTCACAGAACTGTGTCTTCATGTTATCAAGCATCTGGGAATTCAAAAACAAAAACACCACAAAATAAACAATGTATACAAATACTGAATGCATATGAGTGCAATGTCACAGAATTAAAATCAAGAGGTGAAATCTGGATTTATTCATTTCCTGAGATGATGTAAAGTGAAATGGAGTGACTAAATTCTGCGACAATGCCGGATTGAAAAGTACTCAATATTTATTAACTAACACATCGATCTATGTCCTTTGAATTTTGTTCACTAAAAACACCGAAATAGACACGGAAACTTGCCCACCCCACACTCTGGAAATTCAAAAATCTTTTCTAAACACTGGGTCGACTCCATACAGACACTTTGGGGGTGTGGGTGTGGTTGTTGGGGTGTGGGTGTGGTTGTTGGTGAAACTCTTACCTTTAATGTTGTAGCCGCCATGAAGTTCCTCCAGCAGAAATCATTCTCTGCTTGGCGACCATGCTCTCTCGCATCTTCCCAGCCGTCGAATGCATTGACCAGCATTAGATGGTCACTGAATGTTTCTTCAGATAGTAGCTTCCTCCGAGCGTCAGCCATTTTCTCTTTGCCCTGAAACAAAGAAATAAAAAATAATGCATAATCCCGTCGGTACGTCACGTTGCACATTAGTTCCATGCATGGTTGTTTAACCATACACAGGACAGGAACAACCAAATGGTAAATCAACTCGTGGGCAAATATAGGAGACATGGATGGTTGAAAATCGGAGAATCTTCTTTTGATTGCAGTCGGTTGAGCAGTTGACAGATAGTTTAACCCCCCCCCCCCCACCACCAATCCAGTTACTTTGTTTAGTCAGGGTTTTCTTTGTGACAACTATGTTCAAAGAAAACAATTTGCTTTGTAAGGTCCGAGTGTTACACCGCATAGAGGTACAGAAAGTGTATTTAAAAGACATCTGTTCCAATTGTAACATTTAATACTGCCTTACCAATGGAATGACAAACGGGTCTTTGAAACTCAGGCTAGCTGCGATGGTCAATACGGGGTCCAGACAGCAGAACATCGCACCGAATAGAATCATCCTGCCAATAGAGGGCGCTACAGGGAGCCGGGCAAGGTGGTAACCGAGAGGGGTGAGTTGCTCGTTCTCATCTAGGGCATTCTATAATCAGCAAATAAACATCAAGTAATTAACTACATAAGCAACTGACTGGGTAAATTTAATTTAATTTTGGGTGAACTTGACCTAAACTTGACCAAAACTATGACCGAAACTTCTAATTCTGAGAAGACCTTGAGTCTTCAAAGAACGTATGTAAAAAACCAACTCCAATTATTAATATTTTCTGGCGTAAATCTTCATACAAAAACGAGCTCAATGTAATTCCTATGGGCTTCTGCTCAATGTTGGAGCTAGTTTGTGTGAAGTGAGCATGAGTTACACTGAAACTATTTCACACTAATGAATGGTGCATTGACAGACTTTTGAACACTAGGTGGCAGCAGACTTACCATGTAAGTTTCCATTGTTTACGTTGTTCTGAATACGTGCACATAACCAAGGACAACGGATTTAACCTGGTAAGTCTGCTGCCACCATACGTCTCAAAAATCACCGCTTGCAGGAAATATTTGTAGGTTACTCACCATTCTGGTGAGGCTCTCCAAGGCTAGGTCTACTGCGCGTGGGTCTGGATGCTGAAGGGCCTTCTGTATGAAGTCATGAACCCGTCCGAGCTTCAAGGACTGAGAGAGGGAAGACAGTTGGAGACAGGGGTGAGAATCAATGCTAACAAAAAGGTCTGAAACTGGAATACAAATTCTAAGGTATATTGAAATGACGGCATTTCCACCATTTGGTGACCCCTGTAGCTATAGATTCCAAGGGGCTTTTGGGAACAGTGTCCGCAGCTCTAGAGAAGTTGATCAAAGAGTAGGATTTCTTTATATGTGGAAAACATAACTGCTGATTTTCCTCACCAGGCCAACATAAAAAACATGACTTCAGATAGAAGTCTGAAAAATCTCATCCCTGGGCGGAGAACATGTCAAAACAAAAACACAACACTGTCATGCATCATTTATGGAATGAATGCAACCATTCCTGGAGAGAGAGGGACAAACATCGCTACATGACAGATAGATACCTTGATTTGTAGACAGAGTTCATCCAATGGCGTTCTTAACATCTCCGGCAACTGGTAGTCTATCAGCAAGGAGGACTGCAACTGACTGTACAGGTGGTAACATTCACCGGGTTGGACTCTGGCCAAATAGAGTGCAACAAAAACAAATAAAAATCATATTTATAGTGGCTTCTCATATAGCGCACATTTCCGTCAATCAGTGACGTTCAAGGCACTTCAACATTTCAGTATTTTCCTGCAAGAGATGTTGGACTACATTTGAATTATGAGACCTACATGTACTCCCTTTAAATAGCACCAAATACGGATTACAACGTGCTGTGGTGCAATATGTTGTAAATCAAACCAGTAACACCAGAGCAAACCCCTTCTCTTTTCATAGGAAGAAACTATACATAAATAGTAAACTTGTGGGTACAATCATGATGGAGTGTTGGCTCTGAAAAGAGACGGAAAGAGCTGATTTGGTCTTGAGGTTTCAGTAGTTTACTCTGCTCAACTTCAAGAGTAGCTACTCCTGAAGATGAGCAGATTAAAACTTGTGCAGTAAGCACACAATCAGCCCTGAAGCAGCTCTGTGAAATTGGCCACTGGGCCCAATTTCATAAAGCAATTAAGCAGAAAATACTGCTTGATAAATTTCTTTGTTAGGCAAAAATCAAGTGGGGCACCAGCAACAACAATGCATACTTAACATATTTTTGGCTGCTAAGCAAAACTATTCTGTGCTTAGCAAGCTTTGAGCTTACATAAAGGCTTTACGAAATTGGGCCCTGATGACGCTTACCTTCCAGCTCTACCCCTTCTCTGGTGAGCCGCTGCCGTGCTAACCCATTCTGGTTTTAGTGTGCTCAGGTTGTTGGCCACGTCAAAGTTTCTCTCCTTGACCCTGCCGAGGTCGACCACGTACACGACGTCCTCGATGGTGATACTCGTCTCCGCTATGTTGGTTGCGATGATGATCTTACGCACACCCGCTGGAGGGCGCTCAAACACCTGGTTATGTTTACAGTTTTATGAGGTGAGTTTAAGAATCTCAGTACGAAAAAAATAATAATAATAACTACGTGTCGTTCCCAGTATGAGAGTTTTATTCAGCAAGCTTAGGAAATTTCTTTGCAAAGCAAAAAATGATTGGGGCATTAGTTGCAACAATGTTAACTTGTTGAATTTTGGCTGGTAAAAAAATTCTGCTAAGCATTATTTTTCGGTGCGTGGCACTTTTTTGTGCTTACAGGTTTATGAAATTAAGCCCAGCATATTAACCCTTACAGACTACGCAGTTTGGCCAGTGTGCTGCAAAGACCAACCCAGAGACGGAGCCTAAGCCAGGATTTCTCGCCATTAAGACCCCATTTATTGACTTGTACCTGTCTTTGGCTCGCGGTCGGCATCATGGAGTGTAGTGGGATGATGCGGAATCTATCACTCTTAAACATCTGCTGCTGGGTCAAAAGGTCATTCAACTTAGAGATCTGCTCCCATCCTGGTAAGAATACCAACACAGCTCCGTCCTGTTGAACAACAAGGAAAAATTACTTCAACTTCTATTTCATGATCGGCAAAGTTCTTTGTCAGGATATCACACCAAGACACAATGTGTTCCACCATTACCAGTCAAGGGTTGTGGAGTTATTAATAAACATTTTGGTTTGATCCCCATTCTTGACATTTGTGTCCTTAAGCAAGACACTTAACCACTATTGCTTCATCCTTCAGATGGGACGTAAAGCCGTAGGTCCTGTGTGTTGTGTAAGGCATGTTAAAGAACACAGTTACACTTCTCACTAAGCTGCTAAGAGAAAGGGTTTGGCTCGGTTGTTTCTGTCAGCAGTGGCTGCTGAATTGCACCTTGTAAATCCTGTGTTAAAACATAATTCAAAAACTGTCTGGAAATTAATGATGACAAATGCTTTGAGATGCCCAGAGATAAAACGCTACATAAAAACCAGTTATTATCATTATTGTTAAATGAAACACTGAAACGCTGACACATTTGAAAGAACTTACCGGTTTGTTGAGACTGATAAACCTGACGAGTGAAGACACAAGTTCCAAGTCCATCGCTTCATGGTCCATGTTCTCAAGGTAATAAACGACCTCCTCAGGGTAACTATAATAATAATAATAATAATAATAATAATAATAATAATAATAATAATAATAATAATAATAATAATAATAATAATAATAATAATAATAATAATAATAATAATAATAATAATAATAATAATTATAATAATAATAATAATAATAGTAATCATTTCTATGGCGCTCTACAATGAACACAGGGCCTCACAAGAAAAAACAAAATAACATACAATATAATAATAATAAGACTTGTAATGCGCATGTATCCACCCTGCTGGGTGTTTAAAATAATTGGTAACGCAAAACAAACACTGTCACATTCATAACTGCGGTCATGGCACTTGCATCCTTAAAGGGAAGATATATCAATTGGTGATCACTCTTATAATGATATTGACAAAATAGGGATACCGCCAATATAGGGCTAGATAACTCAGTTGGTAGAGCACACATTAATCTGGAGATCGTTGGTTCAAATCCCACTCTAGTCAATTCTTTGTTCAACCCCCAAAATCACTCTTATAAATAACGGTAATAACAACTTTTGGTTACAAGCAGCTTCTGATAGTAAAAAGCAGAGAAACATTTCACTTTGAAGTAATCCGGTTATGCAAAAAAGTTTTTATCCCCCAAATTATAATCTGAGAAGCGTTACTTGTCAGTGACTTTCCTCAGATTGTGTATTTATATTAGGGATTACTTTCTAGCATGAACAGTTTTGTGTCCGACCTAGTTCCTCCTATTAGGGTGTTTGAGCGTGAAACCAGACTTCTGAGTTATTTTCATGTTTAATAATTTTCTTTTTGTAGCCCCTTACCTAGAGTGGCTTTTATTTTTAGCCTTGTTTGAGCGAACTTGCATAATTTTTTTTTATTTTTTTTTTAATTAAAAAAAAATCCCTGCCTAAGGACTCACCTCGGTCTTATCTCTTTGATATACTCGCTGAACTTCTCCTGAAACTCTTCCTCTTTCTTCAATTCTTCTTGACGGTATCGTTTTCCGCGTTTGAACTTCACCCACTTGGGCTCGCGTTGATCTCGTTTCTCTGGTGGCTGGTACCTGTTAAGACAACAGAAACATTGAAACAACTACGCAAACATGACAGGTTTTGTACCTTCCAAAATGCCCTGTTATAATTTACCTGTAGGGACCTCCTGAAGACGAGCAGAGTATACTGTTCGAAACGTCGAGACCCAACCGGCTCTTTCAGAGCCAACACTCCCTCAAAAGAGTTGTACCCGCAAGTTTACTGTTCATATTTATTTTTATAGTTACTCTTATCTGTAGAAAGTTCAGCCTCATTAGATGTCAAGTTTTTAGAGAAAAGAAGTGAAAATCACAGAGCAATGTTTTCCAGAGAGTCGGGTATAGCCGTTTTACATGCAAAAATAACTTTCATGAGACGAAAACTGTTTTTGGAAATTTGTTGAGTCATTTCTCAAAAACTACAGCACTTCAGCAAGTAATATTTTAAGGGAAGCTTTCTTCCATCATCATCTTTGAACCATGTAAGTTTAATCTGTGGACTTTTGTGTTTTGTGTCGTACAAAAAGTATGCAGACCCTTTAACCAAGGAAAGAGTCAAACTTTGAGAAACAAAGAACTCAGCACTCTCAGTCCTCAAATCTAATATAAATGAGTAGTTACTCACCTAGTCATGGTGAGTACGTCTTCCAGCCAGAACTCAACCACAGGGAACGTAAAGCCAGGGATGTTGGTCATCGGACAGCCGCCGAAATACTCTGAGAATAATTCGGCATTCAGCGTCGCACTCATGAGGATGATTTTCAGTTTCGGTCTAAAAAGTTTGGAAATAAAAAATGGATTGTATAACTTTGATTTGCAAGTTTTTAAAATGATATTAACAAATATAGAAACACATCAAACATTTTTGAACTCAGTATTGTATTATCAGTTTGAAAACCTTGCACTTGATGGTTCGGTCACAGCCCAAGCGAATCAAGGTGAACTTGTGGGCAGTTAAAGGTGTTGACTACAAATAACCATCACACATATTCCGTCACAAGTGACCATATTTGAGGGTCTACCTAAGGTGGATTTAGCATTCAGAAGAAATTTGCTTAATTATTATTAGGTCAAAATAATAACATGTACACCAGAGAGAACAAATTGTAACTGTTTTTGGTCATACACCACATGCACATGCAATTGGTCACTGTGGTCTAGTGGTTAGACTGCAGGACTTGCAATTACAAGGTTGTGGGTTCGAATCCTCAAACTTGCAGGGTTAGTTGCCCAAGAGATAGAATTAAAGACTTGGCTATTCCTCTCTTACCTTTTTGGCAGGACGTCTTTGAGAATGACAAGAAGGAAATCAGACATGATGTCTCGTTCATGCACCTCATCAAGGACCACATGACTCACACTTTGCAGAAGTCTGTAAACAATTGACATAAAATGTATTACAATCAATCCAATATAGAAACATGTACATCTTTTCTTTTAATGCAAGTTCGCCCAAAAAGAAGCCAAAAGCCACTATTTGTAAAAAAGAAAACATTTAAGATGAAATTAACCCAAAAGAGCTGAGGGTAGGAATTGGGCCAGGGGTAGGAAATGATAGTTTAGGTCGGTGTAGTGGTAGCTTGCCTTGCCTTCCAACTCTAGGACCTGCTGTCAACTTCACAAAACTCTTCCTAACTTTAGACTAATCTTAGGACATAGGACGAGTCCCAACCCTGCACTGTAGCATGCAGACCTTAAGATTAATCCTAAGTTAGGACGAGTTGAGATAAGACGAGTCCTAACTCTTTGTGAAATCGACAACTTGTTTTGAATCAAACCTGGGGCACCATCTGGATTGGGTTTTCAGTCCCCGCTTGACTGCGTAGGTTTTCATTGAATAATTCTTTGGGGGTTTCCTTCCACATAACAAAACTGAAACCTCATTTAATTTTCTTCTTTCCATTGAGTTATTTGCTAGAACATTGATTAAGCGTACTTTTCTGAGAGTCATTAGCTTCACAACCAGAATCAATGAATCAAATGAAATGAAAAACAGTCTAGATTAACACCATTTAAATCGACGCCCATTTCACAGTAAAAATAATCAAAACCCACAATTTCTTACGGGTCTGAGTCCAGCCACTTAAGAAGTATTCCATTTGTACAGTAGAGAATACAACCCTGTTGTCTTGGTAGTCTGGCCTCCAGTCTAATCTGGTACCCTGTGCTACTTCCATTGCCACATGGCTCTGCTCTCTCAGACGCCACCCTCTCTGCTACCTTGAGGAAATATGCAAGAAGATTTTGTTTACAAAAAATGTTTAACAGCAGCCGAGGTTAGTCTTGAGTTTTCAAATATTAAGCCAATTTTGTTGGTCAGTGTTCTTTTGCCCTGCCTTTCACCATTTGTGAATTCGGAAAAGTTTATTTCACAATAGTAAAACATATAGCAAGACAATTTCTCAAAATTGAGGAAATTTTCTCCTTAAAGAGGAAATTTTTTTTCTTGGCAGAAGTTCTGAGACTAAGAAGAATGTAGAAACTTACTGTTATAGCAGATATCCTACGTGGCTGCGTGCAGATTACACGACACATTGATCCTGTCCCATTCTCCAAGTGCTGGTCTAGGATGAATTGAGGTACTTGGGTTGTCTTACCACACCCAGTCTCACCACTAATCACTACTACCTGATTATCATGTATCAGCTGAAGAAGCTCCTGATCATGTAAAAAATAAAATAATAATAATTCTAATAATCCAAGCACTGATACAGCATTATGTAAAACGGAATCACAACGCTTTACAAACAAGGAATATTGTTCCAAAGGTTTTGGGCAGCTGAATAAAAACCTTTGGCAGATGACGAGTATCTTTTTTGTTTGGTGTTTTCTGAGAAATTTTGATTGAATGAAATGTGATGGTTTTAACCATCACACTCCATTCAAAACAACTTGACGATGATACATTCTTCAATAGGAAGCAAGTGGAGCTGTTAAAGCTGTTGAGAAGTAGTTAAATTTGTTTGCCATGTATGTAACAGGTTTAACACTCGGATTAAACCACAATCAAGTCGTCCCCTACAATGACTACAGACAATCAGAGACTGACTTTTCAGGAAGATGCTGTCGTTGAACTCAGGGAACATATCAGTCAGTGAATTATTACTAGGTCAAAATGACAATATGTACACCAGAGAAAACAAATCCTAAGTGTATTTAACCACACACCACATGCAATTCCTTAGGGTCTGATGAATTTTGGTCATCGAGTGAAAGTTCATAAAGAGTAAACGTTAGTACCTGTCTCATTTTATATGATGGGAGCTTCTTGCGGAATGTCTGCATGTTCTTGTAGCGTTCGTTATCAGTCTGTTTGGATACATGCTGCTGCTGCAGCCTAGAGTCTAATGCTTCGTCCCGAGTCAGAGGATGACGGTAGAAAGAACGGGAACTCTCCTCTAGTGG
The DNA here is from genome assembly GCF_032118995.1 of Asterias amurensis. NCBI lineage: Eukaryota > Metazoa > Echinodermata > Asteroidea > Forcipulatida > Asteriidae > Asterias > Asterias amurensis. The sequence continues at coordinate 4,958,139 of NC_092667.1, read as the reverse complement.
ATTCAACTCTTCGAATAAAAATGTATATATATTTTATACTTATTTTATTTCTCGAGGAGTGAATATTACAATAATGCACATTGGTTAAAACATATCAGAAGATACATGTACAACAAGTGTAATTAAATTTCAGCATCGGGGCCAGTAAACTCACAATTCCACAGGTCCAATAATAGAACCCTTATTTATTTTAAAAACCAATTTTATAAACAAAACCTACTTACTTTTTACATCTTTGAATTCCAGTTTGTCCTCTGTGCCTTCATGTTTGACGTCATCCAATAAGGTACGGATGTGCTTCTCATGGCTGGGTCTCATGTCAACAACTGATCTCTGCGTCAAGATTAATAATAAGAATACAAATATTACACCATGCCAGGCCTTGGGTCGATTTCACAAAGCAATAAAATTCATGGCAAGACAAACTGTCAGTAATACCATAGTGATTTGTATTGTTACATCACACTATACTTAGCAACTACAATTGATTTCAGGGAAAGATTTTGGCCTGCAATTTGGCATGGCAAAATATTTAGCCTTAACCTATTTTGTGCACACGGAACATTAATCTTGAGTAACAAATGGCTTTTTTGAGAAGCAATTGATACATTTTGTGTAGCAAATTTTCTCTGCTATTCAAGGATAAGTCGTTCACTGGATTTGCAGTTCAGATCAATCTAAGCTCTTTTATGTGAATTCGACCTCTGAACACACGGAACACAACTTATAAAAAAGATTAAGAGAAATAAAGAGCTCACATTCTCACATTTTTAATTTCATCATCTCGTTTCTTGGCTTGACTTCGTGCCGCATACCACATGCCGAGATCCCGACCCTTAAGACCACGAGGGGGCCTTCCTCCTCCTCCCCCTCTTCCTTGTCCCCGCCCTCTCCCTCCGCTGTTCCCATCCCATCCACTAGCTCCTCCTTCTTCTTCGTCTTCCCATCTAGGTCGGCGGTTGCCATGGTACGAGCCTCCTCTGCGGTTGTTGTATCGGCCACGGCGTCCCCTGTAACTCATAATGGCACCTGATCTACTGTGTAAAGTGTAGGGAAGAAAAATAATACAAACAATTATGTAGAAAATGCAGCTCTAGCCATTTGTTGGCTAACACTATACTACCACGATCCACTGCACTGGCGCTGGCACTGCTGCCACAGCACTGCAATGGCTGTAATTTATTACCAACATTTTCAAAATCAAAGCGGTTTTTTTATATATAGTTTTAAATTAAACTCATCAGGTTATATTAACTTATATTTTCATAAAAACATGTATAACTATAATAAAGTAATTTCATTATTTAATCAGTTTTTTATTTAGCTTTAAACTAAAGCCTTAAATTAATGAAATAAAAACACTGACTGAGTGAGCTGAGTGAGCTGAGGCATGTGATTGTGAGTTAGATTCTTTTAAAGTTAAAAATAAATATTTCATTTGTTATTATTTTTTAAATTCACTCAAAACTGCAAATAATAATATTGATAATAAGTTGTTCAATATTCAAAAACTTATCCATGAAATAGTCTCACCAGCAGATCACGAGTAGCACCAAGCCAAAATCCAGATGTTTGACAGTAATATGAGTAAGTTCTTGTGTTTGAGACTTGACTTCACACTCAGCTCGTTGACGTTCCTGCATGCCATGCTGCGCACGGCGATGTACGCGGACGACTAAAAAAAATAAATAAAGCAACTTGCGCCCTCAAGTGTTAGAAAATTGTTGAAGGTCAGATAAGGTCAAGTTCTCGACGAATGACAAAAGAGCTGAAAGTGGTTGACATTCCTTGATAATTACCCCCTTTTTCTCTCATTTTTGAAGTAAGTGGTACCGTTTTATTTGTTTTGTTTAAATCTAATATATTTAAAGTTTTTTATGTGACGTTTCAGAGATAATATTTCCACGACCTCACAAGTTTTCGAGCGAAAATAGAGCATTTCGTAATCGGCCGTACTTTTTCACGCAGAAGAGTTGCATTGTTAAGACAAGTCGACCTGTGTGATCTGAATGCGGCAAGTCGGTTTATTAAGTATGCATGGCCATGGCATGGCGACAAGATGAAAAATACAGCTTTCCCTTCCTTCCCGTGGCCTTTCTGAATGGACACGTTCACATCACCCCCCATCATCAATCAATTAGTAGGCCTAATATTATTAATAAAATATTATTAAACCAGATTTTCTTGCTTCCATTTAGTTACAATGTTTACAAATTGTACATACATTTGATTTGTTCTGTTGTGAAATTTCTGAATTATTGACAAACAATAAACACTAACAAAAAAATGAAGTATTTTCACAACATCATGCCTCATTCATTGCCTGGTACAATGTTTGAATTATTTGAACTGAATACAGAATGAGTTTTTGTCCAAGTGCAACTAACGTTTTTGTTGTTCAATGAATCAAATCAAATCAAAGATGGTCATTTTAAAACTGAGATAAGTCGTACCTCCCCTCAAGTCAATAGTGGATCTAAAGTAATTGGGCCCTACATTCTTTTGTTTGAATTTGTGTATTGTTAATTTATCATTGTTTCTTTTCTCCCAGAAATGTTGCTGTTCTAATCAAGTCATACAACGTGATTGTGTGGGATTCAAATAACCAGTCACCACTCACCCCATCATGGATTCATTCCTGTTGGTTGCTGGTGCCCTGTACTTCCTCGCAATAGCTCTCTGCGGTATGAGCTTAGCCCTACCCCTGTGGGTCGTCTCCAATGTCCAACGCTCCGACTTGAATCTGGGGCTTCTCGTCCATTGCCAACAGATCTACGGCCGGTCGTGGGAGTGCCAGTATGCGGACGGACCCTTAGAGTGGATCCTAGCCGCAGTGTTGATCATCCTCGGGATTATTGCCCTTGCTGTCGGGAACCTAATGATAATGTTCTCCGATAAGCGTCCACGATTCAGACGGTACCCCAAGTACATGGGTTTGACAGCATGGACTCTGTTCTGCCTGGCTATTATGATGTTCCCTGCTGGCTTTGATCTCCCACTGATAGGAGGAGACCCTTACCTTCTGCCAAACAGCGTCAAGACTGGGATCTCGTATGGGTTATTTTTCACTGGGATCATCTGTACTTTCTTTGGATCTGCCTTGGCGCTCGGCAAGATGTACTTTGATATTATTGTGTTGCGATAAACCCTACTAACTGCACAACATCAAAAAGATAGTGCATCCATTGGTCAACCAGTCAGGGCCCAATTTCATAGAAAATACTGCTTAACAATTTTCCTTTACTGGAAACCAGTCACAGATGGTACAATCATCCAATGGTGTTTTGGCTGGTAACCTTATTCTGGTAAGCAGCATTCCTTTGTGCTTGGCTGTTTGGGCCTTAAGCAGCTTTAATTGGCCCTGCAGCAAGTGCTTGCATTGGTAGATGCTCGTCCCTGACATGGATTGGTTAACTTTGGATTTGGAACCACACAACTTTGCTTTGTATATTCGGTGTTATTCACAATGCTCTGTACAATGCTCTGTAAATTCCCCCTTCTGCTTCCATGCCGGTTCTTCATCTACAACAAAGTTACGTCCCTTGAGATGTCAGGATATTTTAACAAAACTTCAATTCACACATTAAACTTTCCTTCGTTGGTTCAAAATAACTTTCCCATTTTGAGATTTTTATTGTAAATATTGTAATATATACAGAGACAAAATTATATAACTATTTAAATTTGTTGGGTAATAATTTGTAAAGAGTAACAAAAATCCAAAATAATGATTTGTCAACTAAACTTATTGTCAAAATATTTTATCAGTCTTGTATGAAAATGTTTACGTTGAGTCCATGCACAAATTACAGAGTAAAACAATTAAAACAAAATCACAAAAAAAATATCATACTCAGTTCAAAAGAATAACATAAGGCTGTTTTGGTGAGTCTGTGTGCGTCAGTCTTGAAAAACAAATTGTACAAACAACGCCAGGTATGCCATGCTCAAACCTTGACTAAATTTGAGTAAAGAAACTGTTCTTTCTGAAAAACAAATTGGTGTCAAGCAATTAAGAAATGCAAGAACATTTGGATACAATCGGTCTTCTCGCAAAAAAAAAGATTATTTTAGATAAAATTAAAGGGAATTTTTTAACTAAAATCATGATTGTGTAATGATGATCATAATTGTGTATACATTTTGTTTGTTAGGGGGGGATAACGCCAGAGTAACTTTTTCTGAAAAAAGAGCCTGATTATAGTATGGGTTGTGGGTGTCACAAAATGATACAACTCTAACTTAATTTAACTGAAAGTATGCTTTTGTCTATAGTAGTTTGTTCCGTACATATTTTTGTTAAGTCATGTAAGTAGTGGGGAAAAGAGGAAAAAGAGTACAAATTTTGTGACAAAATTGTGGATAAATGTATGGACCTGAGAATGAATGTACCAATTGCTGTACTTTAATAACAGCTTGTTTCACTACAAATGTTGCCATTTTTTACTGTGTATTTTTTTGTGTCGTAACTTTGTGTCAAAATAGTAGAAAAGTTATCAATTTTTGTTTATGTTGGATAAGTATTGAATCGATGTAATCTGAAATAAAGAGTAAAATAAAGTGAAGGTACAGACAGTGATTCTAAAGTCTTTTTCTTATAGTCAAATTGTGTGTGTCATGGTTTAGTGCATGAAGTTCAGGGCCCAATTTCATAGAGCTGCTAAGCACAACAATTTGCTTAGCATGAAATTTTTGCCTTGATAAAAACAGGATGACCAACCAAATTTTCATGTGATTTTCAGGATAAGCAAACAACAGCTGAATGCCAGTAACAAGCAATATGCAACAAATGGAAGTTTGGTTGGTAATCCCGTCTTTATCAAGGAAGAAATTCCATGCTAAGCAAACTCGTGCTTAGCAGCTCTATGAAATGTGGCCCTGCTGGCCAAGTCATCAGGGTGTGGGTTCAAATCCTGGTCGTGACACTCATGCCATCAAGTAACAGACTATCTGTATAATGACTTCTCTCCACCCAGGGGTAAATGGGTACCTGTGAGGGCAGAGATGGTTCATGTGATCTACATATTTGGCAGTGCGCTAAATATTTTGGCAGCACTGGCTGTATACATAATTTATGTTAATAAATGGCACAGTGACCACGGTGTTTGATGCACAACGATTATTTCTTTGAAATTGCGCTATGTACATGTAAGAGCTGTTTGCTGGCCAAAAATTCTTAAAAAATATTCAAAATATATGCTTAAAAAGGTGATTTTGTACATGTATCATCAAGCGATGGATGAATACAATGCAACACCAATCACAAGGTATTACTCAGATTTGACTCATGCGAATCCAACTTTAGGTAACGACTCCCAGATAAGCAAACCGATACTGCACCGTCTTCGTGTCCCTGACAAGGACTAAGGCTCTTTGACCCGGAGGGTGCTCTTCCAATAGCGCCATCAATCCCAGCATGCAGCAGTAACCAACTCCTCGGCCACTGCCTGAGACAAACGTATGAGCGCCGTCGGTGACGAAACCGATAATCCGACGAATGCTTGAATCCAAGAGTTTTTTCTTAGGGAAAATCTCCAAAGGTTCTTGCAGCTCATCTTTCGACTTGTTCTTACGTTTCTTTTTCTTCTCTTTTTTCGTGGTCCTTGGTAATATGCACTCTTTGTGGATAGGTTCGATTGGGCAGTGATTGGGGTCGGATGAGAACGCTGCGAGGTCGCTTGCGCTCGGGAGACAAATCATTGCGTATGGGGTCGGCACTCCTCTGTTGACCATGCACAACTTCACACCAACGAGGGTCTTATCCGAGTTCTCCTGCAACCCGCTCATGAATTCGCTTAGCGAACTTTCTGGATGGCATCGTGGAGATCCCTTAATCTTTTCAGCATGTCCATTAGAGGCCACCATACTAGCGTCAACGATTGCACCTCCAGCAGGTTGGAAGATCTGATTGGTTGACTTGGCATCTTTTGAAACTCTTGGAGGCCATTGATTTGCTACCAAGAACTTATTTAAACTTTCTAACTTGAATTTCTCACGTAGAACAAAAAATGGGAGTTCTGTGTTACTTACAAGTTCCTTGGCCTCATTCATTCCTTCGAGGGGGGGTTTTACCTCACTTTCGTGCTCCTCTTCGGCTTCTGTTACTCTCAGCTTTGCATCCCTCCACTCATTCAAAAGCTCCTCCCACGGACATTGGAACGGAGAGACCACTCCTAGCTTTCCATAGTTGGGTCTCTTTGCCGGCGGCCATCTTTTAAATTTCTTCGTCAACTCTTTGGCTTCTGCCTCTTCATGCTCCCGCCCTGCCGTTGTGTCAGGATACCCCTGCGGGAAATGGTGGAATCCCTGCTGGAGAGCACAGCTGCGAGACTGCAGAAGCCCTGAGGCTCTGGCTCCACGGTAGATCAGCGCCACCCAGAAGGCCATCCCCCAACCGCTGGGTAGGATCAGATCCCATCCACTGCCTAACTCAGATACCCCCTGCTGTTTTGAGGACGTGGTGGTCGCCATTCCGGCAGAGTGAGTAACCCCTGGGTACTGCAGGAGCAGAACTGGGATACGGGATTCCTCACGCCCCAGGCTGAGTTCCGTGCCGGGTACCAGGAGCTCTGCCCTCATCTTGTTCAGCTTGTGTACTGGTACCTGGGTTGATTTCACAGCCTTCTGTACTGATTCATCCCAGATGGGCGACACTGACACTGATGCAGGGAAGCCATGCAGGGTATTGACTGGTAGGCAATCTGAAGAGAAAAATATTTCATCAACGCATTTATTTTATAGTTTATTGGAATCAAATCATTTTCTTGACTATAAAACCATGCAGTATAAAACCATACAAGATATACTCTTTCAAGACAATAAAACAAATACAGATTTGCACACCATGTACATGATATAATATAAAAAATCACATGGTGGGAAGTTCCCTCCCAAATATTTTTGCTTGAAATGCAACAGTTTTTAAGAAATGAGTGAAAAAAATTGTTTTGATCTTGCAAGTCCGAAACATAATATTTGAAAACAGTGAAAACATTACAGGTTTTTTCCCCTCTTTTTTCCTGCGACTCAAATGACCAATTGTGCTTAACTTTTTACAGGTTTGTGTTTTCTTTTTGTTGTTGGGTCGCACCAAGTACTGCCGCTTCCCATGTTGAGTCGTAAACTTGGGTATGATCCCTGGCTATAGGGCAGTCACAGGTTGAATGATGTCGCCTCACAACAAAGATATTGACAACAATTAGGGAGACCACCAATAGGTAGAGCGCTGGCATACTAATCCAGAGGTCGATTCAAGTCTCGTTTTAATACATTTTTCTTGGTTCAAGCCAAAATGAAATAAAAAAGGTTGTATCAATAGTTATCTTCACACCAAGTTCATCAAACTCACCATTAGCAACAAATTCTTCTGGGTCTGGCATAACTTTCCGCTTCTTGATGGGTAGGAGATTTCGAGGGTCTCTGACGGTCAAGCCGAGGACACAGCGAGGTGGTAGGACAGCGGTCTTCTGGATTCCATGAAGAGTGTTCCAGGTAGAAGACTGCTCGGACTGGATGTGAACCTTATCAGGATTCTATGAGAAATCAATAAATAAATAAACAGTTCATGCTTAATAAGGATATAAGTAATTGTTGCAACAAAGGGTGAAATGATATTTATTGCAGAGCTGCCAACATATGCATCTTGCAATCAGGCAGATTTTGTAAAACGATCAGGAAGATAATTATAATTACACTCAACATAATAGGGACAAAGTTTTGGGAGTTGGTTTTCCCCATTTGTTATTCTTTTACAGTGCACATTTAAGGCACTAAGTGTGTGGTTAGATGCACACCATAACTTGTGTGGCATCAGCACACATGGGGTCAAAAAAATACCAGTTAAAATATTAACTGTAGAAACAGTTTCCAACTAAAATACCTATAATGTATGCATCAGGTACTGGGTGCAACCTGCAGAGAGCGTATCTCACAAAAGCCACCTCTGGGATTCGAACCCAGACCCTCCGTACCAATGCATACATCACTTTATAACCAAATTTAAACAAAAACTTGAATGGAAAGAAGAGACCGTATTGAATAACCCCTTGTTGCTATGAAAAGTCGCCATCTTGTAGGGCAAACCGTATGCGCGTCCAAACGCATACATCATCGACGCACGCAGCATGCAACATTCCCGGTTCGATTTCAAGGTCAGATATTTCAACGGTGACGTCATATTCAATACGGTCTATACAAAGTAAGACTTTGATTTGTGTCAATATCCCAAATCAGTTAAGTTTAGCCCTCACCTCGAAGTGCCCGTACTGCCTTGTGAGTTGGGCAATACCTCATTAAAAAAAAATTATTTTAAAAAGGTGTATTAAAAAAACAAAGGATATGGGCTACTTACCGAGTAGTAGGTTTCCCACCATCTCTTAGGCTGGTTACTACTAGTGGAGTCTGGCGTGGCCGATGTGTCTGCTATTTTCAGGGTATCCAGGAGGACTGGATGACACAGTGGTCCCTGGAGTCGGAACCGTAGTGGGGAATCCTCAAGCAGCTTCACCGTGATGCCGTTACATTTATCATCTGGAATAGAGGGAGAACGATTCAATCGTTGGTAAATCAAGAAAAACATTTAAATTAATTAATTAACTCTTTCAGTGCCCACTTTTCTTTGCGTTTTGAACCTAAACGGACCAGCCTTTTGAGGGTTTTTTATTCTGCATTGTATACAAACAAAAAGTTTTTTTCTCAACAAAAAACGTCCCAAAGTCAATAGTATTTCTTGAGTAATAGTACCCTATAAGATGTATGGAATGGGTCATACATGTACATGTACAATTGATGAAACTTTTTGAGTACAAACACAAAATTGTACCTGTACGACATTGGAACTGATTAATATACTTTTGTAGCGCTTGATCATACCCCTGGCGTCGATAAGATCACTCATTATTTGTTTTTCAACAGGATAAGTAGAGCCATGTTTGAATTCTGAGACCCATTTATATCATACCTTACAAGGGTTTACAAGGTGCAGCAATGCACTCAGCAGCTACTGCCAGAAACAACAGGAATTTAAGGAGTAACCTGCGACTAGTCCAGTCATTGTACCAAACATTATATAAACCTAATTCACAAAATGGCTCATAACAAGTCTCGTTTACTGTCTCCATCAGCCGACACTCACCAGCATTCTTGTTCTCGTTCTCACACGCAGTTTGGAGTTCCTTGACCAAAACCTCAGTACAAGCTGGATGGGCCCACACCCACAGCTGCCTCACTGAGCTATCTTCAAACTTATCCGCTTTCCTCACTGACGACATTCCCTCCTGATCTACCGTCGTAGACTCCTCCAGTTTTGAAGAGCTCTTTGAGCCTCCCTCGGCTCTCCAGAGAAAGTTGACGGGACCTAGAGCGCCCTCTGGAAACTGATCGTATTTGTAGAGGACGATGTCACCGTGTCGCTGGCCACTGAGATAGGATGCAGCTGCGCAGGTTAAACCTGAAATGGAAGTCAACATTGAGTACATATGGCACGCTTTACTTAAGAACTTTTGTTACTTTGTGGAATCACTGCAAATGAAATGGGGATGATTCCACAAAGTGCTAAAAATCACTGAAAAGGGGAGAATAAAAAAAGACCAGGCCTGACACTCGGCTTTTGATGAACAACAATCTGCCATACCTGTTGATGGGCTTGTAAGGTGAGACAGGGCTTTAAGGATGCATCCCTGTTGGCCAGACACTTCAATCACTTTCATGTAGGATATATCCTGGATCAGGCAGTGTTTCACCAAAGCTCTGCGAAAAAATAAAAAAGGAACATTGAACAAGTTGAACAAGCCAAGAACACCATGAAGAGAAGACAAGGAGGAAAGTTTCACTTTATAAGATGTGGGAAGAAACCCATGAGAAAACCCACGCAGTCAGGAAGACGAAGAAAGATACCACAACACGAACTCAAATGCACATCACTCTAACAAGTTCTAAGACCATCAACACCCAATCTGTTATGGTGGCATGCCTGATTCCATGGTTATGGTGGCATGCCCGATTCCATGGTTAAAGTATAATCAGTTTACAAGTGCAATCCTCAGTCCAACAGAATCAAACCGAATGTTAACACACATACCTGTATGTTGCTCTAACACTTTTATCCGACGGATGCAAGGGTAACCTATGACCCCAAAGCTCCGCCATCTTGAATCGTTTGGCGTGCCAGATGTGCGTCTCTAGCCAGGTGTGGCTGCGTTGTCTTCGCTGGTACTCTTCTCTGAGATTGCTTGGCCGGCGACGATGGCGTCGGGATCTTTTGGCCGGGGCAGAGGTCTCTCCGTCACCTTCTTTCCCCCGACCGGTCTTTTTGCTTGCTCCCTTGTTCATCTGCATACAAAGAAAAATCAAAGTAAATTTTTGGGGGGTCTTTAAGGTAGCTTTATTGGACTATGATAAGAGTGGTATGCCTGGCTCCCTGATGATAAGGACTTATTGTATAGTCCTGCAGTACAATATCTTAACAAAGTCAGAATTGTAGACTGTGCAAGTCCCGCTTGTATCAACAAAACAAAGAAACAGCTCCAACGGAGTTATATTCCGACGAATTATATTCATTACTATTGTTATTTATACTGTTAATTACTATATGCTTCTGGTTGTGAAACCAAGTACGCCTAATAACTGAACTTAAGCCTGAAGAAGCCTGTAAACAAAGGTGCTCACTATGTGAACCAAAAACACCAGGGTTTCAAGATACCAACAGTCCAATGGTCCCATCTCATGACCGGGATTCGAACACACGTCAAGAGTATTTCACAGACTGAGAGTGTGTATGCTCCAGTTTCTCTGCATTCTTCACTTACACAGCTTTTCCTGTAAGCGAAGAATGGTGATCACAGAATTCCGCAGTGAGCTGGTGAGCAAAGTCATGAAATTGGGCCCCTGATAGAGTATGTATGCCATAGCCTCAAGACAGATTTTTCAATCAACATTTAAACAACACTTACAGCTCTTTCCTCAGATTCTCTCAGCCGTTTGGGGAGTCGTCGTAGATCATGGCTCATGGCACGCCGGCGGAGATGGCGAGGCAGCTTCTGGAATGTTCTCCTCGTGCCTCCCATCGTCATGACGGCTTCTGTCATGGTCTTGAGCTCGGCAGCCCTTGCCCCCGCAAATTCAGCAACATTGATTGCTGAGCAGAAAATGAAATCAAATGTGGTGATAAACAAGCAACATGAAAACAGTCATTAGACAGATTCTATGTCGGATCAAAGTCACTCTCCAAAGACGGCAAGAAATCGCCGATAGAAATTAAACGAGTACGTTCATCCCTGCCAACATTTCTCTCAGAAGAGATTTACACATGATTGTACTCGCAAGTTTACTAATTAGAGTTGCAAGTCTTATTTAATCATACAATGCAAAGCTTCAAACATCACTTAATAATAAAAACAGTCACTTCATAAATTCTTTTTTAGACGAACGACTTTGGAAGTGGTTTTGGATAAGAGTGCCGAATCTTCAATATTGTCCATGTTGTCACAGCCATGTTGTAGTAGCTGAAGTCTGATTCCAACAGGACCTTACCTCTTGGGTTATGAGCCAAGATGTCCCCCTCATCTTTATTCTCATCTTTCTCTTTCTCCATGGTCGGAATCCGCTTTGGTTTCAAATCACCAATCAAAATCTAAATCATCAATCTGTCAGAAAGCAACCACAGAAGTGGTTCACAAAGAGGGTACATTATTTAATACATTCAACTATCTTTAATACATGTCTTACAAATACAAGGCAGATAAAATAATATTGGAGTCCTATAATAGTATCCAGTATTCACAAATGAAGTAAAGGCTTGGGGTCACATGAGGCCATGGATTCTGTTGTACCTGGGCCCAATTTCATGGCTCTGCTTACCGTAAGCACAAAATCAGCACTTATGGAAGCAGGGAATTCTGCGCATGCGTACTCCACATTACTAGGCATTCTACGCTTACAAAGCAGAAATTCGGCGCTTGTGACGTAAGCAGAGAATTTCTGATCTCGTAAGCTTAAAATTCGGCAGTAAGCAGAGCCATGAAATTGGGCCTTGGTCTTTGTCTTGGTGCCTCTCCAACAAATTTCCATAAGACCTTAAGCTGTTCCAATGAAAGTGCACTTTTGTAAAATGAAAATGGATTGCCCTATCAAAGATGAAATTCAAGGCCTGAAATTCAAGTGGAACAAGTATTTTTGTATGACGTCACGTCAAATACACACCAAGTTTAAATTTATTTTCATAATAATAAAAAAAACATGAAAAAAAACAGTCAATAACAACCCCATAATCCTGCTGTTTTATACTTTTGTAGAATGTCATTACATGTACATGTTGTGTAGGCCTCCTATATTGAGGAAAACTGCAACAGTTGAACTGTGAAATCCTACCTCCCCCCCCCCCCCCAAAAAAAATGCTCAGTTATTTCAGCCTTGCACGGTCTGTTTTGTGTGACCATGCAACTCTAAAATAATTCACTAGTCACTGCCACACAATACCATCTTGTTTTAATAATGGAAACAAACATGCATATTTTAACCGGTATCAGGCAAGAGACTTGCACAGTCCGTTATTGATCTGGGTTTTTTTCTCATTTCCAAGGACAACCAACTCATTGTCTCTTTGGCTCAATAATGATGTACCCCAAATTGTCATTTTTAAGGAAATAATTAAATGGAAATTCCCTTTCAATGAAAATAATAAGGGTAGAGGTTTATATTGTGTTTTTAAATGACTCTCGCGCGCCAAGGCTGTATACTCCCCAGGGAGCTGAGGAAGATAACAGTTGGCCCATTGCTTCGAACACCGTGAACAACCAGCAAGTTAGCAACAAAAGGCCATGGCAACAAAAGACCAACTTTGATCTATTTTATTAATAATTTACTCTCAAGCCAGCACTTACATATTGTTAGGCCTTTAATAATGAAGAAAAAAAACAAGCAACTTTTACTTCAAGTAAAAACACGCAACAGCCTATCACAATAAAGAGCCTATAAATGTTACTAGGCAACCTGAGTCAGTCACAGCCCATTGAAGATTTCATAGCTAAACTAATTGCAATACGTTTTAATATGCAGCCACCGTTTATTCAACCGACAGATATACACTGTCAAATCCAAAACCTCACAACTACGTAATGCAAGTTCTTTCATGCTGTCTGAACCTCAAAAAAAAATCGTTCATCCTTATTGACTTCATCACTCTGTCTCTCTTCAAGGGGTTTGCTGGCCATCTGTGATGCCCGTTTCATTCCCATCCAACATTTGACAGAGACATAGGCCTACTGTGTAAAATCCGAAAACTTTTAAACTACTTCAATCTTATAGACTTCATCAGTCGTACTCTTCAAGGCGTTTGTTGGCCTTCTGTAATGCTTGTTTCGTTCCTTGTATGAAGTTCGATCAGAAACTGTTGAGCTTGGGATTACGACCACCTTTAAAACCATCCCTCGAGAACCACAACACACTTTTGTATTTTGCACTTCAAAAGCTTCATCAATCTTGCTCTGTTTGAAGACAAAAGACTTTTAGCCATTCTGTTTTATCCCTTGCGTCTTTGTGCAAAAAGACAAAACTCATACATAGAAACTCCAAATCTGTTAAAGTTGTGATGCTATAAAACAACACGATGTCGTCGGTGCGTTTTGGAATGCTAAAGACTTTATTCATACTGTACATGATTGGATATAGCCAAGCAAACCAGGCATGCCCAGCCTCCGCAATAATGGCCTCATCCTCATGCCCTCCGACTTGGATACAGTCCGGGGGCAACTGCTACAAAACTACCAAGCCCTTAACGTGGTTTCAAGCCAAAGAGGAGTGTGCACAAATGGGAGGCTTCATGACTGCACCGCATTCTAAGAGCGATCTGCAGTTTCTGCAGACTTTTGAAAAGTACTTCTGGATCAACTGTAATGATCTCCAAAAAGAAGGTAACTCTTGCTTTTAAAACTTGACAATTTATTGCTACTTTTTAACTTTAAAATGAGAGAGAACTACGCCTGGGAAACTAGTGAAATTTACTACGCGCGTAGTCCGCTTCAATGAATGCGGACAGAGCTAAACTCTCCAACACCCCAAAAATTTCTTTGGTTTTTAATATGTCAATTCTGCTGGGTTCCTAATGGCGCATGACCCCTCCGTCACTGCTCTGTGCTTGCTTATTTATGTTAACAATAGAAACACTGTTTATACAGCGCTTTTCGTAAGGTTTCAAAGCGCTCAGAGAATGAAAAGAAAATACAACAATGGGAATGAAATCAGAGACCAAGAAGGAAACTACAACCACCAAGGAAGTTACAACCAAGCAAAGGCTGCAGCATTGGGGCAAAGAAAGTCAAGCAAAAGCTGGTTTTCTTTTGACGAGAATTTGCAGGCCAAGCCCGGCGAGAATTACTGATTCAAAAAGTATGTTTTCAGCGACCTTTTAAACATGGTAACGGACTACAACCTTCCTAGGGCTTGCAACAAAAATGCTTTGTCCCCTGATTTCCTGCAGGAAAAAAAAGAAAAATATTGTGGCCGATCTACATTATAAATTGTAAATTTTCTTCATCTGCAGGTGAGTGGGAATGTAAGGATGGAACGACTGTCGTTAACTACCTGGAGTGGGGAAAGGATCAGCCATCAAATAACGGTGGCAATGAAAACTGCGCAGAGGCTCGACCTAGTACTCAAGGATGGAATGATATACCCTGCAATCATTTAAAACCCGCAGTTTGTAAGTCTGCAATGCCAACATTGCACTTATAAAATGGTGAGCAAAGTTACTGGGCTTGAGTCGTCGGTTTCAGGTGAATTGAGAGTAAGTAACAGTTACACCCAGTTCAGACAGGGGTAGGAGTGACTCCCGATTTAGCCAAATAAATTTCCGTTTCAGACAGGCGAACTTAATGTTCATTGGCTTGAGAGAACATACAAAAGAAAAGCACCACACAATACTACTAAGCACTTTTCATGGTTGCATGTCGAACATGTATCTAATCGCAAAACGCTGTACCCTGGTATTAGGGTATGCCATCTAATATTTTGTATTTTGTATACAATGCCCTTTATATCACTCACCTGTGGCAATTTTATATTTTCACTGCTTTACAAAGTAGTTAAAGGCAAAGTATTCAATTGTTTCTTTGGTGTTTTTTCGCCGTTTGGTTACTTTAAATGCTATATATGAATGTATAGTAGATATTACAATAAAACTAAAATTCATTTCAAAGGGTGGTTGCAATTTTTGAGATGATTCTCAAAATGCTTCGAAAGCTGCTGTACTTTTATCCAATGTTTTAACTGCCATTAATTTTAGGAGTGATAACCAAATTATGAATACCTTCCCTTTAAAATTCATTGTTACTCTGCCCTTGATGAGCTAAGCTTGCTGCTTGAGTTGCTATTTTGCTAAATGTGATTAAATAATCATAACAACAATAATAATAATAGAGACTTGCAATGCATTATTCACCCTGCTGCGTATTCAAGATGCAGTTAAACCAAAAACGAAACAAAAGAAAACAGACACAACAAAATTAGTCCTTACTTAAAAACATGTGACATAAGATAAGTTTTGAGAATGAGATTTAAATTGTGGTACAAAAACAAGAGTTAAGATTAATAGTAGAGAGTTCCAGATGCGTAGCCATTGCACAGCTGAAATGAAAGAGACATGTCACATTACTTCAGGAGTGTCAGCCTTTATTGTATTTTACTCCATGGCAGTTTTTTACATTTTCACTGCTTCATTAAACATGTTTTCATTGTTCATCTGTCCTTGGCAAGCTTGGGCTTTACACTCGAGTTGGTCTTCTGCTAATATTAGACCTGTGGATATTTTATCATTCAGTCTGACTTGTCTGATGTGCAAAAAGGCGAAATAATGCAAAAGCTGCTGACGAAAAAACAAAGACTTGTCAGCTGACCAGTTTTGCCTGGTTAGTTTTGTTTGGCCATTTTTATCAAAGTGAAATAGGCCTAAGCTTCACTGCCTCACAAAGCAATTAACTATTAATTAACTTTGTTGTTGTTCAACCATTGCAACGTTAAATCTGAGTTGTTTCTCTGTGTAATATTGTTTTTTTAAGCTTCACTGCCTTTACCTTACAGAGCAATTATCTTTTAATTAGCTGTTCCGAAGCTGTTCCGAACTATAGTCGGAACAGCTATTGTAATCGTCGAGATTTTTATTTTTTTTTATTATTATTATTATTATTATTATTATTCTTTCTTTCCTCAAAATCGTATTGACTTAACACTTGACTTTTCAAATTGTCATATGTCAAATTATAATTATCAGAAAGTGACAAATCATATACCATATGAATGTTCATGGCCTAACTTAATTTTTAATTTAATTAGATTAAAATTCTTAATTAATTATTCAAGTTACAGCCGTGTGAATATTTAATTAGGCAATATTGTTAAAGTCATATCTCAAGAATTAAATATCCGATCTCATTTTTTTTTCGGTTATGGACTTGTCTTGAAGTGTAGATAAGACTTCCAGCCTAACAATTTCAGTCACGTCATCATGACGTCATACGTTTGCGCGTTTTGTTTTCTGTGTACAAAACATATGGAGCTAAAAGTGGAAACGTTTTACAAGTCAAAAACACAATAATTGACAATAACTTCAAAATAATTTATCTGTTCGTTTTCAAAATTTCATATTCTGTGTTGAAAAGTTTATTGATTCTAATAAGAGATGTTTCAGTTTGTTAAAATCAGTCAAAGTACGTCAATAATTAATGATTAATTAAAAATCTTGGCATCATGGGTACGTGATATGCATTGATCATTGCATTGATACATCTTTCCTATGGTTAGTGCAATACACAATTGGGATTTTGTAAACGGCATTGGATTGGGGTAAGTTGCACACCATCGTGTACCTTATGAAATTTATTAGTACGAAAAACACAATTTTAAGACTGTGACGTCATCACATGTTAATTTATGCTAATTAGAAGCTTTAATGAGTTTTTCTTTGCAGCACTATATCTCAAGAAGTGTACGGCCGATTTCAAATTTTTTTTCAGTATTAGACTCCTTAGGCATAGGAGAATTGCCTCGGGTAACCGTGACCCCGATTTGACCTCTACTTCCGGGTCAACCGGAAGTGGGACCATATCTTAGGAGTTACATAACCGATTTAATTATTTTGTTTAGTTATATACTCCTTAGGCATTAAATTTTGTTGGGGAAAATCTGTGACCCCATTTTGACCTCTTCTTCCGGGTCAACCTGAAGTTGGACCATTTCTCAAGAACTACACAACCGATTTTCAAACTTCTTTCAGTTATAAACTACTTAGGCATTACATATTATCTTTGAAAACTAAGACCCCCATTCTGACCTTTATTACCGGGTCAACCGGAAGTTGGACCTTGTCTCAAAAACAACACAACCGATTTTCAGATTTTTTCAGTTATGGGCTCCTTTGGCATTGGACAATCGTATGGGGTTGGTATGACCCCATGTTGACCTTTATTTCCGGGTCAACCGGAAGTGGGACCTTATTTCAAGAACTACACAGCAGATTTTCAAACTTTTTTCAGTTATGGACTCTTTGGGCATTGAACATCAAGCATGGCTTTCCGTGACCCAGTATTGACCTTTACTTCCGTGTTAACCGGAAGTGGGATCCTATCTCAAGAACTACACAATCAATTTTTAAACTTGTGTTAAATTTATTCAGCACAATGACCATGGCGCCATGCTGACCTTTATTTTTTGTGTTAAAGCTCCTTTTGATTTGGTATCAGATACAAGACCAGAATCACATTACATAGAGTTATAATGTGTGTGTTTTTTGTAGCATAGAGAACTTTTATTAACAAAACATCCGGGAACAGCTGTGTGATTGTTTACAATCACTATCTCTAGTTAACTTTATTGTTATTAGTATTCTGCCGTTGCAACGTGATGCTTCAGTTGTTTCTCTCTGCGTATTATAAACCACACAAGTCTCAAGCGTATTTGAACACTTTTTGAAACACTCTGCTCTGCAGGGTTTTGCTCAAAGTTTCTTAAGTGGCAGAATTTTTTTTCCCTAGACCATAAAAATACACTCTGACCAAAGAAGTATCCAGAATTAATAGCTTTGCCCTTTGAATACCATTTGTTTTTTCAGAGACAATGTTCAGCAACACTCACACCACAAAAGAGATTTTCACATGGTCGGTCGCACTAAATACCAACAACTCACGACCCCTCGCGACCCCTCACGACAAAAAAATTTAAATGCACTTTAACAGATATTTGAACATAAGTCAAACTGGTGAAAAAATTTGACTTTTTAGCTGTAAAAACCCCGAGTTAAGTAACGAACGTAAATATCCACGTACTTGGACAATTCCATTACACCACAGGGGCAGTTTTTGAGGGCTGAGTTTTTTTTTTTTTATTTTTGGTTTTAAGCTGCTGCTTAGTTTTTCTTGTGAGAATAACTAAGCCGCCACTCTGGAATTGGAAGTTACTAGGGGAGATTTAAATATAATATTTTTGTCATCTCCATGAGACTGAGAGGCACATTTAAATGGTCATCTTGAATTATTGTATCACCCCTGCATTGTAGTGGAATCGTCCAGGTACTTTGAAAGACAACACGGCGGATATTTCCGTTCATTACTAAACTCAGGATAAAAAACACTTTTTTACAATTAATATTTAAAAACACAAATTTTTCAACAGTTTGAAAGTGATTTAGGTGCATATGACTCTTGTGCATCATATTTAACCTTTGACCAATGTTCAAATGTTCTGTTAATAGTTTTAAGTGCATTTAAAAATTGTTGACGTGAGTTGTCGTGAGGGGGGTTGTGAGTTGTTGGTAATGGTATTTAGCTTTAGTGCGAACCAACATGGTTGTACCCGCAAGTTTAGTTTACTATTTTTGTTATAGTTTCCTCTCAATAGCTACAAATGCAAAAGGAATTTGTTACTATAACCCCATAAATTGCACTCAAATTGTAGGCCTAGTAAAAAATTACCTTTTTGGTTCTGAGCGGACGATTTGTTCTGTGTGTAAAAGTGTGTTAGATTACTGTTCATTGTAAATGAAAGTTTAGTGTGGTTTGCAATGCAAAATCGGTCCGTCGCGCCTCCGGGGGCCGGAGTCCTGGTTGAGTATAATATCATGGAGCAATAAACTATTTAACATTTGTGCGGCTAGGATGTCCACATCTGACTGCCAGTTTATCAACTTAATTTAGGTCAACGAAATCCATGAAAATAACAACAAAACTTACTTGGTTTGTGTCCAGAGACTGAGAGACTCGAGAGTGAATGAAGAGTTCCAGCAGACAAAACTTGACCATGTGGTTGTAGCGCCCTCTAAAGTCAAAAATAAAACAGCTTTTTAGACTTGCACAGTCGAAATTCCGTTTGACTGCGGCTCAGACAGTGTTGTTAAAAACACACACATCTAGCTAAAGCTCTAAGCCAAAGCCGTACATTGAACAACGGTGTCGCATGCAATAATGTCCTCTAGGCAATACTATCCGGAGGACAGTATTGCATATGCAATAATGTCCGCCGGATGGTTTTGCATATGCAATCATGTCCGCCCGGACGCTGCTGCATAATGCAATTGTGTCCGCCCGGACACATTTGCATATGCAGTTGTGTCCGCCCCCCGTGCAAAACCGTCCTTGCAGTAAATTAAACGCCCTTGTTCGATGGAACACGTTCGCCTTTTTTTTACAAGCTAAGTGTACAAGCTAAGTGCATGTCATGAATGACATTACAAATGTTCGACCGGTGGGTATTCGCTGCAATCATAAAATAGGTGAATTCTCATGCTGCATACATAGGTTCAGTGCATGCTAGCTCACTCACAGGCACACATACATGACAGTCATGTACATGTCCGTCGGACGGTTTTTGCATAGCCCCGCACACGATTGCATATGCAAAAGTGTCCGGAGCGGACACATGGCTGACACAATTGCATCTAACAACGGTCGATAATTCATCACAAGACCTCAAGAATTGTTGATTGCATTATGAACTATAACAGACCTTTAGTGGACATGTGATCAGACTTTGGTCAAAGTAAGTCAAACAGTTTAGATCTCCAAAACACAACTCAATGATAGTTTTTGGGATTCAAATCTCACTGGTGTCCATTTGTGAATGCTTTCACTGCGGTCAGAGTTGTAGTTGGTACCCATCACCTTGCTAAATAATGAGGATCGGTTTGATTAAGTTCTGGGAAAAAATACTTGTAGACATTGTATTGTATTCAGCTGAAACTTTCATAATGTGACTCTAAAACATCTTCATTGACAATGTTGCCCTATAACTCAGCTTTACTATGACAAAACACTGCAATCTAAGATAAACTAGTTTCCCGAACACCCGAACATTCTACTCCGCGGTAGTAGAATTAAGCAAGACAGTTCTCTAAGAACAAACTCTACCTGGCAAGTAGAGATACACACATGGTGTTACCGCAAAGATAAACTACACATCCAATCATTTTCATAAATATAAAGAATATCAGCCATCGACAAAATACAAAGGCTGTGACGAAATCGTTCATTAAAGATCACCTGGTTTATTTGTCACTTTATACGATGTATTTCACAACACACTTACAGTTTGGGAGAAAATATTACATTGTTTTACAGATTCAAAGTAAAAATAGACAGATAAAAATAAAGTTCATGATGTAGGTAGCCAATTAAAGGTCAGTCATTATACATATGAATTTATTTTGCCAAAAATGCTTTATTACCAGTTTAGTACTTCTCACAGACATGAATAAAATTATGCAAGTTTTAAAAACTCAGTTATTTCATGTCCATGCAAGTCATTGCGTCACACGCCCACTCTGCAGAAGTGAAACTTGCTTTGAATTGAATTTGCTGCAGCTCCAAAGCTGGCATACGTTTGTGTGTAATTTTACACACACAAAAGTGACAACTCGACATTCAAATGAGTTTCTTATAACAGAAACTTATTATTCTGAGAACACCTTTGAGTCTTTGAAGATTATATGTAGAAGCCAATTCAAAAATATCAAACTTTTCTTACATCTGAACATCAATCTTCATACAAAAACTAGGTCAATGCCTCCTCCAAAGTCAATGCAATCCAATAGGTAGATAATATCTGGTAATGTTTTGTCATTATATCCAAACTCCTCAAGTTATTAATTTCTTCATATTTAAAGTCTCTCACTGAATTGATTTTGCTTTTAAAATAGTGAACTTTTCCATGATAATTTCATCTGAAGTAGTTTTATGTATCATAAAAAACACTTGTGAGGTAAAAATTTAACTACTGCCTGGTACATTGACTTGCTATTTAATTATGTTCACAAAAGTGACAGCTAAAATTTGGAATCCTCAGACTAAAGACAGTTGCTGTGTCACATGGTTTTAAACACCCTTACACAATGCTGAATGAATGTGCGACTCAATTCACCTGGACGACATCAGAATAATTTGGATACGCCACTTTGGTGGGCAATGCCACTGTGCATTTATTCAGTGAAGTGCGCATTTAGGCAACGCGGCGTTTATATGTAAACCTATTGCCCACCAAAATAGTGAGCGTGGCACAGTTGCCGCGTGTGACATACGTGCAAGGGGTCAATGCACAATGGTACCAGGTTTTGCTCATCTGGAGGTTGCTATGCAAAAGCTTTCCCGAAGAGAAATAATTTGTTTCTGAGAGTCGCTTTGGCGACACCGTCTTTAGTCTGGCGAGCATGGCTTAGGTGCTCACTTGTGGCCAATCAAATCATTGAACCAGAGACATTATTCAAAGTATTAATTCGCAAAATAGTCAGGGATTGATTATTTTAAACATTTGGCACTAAATTAAATATGAAAATCAAAATATATCTTTGAATGGAAGTAGCTACTTGTGTGGCCTCATGATTGGACACTGTTTTTGTTTTCTTAACAAAATCAATAGATTCAACTTCTTAAAAGTGTAATATAGGTCCTACTTTGATTCTTGGAATCGTTCAGGTTTTCTGTGAAAAAACATTCAGTTTTAGACAGAGTTTCTCACCAGTTATGATTCATTCCGAGAAGACTTTTAATGAAAAGTTGCGCCAAATTTTCACATCTTCACAAGTCAAGTACAAACTGGGCCCAGTTTCATGGAGCTGCTTAAGCACAAACAAAGTATGCTTACAAGAATAAGGTTACCAGCCAAACTACCATGCCACATGTGCAATAGCCCACCCCCCTATGTGACTGGTATCCTGCTCATTTCTGCTTAGCAGAATTATGTCAGGCAAAAATTTCTGCTTCAAAAGCAGGTCTATGAAATTGGGCCTTGGTGTGTCGTGTCCCATGAAGATTCTTTCTTTATGTATACAGACAAGTTTGAGCTGACTACTCAAAACATAAAATGAACCACTTCTCAACGAAACATCAGAAAAGTTCCTACTCACACTTACAATCTCACGTCACCCAAACAAGACAACAAATTGGTCATGACTGGACAAGACAATGGGAACTTAGTGGACAGAAACTTTGTACAGAAAAATCAATGTATTTATTCCCAGCATGTCCATCACAGGCCTGGAGTTTCATCTGTGAGAGGGCAATTAGGCCATTTTAATTTTGAAAAGGGCACTCCCAGTCTATTGGGAAACTTTTGAAGGGGCACCAAAGCCAAGACCAGGACAACACAGGCCATGGCCTCTCTGACCTCGCTGAAATGCCATGCCTACAATCACAATAAACACAACACTGGTGCAATCATGCTGCAGGTTTGTTTGTGTGTTACTGATATGAACCAGTTTGTATCACTGTCCTGCAGTAGCAGTTCAATCCATGCATCACACAACGCTTCAGAGAAAAAAAACAATCGTTTAACAGTTTCGGTGGATGTAGAGTTGATGATAGCATCAATTCTGTAGCAGCAGACCTGATACTTCACGGAGGCCTTGATGGCGATTGCCTCCATGCCCTCTGGTCATTGCCTTAGTGCCCTTAAATTGCTCCAGTAGAAATTTACAATTTCCTCATAGGGTGCCCTTTTCAAAGGAAAAAAATGGTGTCCTTGCCCATTCAAAAACGCATCATACAGGCCTGGAGCAGTGCTGTTGTGATGGGTGTTTCTAGTGAATCAAACGGAGCCGGAGCCTAAGCCGAGGTTAGGAAAAAACACCCAGCTGTATTTGCGGGATTGAGAAATACAACAAAAATAGTTCACCGAACAAATGGTTGCTGGTTTGATTGCAGTATTGACAGAGATACTACACAATACACGTACCATGTTCACAGGAGAATCGCAAAGCAATTTAATTACACAGGATTAACATACACAAGATGGTTCCAACAGATAAATTGCACAGGGTACCAGACTTGTTACAAACAAGGGTGCTATATTACATGTACGTGTTGCGCATTCCGCTCCTTTGAAATAGTGTTGTGATGAGAAGATCCAACAGGAATTGCACATGACGTCACCCTGGTAGAATTCAAGGACAGAAAGTAAATGGCTAAACTTTGTGTGTCGAGCATTCAGCTCCATCACTACTCTCACACTGTATAGTATAGTGTACAATTAATGTTGACAGCAGAGTTAAACATTATATCACACTGGTAGATGCTAAAAGCAGAGGGGGAGAAAATCAATCACTAGAGCGATGCATGTCACACATACAGCTCTTTCATTTATCCTCGCAAAGTGCCGAGCTGGCTCTGTCATTTATCCTCACGTAGTGCCGAGCTAAGATCCAACGGCCTTAAACACGGCTTCACATAAGAAGGGCCTGCGGAAGTGGGTCGCTCCTTCTGCTAAAAGCTACATGTAAGTGTCATGCAAATCCACGCATTGTTCACACGTCGCATACGAAGTCCAGATATGGTCCAGCCTCTGTATAACACACGACATCACAACAGTGAGATCACAGATGGCACATTTGTTTGGCATTTTGTTCCGCTCCACTGTTCGCCCGCAATGCCGATCACCGCGTAGGCATAGCTGTCCCATTTGACCTTCGAACTTTAACCAGAGGTCATATTTCTCACTATAAAATCAGATGACGCTAAATGTGTACCACTACTCGCTGACTATGTACACACGCCAGGACACCAGTCAGTGTTTCAAATCGCGCAACCCTAATACCCCCTGCAGCACATTTCTGCCCGATTTGAAACTTAACCTCAATGTATTTCAGATGTATAATCCACAGGTGGTAATAAACTCAATAAATTATGCTGTCATTACGCTAGCACTCCTCACAGGCAACGACAGTTTTGTTTTTAAAATCACACTCACATTCCTTCCATGATGTCCATCGATATAAAAAGAAAACTTGGCGTCAGTCAATGCCAGCAGTGGGTCTGAAACAGTTCAATCTGTTTTTTTAAAACAACGTCGGTCCGCTCACTATTTTTCATACCTCCTCTGCGCTTTTCATGATGAGAATTGCATTATAGATCTTGAGTGCCGGTCCGAGTTTGATGGTCATGATTTTCACGATGTCCGTCTGCGTCAGGAGGAGGAAGGCCTCACCGTCAATTTGCTACACGGAAACAAAGAAGAATAAACCAAGTTATAATGGAATCACGATCATAGAAAATGTGTACACACACTGTAGCCATCTTTGTTTGAGTCCCTGTATAGTTACGGCAGTTCTTATTCCAAATAAAGAAATAAAGGGAACAGCCTCATTTCCCTTCCAGCCATGTCTTTTTCAGAAAAATATTTTACACATTTCAAGCCAAGCCAGGCCACTCAAATCACGTCACAGTAACTATTACCCCAAGCATTCCTGGGCTAATTCCATAGCGCTGCTTAAGCACAAACAAAGCTAAGCAGAACAAAATAATGCTTAGCAGAATAAGGTTACTTGGCTTGGAGGTTAGCCTCAATTAATTTTTTAGGGTTTCCGGGGTTCAACCTCGAGTTACTAATGGTTTTAATCCTGCGTTTTGGACTCACCTCATCAGCAAACTTAGAGGCATGCTCCCCGCACCCTGGTAGTTTCTTGACAAAATTGGCAACCTCCTCCGTGGACCACTTGGCCACAGTGCTACAGGAGAGGTCAGAAAGACCTGGCAAGAGTTTGGTGTGTTGCTCCCAGCACAGGGGCAGGTCCTTAGCTGGGTTGGGGGACATTGCCGACATGAAGACGGACTGATGCAGCTGGTGGTGGAGATTGTTCTTGGAGGATTCTGACAATGTTTGTAAAAAAAAGAAGAAAATAAAATTAGCTGTTGCAAACTGCCTACCAATCAAAAGGAACTATGGTATAAATGCAAAAAAATAGTTAATGGCCTGACGTTTCGACCCTATAGTCTTCCATGAAAGGCTAAAAAAGAAGAAGAAAAAAGTGCTTATATTGAGTCAATCCTGAAAAATTTGTACATCTAAGAAAGAGAGCATCTCAACAGTCGGATCGATAGGAACGATCTCCTTCGATTGGATAAGTATGAATGGTGTGTCAAATTTCCAGAAGATTTGAAGACTTACTTTCATCTTTATCCGAGTGTGATTTCTTTTTCCTCTTTTGAGGTAGTAGAAGCCCTGTGCCTTTATGTCTGAAAAGGAAGGTAAAATAAATATAAGAACTTGTCATAACAGTCTAATTAGAGTCCAAACATCACTGCAGTTTGTTTACGAATAAGATTAGGGCCAGCTGATCAAAAAATCAACGAGTTCACTCATTCCTCTTTGAAAAATGAGTAAAACCAAAACTATAAAAATAAACCTACTGTCTTTTTCCTCTTCCCAACGCCAGGCTCTTAGGTGGCGTAGCCAGTGGAGGGCGACCAGGACCCCTTGGAATGGGTGACGGGGACGGACTGGATGATTTATCACTGGTCCCATTCTGTAGATTCAGGTTCTTCTCATAGAGCGGACAGCCAGACAGCCGATGGTGCCCCGTGTATTTACCGGTCACATGACCCGAGCCATCACAGCCTGGGGTCGGACATTTTCTATACAAAAAAATCAAAATTGAAATTGATTTCAACAATTTAAAACAAGACGACAGAGAGTCAATGCTGATGATGAAAAGGTCTGACACTACACATGGGTTCAGAATTTAAGGAGGTATGTCGATGATGGCATTTCCAACTTTTGGTAAACCCTGTAGTTATAGATTCCAAGGAACTTGAAATTGATGTTCTAAACCACTCGGCAATGAAACCCTATACTTGTATTTGCAAGTTTACTTGTTATGATTACTTCTTAATATTAGAGGTGGATTTTTAACAATTTTGTTTAGCAGGATTTGGACTGTTTAGGATGAACAGACTCACTTGATTTCTGGAGATTCAATCGGTGATTTCTTGCCGTCTTTGGAGAGTGACTTTGATCCGACATAGAGTCTGTCTATGATGGGCGACTCCTTAGCCATATTACACAGCGAGTACGGACAGCCAAATGCACTGCAGGGTTCAGGACAAACCATGGGTTAATATCGCAAGTATAAAATGTATTTAATATAAAAAACTTTTTTAAAAATTTTTATCACTTACATATCAGTCATTGTTCCTAGACCCAAATTTATAGAGCTGCTTATAATCACAAAAAGTAGCTAAGCACACAACAAAATTATGCTTACCAGAATATGGTTACCAGCCACTTTGTCATGTTCAATCTGTGACTGGTATCCTGCCTTTTTTGCTTAAAAGCTTTTAAGCACTGTGTTCTGCTTATAAATCAACTCTATGAAAGTGGACTCTTGTGTCAAACCTCTAAAGTTTTTAAGAACGATTTTCAGAAAACTAACTGTCATTTCAATGTTATTGCCATCATTTAAAATGACATCCGCCTGATAAAAACCATCCCATACCCAACAGGCCTTTTGCATCCCCTAACCTAATGCTACAGTCCACAATCCAACTACTTACCTATGATGCCCAGTATACTTGGCCCCTTTGATGTGGCCTATTCCATTACACCCTGGGGTAGGGCAGCCTGCTTGCCTGAAGACAGAAACAACCAATACATGACAGGTTATTGTGTGATGTTTCAATGAAGTTTTTTGCCACATGTGAATGTAGGAAAGACCAAATTTATACTGGTTATTTAATACGGAGTGCAGGAAGTGGATGTCACTGTTGGCAACAAATCAAGGCCATGTCAAACAGTAGTTTCAGCAGTCAATTTCAGCAGTCTATTTTATTTGATTACAAATCTAACAGCACTATAAGTGCAAATAATACGATGAATAGGAAATGAGAAGAAATGTTCAGTTTTAGATGTAGGCATGGTAGGAGGAAAATCCCAATTGGGGAAACCCATGCAATTAGGTAGGGACTGAAAACCCAATCCACCTCCTGTCTCAACCAGGAAGGGACTAAAAACCCAATCCACATGCAAGGCTCCTGTCTGAGGTGCGATTCAAACTGGGTCCACAGAGTTTAAAGGCGGGAAAGAAACCACCAAGCCAACTTTTACCCTGCATTTTCGATTATTTATTATAGTCTCAAATGAATTCTCCAAGGTAACAATAGAGTTTGTAAAATTGACCTTTGAACACAAGCTTCCTGTTCTGTGAGAATGTGTGCTTCCCGCTTAAAGTGGTCAATCAAAGTGGGCACCAGTTGTTGTTTATGTCAAAAGAATTCAGGATAGAGAAAGTAAAGCCCAGTTCACACTTCCAGCGAATGTAAAGCGAATTTTGGTGACGCAACAATCGGTACGCGCTCCTTTTCCCGTTGTGAACCGGGCTTTAACAAACCTCTTCTCAGAAAGCAGTAGTTGTATGAATGTCAAAATAAGCAATGCCATGAATTTGGTCTCCTCTGCTTATTAATCACGGAACAGACTGTCACTCATGTTGGACTTACCCTGGGGTTTCAAGGAGTTGTGAGGGTTTAATGGGCGGCACCAGGGAGTACCCTGTCTTATTACACCATCCGACAGGGTGTATGTCAGGGGAATCGTCATCCATCCAGAAGTCATATACCTCCATCCAGCCATCAAAGTGGATATTGATCTTGTGGCCTGTGACGTCGCCGACCGTTGCTACCCGGATGAGGGAGGGGTTGCGTTGGTCAACGACTTCGAGCTTCATGCCGGTGTCGAAACCTGCTGGTTGTCTCTGAATAAGAATTGGAATGATAAAGTATAAAGTATGGTGTGACACATTAGAGCGGGGCCCAACTCTGCTTACCGTCGCATGTAAGCGGAGATCACTACTAACGTGAAGTACACAGAAGCAAAAAGTCCCTGGAACCCGTAAGATTCTTTGCTTACCATAAGCAGAAAGTGACATTGGACAGGATACCAGCCACCACCGGTCTGAGTTTAATTGTATTTTGGCTGGTAACTTTATTCTGGTAAGGGTGATTTCATTTTACTTAGCTTCATTTTGTGCTTAAGCAGCTCTATGAAATTAGGCCTAAGTTAAGTTAAGCAATACTTATATTAGGCCCAGGTGATCCCCCACTCCAATCTAAACCTTGCATCTCTCCAGAGGTCCCTGGATCATGAATTCCCTGTATGAAATCAGCCATTTGCTGCTCACTTACCGGTTTAAACGCTCTAGTCGGTACAGCAACAGCCTTGGTTTTGGCTAAGTAGTCAGCCCAGGTAAAATTAGCAATATCTTCATAATCTGTATGAAACAGTAACAAGGAAGACAAAAACTGTTTACTTTCACAACTTTGGTTAATTTTGGTTTTACCCTTACATCGATGTGTGTTAGCACATTCCTGAATTCTGTGAACAAAAATCACAGGCATATTGCACGCGTCGGATTCAAACCCACTACCTACATGTATTAATAAGGGAATAAAAGGGTAGCGAAGAGTTCTTAAACGACCGGCGTGGGTTGTGTGTACGCGCGCACTTAGAAATAGATTACGCGCGCGCGCGCTTACATATATTACGCACTGTTACTAATAGCTATGAATTGCGTTCCGCGTGATAATCTTGCGCGCGTGTGCCCGACATGCGGAAGCCAGCAGGTCTTAAACAGCTTCAGATGTGTCTTTATCAACCGTTTAAACACCCCCACGTGATGCGCTCTCCACCAATAGGAATAGCGAAACTGTCTGAGGTATTTATGAATAACAATTATAATAAGGTTAAAGACAGCAACCCACCATTTGGAGGAGACAGGATATTCCCATTGTCTTCACACCATCCAACAGGATGGATGTAAGGGGAGGAGGAATCGCACCAGTAATCGTACATGTCCTCCCAAGCATCGAAATGAATCAAGAAGCGGCTCTCCATGATGTTGGCCACCGTGGCAACGCAGATCAGCGATGGGTTCTTCTTATCGATGGCTTCTAGTTTCATGCCTTTTCGGAAGCCGTGAGGAGTCAGACAATCCTATGTACGATACAAAAATTGAAAAGTGGAAATTGTGAATGCTTGGCAGTTTCATGAAACTTTTAGTATCCACAGCATGGAATTTCATCTTTGATAGGGCAAGGCCATTTTCATTTTGTATAGGGCACTTCCATTGGAAAATCCGACAGTCTATGGGAAACTTTTGACAGGAGACCAAGGGGCTAGACCAGGGGCAACAGATGCCATGGCTTCTGCGTAATTCCAGGCCTGTAGTGATATTATGTTTACTTCACACACAGTGTGTACATTTGTGATCATCTTAAGCCCTTTACACAAGAGCAGTTTAACAAGAATCCCTTGATACATCTTTAACATAGTTGCACAACTTAACAAAATGCACCTCAATTTTCGGACTGTCCATGGTCCCTTGTAAAATCTTCTCAATCGGACTCTAAATTCTAAATTCTCAATCTAAATTTTGTCAGAGGTACAGATCAACAAAAAATCTTCCACTCACGGTGATTTTGACCATGGATGTGTCCAAATCATTGTCTGATGGGGAACATTATACCAGTCTGAGTGACAAGGATGTATACTTACGTTCTCATAGCTTTTGAATAGAGTCTTTGGGGCTGCTTGAGACTTTGTCATCTTGAGGTATGAGCTCCAACTGAAGTTATCAGCAGTAAATCCTAAATAAATAACAAACATGTTAAATTCCTTCGACTACACGGCCACATATTGACAAATCATTGAACGATCATTTGTAAGCACAAACTATTGTCAAATTTGCTTGAAATATGGCTTTCCTTCAAGGAAGCATTTACATAACATGTCATGCATGTAATACAGAGCATTGATATGCCACTCTATACCAAGAACAAAGAATTCAGCAACAGATTTAAACAAAATGAAAAGGGAAAAAAAACATTAAAACAAACAGATCATGATAAGCCGGGAGATAGGTGAGCTTAAGATTGGATGTTTTTCTGCGCGTTTCAGTTCGCAACGAGTAGTGATTGGTGTCTTGACCACAAACACCCTAGGACCTTATATTGGACTTGCCCTTCATATGAACACTGTGTCCTACTGCATAACTAACAATCAGCAACTCATATAAGCTCAGCACCAAAGGCTTGTGCATGTTATTTACAACGACAAAAAGAAATAGAAGATCTGCCAGCCAACTACAAAAAATAAACTCAAAATACATGCTCAAAGATTCATGCCATGAGCAAACACATACCATTGACCTTGAAAAGGAAATTAACTGCAAGGCGACACAACAAGAAACAATCATTCGCAGAAATAATTATGGCACATAGAGACTGATCTTGATTATTAGGCTATAGATGTAATTTTTTGCAACTCAGCATAATATGGGATACCACTATATTCGGTTCGATATGCTAACTTACGCATTGGGGAGAACACTGAAATTTTGTTTTTCAAAGGCAAGTCAATATTAGTGTCTGAATTAAGATACAAATTTGAGAATTATCATCCCTGCTTAAAACAGGGGGGGGGCTTAATACTGATAACAAAAACGTCAACAACTTGGATCCAGATCTAAGAAAGTGCGCTGAAATGATGGCAACGTTTTTTTTTTTATAAACCCCTTAGAGTTATACATAGATTCCAAGGAGCTTTTTAAAACAGTATCATCCAAATTAAATAAAAGAACATAACAATAATAATAATAACAATAATAAGAAAGGATTGCAATCCACACATATCCACCCTGCGGGGTGTTCAAGGCACAGAAAAACAAAAACAAAACGAAAGAAAAATAAACAGAACAAACTTAGTCCTTGAAAACATGATTTCTGGAGAAATCAACCTAATACCAATTTATTTTAAACCAGACAGACATAAAAAAAAGTCTAAAGCGACCTTTAAATTACAATATTCCTTTGATAACCAGCGCCCAAACAAAACACATGCAGCAGGCAGGCAGGTAGAAATGAGCAATAAAATTCAGCGAAGGACTTACCTCTGCCTAGTGTTGTTAAGACAATAACAGATAGGAATGGTGGAGGGGAGATGAAAAGGTGAAATTGCAAAACTTTATTTTACAGAATAGAATGAATTAGTTATCTACGTTAAATTTTTGCAGATGGCTCGATTTCAAAGGCATGTGTGGTTAGCATTTATTTGTTATTATTGTTTTAATGTTTTCATACATTTAGACGATGCATTTCCTACAGGCTTTCTCAAAACAGGACAGGGGTGAGATTTGATAAATGGGAAAATTGCTGAAAAAGTTGCCCTAGGCATGGATACCCACTTATTCTACATCTAGAACTTCCCAGATGTTACAATTCAGGAGGTTCACAGACTTTGTGCATCAGGGGAAACATAAAACTACAGGTTTCAACACAATGTGGACTACATGTATGGCTTTGGGCAGGCTAGGTTCCCCTTTATTCTAGACCAAGAACCTCCAAGATGTTACAATTCAGGAGGTTCACAGACTCTGTGCATCACTGGAAATACAAAACTACCGGTTTATGGACACAATGTGGACTATTTCTGTCTCCCTTTGGCATGTTTGGTGACTGCTCTAATTACCTCTTCTGAAATCAAGACAAAGCCTGATAAATCCCATGCATGAAGGGGTGAGATTGCTGACAAAAAGGTCTGAAATATTAGGGTATGAAATGATGGCATTTCCAACCTTAGGTAACACCTGGGGTTGTAGGTTTCAAGGAGTCTTTGTAAAAAGTATCTCAAAAGAAAAAAAGCTACTCTTTTTCACCAAGCAGCAGACTGAGTTTTGATAAAAGTCTGAAAAGAAGTGACATACCTTTTGGGTATTGCAATTTATGGTTTGTCTTCTCACACCATCCGGCCGGCTGGATGTCCAGAGAGTCAGCATTGGTCCAGAAGTCGTAGCACTCCGAGTAGCCGTCAAAGTGAAGCCTGAGCCGGTACCCACGCACCTCGGCCACGGTCAGCACACAGAAGAGGGACGGGTGCTTAGGGTCGATGCCTTCAAGTTTCATACCGGTTTTGAAGCCGTTTTTTCCGATGGGGAAGGCCTATATAGTTGTACACATCACAATTATTAATATAGTCTTAAGTACTAATTTCAAAAAATGTTCCCCATCCCCCTCCCTCACCCACAGACCAGGAGCCAATTTCATAAAGCCTGTAAGCACAACAACTAAGCACAACAAAATTTGCTAAGCAAAACCAAAATTTGGTTTAGCAAAAATAGATAACCTGTACAGTTACCATTGCTGCGATCGCTACCTCAGTCATTTCTTGATTGGCCAAGAAATTTGCTCAGCAGATTAAGAAACTGGGCCCTAGAATTATACAGAGGCCTCTGTTGCCCCTGGTCTTTGCCTTGGTGCCCCTTTAAAAGTTTCCAAAAGACTTCAAATGAAAATGACCTGCATCTCTCAACAAGTGATGACATCTTTTGCAAAAGATTTCAAAGAAACTCGTCCGGATCTCCGTACTTACATCTTTGAAGAATTTGGCTGGGGCAGCCATCGCACGTTCCTGCTGAAGATACGCTGCCCAGGTGAATCCTTTCTTCTTACCTAGGTAGAGGGCACAATACAAGTTGATTAACACAACACCATAGAAGAAGAACAAATTGGCAGTATATGTATGTTTATGAAAGGTTTTTGAAATGCGGATGGATCACTCCAAACTTTTCTTTCTAGATATATTTTTATAACAACAAACAAGAAGAGTGTAAGTCTGGGATTGTAGTGTGACCAGAGTCAGCAAGGTAATGGGGTCTACTAACTTTCTCATAACAATAATAGCATTTGTAGAGCACTATCACTCCTTGGACGCATTCTTTTGAATGTTTTTGCAGAAATGCCGGGGAAAAAAAGCTTGACATGTATATTTTATTGATGCTTACCTGGTTTTCCCACCGGTGATTTTTCAATCCCTTTGATGTTGATGATCATCTTCAGATCCCCATGAAGATGGGCCTGGTAAAAAAAGAAATAAACAAAAAACTTTTTAAAGAACACCTCGAAATACTACAGGTAAAACTTTAAATTTGTAATAAAGTAGGAATATTTTACCAAGTACAAGGGCTGACCTACATGTACAGATGGTGTTGGCTCTAATAGATATTTCAGGCTATTTTATCATAATTAAGCAGATTTTTTCAAGGGCAAATTAAAAAAAAAAACAGTCAGGAAAGGCCTGGTCACACAGACTGATAACGAGATCGAAAACAAGAACGTTAAAAATGCACGCCCTTGATGGGTTGAATTGCTCCACGCAGAATATATCACGCTTACTCAATCAATCGAGGGCGTGCAAGTTAATCGTTTCCATTTTGTTCTCGTTATCAGGGCCTGTGTGACCGGGCCTGAAGAATATCATGCTTGGGTCTGACCAACCAAACAAAAACACAACAAACACAACAAACAGGAAACAGACAAACAATCAAATGGAACATGGAAATTGTTAGACCTCCTTCACCTTGCCCTCTGGCCCGGGGCTTTTAGGTTTGCGTCCGACTTTCTTCTTCAGCATCATATGGGTGCTCTTCTTCTTCTCAGAGTCCTTACGGATGCAACCTTGCCTACAAGGAGACGCAGAAAGGAAAGGAGAAATTGAACTTTGATTTTTATCCGTGCACCTAATTCTAAGATTCCCTGGACAAAATAGGGAAGACACTTCAAAGGAAGGTGAGGGGTCAGAGAACTGTCAATGGAAGTCTTTTGAGGATACTTAGGTGGCAAGGGCCCAAATTCATAAAGCCTGTAAGCACAAAAACTTGATGAGCACAGCATAGCATCGCTTAGCAGATACAGGCTACCTGCAAACTACATTAAGTTTTGATTGATGTTGCTAGTGCCCAGAAATTTGTCAAGCAGTATTTTCTGCTAAAGAGCTTTATGAAATTGGGCCCAGATAGGTAAATCCATTGTTCACAAAATATGCCTTGCATGATCAGACGTGTACAAACTAGTACGGATATAGAAGGCTCCCATGTAAACAGCTTGGCCCAATTTCATAGCGCTGCTAACATGGCTAAGCACAAAAGTTTGCTTAGCATGAAATTTCTACCTTGATAATGCCAACCAAATTTCCAGGTGATTTTCAGGACAAGCAAAAGACAGCTGAATACCAGTAAGAAAGCAACATGCAACAAATGGCAATTTGAATGGTAATCCTGTTTTTAACAAGGAGGAAATTTCATGCTAAGCAAATTTTTGTGCTTAGCAGCTCTATGAAATTGGGCCCTGGTGGATTCAATAACCAGTTCAAGTGACACTTTGGGTCCTCTGATAAAGAGATGCACTTACTTGCTAGCATAAGTGCCCACACAGGACTGGCTGCAGAATCGACCAGACTTGCAGAACTGTGAGATGGGTCCCTGTTTGCCGCACTGTTCACAAATACAGATCTTGCTACTTGGTTCCTCTGTGCATGACAAACAAAAATAAATAGTTTTAAAAACAACCACTGCAGAGTTTTCCCTTAACTTGTTCAGTGAGTAGGCCTATACTGGGACCAGTTGCTTGCATAAGGACACAGTGTCATGACAGGGACTCGAACCCACACTCTGCCGATTAGATACACCAGACCTTGAGTTTGGTGCTCTCAACCGCTCAGCCATGACACCACACTGCGTTTTTTTTATTTTTATAACAAAGTTTAGGGTTAAACTGGCGACCCTGAATTCCCTCCCCACAACTTACCCATGGTACCTGCTTCTCCCAGGTACTGGAAGGTGCTGTCGCCCATCATGGGGGTCATCTTGTCATTGGATAAGTCACTACCTGCCTCGCTGGCAGGGGTGGGCGGTGTCTGGCTAGGGGTGGGCTCGCCGGAGGCAAATTCCGTATCTGCTTCATCTGTGATCAGCTCCAGAACTCCAAACTCATTCATCTTGAACTACATTCATAATCAAAACATTTGTAAATATCCATTTTAAAATCAAATGCGTACTTTCATAATGGTGTTTAAATGTGTACTTTTTTAAGTTGACATCCCTCATGTTGTGAAAAAAAAAGAGTAAGTTATATGTGAAATTGTAGGAGAATTGTTGATAACTAAAGATAGGGATGAGATTTGTTGCCTACTGGTCTGGGATCCCTGTTGCATGTCTAGACCCTAAACCTCTCAGATGTTACATTCAGGGCCCAATTTCATAGAGCTGCTGAAACAGAAAATATTGCCTAACAATTTCAGAAAATATTGTTCTGCTTAGCAGAAATGAGCAGGTTACCAGTCACAAATTGTACATAAGACATAGTAGCTTAGCTGGTAACCTTATTCTTATCAGCATAATTTTGTTAGTGCTGAGCTACTTTTTTGAAATTGGGCCCAAGGGGTTTACAGACACTGTGCATCACCAGAAATACAAGGCAGACTATTTCTCTCTCCATTTGGTGACTGGTTTACTTCTTTCAAGATCACTTTTGTTTTGAGAAAATCTACCATCAAATTTCTGTGACCATGGCAAGAGCGTTCCAGGGGCTAGTAAATATTAACCTTCATGTCACTCCCGGGAAGGATCCCGATGCCATCCTCATTCCATTCAACCAGCTCATCCATTCCTCCCTCACTCCCGCCTCCATCTTCAAGCTTGACCCCCTGGCTGTCACCATTGTCCCCTTCCTCTGGAGGCTGGGTGTCTTCTTCCTTGACCTCTTCCTTGACCTCTTGTGGCTCATCGGAGATTGGCTGCGACGTGGTTGGCGTGGAAGGCGCTATGTCGATGTTGGACTTCTCGAGGGTGGGCATTTCTTGGGGAGGTGAGATGGGCAGGGTGGAGTCGGTCGACGGTTTTGTTGCATTATTGGCAATTATTGGAGGATCTAAAAACAAAACAAAAAACATGTTTTTATATTTCAGAAGTAACTTCCTATATGTAAAATAACTTGATTAAAAAAATTCATTGCTGACAAACAAGGTCTGAAACTAGGATCTGAGGAGGGGGAGGTGTTGAAATTATGAAATTTCTACCTTTCAGTCTATGAGAGGATGTAAATTTCAACAAGCTTTTGGGAAGTGTCCCAAGGGCTGGAGGAGCTGACTATAAAGGATAAGATTTCTTTGACTGGAAAATTAACAGGTCTGAATTAATTCAGAGGTTTTCAAATTATAATCAATGCAAAAATTCAAAATTAATTGGAGGTAAATGGGAGGAAGAAAAGTAACTACATGTTACACTTGAATTGTATGATATAGACTGCCCTCGGTCAGTCTTAACTATAGAATGGTGTAATGTTCATGATGTATTTATTTACACCTGTACAAAATGTTCAAACTAATAGCTGTAGCTTACGTTGTAGGCCTACTATAAACAAACCTGTGTCTTAACCTTGTTCCTAGTGTTCATTAGTTGGAAGTGAAGTTCTGATCAGAACGGGGTATACATATTAAATGCAGATAATTAGCCTAACTACAATGTCACACATGTTATGCAGCAAGTATGCTATAGATACATTTTTTACTATTCTGGCAATTTGCAAAAAATGATAACTACATTACATCCATCTGCAGCTTTTCTTCATTGAACTTTTTCCCCCATGTTTGAGTACATTTGGGACAGCTGACCTTTGACCTTCTATGAGTCACATCACAGAGAGAAGCTACATAAAATGTTATAATGTAAGGGCAAGGAAGTTTTCCCTAATAAACAGCAGTTCATACATGCCATAAAAGAGAATTGTTGTAATCTCTACTCGAACACTTCATGGGGCACCAAGGCAATGAACAAACATGGAGGTTTTTGATCTGTATCGTGAACTGAATGCCTGTGTGAAACTAATGGACCATAACAGTAGAAACTTTTTACAAAATGTTTATATTGTACATGAATGAATTGAAACAAAAGCCACTCAGCTGATAAAGGCAGTACCACCATATCCTTATTTGTACAAGATCTACATTTTAACGTGTGTTTTGGTTGCCAATATTATCACTCAACCTGTCTCTGCAGGGAATTAAATAGACAGGAACTTTCACTTTAATTCAAACAAATAGACAGGAAAGTTCACTTTAAAAAGCATGCAATATTAAAACCAAAAACCTAAAAATAAATCACACAAACATCCATCAACTCACACTATCAAGTTCTTCAGGAAAAACCTAACCTGAGTTAAATTTTAGGATCAACATCACACTTCAAATATATGCTCAATAAAAAGCAATTCACAAAATAATTTCTAAAAGCAATGGATCTTATTTTTTTAAATTGAATTTCCTCTGACAGTTAGAAAAGATCTTGCCCTTTGAGACAGAGGGTTCAAATCTTGGCCATTTTGTGTATTCCAAGTACACAATTTATGGTTACTATGCTCTAGAACTATATGTTCAACAAGACACTATGGAGGAAAATAACAGTCTTTTAATTTCCCACAAGACCAGACAGGATGTTGGCCCTTCTTGTTCAATGTGCTTGTTATGACACAAAGTATTGGCCAGGCTTTGTTTGGTCACAGCACTTCACCATGTATACATTACGAATCATGTTGATTCCAACTGGGTCCATTTCATGCACAAAGTATATGGGCCCTTTACTTACTGCAGAGTTCTTCACTTACGAAAAGCTATATAATAAAGCAAGTACATGCATGAGACGTTTTATAATATAAGCGCAAAATTCTTCTGTTAAATGTATTGGCCAGGCTTTGTTTGGTCACAGCACTTCACCATGTATACATTACGAAAAGCTATATAATAAAGCAAGTACATGCATGAGACGTTTTATAATATAAGCGCAAAATTCTTCTGTTAAATGTACATCAATGAAATTAAGCACTGCACTTCAACCTAGAGGAACCAATTACGTAGAGCGGCTTTCAAAGCAGAAAATATTGTTCCACAATTTCTGCTTAGCAGAAATGATTAAACAGCACCAGTGAAACT
Organism: Asterias amurensis; assembly: GCF_032118995.1. Classification (NCBI taxonomy): domain Eukaryota; kingdom Metazoa; phylum Echinodermata; class Asteroidea; order Forcipulatida; family Asteriidae; genus Asterias; species Asterias amurensis. The sequence goes on along the minus strand of NC_092667.1, from coordinate 4,920,084 downwards.
TGTACAAGGCATGGTATTTGGACTGGTATCCCTGTTCTGGTGAGCAAAATGTTGTTGTGCTTAACTACTTTTTGTTTATTAGAAGCTCTAATGAAAGTGCCCTGCTCTATGCAATCAGGTCCTGCTCTGTGCAATCGGGCCCTGCTCTATGCAATCGGGCCCCACGGTATGAAATTGGGTCCGCGCTATAAAATTGGGTCCTGCTCTATGTAATCGTGCCCTGCTCTATGCAATCGGGTCCTGCTCTATGCAATCGGGCCCTGCTCTATGCAATTGGGTCCTGCTCTATGCAATCGGGCCCTGCTCTATGCAATTGGGCCCCGCGCTATGAAACTGGGCCCTGCGCTATGAAACTGGGCCCTGCTCTATGCAATTGCGCCCTGTTCTATGCAATTGGGCCCCGCGCTATGAAACTGGGCCCTGCTCTATGAAACTGGGCCCTGCTCTATGCAATTGCGCCCTGTTCTATGCAATTGGGCCCTACGCTATGAAACTGGGCCCTGCTCTATGAAACTGGGCCCTGCTCTATGCAATTGCGCCCTGTTCTATGCATTTGGGCCCCACGCTATGAAACTGGGCCCTGCTGTATGCAATTGGGCCAGTGCAATTGGGCCACGCGCTATGAAATTGGGCGCTGTGAACACTGAAACCCAAGGAAGATCCCCTGGGGGTTAGTTCCATGACTTGTACCTTCTTCATCATCCAAGCGATCGCTGTCTGGGACCGATAGATCGATATCATTGCAATCAGTGACATCCTGGACGTTCTTCTGTTTCACAGACTCGGCTACCTCCTCACTACCAGCATCCGTAGTCTCTGATTCATCCATTCTCGGCTTCTTTTTAGCTGGCTGGTCCATAGTGTATGCTCTCTGTGTAGATTCCACTGTTGAGTAGCCTGGAGATGGAGACTAACATTTACAAGATTGGGATCGCCAGACTGAAGTTCTACATGTATTCAAACATGTGTTATCTGCAAGCAAGAGGAAAATGTTCGTTGATAACATGTAAAAAGTATTGACTAAATTGTTAGTGCAGTTCTTATTGGTTTTATTATCAGTAAACTAATTGAAAACTAGTTATATATTGTATTACGTCAAATCAAACTATGACTTCCGAGGACATTGGTGGCAGCAAATATTGTTCACAGAATTATGCACATGCTCAGAATTACATAAATTTGCCTTGGTAAGTAAGTCTGCTCCTAACTAGGGTCTAATAAATGTCCCATTAAAAGGTTCTTTGGGATGCTTGAGACACGATGTAAACCAGAAACAGGGGTAATACCCTTAATTGTTAAGAACATAAGGGGTTTCCCAGGAAGTAATTGACGTTTGTACCTCTGGCTTAACTCCTTTCCAAAGGACAAAGTAATAACCAGATAACAATACAGGGTGATAGTCTTGTTTGGAAACACTTGTTTGGAGACACAAGTGCCATATCCGCAAAAAAATCATTTGATAAAGAAAATATCGCGAGACTAAATTGGTCCAAGTAGTGATTATTGAAATTTGAACATGTGTTGGTGTGTAGGTGTACTGTATTTATCTTAGAAGGAAAAAATGTGATAACCTCCAAAAGTCTACAAAAAATCTCTTTTTCTAGAACAGCTTTTCAGAAGGAACCACTGTAAGACATTGGTTTTAGCATTAACTTTATACCAAAGAATATAACAACCTTCTATTTTTTTTTTCCGGCCAATTTAACAAAAACACATTAAATTTAATGCTTGGGTCATTCAATTTGGTATGAAAATGAGTGCCCCATCCATTGCATCAGTGCAAAAGGAATTAAGTTTGACAGTTAAGCATTCACTGGTCAAATAATATCATTTAAATTTCATTAGGTCGGAAATATTATTCGATTTCGAAAAAGCCAAAAGCAAGAGGCTGGTCTAGCATTTAATTTCATGAATTAATGGGCAGTAGAAAATCTGAAGAATGGTGAAAACTGTGTTCAAATAAAATAGTCATGGATGCCCAGTTGTTTTACGGCTTCATTTGCCAACCGAAGCCAAAAATGCTGATGTGACAAATCTTTGGCTGGAAGGGGGGTGGGGTTGTTAATTAAGTTCATATGTCCATATTCTGACACCCCTCTCTCGATAAATATAATGAGAATTGTATTTTTTTTTATCCTCATTGCATTTTTTATTCTCATCAGAAAAAGGAACGTGGGGATATGACCACAAAATGGAAAAGCATCATCAATGTCTATAAAAGAGGTTCTGGACAAAAAAAGGAAAAATTACAAGAGAGAAAACAGGATAAAAGTATTTCTGAGAGACATACTTCAATTAAAATGCTACATGTAGTTAAACAAAAATTAAAAAACATTCAGAATTTATAGAAGTTATACTATACAATATTTTCACAACCCAATATTTTCACAACCCAATTTAACAAAATGCTCATTGTAAAAATATCGTGTCCTTGATAAATAAATGTTGATTATACATTCTTCACATCAGTTGCACGATCCTGTTCTTTGCTTCAATGCTTAATAAAGCAGTGCTGGGAGAAGGGACTATTTCTTGTAACTTGCAGGTGCCATTTTACCATGAGTATCTACTTCATCTTAGAGCCTTATTTTTCCTATTCTATAAGGATGTCCCCTGATATTTCAAAGCCATTCTACAGATTCCATCTGGGAAAACGCCAACACTGAATCCAGAAAAACAGAACTCTGAACTCAATAATATGTCAAAAATGATTTGAAATAAGTAAGCGTGTACAAATACAATTTAATAAAAAAAATAATAATACACAGTTCTCATACATACGGCTCTTCTTTACACCCGATGGGCATCTCAAAGCGCTCAGTATTTTATCATGCAAGGTATTTGGAGCTATACGTTTTTTGAAGTATGAAACCTATTTTCATACCACGATTAATTTACAAGGTGCTGTGGGGCAACATGCTGCCAATCAAACCATGAACACCAATTTATCCAACAGTTGAAATTTATCTTCTCATCGTTAATTGTATCACAAGTAATTAACATTTCTTTCCCCCATACTTATAAATGCAGTCTCTTATCATGTCTCATGGTATGTACTCCACTTGCATACCTTTTAATTTATTAATGAAATGGAAAGAATCATTGAATGCAATAATGTGGTGTGCATTACTCCTTCAAACACGGTTTTACTTTTGGCAATTGGCAAACTTGTATGAATTCATTGCATTAGACACGATCGACAAGATTTCTGCAATTTGTACGCAAATGTTAATTTACAAACAATTTTCTGATTTAAGTGTGTGGCTTTACTGTCTACAGAGCTCACTGTGTTTAATCTACCCCTCGATTAAATCACACTCGACATGGCATTCCACCACAATGCCATTCTTAATGCATTTGTCTTAACTGATTTTGGTTTTCTTTTTCAGGGGGTTTCTTAATTATAAATGAACAAATATTTGCAAGGTTGTTTAAATTGGACATGAAGGGGAGACCGTTTTGTAATTTTTAATAAAAATTTCCAAATTTCATGATTTTTTCTAAAGATCACATTAAGAACACAGTGATGATCTTATGTCACAGACTGTCACGAAAGTGGCACTTTAAACGTATTGGTGGCAAGTAGCAGAGCACGCATACAGACCCCCTGAGCACTAAACCTCAGATGTGTGCATTGCATGTATACTTCGCTTTCGTTATTTATTCTCCCTTGCACTCCTTAAATCTCCCTTCCAAGGTACTGTGCATGATCATCAACCTCCACCATGAATGAACAATTGATGGTAAACATGTGATCGAGTAACTGAATAACATTTCTTTCCATTGAAAGTCATTTAAAAATAGTAATTTAATGGCAGTGGACACTATTGGTAATTACTCGAAATAATTATTAGCGTAAAACCTTACTTGGTGACGAGTAATAGGGAGAGGTTGATAGTATACAACATTGTGAGAAACGGCTTCCTCTGAAGTGAAGAAGTAATTTTCCACGAATTTGATTTCGAGACCTCAAGTTTAGGGTGTTTTTTCTTTCATTATTATTTCGCAAGTTCGATGACCGATTGAGCTCAAATTTTCACAGGTTTGTTATTTTATGCACATATATGTTGAGATACACCAACTGTGAAGGCTAGTCTTTGACAATTACCAATAGTGTCCACTGGCTTTAATGTATTCTTTCCAGGATACATTTTAAGAGAAAATGCACAATGTATGGAAACAACAGCCCTAAACTCAATGACATTTCTGCAGGATGGTTTTCGACATGTTTCTTAAACATATTGACACTTTTTTAATTGACTAAATTTCATGTTATTACCTTGCTGTCATAAGCATTGTGACCTATAGGCCTGATGTAGAACTGCGAAGACAGGGTAGTGAAGAAATGTGCAGTTTTAGATGTGGGAGGAAATCCCAAAATTGGGAAACCCAATTAGGAAGTAGGAACAGTAATAAATCCAATAAATATGCAAGCCAGTAGGAACTGAAAAAAAACAATAAATATTGGTCCCGGAAGTGGGAGGAAAACTCAAACTTGGGAAACCCATGCAAGCAAAGCAAGTACATGTAGGAACTGATAAACCTAATAAACATTCATGAATGTAGTCCGGGGTGGGACTAGAACCCAGACCCAACAGGTGGAGACGCAGGAAAAGAAATCACTAGGCCAACCTGCCGTCGATTTCACAAAGAGTTAGGACTCGACTTATCTTATCGAGTAACTCGTCTTAACTTAGGATTAATCTTAAGGTCTGCATGCTACAGTGCAGGGTTAGGACTCGTCCTAAGTACTAAGATGAGTCTTAAGTTAGGAAGAGTTTTGTGAAATCGACGGCAGATTCAGCTTCAAGTTGTATTTTCAAGACTTTTTAACCATTGACTTCTGTTATAAACGTATTGTAAATTTAAGCAGCTCCCATCTTTGAACGTTTCACCATTTAAAATCCAGGATAACTCGTACTTAGCATAGTAATAGTACAAGCTGTAAAAAAAACAATATTTGCAAAACTTAGGCCTATTCTTTTCAACAGAGTTAAAATACAAAAAGCAGTTTGCACTTTCTTTAATAAAAACAGAAAAAAGAGAAAATGAAAGTTTTTTACGTTTAACTTTGTCTTATCATAGGGTCTGACAAGGTCATTTGGGGTTTTAATCTTTACCTCTGAAAAACCCCATAACAAACAAACTTGATAAGGTCAGAATATAGTGCTCAATGTTTCTAAATGGCTCGGTTCCACAAATGCTATGCTGTGATTCGAGCCTGATACGTCAGGTAAATCACAACAAAAGAGAAGGATATAGTAGAATTTCTCTTATCCAACAGACAGAAATAAACCAAAACCATGCATTTAAAGCCCCCTACAAAACCCAAATAAAACAAATAAAGACATTACAACAAAAAAGCCTTTTGTGAACACAATGACAGTTGTTGACAGGTTTTCCTGGTCAAACGTTTTTCGTTACAAAGGTGACAGTGTAGACTCTTTTCTGCCCACACTTGTCCTCTTCCCAACCCAAACAAGATCCCCACACACTGCACACTATGAATAGGGACATCACACATGAAATACTTCAGTGAGCGCATACATTGACAGACAGAGTCATTCTTCAATAGGACAAATCAGGACACTACTGGAAGGACTTGCACAAGTCTAATTATGATGATGGGCATTCAGTGCACAATCCATCTAATGGCCGATATGGGACAACTACACACACACTTTGAGCTGTTCATTGTAGTTTTTAGAGTGTGCTCAACTGATTTGCAAATCAAGTAATAATTTGTGTCACGATATGCCCTAGTAATAAAAGGAAACAGTTACAAATCGTAAAACATTTTCTGAAAGCCAACAAAGTCGCATGAACAATTTTCGTCTTTTCTTCGCTTCTTTTGTGGCCATTCATAATAAATAATGAAAACAAATCATTAACAAAAGGTTGCTTATCTCACAAAGTGTTGGGGGGGGGGGAGGTAGCAAATTGGTAAGTTCTCAATATAAGCTAATCAGTATGCCCATATGAAAAGCTTTTGCCATTTTTAAAAGACACTTACTATAAATTTACTTTTCTAATTAGCGCAGGGATTAATGTACATATGGAACAAGGTTTACATTTGGCTGCATACATTTGAACGAGATGAACCAAGTTGGGGGGTGGGGGCCGGTTCAATCTTTTTTTACAGCACAACTCAAAAGTTTTCTTGATTTTAATTAAACATGCAATATGCTACAAAATGTGAAGGGCCTACAGAAATCTCAGAATCAACAATAGTGTGATTTAATATTTTCTTTCATGTTTTGTACCTGTCACCTTGGGTGATTGAAATCCCCTTTCGTGGGGAGGGGGGGGGGGCAGCAAACGTTCAAATCGTACAATAATCAAAATACATGAAAATTGTGAAAACGTTTTAAATGCAACTTTCGTGGCGCTTGACGTGCCAACACTCAACAGAATGATTTGCACTTTTTTATACGATAGAAAGCGACATGACATTTTTTTCTGTTTAAAAAACATTTAATTACTAGCTTGGATATTGAAAAATGCAACCAACCAAATAAAAAGAAAGCAATATCGAAAACCAAGGAAATTTGGTTTTACTTGCTCTAAGGTTTTACTTACAACGGGGCGAAAACAATTGAATAGCACATTCAACAAAAAAATACTTATTGACAAAGGCACCACAAATGCATAATTCTTTTTTTTTTTTTTTTTTTTTTTTTTTTAATATTATGAAACAAAAAATCACTTTAGGCAATGACCATGAATACTACACATTTTTTCTATAAGATGAAGGGCAGCTCAATCTTCAAAAAATATCTAAGTAAAATAAAAACAAACAAAAATGTCTATCTACTTTCGAAAAATTTCGAAATTTGCTTTCCTATATATAACGCATGTACACACAGGGGGATTTGGTCATCAAGCCCCTATACGTGCATGCGTGCACTTTGCTCTCAGCCAAAACACAACACGGTTTTTTGCACACAATTTTCTTTTATTTTCCAGCCCACAAAACGCCGATATTTTCCAATTTACACCGAACTAAAATGTCTGCATTACAGCACAGGATGGGAAAAACAACAAAGTTTCCAAAGCTGTTACTTTGAAAGCCTGAAACCCACAAAATAAAACAATTCCCAAGCGATAAGGAATGAAACTCCAACTTTTCAATGGCACAATTTTGACGAAGTCGAAGAAAATAATTTGTCAACTCCGAACTCTACGTTTTTTTACACCCGCTATTTTAGAAACTTCCGTTACGTAAATTACACTTTTCTCTCGAAATATAATTCACCCAAGCATAAAAAACATACAGGAACGGACAGAAAAAACTATGTAGATGCCGTAACTGGTGTATTTTTGTCGTAGAATATTGAAATAATTAAGTAAAACGAGGAAGAAACATGACTTCACCAAATTAAAAACTAAGGTCATTTCGTGTTTTCCCCCATATAACTAAACTTCCGTAACGCGCAATAGGAAAACCTACACATTTCTAAATACGAACGTAGTATAGGTCAACATTCTTTACGTTTTATGACAAGTAAATAAATAGAACGAGCCCTAAAAAATGATATAAAAGTGAATAACAATCATTTCTACATCTAAACCCGGCCACTAGAAAGCCTCAAAACAATTTTAAAGTTGTTAAATTTGCGAAAAATTCTCACCGTTCTACGCTCGTTTTGGAAGGGCTATGCCATGCTTTCGTCAGCGACCGAATGGCGGCTCCTCATTTGCATAACAAAATCGGCTCTTCCCGTAATAGCGTTGCACCCCCGCAATCCTTTGAGTGAATAGCCAAAACTTGTTTTTAGAAATTGTTTCTCTACGTTTGCTCAAAATATATTTTCCAGGTCATTTCAAAATATACACTTGTTCATAAGATTAAGTTTTATTTCAATTTAACAATTGAAAACTGAACTAAATGTGTGTATTTTGGGCTTCAACGCACGACAACGCAGTGAGCAAAAAGCACAGCAGACTAGCGCTGGCGCACGCAATGGTTGAACTGCGCTACACAGAAAGTGAGTGCACCGCATTTTTGTAACACAATCAAATGAAACATTTTGCGGACAAATTATTAAAAGTACTGAGCAATTGTGTGTAGTAGGACAAGGAAGACAATCATTACAACACAGCAATATAAATTTAACTTTCGAAAGCTTTCTGCTGATGGTGACCCTTTTTGGCTTAGACACTCATCCTAAAGTTGCTGCTGATGACAAAAACGGGGAAAATCGGGCAAAAAAAAAACGGTGGCCTTGCAGAGGCCACGGAGGTAGAATGGGCCTACTATATACAGTTTCGTCACAAATTGGTTAAGTGGGAACTTCTATTCCTACCTCCATGTTCTATCCAAACATGTAGTGCATGGTAATTTATTCAAACAAACAACTAACTCAAATGCCGAAGCCACATGTTTCCGGATGACTTGCTACCGCGGCCCCACAGTTACAACGTTACTAGGCGCCCCTGTGGGATGGGGCAAGTGCCCCCTTTAGTTGCCCCCCCCCCCCTTTCCCCACTTACCCCATCTACGCCATATGGGTGTATTTAGGTCAACCGTGGATCTTTCTTTATCCTTGGGCTGTCGACCCTGGCGTGGATGTTATGAATGAACACAGTTATACTCATGGTGGTTTTTTTTTACTGGATACTCATTTATACAAGACCTTGATTGATAGTGTAACCATAGGAAGATTTATATTTACAGCCTAAGCCCCTTCCTGATCCTTTTGTTTTCCCACTTTTTTTCTTCAAAAAGACAAATTTTCTGTGTATTTCTCATAAAGTTACTAATCTTTTAAGAACTTGTAACAAATTAAAAGCAAGTGGTGACTTTAAACAGAAGAATTGTGGCCAGTTTGGATTAAAATGCTTGGCGGCCACCTTTGAAAAATAAAAAGGTCCCCTCTTTTTTGAAAACCCGAACGATCAACTGGTATTTGTTCTACTTGGCCAAGCTAAGCCAAAAACAAAAATTATTATCGCATTTGTATAACTGTCATTAACCTGTTGAAAATGAATACCAAGCCCATCACTTGTGAACTGTTTTTAATAATTGTAACATAGAAGTCACGCCCGAGTTGTTTTAATGGCGGATAATGAACTTTAGGATATATGAGTAAAACAAATTATATTAAAACGAGCTATAAAACATTGTGAGAAACGGCTCCCTCTGAAGTAGCATAGATTTTAATTAGAGGTAATTTCGCACTTAAAATAATAAAAGACTTCTAGCTAGAAGTCTTTATCTGAAAGCACACAAATTCCTCAAACAAGGGTGTTTTTTCTTTCATCATTTTCTCCCAACTCCGATGACTAATTGAGCTCAAATTTTCACAGGTTTGTTATTTTTATGCATACCAAGTGAGAAGACTAGTCTTTGACAATTACCAATAGTGTACCTTCCCTTTAAGCAATGTGTTCACATATTATTTACTATAATTATAAACTTTCATTTTGCGTTGTTAACAGTGGAAGAAAAAAACGATGGAGAATCACGGACTGCAAAACAAAATTATATAACAACAAAAAATGGAAATGCAGCAGAGACAATGACGTCAGTAAACGTAATTTCGGTTTTGTCCAATGAGAACTCAATGTTTGGATTATCTCATTCATTCATTGGTGGGAAAAGACAGATGACGTCAGTAAACGTATTTCGGTTTTGTCCAATGAGAACTCAATGTTTGGATACTCATTTCATTCATTGGTGAAAAATACTATGAAAGCAAAGATCACGACTGCGCGATGTTTGTTGCAACTGAAATAATATTATAAGGGAAATTTTATTCACTGCTAGCTGTGGTAATGATACGACTTTTTAATTTATTTCTATAGAAAACTAAATGGAACTCGCCTTGGATTAATTTTGTTCCCTTATTTATTAATGTGTGTGGAATGACAACATTCCGCATATTATAAACGTCCGTTTATGACAAATGGCTAATTTTTATGTCAGACCGTGTAATAAGATCAGATTAAATTGTAGACAGGCGAATTTCGTTCAAGGGCACTTAATAAAAAAGACTCACCGCAGTGTCAGAAACATTTGACACTTGCAAATCGGTAGCCAACAATTGTTTGTAAAAGTTTTTATTGAGCTTACAAAACAAGCCAAAGTAGTTATTAGAAAATGTGCATCTCTTTCCCCATATAAATAAATAACCATCGCTGCTGTCATTCTGTGTTTAATACTAACATGTATTTTCTTCAATTAACTTGATGTATACCTTTTATTACAATTTTACGTGTAGGCCTGCAACACAGAATGGGTTCATAATCAAATATTTAGGAAAGACAATTCTTTAGTTCTTTAGACAGCATCTGGACATTTCTCAAACCTTTTAAGAAATATAAAAATGTGGGGAAAGGGAAAACAGGATGAGGCCTGCATGCTTCACAATTTCTGAAACAAAATATCTGAAAAGCTGAACAGAAATGTATAGAAATACAGGATAAACCAGCTTATGCAGGAATACAACCAGCTTAGTTTTATAATCAATTTCACAATTGATTCAGAAAATAAATTCAGTTTCTATATTTACAAAGGATTCACAAAATAAAAAACAAAATTTCTATATTCACAAAACAAAGCAGTTTTCTATATACAGGATTAAAATTAAAAATGCAGTTTTCTGTTCAGTTTTCACAAATTAAACACTCTGTAAATAAATTATTCACAAAAGAATCTCAGTTTTCTATGCAGGATTCATAAAACAAAAGATAGCTTTATTGTTAAAGTAGCCTACAGACTTGCAATCTTGCAACTAAAATAGGGAAGAAAAGGACATGACCATACCCAGAAGACTTTGTACAGTAATTTTGCAGTCTGATGTGTCACTTACAATTTTAATGAAAAAAACCCAGACAAGTTTAACTGATTAGCTGGAAAGTTGGCTATATATGAAATAATCACTCCCATTGACACCAGACACCTTTGTTATGACAACTTGTTAATCCATACAAAATTTGTCTCTTTACATCTGTTTCTTGAGCTTTTTATATCAGCGTTTCATCCCATTTTGGTAAGGTCTAAACCCTCAAACAATTCTTTTAAGAATTAAAATCTCCCTTTTCAAAAATCTTTGTTTTTAGTCTTCCTTGTAATGTTTAGGATTGTCGGTCCTACTGTCCTTTTTTTGTTTTTTTGTACATGTATAAACAATTACTGACTTGATGTATTAATTATACTCAATTCAGGCTAAATATTGTGATGTCTTTTCAAGACTTTAATTTGTTGATTCTGAAAATAGTTTGACAGTAAGGTTCCCGAGGGAAGAGCCCTAGTTTTGTCATTATTCACAATTTAACCTTCACCGGTATATTATTATACGATTATTGTTATTATTATTTATTCGGCCAAGTGAAGGATGCAATAATCATACAGACATGAGAGCGAACAGATAATTCAATGATAGGCAGAACAGGATGTCTAGTTTATGAATGAACGGACTGAAATAAAATAAATGGATTTAAAAAGCAGGAGTAAGGGGCCTGGATGTGAAAGCAAAGAATAGGTAAGAATTAAAAGTCAAAGAAACAAAATCACAAATCAGTTACAAAATATTAAAGCAACAATTGAACACTGGCTAATAATTAAATGCAACATTAATCGTCAAGGCAATAAAGAACACGATAAACAATCAATTCATTATAAGATGGTCAGGAATTAAACAAAAGTGAAGCTAATCACTGTGTATGCCTTTAACTTGAAGTTGAATATCTATTTCTGTTCAATTTGAACAAAATTGTACATAATACATGAATTGAACTGATGCCACAAACGATCAACATAGACACTGTGTACATAGATGCCATTCAATAAAATGTTTGAACACTATAAAATTCATGAATGGCATGATTTTACAGGGGATGATTAATTTCCCACAAGAACAGTGGAAATAAATAATTGCTTTATAATCTAAGCATATGATGGCTGGCTGAAACTCGGTCAGTGCCGTGAAAATCTGATGCTAATAACCGAGCCATAATTTATTTGCAATGAAAGGAAATGTTAAAGGTAGATTGATGCATTAATGACATTTGAATGGGTGGGTACAAAACCCAATGTAACGAAGTACAACGATTGATTCAATACCCCAGACGGTTTCTCTACTCCTATTGGTGGAGAGCGCGTCACGTGGGGGTGTTTAAACGGTTGATAATGACCAGTGTTTATGACCGGCTGGCTTCCGCGTGTCGGCGCGCAAGACTATCACGCAGAACGCGCCATTCATAGCTATGTAACAGGCGTAATCTATTTCTAAGCGCGCGCGTAACTTATATCTAAGCGCGGGCGCGCATACACACAACCCACGCGCAAAATACTCTTCACAAAGTTTTTGGAAAAAAATATTTAAAACCTTGAATTTTTAACTGTTAAAGTGTCTGTAATTGTATTTTTTTTTAAGTTTTTTAACAAAAGAACATTTATGAATGGGAATAAAAGAGTAGCGACTCGTTCTTACACATCCTTTTAAAACCTTGCAGGGTTGTTGCGGTGCAATAAAAGCCCTCGCCTTCGGCTCGGGCTTTTATCACACGGCAATTTAACCCTGCCGGCTTTAAACGGCCGTGTAAGAACTAGTCGCTACCCTTTTATTCCTTTATTATTTGTGTGTAAAGATGGGTCTTGAATATATTGTTGTAATTTTGAAGGACTCTTTTGTGCATAATTTGTAGTTATCTCACCACACATTTTTGTTTTATATCAGGATAACCATCATGTCTGAAAAAACATAAAATTAGCGTAAAGTGAACAAAGAAAATAATCTTCTCTAGCTGGTTCTAAAAATAAACCTAATTAGAGAGCAAAACAAGCGTAGATGCTGCTCTCTTTATGCACAGGTTTGTTTTCATTCTTCGCCAATTTGTCCTCAATGCCCTGTACTAATAATTAGCACCAGTAGACAAGGATACAAATTGCTATCAACTTTGGATATGCGTGTACTACACATGCCTCATCCTAATAATGCGTATTTGCATCATCGGGAATAGACTTGTGCAGTGCACATGGTGAAATGAAAGAAGGAAGTGTGCTGTACTAGTCTCATTGCACAGTGTGTACTTATTGTGTTTTCTTAAGAACAGTGTGTAAAGTACATCGGCAATACTAGAAGGTTGGATGAGATCAGTTTAGATCAATATCTTCTCACAAGGACTTGTTCTGGTATCATCACTTTATTTATCATAGCTTATTTATTTATTTATTTGTTTATTTATTTACTTAAACCATCAAGGACCTTTGTGCCTATAACATCCTTTCCAATCTGCCAGTTTTGCAAGATATAATTTCATCACAATATATGGAGGTGCAGTAATGATGATGTTAAAAATGAGCATGAAATCTGAGTGGTTATAGAGTTAGTCAAAATCATTGGGTTTGTTAAGAGAACTGAGTACAATTGACCATGTGAGGGCGCTTTCAATGGCTGAGTTCCTTGCATCACATTACAGTTTTATCGCATTTTGACGCCTGTATGTTGTTTTCTTGTATCCATGGCCAAAACAGGACTGGAACTTCATCTTTGATAGGGCAAGGCCATTTTCATTTTGTAAAGGGCACTTTCATTGGCAAATCTTAAAGTCAATGGGAAACTTTTGAACGGGCACAAAGCAAAGACCAGGGGCAACACATGCCATGGCCATGCCATGCATGTGAGTTCCCAGGTCTGATTAATTAATATACAGAGTAACAATTTGAGCAACTGGCATCACAGATTTAAGTTTTAAACAAACGATGATAAGCAATTTTCCAAATGGCTGCCATACCTAGATGTTTTTGTTCAAAGGACAAATCTGTGACTGATGGCAATGTAGATGCGGGAGGAAAACCCTAAACTGGAAATGCCAGTTGAAAGAGATATAGATGTTGATGGGAAACCCCAAACTGGAAATGCCAGTTGAAAGAGATGTAGAAGTGGATGGGAAACCCCAAACTGGAAATGCCAGTTGAAAGAGATATAGATGTGGATGGGAAACCCCAAACTGGAAATGCCAGTTGAAAGAGATGTAGATGTGGATGGGAAACCCCAAACTGGAAATGCCAGTTGAAAGAGATGTAGATGTGGATGGGAAACCCCAAACTGGAAATGCCAGTTGAAAGAAATGTAGATGTTGATGGGAAACCCCAAACTGGAAATGCCAGTTGAAAGAGATGTAGATGTGGATGGGAAACCCCAAACTATGAATGAGGTAGGGACTAAAAACCCAATCCACACATTGAAGAACTGCCAGTCTAGATGTGGCGGAAAAACCAAGTGTAAAAAATCTGTACACGCATCATCTGGAAAAGCAAATTTATAACCATCCTGTCCTGATTAACCCTCCAAAAAACGAATAAAACAGCAATTCGGGGGCCAAGTGGTGCAGAGCATCAAACTGAATGTTCTGTTGGCCAAGTTGTGAGAGTGTGGGTTCAAATCCTGGTCACGGACACTTGGGTGCTTAAGACACTCAAAACAACACTTGTCAGCACCCAGAAGTATCAAGTAAGAGTGCTGTTATTGAAGTGAATGGTTAGCAACATTTGTGACCATTTTTGCCGGTGTTGCATACTCCAAAGGAGTTGAGCTGGTTTCAGGAGTGCTACAATCTACGAACCTTTCACTGAACGACGGTTTCAATTAAATTTTCACTGGTTGAATCATGCCTGGAAAATCATGGAGGTCAGGGGGTATAGAGGCCATTGCCTCTGGTGCCTTGGTCTTAGCCTTGATGCCCCTAAAAGTTACTACACTTATACCTTCGTAAATAGAAAATGGCCTCGCCCTCTCTCAAAGATGAACTTCCAATTCTTTGGTTGACATGTGGATTGAATGGGAATATGAAATTACACACTTACAAAAAATAGATTGTAGTAAAATTGTAACTCTGCAATTGTAACAGCACTATTCCATTAAAAAAATGCTTGTAAATGCAATTTTGGAGGCCGCAAAATCTTTAAAGCATTTACCATACATAAAATGGAAATCGTCGAGGTATATGGAAGTTTAAAAGCCACAGCCTAATATTTGACATTTATAATATATAAATCATGTCTGAACAAAGGTTTTAAATCAGGTTTTTAGTACACAATGGGCCTGGGGCAATCCAATAAAGGTTGTGCACAGCTGGCAAATTTGTGGTTAGGGGGGGGGGGTCAAAGAAAGAAACCCCTTGGCTCTACCACAAACCTCAATTTGACAAAAATAAATATACTTTTAGATCGAGAAATCATGTATTTGTCCACCCAGCTGGTGAATCATAAATCTTTTTTACAAAAAGCCATATCAGTCAAACGTCAACAATCATTTTAAATTTTAAAATGTCTTACTAAACTAAATTTCTTCAGAGTTTATACTGTCGTAGTACGTGCCACACTTGTAAAAAAGACCTAAATTTAATCAATTTCACTTGATAACTCAATAACTGCTAAACTATTTACTCTCCGACTGTAATAATAGCCGAGGTACAAAAAAAAAAAACACTGACAAAAATGATCTTTGCACTGCCAATGTGTCCATGCAGAACACCCCTCTGGGTTCGGTAACTGGAACAGCCATTTTTTTCTTCAGTGAGAAATTTTAAGCAATAATCAGACATGGTGAGCTCATGGTGTGCTCATGTATACGTACATGTGTGTGATTGTGGTAAAGAAAAGCACTATGGGCAGATAATGAGGAAATGCACAATTTATGAAAGTCTTTATCTTGGGCTAGTTTACAGAAAAATTGACCAAAGATACTTCACATTTTTAATGTAAACTCATTTAATACTCGATCAGTACCGTTATATTGTAACATATACGATCCGGTCAAAAAGTAAAATTATCACAGCGTAGCGTATGCAAATTTTAAAACTGCTTCCCCCCGCCCACAGTAGGTATTGGTTAAAACACAAATCCTACTACAGTTTTGTCTTGACAAAAACAGAGGCAAGTGTTGAATAAAAAAAGAATATCAAATCATGACCATTGTACAAAACTCTGTTTCAATGCATGCAAGTAAACTGTATAGCCTGTGTATGGCCTACAAGATTTGAGCCTTCACGTGGAACACTTATGTGAAGAAATATACAGTTCTGTTATTGGGGCACTTTGGGACACTTTATGTAGTGATGACAACTGCGCTTTCAGGATACATGTAATTATATCTGGGGTACATGTAAGTCAATTCATCACGCGCACGCGCGTGCATGCATTTGCTTTGCACGTGCGCAATTTTTGCTATATAACACCGATCTCAAAGTAGCTAAAAATTTTTGGTGTGTACATTTTTTAACCAAACTCACTTTGTTCACTGGCATTATAGTCTATGATAGGATCTGCTAAGCATTGAAGCCAGAGTGTGAGTGTGTGCATGGGGGAGGGGGCGGGGGCAGGGGGTTTGTCATTATAGGCTGACGCTAGGACAGGTTAATGAGGGGACTGACCACACTTGTTGAAAATAACTTTGCCAATTTGTATGAAGACCATGTAAAAATGCATGTACACATACTGAAACCACAGTAGGGCTTTATGGCATGCATGTACATAGACCATGATTAGACTCCATACATTTCATCAGCAGGAGTGCTACGTATGTTAACTACATGTAACCTATCACTGCCCAGTGTGTGACTGCTTGGATCCATGCAAGATAAAACAAAATTGCCAGTTCTAAATAGCTGGGGGTGGAGGGAGGTGGGGTGGGGTGGGGTGGGGTGGGGTGGGTTGATGAGGTCGGGGGTTGGTGGGATGGAAGGAGGGGGGGGGTAATTTTGGTGGTGGGGGGGGGCGGCTTGGTACAGTTACAAATATAGGACTGTTTTTTTTTATAAAGTCACAAATCATATGTGCTAGAAAAGTGCTAGCCTACCCCCACCCCCACCCAACCACCTAACTACAATAACCCCCCCCCCCCAATAACTGCAGAACTGTTACAAGGAACAGATAGTATGCCAAGCATCAGTTATAAAGCACTCTCTTGGAAAGGTAAAAAGGTCAAAGTTCAAGGACAAGATCATAGTACCAGATTAGTAGTGTGTAGCACAGCTAATTTAAAGATAAAAGTCCTAAAAAAACTAGAACGTGTATACAACAAGAAATAGTTGGTCCAGAAAACCAATAAAGGATCACTAATTAATTAGTAAAAACAAAAATTGAAAAAAAACTTTACACTGACACGTCACCTTCAGAAACTGGATTAAGCTCCAAGAAAAGAGATTAATTTAAGAAAATATATTTCTTTTGTGAAAGAGTTATTGAAGTGCACTATGTAAAGTTTAAGTGCGAGACCCTACTTTCAATTTAGCGTGTCTCTGCTAAACTATACATATCCAGAATATGCCCCAAGTTTTTGATTTTTTGTTTCACAGTTCAATCTTTCGCAAGGATTTACTTGACTATAATGATAGCATTCTCTTCAGATTATTAGTAAAAGTATGGTGTTCTTTAATTCCTGTAAAAAATGTTTATAGGTGTAGGATACAAGACGCTATCGGCATTAAAGGCAGTGGACACTATTGGTAATTGTCAAAGACTAGCCTTCACAGTTGGTGTATCTCAACATATGCATAAAATAACAAACCTGTGAAAATTTGAGCTCATTCGGTCATCGAACTTGCCAGATAATAATGAAAGAAAAAAACACCCTTGTCACACGAAGTTGTGTGCGTTTAGATGGTTGATTTCGAGACCTCAAGTTCTAAACTTGAGGTCTCGAAATCAAATTCCTGGAAAATTACTTCTTTCTCAAAAACCATGGCACTTCCCACAATGTTTTATACCATCAACCTCTCCCCATTACTCGTCACTAAGAAAGGTTTGATGCTAATAATTATTTTGAGTAATTACCAATAGTGTCCACTGCCTTTAAAGCCATTGGACCCTTTTGGTAAACAGTATTTTCCAAGGCCAACACTTCGTGTATCACAACTTCTACATAAAATAACAAACCTGTGAAAATTTAGGCTCAAGCAGTCATCGGAGTCTGGAGAAAATAACAGGAAAACCCACCCTTGTTTCCACACGTTTCGCCGTGTCATGACATGTGTTTAAAATAAATCTGTAATTCTTGATAGAGAATTGATATTGTTTTTCTGTATTCTCAAAAAGTAAAGCATTTCATGGAATAATATTTCAAGAGAAGTTTTTCACCACTACCTTCTGTAAACCCTGTAAGTTATTTGTAAATCTGTGAACTTTTTTTTTTTTTTCCTGTACCGAAAGGGTTCAATGGCTCGTAGGAAAAAACCTTACAGGAAATTAATTGTTGATGAAGGTAGCTACCTATCTAGGCTAATTCATGTAAATTTACATTTGTTCATGTTAGATCGTTCATGTCAGACCATGCGAAATAAAGAGTGCAGGTACATGTAGCAGGCCCGAAGGACTTTAGCACAGGGAGTTAAATTAATAAAATGCCAGGTTAAATTTGGTGTGTTCCAATTCATTATTGAATGTATACATTTTGTATATTTTGTTATATTTAATTCCATTGTTTTATGTTTTGTTGCACATAGATGCGCTATATTTAATGTCTCGAATCATGATGTAGATTATTAAATTTAAGGCTACCTTTGTTTAATTCCTTTATGTGTCATTTTGTTATTTACAATGCTGACCTGACCTGATGTCTTCGTTCTGGTCTATATTGCACGTTTGTTGACTGTCCTGTGTACTGTCAGACAGTAGTGTTACTAAACCTAGTAACTTGTGCTTTAGGGTCATTTTACAACCAAGTGCCTTGCACACATGTAACTTACACACGCACGGACAGCCCCCCCCCCCCCCACCCCACCCCAACCCCCAACCCTTTAATACAAGTCTTGCTCCTTTTTTTTGGGGGGGGGGGGGTCCTACAGAACAGTTTCATTAATTTTCCATACTTATTTTATTAGTCTATGACCATAAAAAAATACTTGATGCCGGGAGCACTGAAGAGCTTGATATTATAAAACATTGTGAAAAATGACTCCCTCCGTAGTTAAGAGAGAGGGGTAATTGTTCACACACAAATTTGAATCTGAGAATAAGCCTGTCTCAAGAAAAACACTCTTGTTGCACAAATATTTGTGTTTTATTAAGCACACAAGTTTGTGGAACAATGAGTGTTTTTCTTTTATTATTTTCTTGCATTCAATGACCAATTCAGCCCATCAAATTTTAACGGATTTGTTATTTTATGTAGGCCTATGTTGGGAACACCAAGTGAGAATACTGGTCTCCATCTGACAAATTACTAAACAGTGACTTGTCCATGGCCTTTAAGGCCTACAGTGTATCAAATAATTATTTATCTTTTATTTTACCATTGACATATTGTCTTTGATGATGATTTTGATAACATGGAAAACACCAATGTGTGATAATCTGGATTCTATAATATGGCAGCTCCACATGACCAGCTGTGTTTGATGGGATTTAACACAGTTGTACTATGTATAAATAAATAAACACAATAGATAAAAGAATCCCATTTTTTAAATCTGCACTAGCTGGACGATACAAATATATGGTAAATAACCAAATTTGACCTTAATTCTTTAGTACTATGTCAAAAAGGACCATTTGGCATGAATTTTAACTGGTCCACTTGGTTTTTGACTGGTCCATTTTATCAAATTTTGTGTACAAACTTGAACACGAACATCCTTTTTTTTTTCCGTCGCTGATTCAATTAAGTGAATTAAATATAATACAACAATCAACCTAACTGCACCAAAATGATAACAACTTCATGTTTAGAAATTTGTCTAAAAAATATGGGCCCTAATTAATGATTATGTTTGCTGATGCCATAACTTTTTTTCATGAATAATGAAAAGTAAATAGCTCAATTGGGATACAGGTCATGATGTCAGAGGCAGGTTGCAGCTTTTTCATTTTTTTTCATTTTTTATAAACCTCCTTTTTTTACTTTTAAAGTGATAAGCCAGTAGTTGTTTTTCCACGAGTCTGTCAGCTTTTTCACTTGTCCATAATATCAAAAATGTTGATGCTTTTCAACACTGAGCTAGCGTGCCAGACACCTTGGAGAGAATTTTGGGAGGTTCTCAGGTTTTTCATTGGCATTTGGCGGCCAGCAGACCACTGTTAGAGAAGCACAAGTGCTCTTCAATCATAGATAAAATAACAATTAAAGGCAGTGGACACTATTGGTAATTACTCAAAATATTTATTTAAGCATAAAACCTTTCTTGGTGACAAGTAATGGGGAGAGGTTGGTGGTATAAAACATTGTGAGAAACGGCTCCCTCTGAAGTGCCATGGTTTTCGAGAAAGAAGAAATTTTCCATGAATTTGATTTTGAGACCTCAGGTTTAGAACTTGAGGTCTCGAAATCAACCATCTAAACGCACACAACTTCGTGTGACAAGGGTGTTTTTTCCTTTCATGATTATCTTGCAAGTTCGATGACCGATTGAGCTCAAATTTTCACAGGTTTGTTATTTTATGCATATGTTGAGATACACCAACTGTGAAGGCTAGTCTTTGACAATTACCAGTAGTGTCCACTGCCTTTAAGGGACCTTCTGAAGATCACATTTCAGATAAGTCTTGCTTCACGAGCAATGATCATAATTTTACTTTCTGTAGATTTGTTATTCACTTATTATGTTTGAGATGGGGGGGCCCATGTTCGTGAAAAATATGCAACGTTTGATTGTGTAATCAATGAGACAAATAAAAACTGAAAAATTGGAGTGCGAGCCAGACCAATTTAGTACAACAAATTTAATTTCATTTTGTAAAATAGAAAGGTAAATATTTTCCTCATCAGAATTTAAACAACCTTCACTTCAAGTTTTTCCCCTTTAGATATTCCAATTTCAAAATTAGTGTTCAACTATAAATTTATGGGACATGGTTTTTCTTACGATTTGGCAATCTTTAAATTTGCAACGAATGTCTATTTCATTTACCAGGCCCCATGTATATATAGGCCTACAATTAAAGGAACACGTTGCCTTGGATCGGTCGAGTTGGTCTTTGAAAAGCGTTTGTAACCGTTTTTTATAAAATGCATATGGGTAGAAAGATGTTGTAAAAGTAGAATACAATGATCCACACAAACATGCCTCGAAATTGGGTGGTTTTCCTTTTACCTCGTCGACTAACACGTCGGCCATTTATGGGGGTCAAAATTTTGACTCCCATAAATGGCCGACCATGTTAGTTCGCACAGTAGAAGGAAAACCACGCAATTTCGAGGCAAACTTGTGTGGATCATTGTATTCTACTTTTATAACATCTTTCCAACCATATGCATTTTATAAAAAACGGTTACAAACGCTTTTGTTTTGACCCACTCGTCCGATCCAAGGCAACGTGTTCCTTTAATTACAGTGCTATATTTTTCCCAGCTAAAAAATAAATGGGCAGGCATAATATATCATTGTCCTGGTGCCCCTTGAATTGTTCCAATACAACATTACACTCCCCTCATAGAGCTGTGCCCTTTACTACTGGGAAAAAACTGCCTTGCCCTTACAAGAATGATGTGTCAAGTCTGAGGAAGACTCAATTATTTTCTTTTTCAAACAACTTTTCTTAAAAGCTATAAAATAATGTATTCATTTTGAGTAGGTATGGCTGGATCGTTTGAAAACAATAAAGTTAAAAGAACATCTGAAAAGCTCTTTATTCTACAACTTTCCTCCATTCATTTTCATTTCAAGTTTGGTTAGGAAGCCAAAGGACTTTCAGAAAAACTAACTTAATCACTGAATATGATTCTGTTATGTATTGTAAACATACTGATATGAACTTTTATAAACACAAATCTGCGGAAATATGTTTTAAAACAATTAAATAAAAATAATAAATAAAATAGTTTGTCAACAACAAAAATCCTAGCTAAGGCTAGGCCTAGACCCTGAGATTGAGTAGGGCTCTGTACTCCTTTTCTTAGAAATTTGTCATTATCGATCGTACTGGTCGTACTTTGTACAACCGATAATGACAAATTTTGGAAAAAAAGTACTACTACAGCGCCCTACTCCTAGAACTATTTCGGTTTCGTCCGCTATCGTCTCCCCCCGTCCGTCCGCTATCGTCTCCCGGACGGGAGACGATACCGAAATAGTTCTAGGAGTAACAGCGCCCCAGGTACTGGGTCCAACATGTCTTAGCTAGGCCCATCCATGATTGAATATTCAAGGTCATTTTTAAAAGTTTGGTTCAATGTCAAATTGGCTTCTGAAAATAAAGTTGACAAAATATAAAATAGTGCGTAGGCCTAACATGCAAAAAGGAAAAGTGCATTTTACCGGCTACGTTCTGACAACATAAGCTCAGAAACACAATATAGAATGGAGAAAGGAGCCACTAATTATAAGATGTGTAGCAAGGGGTGGCAGAACGGAACCTCCGTCCAACAACAAATGAACTAGTACAAAATTTATGCAAAATGTTATTTATTGTTTATCAAAACTTAATTCAGAAAATATCTTTTAAAAGTTTCCCCTTGATGCACATTGGTGCCATAATTAGTGTCCTTATTCATTATAAAACAACTCTTCTGTTTTTTTGTTTTTGCTTTTTAGCTTTTCCTTACCTTTTCACACTTTCTGTTTCAATTTCACGGACGACAAATGCTTCCCAATGCAATTTGTTGTTGATTTTTGAAAGAAAGTTATTTTGTGCACATGCGGCATTACTTTTGAACAACTATTGGGGGCGCCCTTACTATATTTTTTGTCTGCCATTTATTGTAATTTGCATAATAATTGAAAAACATAAACAACCTGAGTACCCGGATGAGAAAATGTCTCAGACAGGTTTGTTTTGAATGACGTCATACCCAGGGTCATCTGTACAGTAAAAATGTCGCAGTACGTCAATTTTCTACAAGGATAGAGCTACGAATTTGTCCGTTTTCTCCAAAATCGGGCTCTGCCTTTCCGAAGAAGCTCGTAGGGGGAAAGTGTAGGTATTGTAGATTTTAGCTGTTGTTTGTATTTTGCATTCGCGGTTTAGTTTAATGTAATTTAAATGTATTTTGTTGGATGTAAACAAAGTTGATTTGTTGGCTTGTTTTGGCTTTTGGTTATTTTTATTTCCCCATCCCAGTCTGTGTAGCATACCACGTAATGACACAGGAGTATGGGTTTGTTTGTTAGTTCGGTTTAGTTAAAACCAGGGAAACATTCATGGAGGGGGGGAGGGGGAGAGCGGAGGAGGGGGAGAGCGGAGGGGGGGGGGAAAGAAATTTGATGATTGTAATGACATGATAATTGTTGGAAATGTAATTATGGGGATCGGAACTGCATCACTCAGTCTGTGCATTCCTTCCTCCATGGTCTGTGTGATTCACAGTCAGACAGACATTCATTGGATTATAGATTGTATGTGTTTTTGTACGGGAAACCATGGAGGTAGAAATAGACCTCCAGGATAACTTTCCGTATGGCGCCATCACTTTTTCACTAATTTTTACAAAAGGGGATATATCAATCAGGTAAATTAGATACTATATTATTTTATTTCGAATGAAAAAGCGGTGGCGCCATACGGAAACTTTTCCGACCTCCATGGGGAAACATAATTGCAGGTTGCATCACCTGACACTTCTCTGCCTAGTCCACAAACTACACAAGTGGCCCTGCTTTATACACGGAGGGGATAACTTTCCGTATGGCGCCACCACTTTTTCACTCATTTTTAAAAAAAGGGATATATCAATCAGGTAAATTAGATACTATATTATTTTATTTCGAATGAAAAAGTGGTGGCGCCATACGGAAACTTTTCCCACGGAGGTATCTACCTCTCTATGCTTATAACATAGTTGGGCTGGGGTCTATACTTAAAGTTGTAGTGGTCTTGATAACACAACTCGCTACTACACTCCATTTTAAGTTCCTTTCGGTATGAGTGCGCAAGAGTTCCGTCTACAGTAGTTACCAGTACCAATTCTTCGACAAGAGCAATATTTAAAAATGAAATTAAAGTCCAACACTTAATAAAAACATAAAATATCTCTTCAAAACTCGTGTGTATTTCACTGTAATGTGAACAGACTATTGGTTGACTTTGTTCTAATATCTTAACCCAATGGCAGTCTTTACCCAGCGCTTGAACCCCGATCCCTCATCACAATGGGTGGAGCAGTGAGCGCCGGGGAAGACAACAATCATCTCGTTGACAATCTCCGAGAAGCCGATTACATCAAGACAGAGCAGGTGGAGAAAGTCTTCCGAGCTGTTGATCGCATCAACTACTACTTAGATGGATATAAAGACAACGCTTACAAGGTTTGTGCACAACTTTGATTCACCCAAATTTTGAGTTGGGAACTTTTACCATTTTGGTTTTTCCCCGACACTTCCAAGACCAAAAGGCTTACAGGGAAACATTGATGTCAAGATTAATCTATGACTATGAAGACAACAAACATTCGCACACTTGAGTTTATTTTCTCTAATAAGAGAGTTTTATCAAAGGTCCTTTTTGTTCACATGACTGGGCCATAAACCATTGTCGACAATCGGCCATGACATGCTAGAACTCCATACTTGCCTATTTTTAATCTGTTTTTCCTTTCATTTCTTAAACTTTTTTTGTAATTACACATCCAACATGGCAAGCCCATAACCTGATAACAGGATAAATAGGACATGATGAAGAAATTATCGGTTTAGATGTGTGAGGAAAACATCCAAATGGGGGAAACCCATGCAAACAGAAACACAGTCACAATAAACGTGCATACTGGACGTCACAAAGGACATCATTATTATCACATTGTGATGTGACAGCCAGCATGCAAGCATGCAGTATTAACAGGGTTATCACTGGGTTAGAGTTTAAATAATTCAATGTACATGATCATGATGACCGTCACCCTTTAATGTTTGGTCACTGATCAGTGCTTGCCCTGTATTTTGTTTCAGGACCTAGCCTGGAAACATGGGAACATACATCTCTCAGCTCCATGCATCTACTCTGAGGTAATGGAAGCATTGAAACTGGAGCCTAACTTGTCCTTTCTAAACATTGGCAGTGGTACAGGCTACCTTAGTACAATGGTTGGACTAGTCTTAGGTGAGTGTTGTTATTTCTGATTTCTATAAATCTTGCTCGTATGAAAGTGAAAGTCGGTCAATGCTCTTCATAAAGTCCTATCAATTTTTCGTATTTCTCTTTTAATATCGGAATTGAGGTGGATTTCCTGTTGGTCCGCTTGACGCAATTGTTTGTGCTTTATTTTATGTTTTAATGTAATTTTTTACTCCACTTGCTTCTTTATTTCACTTTTTTTTCTTAATCAATGCGCTATTCCTGCTTATGTTTGTATTGTGTGATGTGTTTTTGACTGTACAGGGCTTTGAAATAGTGTTAAAGCGCTTTATGAATGCAGTTTTTAAAGTTATATTTTCTTGTTGTTGATAAAGGGGCTTGTTTTAATCGGGTGTTTTTTCTGGTTTTGTTTTTAAAGGGGCACATGGTATTAATCATGGTTTGGAGATCCATTTAGATGTGATTGAGTTTGCCAAGGGTAGACTAGACAACTTTATCAAGGAGTCCTCTTCCTTTGATCAGTATGAACTCTGTGAACCCAAGTTTGTGCAAGGTGAGGAAAGTTTAAAACTTGGTATTTGCATGGCTGAGTTTATTTTTGTTTCAAGTTGATACTGGGCATGACCATCAGGTTTGAATACAAGACATTTATATAGCGCATAATACAGAAGCCTCTACTATGCACAAAATACCACGATAGGCTGAGTGGTTGAAGTGTCAAGACCGGGACTTTGGTTGAAGTGTCAAGACCGGGACTTGAACTCAGACTCTAAGGCATTTCATCATTAATAAATGAATGATAAAATGAATAATAACTCTTGTTAAAATCCAAAGAATATGGTTTCCATTTGTTAGTGGTTATTCCTTTGAGCTGTTGACATTCACTTTGCAGGTAATGGTCTACTGCTGTGTTCTGGGTGCCGTACCTATGACAGGGTTTACTGTGGTGCTGCCTGCCCAGCTGAGCATGAAAACTACATGAAGAATCTCCTGAAGGTGGGCGGGGTACTAGTCATGCCGCTCGAAGATCAGGTAAATCTGCAACCAAATCATAATCAAAGTTGATAACCTGCTTATATTGAATTGCGTTTTTTTTGCGGTTGATGATCCATTTCTAGCAAGGTTTTGGGTTCGAATCCCACCCAAGTAATTTGCCTGCGTGTTTTTTTTACAGAACTCGGGGGGAAATGTACTGAGAATACATAGCTTAATATATATTGGTGTGAGGGTTAAAACAAATTTATATACTTCATCTCGATGCAAAACTAACATCTATCAGTTCCTTTTTTGGACCAAGACTGACAACTGGCACCTTGATTAAAGATATTGACTAAATAGGAAAACCGCCAACACGGGGCCAGATAGCTCAGTTGGTATAGCGCAGGCACGGTAACCCCACGGTTGTTGATTCAAATCTCGCTCTAGTAAATTTTTCTTTGTTCAACCCCAACTCATCAGTCTCCCTTGTAGTTTATAACTTGACATATGCATTCAAAGTACGTGTTACTGGCCATGCTTAAAACAGCTGCACAGATGAAAATTTATACCAATGAAAAACAAAAATTCTTCTTCTTTTCTGCCAACAGCTAAAGCAGATCACACGCATCGGTCAGAGCCAATGGGATAGCAAGAATATTCTGCCAGTGTCGTTTGCTCCCCTCATTCTCCCATCTATGACAGAGGGACAAAGCTTCTCAACTGTGGAACTACGTGAGTTTTTCTTTTTTGTCTGAAATTTTTTGCAGGATTTTAGAAATGTTGCCCTAAGCACCCTATCCACATCCAAGTGTGGCTATTCATATTTTTAACGGCAGCCAGTAACTTTTTCTCTTGTTCTTTCTTGTTGTCTTTTATAAAGTAAATTTTTGGATATGCCCTTGTGTAAATACAGTTTTAAGTTTCATAGTGTAAATATGGTTTTACTTTAGCAACATATTTTTTGATGTTATTAGCATGTTTGACAAAGCAAATTTCCATTTTTTGGACAATAGACATTGAAGCGAACTAAATTGAATTGAATGTTTTGTTGGATTCAGATGGTTTGCAGTGGAGAACATATTTGATGGGATAAGACATACCACCATAATCATAGTTCAACAATTTGGGTATTTAGTGTTGGACTGAGGACTGCACTTGTAAACTGATTTGGCTTTGGATTTGGATTTCTACTCTTTATTTTTTACATCTTTTTTTCTTTTCTTTTCCTGCACACAGCTGAAGTCAACTCAAAATCTCTACAAGACCTCTCTCGCATCAAAATCCGCAAAATCATCCGGGACATTGTCAACGTGGAGCACCCTCCAACTCAGAGCGGTAAACGGCAGCCGCGTAAGCCTCCACCACGTCGCATGCCGAACTGCATCATGATACGCAATGTCAGCAACATGCTGGAACTCGCTGGAGAGCTGATGAGCGACTACGACTACGATAGCGATGAGATCTTAGAGGAGGAAGAAGAGGAAGATAAAGAGGAGGAGCAGAAGGAAGAAGAGGGCGAAGACTGGAAGAAACAGGACTTTGAGACAGACGATTCTGAGAGAGGAGAAAGACATGGAAGTGGTGACGGAGATTCCAAAGCGAAGGAGAAAAATGGGAGACGCGGAAGCCATAACGGTCGACAGAGACACCAGAGAGGTCCCGGCTACTCGCCGTCCACGTCTCGTCCAGGTAGGTATGTGGTGGAGTTCAGTCACCACCCACCGGAGAGTAACGTCGAGGACAACCCGCAAGAGCGGGAATCCCCAACGCCGCAGCCTGATGAGCAGCGGAAGACCACTATGGAGGAATGTCTAAGCGAAGCTTTTGAATTTGCCCGAAGTCTAAAGCGGGCATATGACAACGGGCCCCCGCAGGACAGAAAGCGAGTCAACGATGGACAGAGCGAGTGTGAGTCGATGGAAGAGATACAGGGTGCTTGCGCTGATGATCCTTTGTACTCGATGAATGAATTGGCAGACTTTGACAAAGACCCTCACTCATCGCCGGCTCCGCCATCATCCCAAAAGGAGATGAAAAATAAAACGGCGCAAGAGGAAGTGAGGAAGTCAACACCGGATAATGGTCTGGCAAAACAGCAAGGTAACATTTCTCCAATGATACATACCCCACCCGAACACGACAATGGAGACGCCAGCAATGCAAAGTCCGTAATGGAGGACACCTGGAGGCGGTCCCGAAGCCCGCCTCCTGTCGATAGCAGACCCTCCCAGATGCGACACTCTTACCCTCTCCGAAGCCGCGACCATCACGCACGCGGAGAGGAGAGTGGTAACTCTAGCGACAGCTCTCAAACATCCTCCAGCGGGGTGTCTGATGACATGATCTTTGATCACCTGAAGCGTAAGAAGCGTCTGGGAAAACAGAGAAAGAAGGCTGCAGCTCCGCTGCCGTCAGGTCCAAACTACTTGAGGGAGAAAATAGTCCAGCTTCCTCTACCCCAGTCACTCATCTCGTATCTCCTATACCACCGTGAGATATGAAGTCAGAACTTTTGCCAAAATGACTGGGAAAAAAAGTTCATTTGAGAGAAAAAATCTCACCACTTGCAGTTTGAAATGTTCCATAAGAAGGTACTGAAAATCGCCGTAGCTTAACTTTCAAACCTAACAACTTAATTTATATCGCCATATGTAAAGTTTACATTAAACAATGTGGTACAGACTTTGGTATTGAACCATTTAAATTTGAATTTACTTGTATATACAACTAAAAGGATAAGATTTATATTGTTATGGAATGGTTGTGATGTTAATTTAAAAATGAGCTTTACTTTAGAAGACAGACAGTTGAAGTACAAAATTGTTCTACATGTATAACATAATTTATTTTCTGCTTAATTCTGTTTTGTGGTGTTACTTGACCGTGTTAGGGAAAAATAATTACGAGGAAGTAATTTAGAGGTTGGTTGTGGTTGTTTTTTTTGTATATATGAAACTCTAGGAGTAATAGGGTTTAAATGATTTGAGAAGTGTTGAGGTTTTGTAGTTGTTTTTTTTAATCTGGCAGCCATCTTGAATTGCTGAGGAACAACTCTTTGGTCTTTGAGGAAAAAACCACGAATAAACCGAAACGAAAACTTAGAATGATATTGACTATAGAAGGAGATTTCTCCAAAAGACAGTGTACAAAGCATATATTCAACTCATTTGTCTAAAATTTAAACAATCGTACTCTGTAATAAATGAAGACTTTTGTGCATTCAAAAGTTTTTTAGCAAGTGTAAATGCATTCTGTATATTTCCTCTGAAAATGCAACAGCGCAACAAAAACAAAGAAAAAGTATCTGAATTCTATGGTGTTGAATTGCTTATCATTCTGTGACAGTGGCTTTGGAAATATTTTTCTTGAGTGGTTAAGAGTTTTATACATTGTCAATGTTTTAAAGGTGTTCTACAGGATTGGTGTAAGGATACAAACTGTTGTTTAATTGTAGTCTGTAGGCTTAATGGTTATGAAGTTTATATTTGAACTATTTTGGTGGAATACTTCCCTCTGAAATGAAGTCATATTTGAGAAAAACTGTATTTCAAAAACTTACAAAAACACATCAGCTGATTTGGGTTGTTACAACCAAAATTAAGATCATTGTGTTGACATGCTGAAAACTGTGCATGGTTTTTCTCTATTTTCTCCTTGCTCACAACAAATTAAGGTTTGTTGTTTTTGTTTTATATATAAATGTGGCTGATCACACAAAATATGAACACTATCTGCGGCTACTTTGTCAACTCTACTAACCCTGTATAACACCTTAAAGGATAATGCAGAATTTCCTGTAAAATTCAAAATATGCGAAACAATGGAACCATTATCAAAATGTTGTAAAAAAAACCAGGAGTCGTGATTAAATAAATATATATGTAACTAAAGTTAACAAAGCTCACTGAAAGACCATGCAACTTGTTTATTTTGTTTTGCAATTATGTTGTTTTCTTAGGGCAGGTTGGGGGAATAGTGGCTTTAATAAACTGCCTTTGATGATATAAGCATGGAACTTGGCAAACAGTCAGAGTATGCCAGAAAGATATGAAAAAGATTCTTGGCTGTAGGGCCACTAGACTTTGTTCTTTGACATTACTTTTTTTGTTTTGCCTTAAAGCCAAATATCTTTCTCGTGACATATTTTGACTGTTAGCCAAATTCCATGCATTGATCATCCCACCACCTTCCTGCGGTACTATTTATTTACAACACACTTAGATGTTTATTGGCTTTATATTCTTCTTTAGATTGTTCCCTTTAAAAAATAGAAAGATCTTCCTGAATATTTCCTACAGAAGTTTAAAGTGAAGACCAGAGTTTCCATTTTTCTCAAAGAAAATGAATAGAGCGGGATTTGAACCAATGATCCCTTGGTTAAGCATGCCGGCGCTCTACCGACAGCTACCTAGCCTTATGCTGGTGTTCTTCCGAGTCAATGTTTCTTTGTTCAACACCAAATCCCTCTTCTACCAACAGGCATGGTATCAAAGCAATACCATCAAAGATGCACAACCGAGCAATTTTAAGTTAGAAGTTGGAAAAGAAAGTGGCAAAATAACTCTAGAAATTAAAGGTCTAACATAGAATTGGTATTTGTACAAAAATGATAAAAACTCAAACTAGACTGAAAGCTCACTGAAAATTAAGTTCATGTCAGCACCAGTCTCCCATAGAAATATTTATGTCTGAAACGCTGTCAAGATGTAGAAAATTTAACTTGAAGATTCAAACTTTAGTTTCTGTCATAATAACCGAAGTTAAAAACAATGTATTTGAGAGCTTAAAACTGCATGGTTTTTCAAAATTTGTCCCCTGACTCTGATAACAAATTGAGCCAAGATTATCAGAGATAATGTGTGTCTATGTAGGTGTTGAGTGACATTAAGCTAGAACATTGATCTATCAAGTTTACCAATCCTGTTGGCCTTTAACTTTTTCTTGACCTCTGCCTGAGGTTTTGGCTTTTGTTCATTTATTGCCAGGAAATGTAACTAGTTTACAACTTGTATCGCAAATGTAACATTGTAATCCTAACCTTTTTCCTGGTTGGTGAGAGTTGCACATGGCCTTAACTGTATTGAAACTTGTGTACATATTAAAGAAACTTGCGTAAAATAACTTTGAAGGAAGAAGAAGTGACAATGATACCC
Source organism: Asterias amurensis (assembly GCF_032118995.1). Classification (NCBI taxonomy): domain Eukaryota; kingdom Metazoa; phylum Echinodermata; class Asteroidea; order Forcipulatida; family Asteriidae; genus Asterias; species Asterias amurensis. The sequence continues at coordinate 4,889,001 of NC_092667.1, read as the reverse complement.
CTGGAACTTAACAGGAACATTTAAAGGCAAAGTGTACCTTTGGTTTTGGCAACAGTTCAATTTATTTTAATCGTGTATAAATGTAATATACAATGAAACTAACCTGTGAAATAATTTCAAAAGGTGATAGCCCATAATCTGGAGCAGTTTTGTCCTCAAACAGGAAGAATAATCCGTAATTGGAATATAGAAACTGAGAAGTATTTCATGCAGGAACAGTTCTCAGTTGTCTCTCTCTAAAACGATAAACATTGTCACCAGCTGAAGTGCTTCAAGTAACTATAAATACTAAATAGTAAACTTGCAAGTACAAATAGTAAACTTGCAAGTACAACCATGTATAGTATCTCTTTTGAGGGAGTGTTTGCTCTGAAAAGAGCCGGTGTGGTCTCGACATTTCAAACAGTATACTCTGCTCGTCTCTGGAGTATTTACCTAAGGTATATCTCCCTTTAAGTGAACTACATATACCTAAAATAAACTTCAAACACATATAGTTTGTGTTCCAGTAGTTCTATAACTCAAGATATTGGTTTATTTGTCAGGGCAAATGAAACTAGTTGATTTATTTGTTATTATGGTCGCGGATTTTTTGATTTACAGTATTTGTTGTCCTCTTCAAAATTGATGGTGTACTCCTATAATATGATTTTGTATATTTTTCTTGAAAGATTTGTAACAATTGATAATTGCTTGATATGTGTTGATATAAGTTATAAATGACAAATGTTGAATAATATAAAAATTGTTGAGTAATTGGTTAACAGCATGGCAGAGATTTTGTCATTTTTAATTATCATAGTATTAGTACAGTATCAAGTCGTCAGCTGTGCTTTAAGGTCCTTAATTGAAATTTCATACTCGGAATAACCAAAAGGTTGTTAAGTAAAAAAAACATTAATTTTATTATTTAATGAATCAAAATCAAAAGTATGTTTTTTGTAGAAACTGAATGGTGGTTTTTTTGCCAACAATTACTTTGGAGACCACTCTTGACCAATAAACTCCATTTACCAGAAGCTCCAAAATATGTACATACAATTTGATGAAATCCTTACAAACTGCACTAACAACCCTATAGTTTTGAGCCAAAGAGGTACCTCTCCCAACTTATGGTAAACCTACAGTTTTATTTACCCCCAATTCACTCTCCTTTAGAAATAGAGTACAGAGAATGCTGAGATTAATTGTTGTATCTCTAGCTGTCTACATGTAATGACCTCTGATCATTAACACTTTTTGAAAAGCGGCAACAAAATAAACAAGTTAAAGGAACACACAATTTGTTTTCAAATTTTTTGATAAAACGTTGATATTGATTGAGAGTCGATACAAAAAAGGGAGACTGCAAAACAGCTCATTAGTTCACATCCCACTCTAGCAAATCCCTTCTCTTATTGATGGCCCTACAACAAATGGGACCTAAAGCTATACATCCTTTCCGAAAGACGAAGCATGCAATAATGGTAAATTAAGTGTACTACTTATGGAGATAAGTGTCATGAATGGGATTCGAACTCCACACTCTGCTGATCAGAAACACAGAGCTTGAGTCCAGTGCAAGGCCACGACCCAGGTCGCAATCTATACGGTACTAGGTAATAAGCTTACCTAGAAAAAATGCATAAAATGTACATGGGGTGGCTGTGCTGTTAAAATTCCACAGGAATTTGCGCTGTAGTGTTACAGGATTTTTTAGCGCGAGTCGCTGTCAAAAGAGCAGTCATTGCAAAGGCGCACTCCAAGTTTATGGACTCTGTATTTTACACCAGGCTCCAAGTTTCTCCAAATAACACTATAACTTGATGTGTTTTGACGTTTAAACTGTGCCAGATCTGTTAAAAATAAGTCCTGTCTTGCTGGATAAGAGATGCTGTAATAAATTATACTTCGCTGACTCTATTTATTGATGTGTACAAGTCTTTATTATTGGGGGGTGGGTTATCCGGCAGCTGAATGGTCAAGGCCTAATAAAGGCTGTCCGAGGACATCTTGTTTCGTGGTCCAAGAACTTGCAATGACAGGGTTGTGGGTTCGAATCCTACCAAGCTAAGTGCTGATATCACAATGACTACATGTACAATTGGTCTAGTTATTGTATCACAATTTCTTGATTTGTGCAATAATCATAAATGTAGGTTTAACCAATGTTTGTATAAGAGATTGGCTGTTGCCAGCTTATTGATATTGATCAAGATTGGTTTCATCTGGTCTAAACAAATAAACGACATCTTGGTTCTACCATGGTTCTACCCAGTAAAGTTGACAGGTTCTTGAATCAAGCTAACCACAGACTAAAGGATCAGCGCGAAGGTTTGATCCAGTCTATGCAGTAAAGTGAGTGAGCAAGTGGGGTTAGAAAGTGGAGCAAAAAGCTGTTTTGGTATTTGCCTTTTGCAATTGTTTTAACTCACCAGTGCAGAGGTGTTTGGCTGCATATCTGTGACTGGGATGGTCAGGATGTAGCGTCAATGTTGTGCTGATAGATCATGGACAGAAAGGAAACACACTTGCAATGAATTAGCCAATCCATCGAACAGGAGGGAGTATCTAGAACACACTGCCTTATGGACCCATAGTTGCTCCATTGTTCCCTTTTCTGAAATTATCTTTGAGGTGGTGTGCTTAAAGAACACAAGGACTGGCTTCAGTTTATCAAAGTCAGCAAACACAAGACACAGGCTTCAAAATGTAGCATGAGTAGCACCTTGAACACTATTCTGCCAACTGCCACACTTCAGTGAGCACCACACCCCCAGTGAGCACCACCCCCCAGACACACCTCAATGGGCACCTCGTGTACACTCTCCTGTGGATATTCTGTTGTCTACACTTCAGAAGAATCACATTCTTGAAAACATTTTGCAGATTGGAATAAAAAAAACCATGAGGTAAGATACTTGTAATTTATTTCTAAGGACTCCATCTCTTGAAAAATGAATGCACCACAAAACCGATTTTAATCTTATGTAGCTATTTTCTGGTAATCCTGGTCTTTCCAAAGCAGGAAACTCATTATAAACACAGAATAAAAAAACAAAGATGTCTTGGTTCTGAAAGTTTTATTTCACTGACAAGTAGTACACATAAACACATTGTGTAAACATTTAGTACATTTTGGAAAAAAAGAAAGGAACAGATGAGATTACAATTAAGAGTTAATTCTACTGGAAAAGTTCTACATTACACTTTTATCTACAAGTTTATTGTTTGTTTTGCATCAAGTATTTCTATTTAGGAAGGCTGGAATAAAAATTAACAGTTTCTCAAGTCTTTCTTTTCCTTAACTGTTTCGCAATATTGTTTAAAGTTTGAATGACTTTTGACTGTATGTGTTACGAATGCAGACTGTTTGGTGAGCAATAGAAAAAAAGGGCAAAGTAATTGTGGTAAATTTAAGTTTGAGTGTATTGGATTGACAGTTTTAGCTAGACCTCCGCCTGCCTTTCAACTTTCCCCATTGAGCTAAAAAAAAGAAAAAAGAAGAGGAAATGGGCGATCACACTCAACTCTTTTACAGTGTTTTTCAGTTTAAGGTTTCAGTTGCATGTCCGAGATTGACAGTGTCACAAAGGCCTGATTGCTGTTGCTGTTGCTGCTGGAAGTCAATGAAGGTATTGTGTGAACTCTTAAGTGTTTGTTTCAATGAGAAATACTTTTTCTTTCTTAAGTGCCGGTAAAGTATCCACAAACAAGATTGCAAGAAAACCTTTTTTGAGACAATTATTTCGGAGGTTTGCTTAGCTTCCAATCAAAAGTTACCACTTTTTTTTGTAATGATGGAGGGTTTTTGATAATAACAACAAATAGATGTAATCCTTTATTAAGTGACCCATTGCAAAGAGGGACTGATATTCATGTTGAGATTCACCACTAAATACATTTTATTGCCAATAATTTGGTGTCACACAATGAAGAGAAAAACAAAGTTGTTGTCACCCGAGGACCAATCAGGGTTTATATCCCAATTGGGGAAAATTATCCCGATTGGAGTGAAGATTTATCCTGACTGAGATAAAGCATACTACCACTTGGAGCAAAGCATATCCCAATTGGGAAAAAGTATACCCAAGTAAAGTATTACCACTTGGAGCAAAGCATATCCCAATTGGGAGAAGTATACCCTAAGTAAAGTGTTACCAGTTGGAATAAAGGTTATCCCAATTTGGGTAAGTATACCCCAATTGGAGTAAATGCTGATTCTAATTAGAGTAAAGGTTTGTCCTGATTAACAAGGCCCTGGTTTAAGAGCTTTCCAAGTGCTGTGTTATTGCACCCTGTTTTTTTTGTCCATCTAAAAACAGTACACCTCATTTGAACCAAAATAAGCTCCGCCCTAATTTCATTGGTTGCTCCTTTTTTGGAGAAAAAGAAGGCTATACAGGCAGTAGGTATAGTATGCATATCAGTGTCTCTGTGCATATCTGAAAGTTGAAAAAAAAACTAAGCCAGGGTTTATAACCCAGAACAAAATTGGCATTTTGCACAAAGAAACAGTCACATCGCAGCCATTTTGATTTCTTGCATATTTGTCCACATGTATCCAAATTGAGGCTTGAATGAGATTAGGCTGGTTCCTTGTTTATTTAGAAGTGTATTGAATGGAAGAGAATTTGGTGCTAAACGAGACTGGTGCTTTTTTCAAACTACATTCGTTTCCTTGGTCAATTTTTACCCAATGAGAGGGGCAACATGGATGCTCTTTCTTCAAACTTCATTTCATTGCCCCATCTTGCCTCGTGGAGGGGCAACATGGATGCTTTTTCCTCAAACTACCTTCGCTTCATTTTCCCTTTCTGCCTCATGGAGAGGCAAAAATATTGGTACTTTTCCTTCAAACTACATGCATTTCATTGATCATTTTGCCCAATGGAGGGGCAACATGGATGCTTTAAAAGTCTATTGCTTCACACGAGTATAGTCAGACTATCCTCAACTAAAAAATGCACAGCACGTTTTCTTTAATCCTTCTCGTTAAAGATGAATACACCCGCTGTTTCTAGAACAACAAAAATAAAAAATAAACGACATCAACAATGACAAAAGTCACATTTTCAGATTTGAAGATTCTGCTAAACATTGAACCATTTCTTCCAACTGCAGGAAACTGTTTGAGTTTCCCAAAGTATCTAAAGGCACCGTCTATCTTAGCTTGAAACTAAAACTCAACTTCTTATGATTCTGTCAAATATAAATTAAGCTACACTTAATAGATGTACATGGAATTTATTATAAAAAAAGTAGTAGTGTTGTTTACTCTCGTACTTGTATTCAAACTAAAACACATTTTTTTCACGGAGACATCGTTAAAAGGTACAATTAATCTTACGACAAACATCAATATTAAGTTCGCTAATTAAAGTATTTAAATTAGTATAGCTGTAATTTGGTTTTAAAACCCTCGTCTCTCATCTGGCACTCGGTCACTCACAAAGAATCTAATGCACTTGCTCTGTCACGCCAAATCTCACACGCTCATGTAGTTTCTCACTTGCTCGTTCACACACTTTTTCATACTTACGCACTTGTTCACTCGCACGGATTCTCACGCACTTTTCTCAACTCTCACTCTGTATACCATCCGTTCTATCCCACTCTCGTCAATAAATAAGTTTTGCAGTTAGGATGCGTTTACCACATGCCACAGCACAGAAAAATAAGGGGAATTATTGCACGATCCCTACAAAAGAAAAACTTTTAAACTCGTAGCATATACATACATTGACATGGTTTTTTAAACTACAGTAGTTCATATGTACAGAGAGCATCCCGTCTGTTTCTAGTAATTGCTATCAATTTTTTATTTTAAATATCTACTGAGCATGTCCAGTGCTCTTTGACCTCTTTTATAGAAAACAATACGCTGATATCCCGCCAGGCTGCGTCTGAATTAGCCGCTTCGCCAATGGCTCTGGCTAACACAAAAGCCGAAGACCACTGCCAAAAAGGGCTGTTTAGATGCAGCCTTAAATTCAGCCTTTTTCTTGCCTTCTTTCATCTGTCTACAGAAAAATAAACACAACTTCTTCCTTTTTTCCTCCCTTGGCAACGGTCTTGTTGAGTTGACCAATACCAGCCTGTTTTAAATAAGACAGACTTAACTTTTTAACAGTACATCAGATCTGATTGGCCGAGTGTCATACCACACCCAGATATGCAAATTAGGGATTTGACCTTTGTGCATCCCCAAAATTCATTTTACTTCTATGGAGCAGGAATATAACGCTGAGATTTGTATCGGACAATAAATTATTGTATATAGTACTGTCTGTACGTTTCATGATTTACCATACACGAGGGCCAACAAAATAAAATAAAAATTGAAGCTGTTCAAATGAATTGAATTAATTGGCTTTGTTTTGGTCTGAGCCCTTAGGGTCTTCCGTTAAAAAAAAGTATAATAATTAAATGGCAAATACAGTCACAACCCCAAAAACGAGTAGCTCATTCCAAGATATGTCCCTACAGTGACAAACGTCTTCCCAGAATAAAAAAGAAATAAATAAAAATTGTAAAAAACTGTGGGAAAATTTTATTTTTTGGCAATTTCATAATTTAAAGAGGGCCATTTGATCATGATCATACAGGCCTTTGGATGTACATGGAACTATGAACGCACGCTCTCTTCATAGTAAATGCGCGTGAGCAATTCCATGTACAGCCCAGACCTGTTTTGACCCCGACGATTTTAAGCCCCTTATAATGGACAGCGAACAACACCAGACTGTTCCGTGTACTACATGAACCCCCTCCCTCCCTTATAGACCTTTATCACGCAGTCACCATCTTGGTAATGTTCCCCGTTTCCAATAACAATAATAAATGCTAACGCATGGCACCAGACTATTATTTCGTCCAGCCTCAGTTTAGTTACAATGAGTTGGAATGGGGTAATATCAAGATGACCACACCGTGATAAAGGTCTATAGGTCGCTAGAAAAACTTCCAAAACAAAAATGAAAATTTCATTATATACAAGCACACAATCCCTTACTGGACGTTTACATACAAATGATCGCGGAATATTTTCACAATTTCGTTCGTATAAAAATAATTCAAACTTAACAAAAAACAAAGATCCCATGAAGGTAGTTATCTGCATACATATTTAAACTGCATCAGATTTCAATTATTATTATCAATATTTGTATAAATAAAACCATTACAGTGACTTATTTTGATTAGCCAAGTATAACCCATATCTACCCGACTGGTCAAAGTACATAAACACTGTTCCTACCTGAGCCACAGCCATTCCACAGACTTTCTGGCAGGCAAGATACTGCACTGGTCACTTCTAACCTTTTGTTCTTCTACGGGTTTTCCCAACATGAGGCACAGTGTGCTCTTCGGAAGTCCAGTGGCTATTCAGAAATGGGTTGAAGGCTGGTTTCTGTTACGTGTGCATTATTGAAAATAAGGAAAGGTCGTCATTGACTATGAAGATATTGAACAATCGACTTGATCTAAAGATGAGAAAACACCACCGAAATAGAAACTATTTCTCAAGATAATTTAGTCAAGTACTATTTTGAAAACCACCTCATAATGCATTTTAAACAAAACACTACCCGAACACAACAGCAATACCATTAATAATGGAAGGGTTAAGGGTTTTGGACAATGAAAGACTACAGATACAGCTGATCTGTAAAGAAGAACTAAACTTACAAGACTGTTCTCGCCATCATAACAAACCAAGTACTACTGGTCTTTTCATTGAGATTTTGTTTTTATAAGAAGGGAGGGGTTTGCAAAGCAAGAGGTTTTAAAGAGTTTGGTCTCGCCATGTTTTGGTCTGACTCTCGTTTTATAATTTCTTCATAGCTGTGAGTGATATGACTTTAATAAGCAGGTACACTTTTAAGTATGGCCGACTGTCGTCTGCTTAGTTTTATATACTAGCATCAAGTCTGTTAACAGCCCAGTACTATTTTATGACTGACCAGTACCTGGTTGTCTCAAGAATCCAACACTCTCTCTCCAAGCTGCCTTACAAGTCCTGAGACAACCAGGAGTGGGTATGGACCTTACAGTAGAATTCTTCATCTACGTGGCCGACACAGCAATGTTATTGACAACTGCCGATCCCACCGCTGCCACCGTTGCTGTTGGTTTCACTTTGGCGCTCTCCACACTCTCAAACTCCATCGGGGTACCTTCTTCCTCCGGCGGGGTCTCCGGCCGATCCTCGGCGCCCTTTGTATCCAGAGTCATCAGAAATGCTTCAATGTTTTCCCGGCTCAGCCCAGACCTAGCCGGCTGCGGCAGGGCGGCTGCTGCGGGTGGGACGGGCGAAGCCGCTTGGCTCTGCACATCGGCAAGGTGCTTGATAAGTGTGTTGCGCAGTTCGTCCAGCTGGTGGGTCAGCGTTCGGTGCTTCTCTTCCATGGAGTTGTGCTCTTTCTCAGCGACGTGGAGCTTGCCCTCCATGGAGTAGATCTGTCCACGTAGTTTAATCATCTGCGACTCCATCTGGCAATTGTTGTGCTGGAGTTCACTGATTTCAGAGTCCAGAGCACGGATTTCCTCATCGTTTTCTATTCCTGTCATTAAAAGAGAAAATGCCCAGTTTAAAAAAGTCCTGAGACAACAAGGAAAAGCTACACAAATTTGCTTTCAAAGAGTGGCTGAAATGAGTCGTCGCCTTTTCCAAATCGGCAAGATCATAAACTTTTTTACCTAAATACCAGGCCTGGAATTACACGCAGGACACAGCCTCCATTGCACCTGGTCTTGGCCTTAGTGCCTCTTCAAAAGTCGCCTTTTCAACATGTTCAAATATGAATTTCCAGGTCTGAAATACCACACAATATATGTACAAGTTCTGTAGAAATCAAAGAGTTTTACCTTGTGATGCTTTGACTGAGATAGCAGCGATGTCTTCTCCATTGAGTCTGGCCTTCTTCATGACGCCGGTGGCTCGAGGGCATCCAGAGAGGCTACGATGAGATGAGAAGCTACCGTTACAGTGGCCTGAACCATCACAACCAGGTATTGGACAACTATGTACAGGTAACAACACCAAGCATAGGAGCAGCGGGGGGAGAAGCCAAAGATAAATGCACAGGTTTGGGTCATAGAGGAGGGAATGAGGAGAAAGGCAGTAGGTTTGAAGATGGGTTAGGACATGCAGAATAAGTATGAATTGTGGATGCAAGAGTTGACAATCAAATTATAGGAGTAGGAGATGTTATTTAGGAAGGTAGTGTTGGAAATGTCCAAAAGGGATTTGGTAAAAGATATTGACGCCATTAATGTGGATAAATTGCAGAAGTAGCAACAAGTGCAGAGGAAGGTACATGAAGAAGAAGTATGATGTACAAGTAGAATTTAAATGGAATTCGCAACAGAAATAGGAAGGTAATTAAAATGGTGGCAGAAGAGGGATCATGAATGGAGGGTGAAATGAAGAATAGTTTTGAGACGATTGATAAGGAGCAGAAGTTCAAGCAGAATATGTAGATGAGAATGTGATGAACCAGGGGATGGGGATGGCAGATTGTGAAGTAGCATTAGCAGGAGCATTAAAAGAGAATTAAAATAGTGATGCAGAGGTAATGTTGACAGTGGTGTTTAGTAGTGGCAGAGGTGGGGTCATGAATTGAGGTGACAGAGATAGTTGAACCAGGAAGCGGTTGTTTGTTCAGGAAATTGGAAGGGGATATAAGAATCATCACAGGAGAGGTGTTGAGGGTACAGGAGAGTTGTAGACCAAGGTCGGAACACGGCAACAGGAGAGATGGGGGCAAATCAAAAGAAAACAAAAATAAACATGCAACATCAAGAGCAAAAAAACACCTTAAAAAATAAGACACCAAATATGAATGGTCTCAAAATTCTGCCTTGTTTCTAAAAATGGAGGTTTTTAAAGCACCCTATGCAAAGTGAAAACATTTTTAGTTTAATATGATGCTGTTGTTCTGGTAAGTTTGCCCCAAACTAAAAACTTTCTTAATAGAAACAAGGCAGAAACAGAGACCAAACGATGGGAGACTTTGGACTGCTAGAGGGCAGCAGACAATCTGAGTGAACTACCATTATTTAAGCAGCTCTGAAGCATGCATATCTTTCCAAAGAACACATGGTAAGTCTGCTGCCACCTAGTGTTCAAAAGGTCTCAAAAATAAAATCAACATAGCCAGCCACTGTAGAGGATTACAATAAATGCCCACCATGCAGGAATTACACAGAACAACCCCAACCACATGCAATCATGATCATGAAATAGGTAACAAACTTAATCATACTATGTCATATTCCGTGTATACCTTATGAAACTGGTACTGTTAGGGACCAGACTATTTTTCCTTTTTTAATATAAATATTGCTCATCAAAATTGATAAAACCACAACAAATGTTGCATATTTCAAATTCATATGCTCATCAATGAACAGTGGTAATCAACTTAAACACATCACATGGCATTGATAATGGGTTTTTGTGAAGCAAAAAATTCGTGTGGTTATCAGATTTATTTTTGATCTGAAACTCTGTAAATTGAGGAGGGACGGGGGCTCACTGGGGGAGAGGGCTGACTGGCAGAGGAGGGACTTACCTAGGGGTCTCCATCTTGATGGTCTTGGGTGCGGCTGCAGCCGGCATGCCGGGCGGCTGCTCATTGTTGCTGTACCCATCCCATAGGTACGTCTGGTAGGCCTTGGATGCGAGGGGGCACCCTGAGGCACTGCGGTGTGAGGCGTACTTGCCGGTCAGATGGCCGGACCCGTCACAATTGGGAACTGGACACCTGGAAAAATACAGCCATATTAAGAGTTTAAAGCATCTTCAAGTACCACCTGCAGGTGGGATGGGCGAAATTTGGGGATTTGAACCAACAACCTCCAGATTAATGTGCTGGCACTCCACCAACTAACTCTATTTTGTTAAAATCTTTGTTCGGGGTGCCAGTCGAAAGCCATACAACTGTTTACTGTCATGTAGCCAGGGATCACAACCATGCTTTTGATGATACACCGTGGGAAGGGACAGTCAGGGGATCACCTCAAGGGGATGCAATTTTTTATTTATTACAGATTTCAAATAATAAACCACAAGGGAAATGTACTATTGTGTAATACAAAAGAAGACTGCATGTGTGTTTCTGTGAGATTACCTTCTCAATTCAACCCAACACTACAGCCCTAAATCAGTCAAAATACGATTAAAAAAATTGTATGACTTTGTAGGATTCGAGAATGCGGTCTCAACGATCTGAAACTAGGATCATCATTTCAGGGAACATGTAGAAAAATGCCAGAAAACAACACCTCATGACCAGTCAAAACTCACACCCCAAGTGGTCTGGCTGGCTAGCTAGTTCAGCGTTGAAAAGCAAACCCATTTTATTTGAAAAATCGATTTGTGAAAAAGCTGCCGGACTAGTGAAATGACAAGCTAACTGGACCTGTTGGCCAGTCACTAAACAAATTAGGGCAAACCATTTTAGTAGGATTTGGGAACGTCTCTGGCCAAACAAGGTTACAAATTTCTACCTGAACAATTCTGTTCTCTAATCAACCAACCTGACAAGAGGATCCTCCGGATTCTCCTCGTCTCCTTCAGACTGCCTCTTGATTACTGTCATCATGCTACGTTTCTTGGCACGGGGGCAACCGGACAGGCTGCGATGGGACGTGTAATTGCCTGTGATGTGCCCTGAGCCGTCACACCCTGGTGTTGGGCACCTGTGATGGGAAAATCTGTGTTTAGTTTATCGCATTTGGGGCTTTTTTTTTTATTTTTATTTTTTTTTTTATTTGGGGGTTCATTCCAGAGATTCATAACTGCATCAATATCATATGGAATGCTGTCTTGAGAATAAACAAGTTTCTGTACATTTATAATGTAAAAGGAAACGGAACACAACTGAAACATTTCACGTCTGGTTCTTCTACAATTAAAGATAAAGTCATATTATCGTCATCTTTGTGAGGCACCTGGCAATTAAGAAGACATGCTTGAGCAAGTGCAAAAAAACAGAACTTTGTTTCAAAAAGAGCAGTTTTATCTAGTTGCAAAAAAAAAAATTAAAGAAAAACACCATTGTGTGCTTTCAAATGCCTAAAAAAGTCTTTCTCAGATTCTAATATTTTATTGAGAAATTATCTCTTTCTAAAAAAAAAATACTCTAAAGAGAGACGTTTCTCACAATGTTTTATACTATCAACAGCTCTTCTTTGTTCGTTTCTAAGTAAGTTTTTCTGATAAAAAAAGTATATTTTTTGAGTGTCCAGTACCTTTAAACAAATGGACTGGCTTATTCAAAATGTTGTTTTTTGTTAGTGACGTTCACCAATGATCTTAAATTGATGAGTAGGAGAGTAAGAGACCAAGGATGACAAGTCAGTTTAGGAAGATGTTGATAAGTAATAAAAGGATGATGATAATGTGTTACCAGTGACTGTAAGAAAAGATGAGAGGGTGTTACGCTGCGACGGCCAAAAGAAAAAACGTTTCCGTGAAAAATTCGACAACATTTATTTTCTAATTTCAAAAGTTTCAATGTTTATCTCCTTCAAAGGCAAATATTACTGAACACATAAAGAATTTCAAAAAAAATCAAAAACATGTTTGCAAAAAGTAGTTGATGCCAGTCGTTTCGACAATTACAGGGTCTTTCTCGAGAAAGACTCTAGGGCCAAAATATCAGGCCATGAACTATTCTTTTGCATTGATACTATAGGTGCTTTTGGTTGGTAACAGCCAATTCTATTTTCCAATTCAATGTGTACAACGCAGTCTGAGGTCTGTTCAAGTGTTAAATATAATTTCTTTATAAAGAAAGCCAAATGTGGTATTTGTTTCAAAGTGAAAAAATGTGTAACTAATTTTAAATGTTTGCCTTAAAGATGCTATGTCAGATTTTTTGCCCCAAACATTAAAAAATAGATTTTTTTGAGTGAATGGTATTTCAAAGAGTATCGCCAGCTCTAACGAAAAAAAGTTTAACTTTACTTTTAATGGTCAGAAATCATGACAAAAATTTAAAACGTTTCTTATAAAACACATAAGAATTGGTCACGTGATATATTGTCGTAATTCCGACTCAAACTAATTTTGAGCACTTCATTTCACTGCTACTAATAATTGGCAGACTTTTTCGAGCAATGGCTCAAATGAAAGCTTTTAACTTTCTCGACCCCCATCAAAATACCTATTGAATTTTAAATCAAAATTTCGGGGTCAAATCGGCCAAAAATCTGACATAAAATCTTGAAGACAAAATGTCCTAAAATTTCTTCTTTCACCATCAAAAGGAAATCTATAAAAACAGTAAGCACTGATAAATGTTAGATACCAGATTATATACATCTCCAAAGAGAAGTAGGACAGACAACTGCATTCCAGCTAGCATTTCTAAAGAGATTTTCATGCACACAAGATTTTCCTATTCTTAGCATGGAGTACAAGGCAGTCGTTCCAGAGCACATTCTGTCACAGCCAGAGCTTATTGTAAATAGCCATGCAAATAAAAGCAAAAGAGCCCTCAAGCTAAGGTTCTGTTTGTTACTGGTAAACTTCTGCAACTCCCCCACAAAAATCAATTGATGAAAAAACTACATTATGGGTAAAGAAATGTGATTGATCGTCAGTTTAATGTGCGATAATCACTTTATAGTTGGTGCTGCTTAAGACAACTGAGCTAAGATAATAGAAGAAAGGGGGGGGGGCCTGGACAAGTAGCTTGGAATTACCGAAGCTTCTTGCTTCATCTCTACAGTGGATGACATGGGGTTATACTGTGTCTTAAGCACAACATTTCAAGTTATTTTTTTCATAACAATAATCAGCAGCCGACATGATGCACAGGGTTGCTAATCGTTGACAATTCTCTACCATTCACCTCTTGGTGACAGAACCCATGAAAGTGTCACAACTGGGATTCGAACCCTTCTCTTAATAATGAGTGAAGTTGGTTAGTACATGCACTACACACAATAAAAGATGGGACCTATGGCTGGACATCCCATTTGAAAGGATGAATCAATCACAATTTACTGTCTCAAATAAGGACATGACCAGGATCTGAACCCACACTCTGAAAACACCTGGGGCCGATTTCACAAAGAGCTAAGATTGATCTTAACTGCAAATCAATCGTAGTTGCTATTAGTGAAGTGTGATTTCACAATACAAATCACTATTTTGATACTAAAAATTTGTCTTGCAATGAATTTTAATGCTTTGTGAAATCGGCCCATGAACTATATAAGTCTGTTGGCACGAGGTCACTCAGCCATGAAATGTCCTCAACCGTTGAACGTTGAAAGCATTTCAACTGGTACAAATCCTGCAAACAAAAATCTTTTACATCGAATCTGCTCTCGTGTCAAGTATGAAACGGCTCTTAAACTAAACAGTCAGCTTTTCAGGAAAAACATAAACATCTTAGTAAATGTTTGCCTTTTTGTGAATGTAATTAAGGTGTTATATTCACAATTTTGTAAAAAAAAAAATAGAACAAGAAAGTAGATTCTAAAACTCTACTTCTAGGCTAACTCTACTCATACAGTGGAACAATAATTATAGGTCAACATGCAAAGCAAAATCATAAAATAAAAAATCAATCATTTGATTTCAAACTTGATAGAAAGAAACGGGAAAGGGCCCCAAAATAACTATAACATCTCTAAATTAAAGGGAAGGTACACGTATGGCCTTTTAGTTTCTGTTTAGAAAAAAAATGAATGATAATACTCTTTAAATGCACAGTAAAGCATCCGCTTATGGAATGAATGAATAATTCGTATAATTCCCTACCAATTTTGAAAAAAAATATTCATGTATATGTAGGATAAATTTCAAGAAAAGACAAGATTCAAAGCAATCTTGTGCCAATTTTGTTAGCATGCTCATTTGATATTTTCAAAATTCAGGCATGGAATTAATGCTTGTCGAAGAAATGAAACAGAAAAGAGGACACTTAGGAACAGCGAGACTTTGTACTTTTCATTTAAATGTTGATTTGATTTCAATGGTTTTTATTTCATCTGAATTGTGGCACTATTGAAAATTTGGGTTTAAACTTTGTTTCTTTGCCAATAATGTACCACCCCTTAACCCATAGAGTGTGTTTAAAAAGAAATGCTACCGTGCAAAAACAAACAAACAAAACAAACAAACAAACAAACAGAAAATGAACAAAAATTAACAACACCCCAAACCTCAAGTTTAATCTTTTCCCCTCACAAAAAAATGGTAGAGTCCACTTACTTAAGTTCATGACTGGCCTGGACAATGGCGGATTTATCAGCCATTGGACACCCTGATATGCTGTGCATAAAACCGCAAAAAAAATATAATAAAGAAAAAATTACGATATGAGACAGAAATTTGTATAGGAGCATCATACAAAACCGAAAAGAAAGAAAAAAAACAAGGGGGTTAAAAACGGCCAGGCAAGTACAGAACATCCACTGGCCAATCAAAAGCTGTCGATCAAAAATCTCTCAACCAATCAGTTTAGGTTACAAGCCCGGCATGCAAGGTAAAACATTGCTGGTTTTTGAAGAAGGGGGAAAACAGTGCGACATTTATTGTGTTTAGCATGTTTCTATTTATAGTTGCTTACATAGTAGGCAAATTTGAAACGCCAAGTCAAGGCACTAGGTGTCCCTTCTTTGGGGCAATGAAGGCAATTGGACTTGCCTTAGTACCAGTTGAAATGTTCCAGGCCCGATACTTCACGGAGGCGATTGCCTTCTTGCCCCTTGTCATTGCCTTGGTGCCCCTTGAAATATTCCAATAAAAATTGAAATTTCCCTCATAAAGAAGCCTGTTACGAAGGAATAATCTTGCCCTAACAAGTACAGAAGTATTTGTCCTTGGCAAGGTAACAGACAAGTGTTTTATTTTGTAATGTAAAGAAGACTATGCTGTAAAACTTGGAAGTCTATGAGTTCTACACCATGGATTAGTATCCAGAACTCTTCGTTTATAAAACCAAAATCTGAATGAACACATAACATGAAGGGTAAATTACGCCCACTAAAGTATCAGGCGTGATATTTGGTCGTTGGGGGAAAAAAGTAGGGACAATTTGATTGAGTACCAGGGCTGACCTACACACATGTTGTAGGCTTTAAAGGCAGTGGACACTATTGGTAATTACTCAAAATAATTATGAGCACCAAACCTTACTTGGTAACGAGTAATGGGGAGAGGTTGCTAGTATAAAACAACGGAGAAACGGCTCCCTCTGAAGTAATGTAGTTTTCAAGAAAGAAGTAATTTTCCACGAATTTGATTTTAAGACCTCAGATTTAGAATTTGAGGTCTCGAAATCAAGTATATGAAAGCACACAACTTCGTGTGACAAGAGTGTTTTTTTTTTTCATTATTATCATGCAAATTCAACTCGACGACCGATCAAGCTCAAATTTTCACAGGTTTGTTATTTTTATGCATATGATGCGATACTCCAACTGTGAAGGCTAGTCTTTGTCAATTACTAATATTGTCCAGTGTCTTTAAGAGACTTCTCAGGCTTTTTAATGACAATTTGTTTTCTTCCAAAGGCAAAAAATTGTAAATCAGGTTTTAGTTTGAAGCATATTATGCCTGAACTATGTAGGCCTACCAATTAATCTAAACAAAAGACAAATTGTATTTTTGGCTGCTATTACAAAAATACAGCGAACTGGGCTGAAGGAATGAATGGTATAGCTCTGCACTGCTGAAAAAGAATCTAGAATTTCTTCAAGTTGCTAACCAATTCATCGACAGAGCAAATCTTTCCACCATTTTCAATGATCACAAAAAACTCCACACAATATCAAAATGTCGACATTGCGTACACAGATTGACAGAAGAAGAAATGAAAACAAAGTGCCTTTGTTATGACTACCTTCTATGGGAAGCGTAATTTCCAGTCACATGACCTGATCCGTCGCAGCCGGGGGTTGGACAGCTGAAGATGGGAAGGAGGGCAGTGATGATTATCAACAAGAATAAACAACAACAACAAACAAAATGTAACCAATTCGTCTTTGCAGAATCTCAAAGCGATTCCACTGCATTGGAAATGTTACAAATGTCTCAGAGATTAATACATCTTCTCAGCAGTTATTCAATTGATTTTAATTCCTGGGAGTAAAGTTGATTAGTTATAAATTCACAATGCTTTTAGACTCCTAGTGGAAAAACGTAACGACTGCAATATTGGGAACAGTAAACTTTATTTTATAGCCGAAAATTGAAGATAGGGATAAAAACTTAAAAAGGAAAGCCCAAATTTGAAGGGGTATATATTTCACTGGTTTGTTTTTACATGAAATATTGAGAGCTTGCGTTCTACTGTCTAAAAACAGATCCCAAATTACAATGTGGATATATTTCACTGGTTTGTTTTTACATGAAGCATTTATTGACAGTTTGCCATCTGATGATTGAAATAAAAAGAAAACAGAATAATCCCAATTGCATGAAAACCTGATAAAGTACAATGGACTAAAATTGTTCATATTGATCGATGCGCATGCAGAACTGAAGACAGCTACACAATGTAAAATATAAATGGAGAAATAAAAGAAGGAATGACAGCGAAAAATTACACACTACAACATTTAACGATCTATGCGAAACCCGTAAACCAGAAAAAAAGGGGGAAAAAATCTTTTGATTAAGTGCTGTCAGTGACATTTTCCAGACCATGGGTCTCATGCAGTTTCTTAGTTTGGGGAAAGTGTGGGGAAATTGTCATAAGTGGCGTGTTGTGGCCAGAGCGGTTAAGAGTACTGCACTTGAGCTCTGGTGCTTCTGATCAGCAGAGTGTGGGTTCGAGTCCCGGTCCTGACACTTGTTTCCTGGAGCGAAAATACTTGCTTTGTCCTTCAGATGGGACATAGAGCAGTAGTCCTGTGTACTAGGATTGTAAGTGCATGTAAAAAAACTCAGACATTTTCCATGTAAGAGTTGGTGCTAACCCTGGTGTTTCTGTTTCACATAGCAAGCACCCTTATTTACAAGCTTCCTCAGGCTTGCCAACTACATTGATTAATTTCTGTAATGAGGCAGCATTGCTTTCATTACCAGAAATATATACACAATAAAATAACACATGTATAAAATCACTTTTGATTTGTTTAAATGCGCAAAAATAGAATAGCCTCTGCAAGCCTGGAATTTCATAGGAGGGCAAGGCCATTTTCATTTTGCAAAGTGCACTTCTAGTAGAATATCTTGAGGTCTACGGGTAACTTTTGAAGGGGCACCAAGGCCATGATCAGGGCAACAGAGGCCACTAACATGGACTTCCAGACCTGCCTCTTTCTCTTTTTGAGTGTGTGTATGATAGACTTTGTCAATACATGGTCTGTTCAAGATTGTGGTTTGCCCTGAAATTAACAGCGGGACAAATTCTCGGCCTCCTGGTTGACGCCAAGGTTTTATAACAATTCAATAATCAATGGCCAAAAGCATTAACTCTGACCTTGGTCTGATCAGATCAATGACTATGTAGAAAACAGAAATAGAAACAATGACAGATACCAGAACCACATTTTACCACCATTAACCAATCATGCATTCTAAAACTGAGAAGCCATGTACCCCTTAACTTGTGCTTAAAAAGAATCTATCTACTTTGTGATTAAAAGTGACTCCCTCGTTTACAGACTTTTATCCTCCTGGATGGCACCATCCTCACAAAGCTGGTTGAGTATAAAAGCTGCATACTGATTATTTTTTCCACTAAATTATGAGCATGTTCGTTTTTGCCCTTTAACCTTGATTTGTTAGGTTGCTTTGCTAGATTATAAAACAGTAGATAAAATTCCACCATGATAAAAGTATATTCACACCCAGCTTGACTCAGTGGTCTTTTCTACTTAAAATATGAAGTTACAATAAAAACATTATTTTTTTGGCTGCCTCTTGCTTGTCTAGGGCCCCTTCGGCTGGGCATACTAAGTATGAGAGACTTTCTCCAAAATGTACAATGTACTTGCGCACAGTTTATAGTAACTTTCTTCGCATGTTTGAATTATATGATCATTGTGCACTTTTGATATTGAGACCTCTGCAGAATTGATTTTGTTGGTTGACTTTCATGAGTAATATATCTTGAACTAGAAGTTCACGTTAAAAAAATAACATAGACACACTGAGAAAAATTGTAGACCGATACAATGTATACCAAGTACATAATTATACATGACACAGAGTTTACGTTTACATTTAATAATCATCATGCAGGTTGAACTGTCACCATACAAGTACCGTACAAGTATTACACCAACACAAAATATGATACAGCATGCATTAAATGTGGCCACTTGAGGAGGCCATTCGGTGGCAGCAGTGGGATTGCACCTACCTCAGATGCTCGCGCTTTCCGTCGAGTGTTCCTTTGATTTTGCGGGGCTTATTAAATTGCATGAACGCACCACTGAGGGTGGTTTTTATACAATCCGAGCGAGACGGCGGGGAGGTTGTTGGGAAGGAGGCGGGGTTTGGATAGGAAAGAAGTGAATTGAAAAGATGCAAAATGAAGTAAGGTTAGTAATTTAGATTGGTATCTTAAAAGCTCAGTTAATAACAAGTTAATCTAATTCATTAATAGTGAATTTTTTTTTATAAACTATGGATGAGTTTTGAGAGAAAGTAAAACACTTCTAACAGGTGTTTCAGAAATTTTCTATGCACCTGTGGATGCGTTATTAAAATAGTACAAAAAAGGCAGACTTTTCAGTTTGTCATTTAAGTTCTACCTTCCCATTCAGGAGTATCTACAATCACAGTCAGAATACTAATGTCAGAAAATGAATTTAAAAATTCAAATGTATGTCGTTTCTTTGCATGAAGAAAAGGACGAGGCCACTTATTTTTGCATTTTGGAAAGTTCTTTCTTTTAAGAGGTAGGGTCATACTTCACCAATGACCACGAAAACAAATTGTGCAATCCTTAATTGAATGCTAACTTGCTATAAAGCCAGGGGAATAGTCGAGGTCTTCTAATGATAGTTTTCTGGACTTTGACTGCATTTCAGAAGGAAGTATTTCTCTGGGAAACTTGTTCTGGTATAAACTTTATAATCAGTTTGTTTTCAGATTAAGAGTAACTTGATGATATAGTTGTCTTTGAAGTTGGTGCTATATGAAGTGCAAGTATTCTGACTGTGATCGTAGCCCTGACGATGAACATAATCAATGCTTCATTGGTGATGTTTAGGGTTTACAGTTAAACGTGCAATGGCTGTCTATCTCAATATGACTACATGGAGGAAAGGTGTTAGAAATGTGGACTATTTTCGTTATATCTCATATTCAATGCGTAGTTGGTGAGTTTACAATTAATCTTGCAATGTCGGTCTTGCATCAATTTGAGTAAGACTACATGGAGGAGAGTTGTTAGAAATGTGGGCTACTTTTGTTAAATCTCATTTTCTTAAGATGCATGCAAGAAAAGAATTATGGGGTTAGGGTTTTAATAATGAGAAGAAATGAAGTCATCTGATTACCTTGGATCATCGTAATCTGGATTATTGGTTTTCAACATGGCTGCCACGGTGATCGACGACGTAGTTGTAGGCGTAGGGTTCGTGGGGAAACAGGAGACCACGCTCGTGGGTGCTTTAGTGACTTTGACCTGATGCTGTTTCCCCATGGTTGAGAAGTCCATTGGTTGCTCCCCGTAGTTCCTAGGAATCTGTAAGATCGTCGGTGCTGAGGTGATGAACGACGGGACCGGGTTCTGCACCCCAGGTTGCGGGACGCTTAGCTGTATCAACCCCGACGCTGCTGATTGTACTGAGGAGGGGGAAGGTGTCGAGTGAGACGTCACACTCGCTGTATCACCCCCTTTGTTGGACTTCATGCTGAGGTCCAACGTACCGTTACAGTCCATTTTGACAGTCTCGATGGGTCGCTGTATTTGTGTTGGAGGGGTGGCTACCGGTTGGTGATGGTGATGGGCAGCTAGGTGAGGTTGCATCTGCATTGGGATTGTGAGCTGCGTCGGGGCTAGCTGCGGTGTCTTTATAGAGAGATTGAGGGCAGTGGCAGCCATCCTGGCAGCTGTTGGGTCGATGGTGCAGTCGCCGGTGTCGTAGTCTCCAGGATGCATCTTCTTCCTGAGCGGGGAGCTCAGGTCGCTAGCTGTGATGATCTTGGGGGCAATGCGTTTGTGGCCGGTGGTGAAGGAAGCCTTGGGGTCAAAGGGCAGGAGGGCTTCTGGCTTGCCGAATCTAGGGTCACCTGGTCGGGTTGTAGAGTTGACAAAGGACTGGTACCCACTACTTTGTAGATCCATCTGCTTCACGTAACATACTGGTCTGTAATAAATGGGACCAGGGAAAAAGGAAAACTTTAACTTGGGAAAAAACAAATTCAGTACACTTCCCTAACAATTCTCCAACAAGGAAAAGCAGCCGTTAGAAGTCAACAAACAGCAAAGCTTTATAGTACTAAATTTTCCTGAAATGTACCTAGTGGTAAGGAAACAGAGTAAACAAAAACCACAGAAAAGTCAACAACTACTTAAGTATTTCTTCAAGGTAGGGTCATAGATTGGTTTCTGTCGATGAAATGCTAATTTATAGGCAAATTTATAAAGAAAGATATGTCTAAATTCACATGTGAAAGTCTCAGCTGAATACAGTATCTACTTTTTGAAAAAGCAGAACTAGGTGTTAAAATGTACGTTCACAAGATCCATCCACATTTTAGTGAGGTGGGAGCGGGTATTTAAATAACAAGATCATAACCAGGGGCCAAAATCATAGAGCTGCTTAAGCACAAAAAGACGCTAAGCATAACAAAATTATGCTTACCAGAATAAGGTGACCAGCCAAACTACCATGTCACATGTACCATTTGTGACTGGTATCCTTCTCATTTCTGCCAAGCAGGGAGTTGTTAAGCAATATTTTCTGTTTAAGCAGCTCTATAAAAAAGGGCTCAGGTTTATTATCGGTCCAAAGTTGATTGTGTATTATTCTGCACTCACCTGTTCAGCATATCTGATACCAAGTGTTCTGGTTGACTGGTTGGGGTGTGGCCGCCGGGCATGCCATCGAAGCGGTTGATCATCAGGTCTTTTGCTCCTGCGATTTTGCCGATATTGTGTTTCTCGGCCGCAGCGATCGGACAACCTGACAAGCTGTGGATTATGAAGGAAGAGAATAACCCAAACGAGAGAAGGGAAAGAGAGGAGAGAGAATAAACAAAAGAAAATTGAGGAACATGCAGGAAAATTTTGAAAAGGACTTGTGAAATTGGAAGAGTTTAACAAAAGTGACAATTTATGTAATGAGAAAGAAAAAAACAGACAAGTACGTTGATCTGTTTTTTTTTTAATGAAAACCACAACGCTTTCATGCAAATTAAATATGAGCAATGTTAAGTCTTTTTGACCGATTCCTAGAGAGATATGGACATCAGAACTGAAAACAGTTGTCGCTTTCTGAGGACCTAGCATCATTGATTGTTTCTAACGCATTGGTATTTGATGAACAAAGCATAAAAGCCACTTCAAGTAAAAACAATAATAGAAGGTTCTTATATAGCCCTTTATCACACCCCTAGGGGCATATCAAAGCACTCAGTATTTTTCCTGCAAGATATGTGGAGCTGCGTTTTCAAGTATGAGACCTACATGTATTCCTTGAATGCACATCGTTTAGGATGTCACCCCCCCCCCTCCCCACTAGAAAAGGATTGTTCCAAATTCATCCAGTAATGTAGTCGAATGACAGTTTTTATCAACTGTGGGAGTGGTTTCAACAATGAATTGAACAACAAATAAAATGTGACTACATTAAGCTACTTCCTGGGTGGCAGAAAAACGGCGCAATGAAAGGAGCTGTAAAGTTCCACCGTCTAAACATCACTTGATAAAAACTAGGGTTACAGTTTCAACCAAAGTGTGCACAGCCTTGATCGTGAAGAGGAACATGGCAGTATATCGGGGTAATTGAAAGGAAAATAGATTTTAATGGAGACCGGGGGGAAATGGGGCAAGGCTATCTGGAGTCAATAAGAAGGTCGGGAGATTCGAAGGTTAAAGGAGTGATACAGCTTTGACAAACCCTATCTTTTGTTGTTGTTGAAAAGTCTGGTATTTGAGAGATCGCTTGTTATACAAGAACAAATCCGACTTGAGAAATGCATTCAATTGCAGCGCCCCGTTTCATAAGCGATTGCTGGTACATTGCATGCAAGCTACAAACTTACCCCACCATTCTTAAAGAAAATTGAATTCAAGTTACACTACTGCTATAAGTTTTTTCATATGTGGGCATTCAACATCAGCCCAATGGGTTTGGTAGTATAAAAGCACCATGCCAGTGTGGCGTCTGCAATATGATATCACATCCTCATTAGTTACTTTTGGTGCTTGGCATCTCCAGCCACCCGTACAGATGGCCGACTCTGAATGCACAATTGATTAATTTAGCGACAATGGAGACCTCCAGGAAGTAAAGGCCGTTATATGGTGAGTGAATATTAACCAGACGGGGGTCAGGGAAAAAAACAAAAACGTTTCACGCTCATTGCTCATGTCAGATCAATAACCATACATAAAGACATTGTCTTTTTGTCATTGACCCCCGTTTTTTTTTTTATACTAAGTGGCATGTACATGTACATCATTTGTGGCAGGCACGCCTTCACAGAGTTGGTCCTTACTGAAGTACTACAGTTTGCATTGTTGGTAGTCGAGAGGTGATTTTTCAGTTGTTTCCGTTTTCTATGGAACATTTATGGCAGGCACACCTCAACCGAGTTTGCCTTTCTACAGTGCGCATTGATGGCAGTCAAATCAAAATGGTTTCACCGGTTTTACGTCTCCAATCGATAATTTGCACAGAGACAATTGGATAACAATCTGAATGGATGTGTTACCGAGTTACATTTTTTTTTTTAACAGAAACTGAATACGTTTGAAGGAAAAAAATTAACTAGGTGAAAGCTTAATTTGTAACCAGGTTTGGCTATAGCTTACACAATAATGCTCTCTTCATAATCGAAGGTGTGTTTTTCCATCTTAGTCTGAGTCAGATTTAAAGGGGGGAGGAAGGTAGGTTGGGTGGATCAGAGTCGAGAGGGGAGGGGGGAACTACTGCTTACCTTCTATGTGAGTTCCTGTTGCTATTAACATGCCCGCGTCCTGTGCAGCCCGGTGTGGGGCATCTGCTTGAGGGTGGAAGAGAACAAAGCGGGTACAAACGTTAATTCACTTATCATTGTACCAACAACGAAAAAAACTTTTTTTATGAAGTGTTTGCAATTGTTTTTTTCCCAAAATGGCTCATTTCCTGTTGGAAGTTTATTTTGCTTCGGATACATACTCTCTCCAATGAGCAACCTTGAGTTTAAGACAATATTTATGAATATCAGTTCTTAAGTTCTATAACTTGTACAACTCATTTTCATTTAGTGTGGATTCGTTAGCCTTTTTTTCTCCCACCAAAGGCCATGGTTTGGTGATCTTCGTCACGGTTAAAAAAAATTCACCTGTACCCATCCGACAAATAGTTTTCAAAGGGTTTTTAAACTTGAAAAATTCTCAATTTCATTGCTGAATATTTAAAGAAAAACCTCAGCTACTATAAAGGATTGTAAAACAAATTAAACGTGGTGTCCAATGAAGGGAAATGAGTTTTTATCATCGACCACACAATTGTGATTTGTTCATTTGCCATTAACTGAAGAAGAGAGGCGAAACCAGGTTCGTCTTTTTGTTTGCGACCTGTCATTAAATTAAAGATTCTCTGGCAAGAAGTTTTGCGCCAAGTGACTGGCGAATAATGTAATAAAATAAATGCTTACTCGCGAACTAAATTTGATTGCATTTAATGGTGACCCATTTCCGTTCACCTTGTAACACATTACTGCGTTATATATAAAAAAGGATGAGCAATAAAACAACTTTGACAAGAAAATAAAAACGAGGAATGGTGGAAATGAGAACTTACTCTGTGGGAGCGACATCTTCTGAATGTGTTAGTAGGTTTTGAGTTTTAGTAATTACAAATATTTTTCAAAATTCAGGGTTCGAGAAGAAACGTTCTCTATTATCGTCATAATGATACTATTGTGTGAATTACACACAAACAAATCTGAAAGTTATTAATGTCTGCGAGTTCAAAAAATGCTATTCAGTGAAATGATTTACACTGGTCATTTATTAACTTGCCCTTTGACAAAACAACAACTAAATAACTAAAACAGAAAACAAGTGGAAAATGGTGAAATGATTTACACTGGTCATTTATTAACTTGCCCTTTGACAAAACAACAACTAAATAACTAAAACAGAAAACAAGTGGAAAATGCAACAAATCCAAAATGAAGAGAACAAGAACAAAGGCAAACTATTTGTTAAACCTCTAATGTATATACATGTATTCAAAAAATAATACAGCAAAAAAATGAAAACAAATGAACCTCTTTTGCACCAAAGCTGTTATGAAATCCTTATGCCACAAATTGGCTAATAACAACTTTTTTAAATACAGTTGTATGTTGTTATTGGCAAAGGCACCTGGTTGTAGAGCATGTAAAAACCCTGCAAAACTATTGACAAATCCTGAGAAATTATTCACGGTAACAACTTTCTAAAATAGTTCAACCTAACATGTGCCCTGATTGTGAGACTTCTACATTGAGTTCAAATTTATGAGGTAACTCAAATTGTTGCACACAGATTATAGCAAATTGCCGGAATATATGTGCCTGGAACATAATCAAACTAAACCATGTTGAACAAATAAACACCTAAATTCTGACCGGGTAGCGTTAGTGAAAGCGTTTTCCCTGTAGTGACTAAGCATAAACATGCTAAAATTATTCTAACAAATGCAGTGAACTGCAAACGATAACTTCGAACTGGAACAAACAAGAACTCAAGCAAACTCTGGAACAACTGCTGAGAATCCCACTGATGGGTGGGCATGAAATCCTACAGTACCTTCTGCCTATAAAATATTCAACGGTCCAAGGTTCGAATCCAAGCGCTAACAACAGTGCCTTAATGACAGCTAACCTCAACTTCACTAGGTACCTCGCTGTATACACTCTATCAACTCTAAAGACAGGAAAAGCAACTTTCAAAATGAGTATCTAAATGTGAAGACTGCAGCGAAAACCTACACAACTGGTCAAAACAAATAATAGCTAATAACGATCCTATAAACTAAAGTAGTAGTCCCAGCCCTGGTAAAAAGCATGACAGTTCTTTTCAGAATCCAAAAAATCTTCTCCGAGGTAGTAGAACATAACGCCAGACAGTTCTCTAAAGAACTCTAACTGGCAAGTAGACACACATGGTGTTACCGCAAACCAAATTTATATTGATCAAGACACATCACCAAGAAAAGAACTAATGGAAAGGTAGGGTCATCGTTTAGTTTTTATCAACATAATGCCAATTTGTAGGCCAAATCATTAAGAAATGTACAATAAAAGCCACCTGTGAAAGTTTAAGTTGAATACAGTGCCTAACTGTCGAGAAAACCTGTCAAGATATTTTTGTAAAAAACGTCAAAACCATCCCTGTTTAGCAAGGTGCCAGGTGGCCTTATTGGGGAAAGCCTTATAATGAACACCACAGAAATGTCCAAAAGTCGCCTGCATGCAATCTTTGGTGATTCAAACAGTTTTGACAACTGTTGTTGGTTGCAAATCAAAGGCAGGCACTTTATATTCACACCAGATTACTGAAATCATCACTTTTCACAAAATATTCATGCAAAAAGATTTGCTTAAAACATCAAAAGATGAGCACAGAAACGGAGAGAGAGTGGGGAAAGGAGAAGTGTGTGTGTGGGGGGGGGGGGAGTCTACATCTACTGGGGGAGTGAAGGATCTACATCTACTGTGAAATATGTATTGCAAATAGCTTACTTCAAGACGTGTTCGTGCATCTGTAAGACTGCGGTAGAAAAAGACAAAAATGTTAGAAACATCTAACAATGAGTCAAATTCGAACGCTGGTTAGAAATGGTCTTTGGATATTTAAAGTTCAGTTCACAGACTTTTCACAAAAATAAACAGTCAAATTATTCTCAAACTGCTAAAAAATCCACACAGATATATTGAGGAAACCACAAAGTGCATCTGTTTATAAAACAATGCCAAACTAAAAAAAAAAACAGTCAAGTTCACAATGTCGCGACTTGTTGATCCGGACAAAAAATGTAAAGCCAATAGATTTCCCATAGCACCTAGCACACAACAAGTGCCTGACGAACTCCCCAGCTAGTAAAAAACCTCTTAGCTCATGACTTATCAACGCGTCCGATTAACGCACTTTTTCGGTAAACCCGTATGCGCTACATAAAGAGTACAGAAGCGTTCGCAACTCGGCCCTTCGCAACTTCACTCCCTCTCACAAAACACCAGTGTTTATAGCCCTCTCGTGTGTAGTGCAAGAGCTGATAACAGAATGCAATGTTGATCACCTCACCGCTTGGAATACAGTCTCCGTGTTTGCCCGTTCACACGTTTATATTCCCCCCTCTCTCTCTCAATGTAGGAGAGTGACAGTACCACACTAAAGCAGCTTCAACCTCTCAAATCGTACAGTGTATTTAACTCCCCCTGCACTTACATCCCCCGCGGCACATACATACAGTCCAATCCCTAGCTTCAATCCCCCATAGTCGAGTGCTGAAGAAACGCTAAGACAGCCGAGTTGTGGTAACGCGGTATCTCGTGAGAGTTCGTCAAGACCTTTTTGCGAGTTCGATGCAACATTCTGACCCGGGTGTTCTGGTTCAATTTCAGGATGCCCTCGGGCTGTCTTCGAGTCCCTTAGAAAACGGATCGAAAACATTCTGTTTCCCCGTTCTGCAACATTCATGACTCAATCAATCCTGACACTATGAAAACAGGTCATTGAAAAGATGTACAAAAACTCTTCATCATCTTTATCTCTTAAATAAAGCAACCTTGGGGCCAGTATCGAGTGCCTCTGTTTAAAAACACGCAGTTGTGGAAATTAGAAAAGTCGTTCGTGCTTCTGATAGGAATGCATTTTTCCCGATCAATAAATCCACCATACATTGTGCTGAAACGATAAGTTTCTTTCCGGACACATCTTGTTTTTGTTTCATGGTCTAGCCAACATGGTCTAGTCATGGTCTTGGCCGATACGTTACACAACTAGTTATTCAATTGCTTTGTAGAGGATTCAGAGCAATTAAAGCATCCGTAAAAAGTTGCGGTTACCCTGTTTCGGCCACTGGCAATGTGCCCCTAGTGGCAGTTGATTTGGATTGATAGCCCAAATTGGTTAAGTGTTGCCCTCAGCTTCAAGTGGCCGTCCGAATTTTGTTTTATTTGCTGCACACATTCCGCCATTACTTTACGCAACTTTTTACTTAATTTCTTTGGGAAGCATCCAAAATTTCTACAAAAACAATGAATAATCATTTTAACACTCACGCTGCTGTGGAATCTTGTCTCTGTGTGGACATCCAGACAAACTGTGGAAAACAGAAAGGCATCTCATAAACACTCTGAGATTTTCTGAGACAGAATCTCTTAAAAAAAATTGGCAGTCTCTTTGTGAATTAAAGACTTCTTACATGTGAGTTTAAAAAAGATAAAAATTCAAATTTTGACAAATCAATTTAACACTTTTATCTTCGAATGAATGTTATGAATTTAATTTTACCTGTTGTTTGTCTATACCTATCTTTGTTAACAAACGTCATATTTTCTACACAAACTACCCAATTCCAATTAAAAATGACACGACAGTTGATACCAAATTTTTAACCAAATCACTACAATTTGGGAACATGCAATAATCTCACTCACTTTCCATTTCAAGAAAAGGTGATTACTTTTTTAAAATTACCCTACAAGTACACTAACTGAGGCTATTCAATCCATTATTCTCACCTGCGATGGTGATGGTAGAGTCCAGTCACATGCCCCGACCCATCACAGCCAGGGGTTGGACACTTGCACCCTTCAAGAAAGTCCTTTGTCAACACTATTTGAGGGAGGGGGGAAATAAAACAAGTATTAGTGTATAAATCATAACGTGCAAAAACCCTGAACACAGAACAGAAACCCAAGACATTTACAGAAGATTTCTCATCTTGGCATTTTGTTTTTGAAGAGTTCACCGCCAAAGTGTGGCGGGTCAGTTAAGAAAGCATTGGGGGGGGGGGTGTTATACTAATAACATGTCACCTTGGTTCGTTGACATTTACCGAAGGCAGGAAGGCTGCAGCTGTACCAGCTAATCTGAATAATTTTGCTTCAAAAACAACTCAATTTCTTGACAGGACCCCAAACTCTGGAGCAAATGCAGACTTTTTTTGTGTAAACCATATTTGCTCAGCACCTTCAACCCAAAAGGGCCCAATTTCATAAAGGCTCTAAGCAAAAAAAAATTGCTTATCAGAGGAATATATCCCTTAGCTGAAACAGCTTACCAACCAAACATGCATATAATTTACATTGATGCAACTGATGTCTTGCTATTATTTTTGCTTAGCATATAGTATTTTCTGCTTAGCAGCTTTATGAAAGTAGGCCCATGTACCTTGTAAGTGTTTAACCCCCGAAGAAAGTGATTACTTACTTGTAGAACTTGTAATGATCG
This sequence comes from Asterias amurensis, assembly GCF_032118995.1. Taxonomy (NCBI): domain Eukaryota; kingdom Metazoa; phylum Echinodermata; class Asteroidea; order Forcipulatida; family Asteriidae; genus Asterias; species Asterias amurensis. The sequence continues at coordinate 4,859,434 of NC_092667.1, read as the reverse complement.
TGCCTGGATTGCTGCTTGTTAGCTCGTTAAGCAGCACCGACGTCATCGGCATGCCCCCCGATGCATTCCTGACTGCCTCCCTCATCTGTGTCATGGCTGAAGAGGTCCCTAGCGTTGCCATAATGTCCATTGGTTCTGTCTTCACGATGGGTATCATTAGAGGTGTGGCCTTTGACACAGACGGTAACGTGACTCTAGGCTCTGCGGCGAGAAGAGCACCGATGGTCGGAGGAATGTCCGGTTTGACGGGTGGGGCAGTGAAGGTGTTCTCTTTGTCTTCGCCCTGGTCAAGAACTTTGTCGTCAATCACAAGAGGTTCGTCGGGGACTGCCATGGACTGGCTCAGGACGTCATTGTCTTCCATGGGGACCTCTTCTGTTGTTGGAGGCAACAGATTAACAACAGCCTTGTTGCTGGGAGTGGGAGCCTCCTCAGTGTTCTCCGAAAGCAAGACCGGCGTCTCTTCCTCCACCGCGGGAGAATCGTCCATTTTCTCCTCGATGACCAGAGAGTCATCGACTTCATTAATGACTTCCATTTGTTCTTCACTCTCTGTGCTGGCTGTGTCTGGAGCTTCTGCGATGGTCCTGATAGCAGGTTCTTTCGGGGCGTCCTGCTCTGGTGTGCTCTCCTGCGCGACGTCATCCGACTGATGCTTTTTGGTCTCTTCTTCGAGCTCCTGCGACAGTTGCTCGCTCATGAGACGGAGGTGCTTCGGCAGCTGTGGCATGGCGATGCTGTACTCGTCCTCATCCTCAGCTCCTTTGGAGTTCTCAGGGATTAAAGAGAAAGCGTCGTCATCCCCCGAATCATCACCGATCAGTTCTAAGATGACATCATCGTCATCTTCCGCCTCCTCCTCACTGTTCTCAAAATGCAGCTCTTCGCTATCACCAGCATCCTCCGCATCCTTGTCCTTGATATCAGTGTAAGTGTCCTTCAGCGGAAGAGGCTCCGGCGACGAAAGTCCCTTCGACAACTCCGGAGTACCCCCAAGAATAGAAACCTCCTGGTTGAGGAAAGCCAGCTCCTTGTGAAGCTTAGGAGGTGTGCAGACCTCTTCGTCGTCTTGATCTTCCGCTTCGACAGTGGTAATGTTCTTGAAGTCATATCTTGGTAGTTGGACTTTGCTGTCTTCCTCGACTGATTCCTCCTCCTCCTCCTCTTCTTCTTCTTCTTCTTCTTCCTCCTCTATCTCGCCGTCTTCCTCGACTTCATCTTTCTCCTCAACATCAGCCTCTTCTTCCTTGTCCATCTCAGGCTCTTGCTCCTTGACATCCATCGCTTCCTTCTGCACCTCATCCGGGACCTCTTCTTCCCCTTCTTCCTCCTCCTGGGACATCTTCGTCGGTAGCTTCACACCCTTCTCCACGTTCTTCTCCTGGTCGATCTCAGCCGTCACATTATCCAGGAGTTTCTGCAGATTCTTGATGGCTCGTCGGCTGCACTTGGACTGCGGGTCGTCATCAAGGGACGACACCGAGTTCTCGTCCTCTTGATCGGGAGCTACCCCGCTTTTTGTTGCCGGCTTGTTGATGATGACTTCATCATCTGCGTCTTGATTGCTGGCAGCATTGTTGGCTCCTCGACGCCGTGTTCTCTTCATCTTGCGCTGAGGCTCAGGTGACGTTGGTTTGGAATCAAGCTTGCGCTTAACTGGACAGCTGTATATACTGTTGGATTAAATCGGTACAAAATGGTATTGATTGTCTTCACTACTCAAACAACTTTATTTTTAAACTCCACTTCATATGAAACTGTTATAAGACTTGGTATAAAACAAAAAAATCACCAAGTTGGGCTTGAACAAATAAATATTTAAAAAAGCAGGACTTGAACCTAAAACTCCGGGCCCGTATAACATCTCTTCAAAAGTTTTATGTTATAAGGGATTCATTATTCATTGAGTCTGTATACCATTTCTTACACCATTAACAACATACCTTCTGTGTTTGGAGAATTTCCCATTTGTGTGTCCTGACCCATCGCATCCTGGAGTTGGGCACCTGGAAGAACAAAATCACTTTATATAAATCTAACAATCAGAGGGAATCAGGGTGTTTAAGTACAAAACTGTCACCAAGTTTATTCAGACATGGCACTAAAAGATTAGGGTTTAACCCTGGTGTTTCTGGTTCAAATAACCTTTGCTAACAGGTTTCTTAATTTTTGTTATAGTTATTTTTTTACATACAACATAGACAAATTAACAGAAAACGACAAGAAAGCAATGTGTTTTGCGAGTATGATAACAAAAAAGTCAAAGACTTTTGGCCAGATCTGAGTGGGAAAAAAAAAATGGAATACAGTCAATATGATAGACGACACAGTAAACTTGAAGTCCAACAACAAAATACAACCAAATACAGGACTGGCCTGGGCTATAAAAGCAATCTATAAAAGCACAAGAAGTAAGCCAAGATTAAAGATATAGAATTTAAGGACATTATTAAAAAAAAAAAAAAAAAAAGCTTGTGAAGAAATGCACCTGTGGAATCTAGGTGTGTATTAGTCAACAGTTCAATTCTTTAGTAGAAAGTTTACTGGTGCAATGTAAGACTTGATGAACTGTGTACTATCGCATTGTTTGCTTTCATGATAAGTACAAACTAATTAAGAACAGCCCCCATTTGTTCATGTAGTTCATTCAGCATGCTCGGTTAAATAACACCTTTTGTATCTCGTCTAATTGAAATGATCAGAAAGTGCGTTTTGTTTTCTTCTGCTTTAGTTTTAGCTTTAGCTTATCTTCTACTTTTGTTATTAATATTTGTGTTGGTGTTGGAATCAAAATGCTTCCATTATTGCTTCATCCTTGTAAACCAAGAACTACACACATGTGTCCATGATGTGAACTTTTTGGCCTCGTTTAAGACTTTCTAGCCTTACAACATTATGCATTATATTCCCTAACCTGATCCTTCCACATACACATTGGAAATGTACTTTTTCCCCTCACTAAGCATTCCACCAACAGTAACCACAAGAGAACAGGTGTTTGGTGCCCATATGGCCTCAACAAAGTTTGCAAAGGGTGCAAAGTCCACCCAAATCTTGACATGATAATGATGTGAAGTTTGTAATCACCAACTGACAGAGAGTGATTACAGGGTTAGAATAAGTTTGATAAGAAGGGCACCCAAATCTAGTTGAGCAACCTTTTCCCCCCTCCAATCCAACCCCCATGATTATTAAACAGATTGAAGTCATTCTGAACCATGACAAGCATCGAGACCTACATCACCTCTGGGTTCTCCTCCCCACCCCCCCCCCCCCCCCAATAAGAGGAGACTTAGCATTCATTCTGGGAAAAACTTTCAGCCTCACTTCACAGAAAAGGGATTTTAAATGTCAACTTACCCAGAATGTTCCTGGATTGGATCTGTGTAGGAAAAATAAGAACAAACAATTGTGTAATATTACAGAAGATAAGTCAGTGTATGTAAGTTCTTAGATGTAAATCTACGTGCCAAGAAATATGAAGAAATCTCATTTCACTCCCTTTGTCCTCACCCCAATCCACTCACCCGAAGGCATCCCACATCTTGCACATTATGCACATAATTAACATTCACATTCACATATGTTTCAGACTTAAATTAACCAACTTTGATCAATCGCTTTATGATGTCATCAGTTCAGAGAAAACCAAAGTCAGTTCATCATAAATGCATACAGGTGCTGTTATAAAACAAAAAAATTATATCACAGTCAAAAGACATATTGAAAAAGAGTTCTTTTTTAAATACCTTTTAAACATTTCAATGCCATTTTTTAGTTTAAGTTGTTACATATTTTGTATTTGCAAAATTGACAATGTTCGCCTCGTGGCTGCGATGACCTTTTAAAGTTTGACTAATAAACCTTTATAATTAAATTCAATTAAATTATAGTTGCGGTTCAACGATTTTAAAGAGGGGTTCAAAGGTCAAATTCATGAATAGTAATAATAATAAATCTTATAAAGCGCTGGTATCTAGAAAACTATTCACTGCGCTAAAATATGACCAAGGGAAAAATAATGGTAGGCTTGACTGAAGAGGTAAGTTTTGAGATTGGATTTGAATGAAGAAAAGTCAGGTTGTGATCAATATACATTGCTTGTATAGTGCTAATACAAAGAGCATGGTTGTAGCACTTTACAATGAAATAATACAAAAACATAATATATACACAAAAGTTATGAAAAATAGAAAAAGCAAAACAATAATAAATTTATATTTTAGTGTATGTACTCATTTCCCAATAGATAGAGTCCTCGTATGAGTGGGGAAAAATAACAAGTCTCTAACCTCGCATTCAAATATCACATTGAAGGGTATCAACTAAGCGTTTTATTTTGATACCCTTCATTATGAGATTTGCCAACCCTCAAAAACAGTACAGTCAGTACGTTTTTGTACAGGGGATTTAGGGTTAATTCCTGACTATTTCAGAGCAAAATATGAAACATGGCGTCATTGAATTGAAACAACTGTTTCAGTTCGATTCATGCCGTGGGCACAACGTGGACTGGGTTTTCAGCTGACTGCTTGGGTTTCCTTGAATAATTCTCTAGGATTTTTCTCCCAAAACTAAAACTGAAACTTCCTTCATGTCCTTCTGTGTTTTCTATCCATACATTCCATTGGATTCTTGGCTATTTCAGTGATTGTGTTTGCTTTTCTGAGACTCTTTAGCTTCACAAGCCGAATAAATGAAATGAAATGAAAATAAAATAGACCAAGATTTATGAATTGCAAAATTAATCTCACCTGCTGGACCTGTCGCCCTCGTTCTCCTTGGTCGGTCTTCACTGTCTGCCACATCCTGTAACACATACAACATGAAGAGTACCAGTTAATATAAATTCCCAAATTAAACCATGGCCCCAGCTAGGCCCAAGAAGCCTTTTTGAGATATGGCAGACACAATGCTACAAAACTTTTAGGTTTGGGTATTATTTTCCAGGTGTACACCCCGACCAAACAATGTATTCCAACAGTGTCTGCCATACCTCAAAAAACCTCATTTCATACAGCCTGTAAGCACCAAAAAAAACTTGATTAGCACAGATAATTACTGCTTAGCAGAAAAAGGTTACCAGCCAAAATAGTCGATACTGCGACTGGTATCTCACTCATTTCTTAACAAAACAATTTTCTGAGCAACCTGTTCTGCTTAACAGTTTTTATGGAATTGGGCCCTGGGCTTCTCAACTCTGTGTATGACCTATTGGAGGGCGCTCTTAACACGAATTTAAATCAGGGATCAGATTTCATGGAGATGCAAAAAATATAACTCAACAGTTTTCTGTTAAAAATCGTAATGAGTAACTTCAATAGAAGACTTTGGAACGCTAGGTGGAAGAAGACTTACCAGGTAAATTTCCATTGTTAACGTAGATCTGAGCATGCGCACATAACCAAGATCAATGGATTTACCTGGTAAGTCTGCTGCCACCTCACAAAATACCCCAAAACTCTCCAAGTCGCACTGATTATGAGACGAAAATGACATGTAAAATTCACAACTTATTTTTCTGTTGATGAGAGTTCATCACACAAAGAATATGGCTGATGAGCGTGTACCAAACACCAGAGACCTCATTAATCGTTAACAAACTGTCGTCAAGTGAAATTAATTCATTGAAAGCCAGTAACAAGGCTATTGTTTGATTGTCTGAGACTAATGAGAACTATAGGAGTGCAGGTGTCAACCGGTGGCCATGATAAAGTGCTATACACACAAATGCCCAGAACAGGAAAGAATTGAAAGAATACATCATCAATCCATCTTATCCATAGGGGATTACAGGTGGAATTGACTTGCTACCCCCCCCCCCCAACCCATTATTTAATTATGAAATATAATGTACAGCTACAAGGATGCACTATGTTTGTTACTGTTCATGAAAAGTCCATTTGTATTTTTGTTTGTCTGAGTATAACATGCCTACCATAAGCTTGAAAGGTCCCTTAGCCTGCTTGTCGAGTCACATGCTGGAACTGTTTTGGGTGGTTTCAGGTACTTAATTTTATTTTACAGAACCATCGGAAAAACTGTTGGCATGACAGATGCAAAGTGGCTCCTTTTATTGTGATTTCCTTTTAAATGTAGTTACATCACAAATAATAAAATAATAAGAGGCCCCATGAAAATTAACATATTGATTTGTCCCAATGTTTTCACAATTTGTTTAACTACAATGGCACAAAATAAATATCCTCCTACCCTTGACATTTAAACAAGAAAAATCGTTTACTTCTCAAAAACCCATCATCTAAAGTGAAAACTACTAAAAGTCGCAAATGGGGAAGATTTAATCTTAAAAATAGCGACAATTGTCGTTTTGATCTGCTCACATTGTGACTTGATAACATTCCCTTTGTGTGTAGGCACACATGATATACGGTCCCAGTGCGTTCTTAAAAGCTTTGTCAATTACGGGAGAAAAGTCGCTTGATTAAACGTCCTTGACGGTTCTGTTTACCGAGAGTTGACTGGAAACTGACTATCCGTGCATCAACGAAGGCTTAAAGGGAAGGTGTGTATCACCGGGAGAGTAAAATAATTCTCATCCTTAAAAGCACTGGAAACTATTGGTAACTGCTCAAGACGGCTCCCTCTGAAGTCAAATGTAGTTTTTTAGAAAGAGGTAATTTCTCACTCAAATATTTTGATGACCAATTGAGTCAAAATTTTCACAGATTTGTTAATTTATGCATATAAATATGTTGGGATACTGGTTTTTGACAATTACCAAAGGTGTCCTGTGCCTTTAAAGAGAACGTATAACTTTGGTTTTTGTAACTGTTTGATAAATTTCTTAGTATATATAAATACAAGAAAACTAAGCTGTAAAAATTTTAGTTCAAAATGTGGTAGCGATGGTTTCAAAAAAGGCAAATCCTTGCAGTTATTTTTCCAATCAACTCCAAAATATACAATAATTGCCATGGTCATGGTTAGTCTGTTAGTCTTAATTAAGATAAATTTATAAAGTTTGACTCTGCGATAAAATCATTGTTTGACATGCTTAAGGGTCCTTCATAGAGTGATGAGTTTTCTCTTGGCTCTCCGAAGGTCAATTTACACGTTATTTCCGCCAATTATTATAAGTAGTAGTTTGTTATTTCTCTCCACAAAATTCAATAAATTACACTCAAAAGAGAAACCCTCTAACGTAAAATATTTATAGGGAAGGCAAGGAGGAGGAAAATGCAATATTTTCCTATGAACAAAAGGTTCAGCTGCCATTAAAATTCTTTCTAATGAGGTCAGACGGACGAGAAAATTTCAGAATTTAATCAAACCATACAAACCTTCAATGAATTTGCTGATTACCTTTTACACAATTGGTGATCATCTTCCACAAAACAAGAAACTAACACTGCAGCATTATGCTTTAATATATGTAAGAATTGGCCGAGTACATTTCAACCACTTTTAAACTAGCTTCGGTAGCAGTGACTTAAGTGGTGAATTTTAAAAAAGAAAAATTGAGGTCTAAAACATGTAGGTATAATGTTCACACCAGGCCCAATTTAATGGCTTTGCTTAATGCCAAATTCTACGCTTGCAATCACCATTCTCTGCTTACAGTGCAAGCGCCAAACTTGTGCTGTGTAGACGAAGAATACCTAGTCACGTGGAGTACGCATGCGCATAACCAGAAATTACATGCTAAGCTGTGAAAAACGCTTGATGTAAGCGAGGAATTCCCTGCTTAAAAACGAGGCATACAATTTGGACTCCATGTAATATTGTTAAAAGCTTTTCACGGTCTCAGGGTGTTAGATTGAATTACACAAACACTCAAATGTCACGACCAACTCTCACAACATCAGACAGAAGAAAGATTTATTGTTATAAAACGGCTGTATTTATGTTCCTAAATTGGGTTTTCTAACATATCAGGATAGACAAAAATAAACGACAGTACTTATTTCTTCAATTGGGTTTTCAAAGACTTCAAGATAAAAATAACAGTAAAATATAAAGTTTGCCAACTTCAGAAAGTCAAACCTTTGATTAAAATTTCCCGACAACAGTTTTTGGACTTTTCCTTCCCTTTTGTGGCAGCGGGTATCAAAACGGCATTAAAATTACATTCAGTTTCAGTGGGCGACAAGAAAACATTGCTTTTTGCCCAACCATATTTCCTGTAAGTGTAGCGAGGTCAGATCCAAGACACACAAGTAACCACCTGCCATGTATTTATAGTAGACACTGTTTTTCTTTTTACGTTTGGATGAAGGCAGGGCATCTGTTTTTCCATTGATCTAATACTCAAATGCCAACATGATATCGAGGCAACGTTCACCATCGCGTTTTTGTTATTCACTGTTTCTAGTTTGTGTCGCAGCAGATCTGCCCCCAAACCCATGAGGACCATGCTCCAACAACAATCTCGCCACACACAATGCACACTAATAACACAAAAAAAAAAAAAATCCACATACACACAAACACAAATCATCTTCCACTCGATCCATCACCAACTCCACCCCCGCCGCCGATAATGGACTCTCCTCATTACTCATCGCATCTTGCTCTCCGCTCAGCTTCCCGCATCCTTCTCATTGATCCGCCGGTTGCCACGGCAATATTCAATCTCCTCTCTGGGGGACACTTGTTAATGGCTGCATGACAGAGCGCATACGTAGTTCCTTTGGGTTCTGCACCGGTGTGCAAGGGGGTAAGGCCCCGTGGTCATATGAAAGCCGTACACATGGGAGAGACAAATACGTACAAACTTTAGTGGCCACACGGGGGAAACAAGCATTTTAAGGGACACCATGCAATTGCGTCCGTTTTCCGACGCATTGAATCAGGTCATTAAAACAAATGTGGCAGTTAACTGTAATAAGGTTGACTCCACGGGTTGCTCGTTCAGGATGGGTAGTCAAGTCGTTAACAACCAACGAGGTCCATGTACTGTTTCGCTGTCAGCATATTCAGGGTGATACAACACTGTTGTGGATTCTAGGGTAACTGATGTGGGACTTTCTGTATGACGTTAAAACTCTCTTAACCTCATATTTGTCTTGCATCACTGTTTGCCAGTCATCCGGACTCGAGGAAGTTTGACGGGACAACAGAGCTAATACCTGTCCACTACAATACACACACACATGACGTAGATGTAGTGAGAACTCTCCTCCCATCTAATGCATGTAGACACAATTAACATGATGGTGTATACCTCCCACACTCTCTCAAGCAACTTATCAGCACTGTCACCCATACAGCTTCCAATAATAGATCTTTTTATCTTCAATTCCATGGACGTTTCCCTTTTTCTTGATCCCCTGAAAGTGATCCCCTTTCCTCCGTAGCTTTTCCATTGAGTTAGAATGAGGTTGAAGTGGTATCAGTTTCTCTCTTCAATTTATTTGCTTTGTAAAGCATTTTAGGTGAAAATGAGAGAGTTGGTAACGAGGTACGACACCCATACTATGAGAGAGCAGGGGGAGATATATCCCGATGTAATACGATTTGACGCAAGGCTCCTCTGTAGTCCTCTGGCCATAGGGGAGGGCCTACATCAGGAATTACAGAGAGGCCATGGTCTCTGTTGCCCCTGGTCTAGGCCTTTGTGCCCCTTTCAATTGTTTCCCATAGACTTGAAGATTTTCAAATAAAAGTGCCCTTTGCAGAGAAAAAATGGCCTTGCCCTCTCACAGATGAAATTCCAGAATTGCTACATGTAGCATTTGTCTCAAGTTTTTCCTCCACCTTACAGAGGCAGTTTGCCACAAGACGCTACCATCCAAATATTTCTGGAGAGCTGCACAATTATCCTGTCTCCAAACCCCAGAATGTCAACTGTCAGCCAAATTTGAAATTTCCAAACACGTTTGTTTAAGAAGTACATTAACACACACTCGAGCTTTTCATTTCCAAACCTCAACCTAATTATTAATAAAAAAGTCAAAGAGAAATGTTTAATGTCTTACAAAAAAACACATCCTGTCTCGCACAGTGCAAAGTCTGCAGGACCCCGTGGTCTAGTGGAGCTTCTATTGAAATTCAAATCCAGCTACATAAGACTGAGATTATCTACCCCGATACACCACGTACAATACACTTGACTACCTAATTAATCAGTAGACTGTTTGGGCATTGAGTGCACCACGTCTGAGGACTGGCAGGGGCTTCAGTCATGTTCAGTTGAATTTACACAACTTGTGGGATACGTCGGAATATATACATCGACGAGCAGAGAGCCTGGACTTTCACTTTCTCATTCAAGCAGCGATCTCCCTTAATAGTGATCTGCTGGGCAAATTCCAGTTAGAACTTCTGAGGACAAGTCATAATTGTATCCAAGTGGTCCGGCTAGCTAGTTTTATTTTTCATCAAGCTAGTTGTAAGCCACTGCCTGTACTGGTTTCAAAACGACGACCACACAAAATGACAGGCTGTTGGAAGAAAACTATAAAAAATGTGTGGACCAGTGAAAGGGGTGGTGGACTATTGCAAAGACAAACTAGTTCTGAAAAAGTTAAGGGGAAACTCGGTCGTACAGAATAAGAGTATTTAGGACATTTGGTCAATGTAAACACTAACAGTGAGTTAACATGGAATTTTTCTTGTACATCTACTGCCATATACCATCTATTGACTCTCTGCAGTATGACGTCATCACTTGCGCCCATAAACCAATGCGCCACATTCAGAGAACTGATATCTTCATCCACTACATGCATTCAACATCTTCACACACACAAACACAAGGGATCGTTCATATCCCTAGAGGAGGAGGGGGGAGGAGGAGGAGGGGGGGTTGCCACCGAGCAGTGGAGTAAACACAGCAAACCGGCAAAAGGAAAAATAAACACAACTCAACACTATGACTGAGTGGAGTGGCTCTCTCCCTGTTCGCTGTCGCCACGGCCGAATCACAGTGAATAAACTGCAGTCTCCTTGCCTAGATAATCGTTGTGATGGGCCACAGTCTATCCTCTTACTAGTCGCCGTTTCAGATTTCAGTATTAAAAAAACTGTCAAATGGCATCAACGTAAACAAGCGCAAATTACAAATGTCACTGAGGCAGGACTATAAACTGATAACACTAAGATGCCAGTACAATTTGATGCACTTTTTTTTTTACACACAGTGAAGGAATAAATGAAGGTAGCGACCCTTGTTGGACTTTACTGCCTCTGCAACTCTCTCGACTCTCTGCCTAGAATTGGATCGAGATCTCTCTCCGTCCAATCTAGCTGACGTATATTTATAAGATTTTCAAAGGACTGTAAGCCATCAGGCTCAGCCGATTTCACAAAACTTAACGCAACTGCGTTAGTCCACTTGCAAAAGGTTTTTGGCGTAAGTTGCACCATAAACGTTGCGCAAGTGGACTTACGCAGTTGCGTAAAGTTTCATGAAATCGGCTGCTGGTATTATGAAAAACAGTTTTTATGTCTAGTATAAGTTACAAATAGCTCCCCCTCAAATAGCTCCCCCTCCCCCTGCAACAAGTAATTCCAGGCCAGGAACTCTCTCCGTAGCAGCCAAAGAATTGTGCGTCTTCATAACATGAGCAGAATACGTACCCTAACCATGATGTCTGAGTCGCGGCAATGCGTCTCCTTGCTAAGAGATCTTGTCACAGCCTCCTTGAGTTCGTTGAGCCTGCTTCGACCCCTGACTGGGATGTCCGATACCGATCCGTTCACTGCGACATCTGCAGACAACAACAGAACACAAGATACAACATAATTAGTCACTAATTGTTAAATTAGATTAAAAAGGCACTAAAACAAATAGAAATTACCTCTTTCTTCTTTCTCAAAAACTACGTTACTTTCTCGCAATGTTTCATACTTTCAACAGCTCTCCATTACTCGTTACCAAGTAAGTTTTTATGCTTGACAATTACTTTGAGTAATTAACAATGGTGTCCAGTGCCTTTAAGATGCACTCATCACACACAATAATTGCCAGCCGTTTAGAAAAGCACACAAGACTCATGATACACTGTGTACATTTTCTACGATCATCAGCGACCGGTCATCAGACAATCTTCACCTCATCCCGAGTAGCCTCCTCTTATAAGCCGATGGGTCAAGGGGTCAATGCCCTACAGGATCCCGAGCAGACTTCTGTTATCCCCGGAGGAGAGACGGTGCATAACACTAGAGACACGTGCATGTCTGCTTCGCATCAGGTGGAGGAAAAAAACACATGATACGATATGTGTGTCAAATACCAATGACGAACGAACCATAGAGCTAAAGAACAGGTTGTTGTCAACGGAGGGTTTCGTCAGCTTATACAAGGGAAAACTGATAGATCCATTGGGAGAAACTTGTTGCCATCGTGATAAAAAAATCCTTATAAAGGGTATGATTTATCTCAAAAAGGGTTGGGAGAACCTCGTTTCATTGGGATAAAAGAATCCCCAAAATTTATCTCAAAAGATGTGCATTGGGAGAACCTTGTTGCCTTTGGAATAACAGAATCCCAAAACAGGTATATTTATCTCAAAAAAGGTGCATTCGAGAGAACTTGTTGCAATCGGGATAAAGACCCCTAAAGAGGGTATATTTATCTCAAAAAGGTGCATTGGGAGAACATTGTTGCCATTGGGATAAAAGGAACCGAAAGAGGATATATTTATTTTTTATTTTGGTTGTTGATGATAATTTCATGCACAGTTTCTTTTATGTACCGACTATCTATTTAGTAGCCAAATAGTTTCCCAATGCCTAAAGTAACCTGAAACACAACGCAGAAAGTAAGAAGAAAAACATCAGCGAAACGTACCATCGAGACACGAGGCCAACAAAGGGACAAACAAAAATGTTAGAATGTCAGTGTTTGAATGCAGCCACTTGAGTGATAATGTCAAAATGAGTTAGCGCTCTATTTGAACACATTATTCCAGGCCGCGGATGTAAGTAGCACTATCTTTGTGCGAATCCGCATTTTGTCCGAGCGAGACAAACTTAAATGTCAAGTCGTCTGCACTGGCATGATTGGATATAAGCAACCACTTGAGCAGGGTTTGTTCCTTCGTTACATTTATCACGGGTTTTGAGGTTTTTAAAGGGCAGGTTACTCACAGTGGTCCCGTGAAACAATAAAAGTACACAATATAAAAACTTACTTTAATGTTGGGGGTGCTGCGCAACTGGGTCGTGCATGGGAGCTGGCTGGATTTGATTTAAATATCAGAACCAGAGATGCCGCAAATGTTGTTTAAAATCACCATGTGAAATAGTAATGGTACAACGATAACAATTGACTGAGGGTATACAGCCGGGCGTGCGGGGGGGGGGGGGGGGGGGGACTGGATTTGTTTTAAATGTCAGAGCTAGAAATGCCCCAAATGTTGGTTAAAGTACAATAAAAACTGACAGAGTGTATAGCGTGGTCGTGCATGGGTGCCGTTTAAATTGTTTTAAATGTCAAAGCAAGAATTGCCCCCAAAATGTTGGTTAAAACTCACCATAGTATAGACGATGTGACCTCTAACGTCACTCGAAAACCATAACATGATTCGCGCGCATACCGCCCGGCAAAACCTTTGTGTTATGGCAGCCAGCTAGAAAGTGTATGCAATCTTACCATGCCTACGCGTCTTTTTGCCCAGCGAAACATGACGTATACAGTGTTTTGTCAACAGAGGGCGGTTTGAATGTAAACATAGGTCACATCGTCTATAGTGTGAAACAATAACAGTACAACAATAACAACAAAAAGAGGTTGGGCAGCCGGGTCTTGCTCGGGGGCTGGTTGGACTTGTTATAAATGTCAGAGCCAAGCTGCCCCAACTGTTCGTAAAATTCACCATGGTGGTTGTGCGAAACAATAACGGTACAACAATCAAAACTGACTTTAGGGTGGGTGTACACCCGGGTCTTGCATGGAGGTCGTTTGGATTCGTTTTAAATGTCAGAACCACGGACGCCCTAAATGGTGGTTAAATTCACCACAGTAGTTGTGTGAATATAACGTTACAACAATAAAAACTAGTGGTCCAAAAATAAAAAACGACATTAATGTTGAGAGTGTACGGAAGGGGGTCGTGCATGGGGAGCTATTGGGATTTGTTCTTAAATGTCAAAGCCAGGGATGCCCATAATGGCTCTGATGTGTGCGTCAATGGCATTGGTTATAAGGTCATGATGACATTTTAAAGTGTTTACAGATGTCACACTTCGGTTTCATTTTACGATCACAGTTTTCCTGGTTATTGTAGGGTCTTGTGGGACATGGAAATTGCCAACTTCATCTTGGGGGAAAAAAAGGACAATCGCAGACAGAGAGTTAAATAAATCAATAAATAATAAGAATTCAAGAATCAAATATCAGTCTGGTCCATGCAGCTTCAAGTCCTGCGGGAAGTTACAATGTATGCACTATTATGTGCACTTGTATGTTTGTAACACAAGGTGTATCAAGCCGTTATGCATGAATTGTGTGTTGATCCATGTGAATTAGGGCCAATACGCCAAAAATAATAACAACAAAGTTTTGGGTTATTCTGGAGGGAGGGGGGGGGGGGCTTTGTGATCAAATTCACAAAAACATCAATACAATTTAGATGCTGCAGATTGCACAGTAGTGCTTTTAGAACCAAAGATAAACACCATGTAAAAAGGCATTCGTTTTGATTCAACGTGCTGGACAACTTCCAATTTTATGGTCCAGAATAGCCCACAATATGCGGGGGCACAGGTTCAAATCCCTTTCAAGTTTTCTGTGAATTACCGCGAGACTCGGCCAACATAAACATCTTTGATCACCTACACTGATCAGAACTTTCTATTGGTGGTTGTTTGGTGTATGTTTGGTGTATTTCAGTTGAAAACTAAAGGACGGGAATTGACGAACTCTTCCATGAACCACTCACAAATGTTACCTAAAATAAAGAAATTACCTCAAAAAAACTACAATACTTCAGAAGAAGCCGTTTCTCACAATGTTTTATGCCATCAACAGCACACCATTGCTCATTACCAAGTAAGTTTTTATGCTAACAGTTATTTTTTAGCAATTACCAATCTTGTCCACTGCTTTTGTGGACAAACAAAACACACAAAAACTGATTCAAATTAAAGTTGTTCTCATCTGTCCAACTGATCACCTTTACACCGATTCAAGCCTCTTTAATTGTGTCTCTCTGTCATCAGGAACACATTTCTGAGGGAAGGATTTCCAACTGCTTATTTTGTTCATAATGCTAAATTTCGGCTCAATGTCAGTAAGATCTATTTCGACATTAATCATGCGCAGTTTACGTCTTCTGAATGCTTCTGGATCGCTTGGACGACCATCGCACACGTAACAAAAGCAATTCTACTCCTGCGAAGGGAGAACAAAACTTGTAATTTCCTGAAATTTTCCCATCGAAGGTTGTGCTTAATATATCAAATTAAGATGCAGCGCAAGAGTTTGTGAAACTTCATTTTACTACAAATACGTAATTTGATTTTCTGTCCTTGATGGTTTGTGATACATTCACTTAGTAGAAAAAAAAAAAATTTGAATGAGTTTTGGAACTTGCGGGTAAAAATGCTGTGAGTTCCCAAAACTACATTTTACTACAAAAATGATTTTTTTAATTCCTTTTACATAATTCGATTGAGTTTTAAATAAAACCGATGTACATAGCAGCCCCCCCCCCCCCCATCTTAAGATAATCAAAAGAAAATTTGATTTAAAAGTTTCAAGTTAAACAAAGATCAAATTGTTCTCAAGTAGAACTTATAAGATATTGATTGCGGCAACAGACAAAGGGATTCTCCAAATTAATCGCCCATTGTTTACGCATGAGCATCGCGCATTTCAAAAAACAGTATACTTGGTAAGTCTGCTGCCACCTAGAGTTCTTGAAAGCACCACTAATTTCTTTTTGCTGTCGAGTTACAAGTCCTGTAGTCTTGTGGATTTTGGTTTGGTTTTGTTGTTTTGTTAATGTATTGTAAAGTTTTTATACTAAAACAAAAAACAAACAGACAAACTTCTATGCATATTTTTACTCCCCAAAACCAATGTTGTATTTTTCTAAAATTTTGAGTATTTTAATAACCATAAATAATTCCAAAAGTATTGTTAAATAAACTGCTCACAAAAAGTAAGGAAACTTTTTTCAATCCAGTATATTTGTTATTATTTAATACCCTTTTTGTATATGGTATATATCATTGCAAAGCTGAACTGTTCCTCTTTAAAATGATACCACAATCGCAATGATTACATGTTGCTGGACTTGACCACGTTAATGAGAATGAGACAAAGTCACAAATCAAATGTGCCAAAATTAGCATAATTTTTGTGTTACTGTATGAACAATCAAATTGGCACTGCAATTCAAACAAGCAAGACAACTTACTGATCTTAATCCACTTCATTGAGACAAGAAATTTGGTATCGAGCAAGACAAGTTACTGATCTTAATACACTTTATTGATACAAAAAGTTCAGTAATGAGTGGATGATCCGAAGGCGTTGATGACAGCCTGGCACCTTCTTCTTATGCTGCACAAAGTCTTGTGATGCGCTGATGATGATAAGGAACCTGGTTAGGTCAGCCACAGTTGATGTGTTGGTGGTTCTGGCACAGACAGCGAGGCCAAGCTGGTCCCACAGATGTTCCATGGGATTCAGGTCTGGACTGTTAGCAGGCCAATCCATCCGGTGCACCCCAACATTTTTCAGATAGTCAGTCACCAGTCGGGCTCGATCGGGGGGAGCGTTGTCATCTTGAAAGATGGCATTTGGTCCAAAGTCTGCAAGTATGGGACTGCATTCGGCTTTAGAACATCGTCTTGCAAATACCCGTCAAACAAGGTGTTTTTCATGAGATGAGGGTAAATTGTGTCCTATGAGCTCTCTGGTGCAAATCATTGTGTAAACCATTAATGGTTCTGAAAAGCTTGATCGGTTTGATAAATGAGCATTACCTATTGACCATTTAGCACAGACAACCGTAATTTTGGCACATTTGATTTGTGACTTTGCCTCATTGTTATTCGTGTAGCCAAAGTTTTCTCTCCTGTTTTCTACAATGTATACAGCTTATTCATAATAATAATAGAATTTGTTCAGCACAAAACCTGATACCGATTACTTTAATTGTGTTTGTCTCGTTCAGACAAAAACCTATCAAACCACTTTGTGTGCTAAGTGCAGTGGTTCCCTTCGTGTGCAATAAACACAAAATAACCAACTCAAAGGCCCTAATCCCCCTGCCCCTCAGTGATAACCCACAACCCCCGCACTCAGCAATGGTTCGATCCACCCATCGTCCCTCATTACTATGCACAGCCGGCAGTTGGCGCGTGGCATCTCACTCCAGCTCAGCTCATTATGTATTCATGTAATTAGTGTCTACACCATGCCTGGCACGCGCCACTCTCTGGGCCCTGCACACACACTCACACACACATGGCATTCAGTTGTTTGATCACAATCTTTTCTTCCAGTTCTATGCACTGGTAGTTTCACTAAAAGATGGAATCCCATTCATAAATCCTTCAACTACCATACATGACCCCGACAAGGTAACACTCACCTCCCCCCCCCCCTTCAAACCCCCAAATCTTTCTTTAAAAAGTTCTTTGTTGCTCACATTCAAACCATTATCCAATACGTCCTTGCCCTTTCCTTTGTTCCAAAATAACTTCCCAAATGATTTATTTTTGTAGCAAAACTTACAAAATCTAAGGGCAAGAATAAGGAACAAATCGTCAGTCTAATTTTGTCTGAATCATGTCACTGCGACTATTGTTCAATATATCCGTAACTTAATAATTACTTTCCACATATATCATAATTGACACTCATTTCAGGTTTCTGGCACAAATGTTCTTCGCAAATTAACCCTGCTTACAAATATAGAAGCGGTAGACTAGAAACCTTATTTCAAAGTCAAGGTGTTGTAGAAAGGGAAAAAAACAGTTAGCCACAAAGCCTAATTGGAAAGTGTCATAAAGTGTTTTTGTGTGAAGAAGTTCTAATTTTTTTTAGTGTAAGATTTAATTCCAAATTAAAAGGAAATGGTACAAAGTTTTAAGATGTAAACATTGGAATCTGTTTCTTGTATAGCACCATCCAAATAAATTATTTATCAGGAACTAAAACAAATATCAAACTTCAAAATTATTGGGACAATCTTTAAAAACCAAATTCAAACTCATCAGGTTTTGTTTCGAAAATGTTGTTCATAAGCACTGGTGTAGATCTACATGTTTGTCGAAAAGTTGACTCAAAACTTTAAAAAATTGAAGAAAACTCTACCTACACAATTGGACACAGTTGGATACAGTGCTTATATTATAATATTTCTGCATCAATAATAATTTTCACGGTAGGGTTAACTGGTAGTTTCAGTTGCATGCATGAGAACAATGTTAAAACCCGTCAGAACAAATGCAAAACAATAATTTATTTAGTATCTCTCATCTCACACACTCCCCCCTCATTTCGCTACCAAAGTCAAAATCATTTATTTATTTCTTGCACTACAAATTTGGATGACACACCCGACGCTTTTCTCCGGCTTGTTGAACTTCAAGGTTAACAACTAAAATTAAAGGAGCCAATGCATATTTGTTTATCAAAAGACTTATTTACACAACAGAATGACAATGAACCAATTTTTTCCTTTTCTTTTCGTGCTCGCGTAGTATTGATTCGACGCAGAGCCAGTAATATCTAACTTCCACGCGGAGAGAGCAAAAGAGACCTACGGTCTGGTGTGGAATACGCAGTGGCGCTGACATTTTTTAATAATAATTACAGGGGACCATAGTTTTGAATTTCATGAAATAATCATGATAGAGACTAAGGGGGAGGAAATTAGAAAATCAATCGCGTTGGAGGATTGGCCACGAACAATGAGAGACGCTGACCATATTGAAAATTCGCCATAGTTTTTCATTCTTTAATAATTGATAACGGAAAACTAGCGAAGACGGACTGGTGATACCAGTGTACAAAGATAGTTTCAAGACCAAAATGTTTATGACACAGGAGTATTTACGTAATCCATTCAGAATTAAAAAGCAATTTCTACATTGATTCTGTACTGTTAAGTTTTATTGACAATCTATAAAAACAAAAAACGATCAATAGTAAGTTGTTTTCCCTTTGTTTATTTGTTTGTTTGATAAATTGTGTTATTGTAGAAAAATAATAAGAGTGTGAAACATCCACATGGACGTGGTCATTATTTTTTCACTCCATTTGTAATTTTTAACTCTTTGTCTACACTGTAATATTTAAACATTGTTTAAGGTCAAAGTTGGCTCATTGTTTTGCTTTAAACTTAATGAATTCTTTTGTTTGTAAATTCTGTATTGTTGTGTTTGTTGTATCTTCTGTAAACTACTCTTTATTGTTTACAAAGCATGTATTTGGTGGTTTACATTGTGTTTTTGGATTGAGGATACGTAATCCTCATTAAGCAGAGAAAATATAATTCACAGTATTTTTTACCGCAATTGGCGTGTGTGGAACAAATGTACATGATGTGAAATAAGTGAAATGAACTGTTTTGTTTTGTTGTTTAACTTTGTTATAATACAAATTTTCATTCATTGAGCTAAAACAAAACAAATAGGCAGTCATAGTTTTAATTGCGGCAATTTGCCGTTGAATGAAAGCGCCCTCGTGCAGCTAAAAATTGCGGTCAATTAAATGAGCTTGCATCTATTAAGCGCTGATTTTGGCAAAGCATATCTTTGCCACTCTTTTGCTTCCAAGAATTTTCTCATTTATACCTTGGTCAAAACTATACATTAACAATTGTTTAATTGTGTGACTCCAAATAAATTATTGTTTGCTTTGATGTAAACAAAGTGAACTAAATTGAATTTTAGTAGAACAAAGTAAAAGTATAGTCTGTGACGCGCACTGCTAAAGCCCCTTTTCATATCAGGTATGCTAACTCCAACAGTATATTCTCATTAAATTCTGAACATAATTTTTAATTGCCTATTTAAGTATGGCTTCAATTCCACAACTACTTTTATAAACACTTAGTTCAACTTTATGCTGGCACATAAAATAAAAAAAGTACAGCCCATTCAGATATTGTTTCTGTTTTTATAAAAGTTCTAAGACAACAAAATTGTTTGGGGTTTTAATTTGTTTTTTGATAATTGTTTTTTGTGAAAAATATACAAGAAAAAAGTGCAAAAGGTTACATTCTAAACTAAAATTTCCTAAAGGCAATGTAGAAGCCCCCCCCCAAAAAAAAAAAAAAAAAATATATATATATATTATTATTTGATATATATATAGATATATATATATATATATATATATATATATATATATCTCAGCAGATTCTTTAACAATTCTAAGCACAAAACAAAGAGATGAAGAAAATGCAAAAGAAATTCCATGTTCAAAACTTCAAGTTATTGTGACAAAACATTTCCAGTTAACATTTTAAAAATGACTCATCCAGTTTCATCAAACCACTGTGGTTTTCTGATTTACTGTGCATTGCAAATCAACCACCAATCCTCAATCAAAAAAAAAAAAACGACCATCAAGAAAGCTATCACAACAACCAAGAACCCAAGTATATGATATTGTTAACAGTGCAACTCGTGGCAAACATTGGACGAGACAATAACCGACTAGCCGCCTCGTCTTCAGCTCCCCCGATACATAATTATTCAAATGAGCATGTTAAGTGGGGATTCAATGTTTGTCATCATCAGCACAGCCATTAGGTACCCCTGGCAGTGGTTGTTCATTCATACATGCGCACGTAGACGCAATCAAATAACCCCAAATCGAGACACACACACACACACCCACATATGCATCCCTCTTTCCCCCCATTCAAACCATTCATATTCACTCCTCTATGCAACAATGGATTTATTAAAAAAATCAAAATCAAAAATAGAATAATTACACACACAGTGTTCCAATAACCACCACAGATATGCAAATTTTGTTCTAGAGGGTAAGGGTCGATTGGAAACTACCATGTAGATTCTCTCTTCCCCGTCCCTTGTCCCTCACCGTGCCTCGTTAGCTTTCCCCGAGTCGACAAAGTCTAAGCCCAACACCATTTTGCATGCAAACAACTCCATACAGCCAAAGAAAAAAAAAGTAGTTAACACAGTAGTAGCCATATTGGAAAAAAAAAACTTGCCACAAACTCCAAACTCCATCCCCGTTCGGTGCCTTGCCGGCAACTGAACTGCCTGAAAATCGCCCCAGTTGTACCCCATGGTCTCACCCCACCCTGGTTAGTCTCTAAAGCCACTATTCCTACCCTTTTCTAAGTGTTTAAGAGACACATTTCTTTGAGATGTCAAGTGCAACTTTGTTCTTTAGTCATGCTCCTATCAAACATGGCTGCCTGGTTGTCAAACAGCCACAAAACACCTGCTACGAATCAACTCATAAATTCTGCCCATTAAAACAGTCTTAACTCCCCTAAACAAAAACTCCAAGTTGTTTTACATGTCTCCCCTGTTCACTGGAATGCTTTAGAGTTACAAATAATGCAGGTACTTTTACTCAAAACCCTCTAAAAAGCTACTGGTACTTTTACCCTACTCCGCAAACAACAGACAAAAAAGACACACACACGCCCATCAAGCATAGTTCACTTTTCCTACGCACAATAATCACACCGTGTGGACTTTAAAAAAAATTGTTGTCAACATCCTATGAACTTAACTTCAGGAGAAATATTCTAATATTAACCCTACCTCCTTAATCTTCCGCTCTTGCCTCAACCACAGCAGAAATCAGCCAGAATATATTCCCTGAGCAACTCCACAGAAGTGAGGAGATACGAGATGTAACAATTTCTTTCTCCCCAAGAATGACAAATTCCCGAGTTAAGTTTCCAGTCCGCCGCGTTATACGTCAGCACTAGTGCTACTACGTGTACTGCTACGCCGTGCAGAGTGGCACTAGTATAATGTCTTTCCCATTGGCCAACTTTCATTGGCTTTTCTTTATGAGGCTGCAGGCCCACTCAACAAAGACGCGGCGCTATTTACTATGCACAACATCTGCGTAATAATAAAACAACCCCATAGTCAAAGAATTGCTGAGATAATAAACTTAATAGGAATAACTGAGCCGGGACTACGGCATTGGGATTACGGGGGTGTCCCTACTGGTGGCAAGCGGGGAGGGGCAGATGGCATTATTTATACGTGACAATCCACGATTTAATTAAATTGCTCATTAGCATAATAATGGTAGGTATGACTGTTAGCAGACAAAAGTTGATGTCAGAAGTTCTTTTGTTGTTCTGGAGGACAAAGTGTTGTAGTTAAGATGGCTTTGTTCTGTCTTTCCTTTGTTGTTGGACCCAGTATACCGTAACCAGCCAGGGAAAACTAAGCACGTTTAGAACTCAGAAATATTATTTCAACCTTTCTGACATGCTATTATTTCTGTGCAATTGGAAGTGTCACATTTTTCTTGATGATATTTTATTCAGGGGAAAACTAATAATATGAATGCATTAAAAGTATCAATAAAAAAATTAATTTAATTACATTTTAAATTAGCATCTGACCATTAGTCCGACTGGGGAGCAATACATTGGATCCTTAATGAGCCTTAACGCTTTTTCAGGCACCAATTTCTTTTTTTACTGATAAATTGATCATAATGGACACATTTATTGTTTATTCAGGGTTTTTTATTTTTATTTGTGCTTACCAGCTTCATCCAATTTGGCCCAAGCCATGTGTAGGGTTTGCAAAGTTTGCTTTGAGTGAAAGATAAAGTGAAATGAAGTTTGCGGCTGAGCAGGATGACTGACTGTAGTATAAATGCGCCCGATTTGCATGCCGCACCACACAACTTGGCCGATGCAGTAAAATCTGTTACAGAAAAATCTGTTTAACAGGTTGGCAAGAAAAGCTACCAAGAGAAGATAATTCTGTGTTATGGGTAATTTACTTTCATACTCTACAGAAAAGAACGAGTTTTATCGGACCCTAGTTTCATTTTTCATTTTTTTAAATTATCTAGAGATGAGGTGAGGTGTTTCATCAAAAACCCAAGACCTTTGGACTTGTCCGGTCGTTTACTGGCCCGATATGTCTGTAGTCCAGAGTGTATGCCAAGTCCTGCATCAAAAACACTTCCAAAAAGCCTATTTACTGACAGTACATGATGTGTTGGGGGAAAACTTCATGTTTTGTTTGCTTTAAAAACAAAAAAAGGTCCTTTATATTTATATTGGGATCGTCATTATAGGTACCTGCATTTTTACATATTCTGTTTTTGAGTTTTTGTTTCACAACTTTATTATTGCTGGTCCCATAAAGTGTTTTAAGCCTGCAAAGTTTAACTCAAAGTTTGATTAGTTCGGGTTGAACAAAGAAAAATCAAGTTTAAAATACCAGCGCTCTTTCAACTGTGCTATCTGGCCCTATGTTAGTGGTTTCCCTATTTTGTTTTATTTTTTCGAACATGCCCAGTTAAATTCAGCAGTCAAACAATTTTTTGGGGGGATTCTACAAAACAAAGTAGTCGGTTGTTTAAAGTACATAGATGACAACAGTGCAAGACCATTATGAATGCGCACACACACGTCTTGAAATCATTTATAACACACGCTTACATGTATGCTTATAACACACATTTTTTCCTGCCATAAAGTAAACACAAAAGCGTGCTTACCCAGTACACAGCTTGATCATGTCTACGAAATTGCGCCATGATCTAGGTTAAGACAATTAAGCATAAGTCCCCGGATTGATCATAAGCCTTGAGACACTGAGCTCATTGATACAAGGCGTGTACATAGAACACAATTTAAAATCAAAGGGGCATACAGAACTTTGAGACACATCCACAGATTTGTTTTTGATGTTTGCCAATGTTTCCACAAAGCACAGGCATGTATGCTTCGTTTTTGAAAGGGCAAGGGCACCAAGGCGTTTTCTCCTTGGTAAATGGATGTGTAAATTTGTACCTGAGCATTTTAAGGGCACCAAGGCAGTGGACCAGGGGGCATGGAGGCAATCACCTTTGTTGCCTCGGTGAGGTATTAGGCCTAGCGTCAACCGTACATTTCCTAAGAGAGAAATTTTTTCATTTGAATAACTGTTCATGTAGCAGTCTTTTATTTTTTATTTTATATATCAGAATAAGATCTTCTTCGCTGATTTCATCTATGTAAGATATCACAGGGCTCGAGTTTTACACTGGACTACTGGCCCCAGGCCGGTAATTTCAGTATGGGCCAGTAAACTTAACAAAGACAAGTCCGGTTATTTTTGGCTTTCAAAATAACCTGCAGCACCCACAGCAATTGCCTTGGTGCCCTGTGCTTTTGCTGTGGTGCCCATAAAAAAGATGCCAGAAATCTATCAGAGCATTGTTCATTATTTAGGTTGAATCTACATGTAGGCATACCCCGTTTTACAAGTAAAAACGTGTAAACTCAAACCTATTTCCTTCCCCTTTATGTCAGGAATGAAATTGGTTCTTTGGAATGATCAGACTGATGGGAATTCTTGCAAGGTATACACAAATTGGGAATCTCTAGAGACTTTGAGAATAGCAGCCCCACTTTAGTATTCAATTTAGAATAAAGGAAAACCAAAGCTTAAGAAATTCATCAGTCAAGGCTAAAGGTAATTGTGTCAGGTACTTCTATCTTGGTTTGTTTCTTAACTACCTTTTTTCTGTTTTTGATGGGGCTCTTTAGGGGTGTGGTTGGGGGATGGACATCAAGGCCACTGTGTGGCCCTGGTCTTGACCTACATAGTCAGACATAGGTGCCCCTTTAAAAGTTTCCCATGTTGTAAAGTGAAAAGGGCATAAATGCCCTCTCACGTATGAAATTCCAAGTCTGTGTTATGAGAAACATGACTAATATAATCTGTGGCCACATGACAATCTGTCATCAGTAACATGTTTTATTTCATCAGTGGCCGCTCTTTCATCAGCAAATCAGAGTTGTGGAGAGCAAGTGACTTTTGCCATTTTCCTCCTAATAGAATCTGGCAAGTGGCGAGAATTGGTTTTGGGGATTTACTGCCGAGCATACGGTACGCTATCTGTGTACAAGTTGTACAGGCAGACTACAATACAAAGGTGGGCCGCGCTGCACAGTGGCGTACCGATGAATGTGTAGCTATATTACCAAGCAAGATGAGACTGAGTACAGGGACAAAATTATTTGATGATTTTGACGATAAGGTCAACCTGTCAAGGCTAAACTATTCTGCTTATAATTTTTTAATGAAATCATCCAGCGCGCGGGGCTGTGTGCACGTTTAAAGAAACCTGTTTTGATTTCACTAGATCTTTAGTCTTCACCTGAAATGCTGAAGGCAGTAACCTGTACATCGCTATTCGTTATTAAATCAGTTCTTGCTTTTTAATTTGGCTTCAAATAAGTCTTTTTATTTGATTCGATTTTCAAAAAGGAAGCTGTGAAATTGATTCATAATCTTTGTATTCCAGTCCTGCAGAGATGACACACACTTGCAAAACCAGCCAGTAAAAATTTCATGAAATACTTGTCTTTTCTGTTCAGTTTTTCTTTGTTACGGGCAAGGCGTTTTCTTGTTTGCATAAGGGCACTTCTGAGGTTATGTAAATTTCTTTAAAATATTTCAAAGGGCATGGAGGCAATGACCAGGGGGCATATAGGGACAATGACCAAGGTCATGGAGGCAATGACCAAGGTCATGGAGGCAATGACCTTGGGCATGGAGGCAGTGACCAGGGGGCATATAGGGGCAATGACCAAGGGCCTGGAGGCAAGTTTACTGTCCACAGCAACATAATTTTAGGAAAATATTTTGGAAATTTGTCGTTTGTAGAATACAGGAATCAAAACATCAGTTGACAATATGGTGCAACTTAAAGAGTAAACAAACCACAAGAAATAAAACATTAAATGCATTAATGGCAAGGAGTAATATTTACCTGTGTTTTCATTAGTTAAGCTGTTGGTTTGTTTTCTGGACTGTCGACCCTCTGTGTGATCATCCGCTGTCTGCAAAGATAGAGAGAGAGAAAGACAAATGGTTTATTCCAACAATGGATGCTCTAAAAAAAATTGCTGTAAGGGCAAGCAGTTTTTTCTTAGTTAAGGACGTGTCTATTTGAGGGGAGGGAGTTTTTCCTCATTATAAGGGACTGGGGCATGGCAGGTTTTTCTTAACGAAGTGCACCATTATAAGGGCACACTGTTTCGGGTGAGGGCACCTCTAAGGGCAAGGCAGGTTTTTCTTAGTGGAGAGCACTTTTATATGAGGGAAATTTAACTCGGTCGGGAACTACAAAAGGTACAAGTTACTTGGTTTTAATGAAGATGATTTCTCTCTTTGGTAATTGTAACCAAATACACGTCAGAGACATCAACAGTTGTAGACAAAAAGAAGCATAGAGATCTTACCAAAATATAAAAAGCGCTTTGCTAAGTCCATGCCGAGAAAGTTAAACAAATTTACTATTGTCCTCAACTTCTTGTATAAGAAAAAAATTGCAAACAAAGAAGTTTTCAATCAAATTAACACCACATTCTCGTACTCCTGTCAAAGAAAATCTAACATCTCAAACATGTCCATAAAGTAACAAGCCACTAAATCACTTTCAGTACATTCAGCAAATAACTGCCTGAGTAAACTTTGCAGTTTACAGCATGAGAAAGATTCTTCCATGATTACAGCCACAAATTAAAAAAGGTAAGCCACAAAGAATCCCAATAACCATCTCCACCATCGACTTTCTTTCACAACAACTTTGCCTTCATTAATTTGCAAACAAAGAAAGTTTTTCCCAAAGCCAGGACCTGGTGAGACCATTAGTAAATTGAAACCCATAGCACCTGTGCTGGGGGTGAAAACCACATTATGAATATGCATGAGGTCTTACTAAGAGGCTTAAGGCTCACTCCTCACCAATCAGACAATTCAATGAGGCAATTTTGCAACAACAAAGGTCACACCAAACTTCATTCATAAATTCATGCAGAAAGTGGCTGTTCTTTCTGCAGAGGGGGGGGGGGCTATAAGTCAAAGTATAGGGCCTACTAACTTTACAGCTATAAGTAGCCCCTGGAGCAAGAACAGCTACCCAAGCTAATCTGGACTCAATGAAACAGTGATGAAAATAGAAAACCCCAGCACATGTTGCCCATGCCCATCCATGGCCTGTGCACAACTTACTACTACACAAAGAAACTTTCGGACAATATGCAAACTTTCCTGGCGTAGACAAAGGAAATCTTGGCAACATCTGGCATGCGTGTGAAATCGGTTCATGACCAGATAGGTCCCCTGTGATTAAACTTCCACTATACCTTCTGTTGCAGCACAGAGTACAGTTAAGGAGAGTATAAACTTTAACACTACAAATTCAACTTACTGTAATAAGGCAGACAGGAGCAAACTTTTCATACAGTGTTGGACAACTGAGTAAACAGCGAATGTGTACACTGTACTTGTATTATACCCTCAACAAGATAATTACCTCACACTACAGACAAGCTTTGCTTTTGGGAGACCCCCCCCCCCCACTTAATTAATCAACCTCCATTATTTATCCAGTGTATGTCAGAGGTGCAATTTTGAAATTGCAAGAGGAAATGCCCAAATAGACTTAATTTTGTAGAAGGGAATCAGCTTACTAGATATGCATGACTGAAATGTTTTTATATTCATCAAATTAAAAATATTGCTTAATTCACAAAGGGGTATGAACGCAAAGATGTAATTTAATTAAAAGACATACATTTGGGTTTTTTAAGGTTTTTTATATCTAGTAGTTTGAAAAATATTTTAAAATAAACACCAAAGTATTTGCACTTTAATTATCAACTTTTTCATGGTAACTAGACAGAATTAAAAATTTTTTTTGAAGAACTGGACAAATCTGTGAATTTCTTTGGGACATTCAGAATAAGTATGTGGTGTAGTAAAAAGAATAATCGCACAAGACATGAACTTTAGTGATCAACTTGCGCATGATGAGTAGACATTATTAGAAAACACCTTAAGATCACACCCATTTTCAAGAACTTGACAAATCTGTGCATTTCCTCGGAACACTCAGAACTTCCATGAGAATTAATTTGAGCAGGGAATTACTTTTAATGTCAACAGTGTGTCGTACCGATGACAAGGTTTTCATTTCAATTCATTTATAGAATTGCCTTACACAAGCCCGTCAATAATCACACTAAAATAAATGCACCATATGTCTCCAGTTCTATTATTGCAAAACTTGCAAACTGTGTATGCCTACATGCACTGCATAGATAATTCACTTTTTGTCTGGTTTGGGATTCGCAAGTTTTTTCTTTTGATATTCACGGTATTCACACAAAACATTATGAAACAACACAGATGGTTTGGGAATAATATCGCCAGCTCGATCAATAATCAACTTTGTCAAAGAAGATGACAGTGGAGATATTGACCGTACCATTTCCTGACGGGGAGGTTTGTTTTCATGTTTTGTGAAAGGTGTTTGCTGAAAGTTATGCATTTTGGGAAGGCCTGACCAGGGTGAAGAGTAGGGGCATGGAGGTAATTGACTCTGCCGTAAGTTCAAGTTCAAGGATAACAAGGTCTCTGTATCATCATTATTACTGTGCATACTGTCCGTATGGAGATGTACCGATGAACATTGATGCCATTCGCCTTCGAGAAATAAAAGTTATAGTCTTCGTTTCCGTGTACACCACAACTTTTTGATATCTTTAATTTTCATTGTCCTGGAACCTCAATCAGTTAATTCCTAAATACAGTTGTTAAAAATTCAAATCTTCAGACCCTTTCCTTTTGGCCTGACCCTCAGGATGAATCCTGTGCTCATCGTCTCATCCCCCAAGTAAGATGTCCCATTGTCAAGCCTAGCTGAGTGGAGCCAGGGATTGAAGGACGCCAGTAGGCAGTGCAATTTCCTGTACGCACACACTGAGTAGGTCTGGCCACACAGCCAGTAGATTAAGAACAAAAGCCGACTACAAATTGCTGGAGATTCAGGGCTTTGTTGTTGAGTAAGACATGGTGAGGGAGCCATTTGGTGCACAGCCGCGCATCGCTTACTCAAACAATGCAGCTCTAATTACATGCAGAATTTAATGAACTTTGTGTACGCATAAGGCGCCTTTCAAGTTCTTGTTTTTTCTTATAGTAAATTATGTGCGTCAATGTTGCATGGAAAGGAGATGCCATATTCCACGTCTAATTCTAATTAATTTCACAACTACAATCAAATTTGTGACAGTTTCATAAAATACGGTTAGACAGTTAAGTTTTCCAGCGAGGAAAAAAAAAAACTTTGTCAGATGTTTTGTCCTCCTTCGTTATAAACATTGTTTGTTTGTCTGTTTTGTTTCTTCAGTGTGCTTCTCACTTTCATTTAGAAGGTTCTTTCATTTAGAAAAAGTATTTCCCACATAACATATTATTGCAGTGAAAACAGAAAAACTGAGTACATAGAGTATCAAATTTATCAGTAAGCTTTGGGAGTGAAAATAAGTATTAAATATGTATCTAAAAATGTATCTAAAAAAAGTGTTTAAAAATCATATGAAAATTGTAATTACACTCAAAGTTCTGTCACAAAGGTAATAAACTGTGTACACTTGGGCTCAGGTGGTTCATCATTGTTGCCTATTTATATAGAGCTAATTAACTGTCTACTAATCCACGTTTTTAAATCCGTGCGGAAGATTTGATTTCAAAACGGATAAACAAAATCTTCTCTCCAAGAAAGACACTTTCCAACCAGAAAAACATTTCCACTGTTTTGCCATTCTGATAAATTATTGTATCGACTTTTAAATTGATATATAATATAAGTCAATTTAAATTAAATTCAAAAGGGTCATAAAAGAACAAAATGTAACTTAGAAGAATGCACAATCTGGAAAGAATCATGTAGACTATGAGTTTTCAACAAAAAAAACAGCAAGATATAAAACCCAAATGATGAAACACAAACAAATGCATCATCAAATGTAATAAATGTAAGTATTCCCCATTCGTATGTAGTTAATTTAAGTAAGTAAACAAATTATTATGAAATTCTGAAAAAGGGAAAATTCAAATTGTTTTGCTGCATGTACATAAACAAAATATTTTCAGACTAGCATTTTCAATAAACATTTTAATTTTCAATTTGTTGTCAATAGTTGGCAATATAAAAACACATTACTTATGTGCAATGACAAGTAACATCCTCAACAAAAGATTTTGTTGTTCAATCAAAATTAATATCTCGTTCACTGAACCTCCATTAAAGATTGATTTTGTTTTGTTCCAATCAACGTAACCTTGAACAACAATACGCTTTCATAAATCCAATTACACTTATCTTCCAACAAACCGTCTTTTTTATTTACATGAGCTTTCATCTACATGCATAATACATTTACAATCACTAAAGACTGTCACCAAAGCAGGCTGAATGCCCTAACTATTTCTCACCAACAGAGGGGGCTATTTACTTTAGCTCACTTCAGGAAATATCAGACATGGGCCCAATTCTTTGTAATAAAAAATTGACCTGAAAGACAAGTGGTCTAAGTTAATTTATGATAGAAACTTAGTAAGGATTGCTACTTCAATATGATTGAAGATCCCTCAGAAACCAATTTCAAAGTGTAGCCTGATACTTTTCCTACATACACTTTGGATCCTGTCCAGTCAGAAACATGACTAACCAATTTTTCCAATAACCAATCTCAAATTGATTACAAGGATAATTCTCTTAAAATTGTAACCTTTTGCTAATTTTTTCCTAATAAAAATATGGAAACCAACAGGCTAAATCTGTTACAAGAGTACAACCATATTAACATATAGGTTTGTAACAATTTCCAACCCAGCACACAATGAAGTATTCAAAAACAAATAGCATACAGAACATATGAAGTAATAAAAAATAAAATAAACAAACACACAAATAAACAAAAGTTTCAAGAAAAAGCAAGTATTTTCAGGTAAAGTGAGTGAATCTGCATATTACTCGATGACAAATATACTAATATAACAAGTTCTTTACATGTACATGTAGCTTATTATTTTCAGATACAATTCTCTTGCAGTACGAACATAAAATTGTATTTATTTATGTCGTTTGTTTGTAATATTACCTTTCGGTGGATAACTGGACTGTTTGACTTGGACCGTAGACTCCGTCGTGGGGAATTATTGATGTCTAAGCCCTCAAGGTGTCGACTACGAGGCCGTGCGTTTTCCTCTCCATTCATGATTGAACTGTGACCTTTAAAAAAAAAACTACAAACAATTAGATTTTATATTTACCACCACTTTAAAGCAGTTTTGAAAGTTACAATAACCTTAAACTTAAATCCTTTATACAGGTTAAAATTGATAAAACCCAGCCCCCATGTTGTAAAGAACACGTGGGTCTAACTTGTTTGCAGTTCAATTTTTAGATTTTGTACATATAGAATTACAACAATTGCAGTTTAGGCATGATGAACCTGTTGTAAATTGATTGATTGATCCCATACAGCTAAAAAATACACCATTACACTTTTGTGAGTGTAAGCTAGAGTACTTTTGTATGGTGCTAACTGGTAATCAATTTTGTGTTACATAACTAAACATGTCTTCTTAACGTTTGACACTAATAAACATTCATTAGGCAGAGCTGAACATTAAATCGCGTAGATTCAAAACGCCGTGGTCTTGTGGCAAGACTATACTTTTTCAATTAAAGGTTAAGGGTTCAAGTCTCTCTCGTGTGATTAGCGATGGATTTTTTTAACACAGGACTCGGGGAAAGTACTGAATAAACAGTGCACAATACACATTGGTCTAGGGGCAAAAAAAAACCAATAGTGTTAAAGTTGTGTTTCAATGAACAAACAACAAGTCTTACTGATAATGAAGTGTTAAGGAAACAAAGACATGAAGCTATGCCATCACTTTCATCGCTGTATCCCAGACAGTATAGTAGGTCTATCCTGTCTTCCATGTAAAAACAAGGAAACACAAAATATCCAACTTTAAATCCGTCTTGAGCCTTCCAAAAATGTGTACATGTGCAAAGGAGCACATCATTCATGTACCGTACATACATTGTACACTGTATCAATCAATGGGTACCCTTCTCAACGTATAGTATGTAGCCTACGTAAGTATGCACAGTGCACACAAGGTTAAAAGGCATCCCACAACTATGCAGACTAGCAAAATTGAATTTATTCACTTTCTATTTACATACTCCAAATTCCAAAAATACTATAGTTTGATGTTTATTTGATTTGCATAAATAACTTTTGATGTAGTGTGGTAGTCGATGCCAAATTTTCTGCACAGTGTGAACTACATTGCATGTCGTGTATTTAGAACAATAAAAAAAGTAAGTTTTGAAAGTTTGTGTTCCACTTACAGACATTGGCTCTCAACAAAAACAGGACAACAAAAACAAAAACTAAACTAAAAGAACGATGCTTCAGTCTATGAACATTACATAATTTTAGTCTAAACATTGCTGTTGATAGCTTTTGTATGAAATGAGGACTGGATCATAACTTTGTAAATCTAAAACTCTTCAAAAGTGTTTTAAAACTGAAATGTCAATAAAACAAGATTGATCCTGTTAGAAAAAAAAGTACAACGTACGAGTTCAGCCAATGTAAACGTGTAGCTAGTCTACAAACTATGTGATGAAATATTTCATAATTGTTTTCAGCAGTTTATTTTAACTATTGTATAATCCTCACGCAAGCGTGCAAGTTCATTTAAAAAAAAAAAGACTGCACAAAAATTCTCCACAGACTCCTGTACTTTGATATTTTTCATTTACAACATTTTTATAAAAAAGCTCACTAGATTTCATCAAACCTCTTCTTCATATATTTATTTATTTTTCTTTTACACATTATTACTGGTCGGACACATCGCCCTGTTTTAAAACTTACGTTTTATTTCCTGATACGATTGAGTTTAACAGAGTCATTCTTTGTAACAACAAGGTCGTGTGGACGTATGCAAGAAAAAGAATACAAGAGTTATTAATCCACCATTCTCAGTGGACAACTAACTTCCTGGTATACACACTGGTACGTAATAATTAGAGAAATGTATATTGTCTATAATTCCATTTAATCAGCAAGGTTACAAAGGGATCCATCAACCTCCGATGCCATTGCATAGAATAAATCTTGAGTCATGGTTTAAAAGATTTAACGTAGACAAATATATCTATAACGAAAAGAGAAATATAATCATTATAGATGACTGTTTAGTTTTTATGCGAACAAAAGAGGGCAAACAACCTTGATTTTATTGGCATGGTTACAAGGTAGACTTTGCTTAAAAAGTAAAAGTCAGTTAAGATTATATTTTTTGTGATTGTATGAAAAACTTTGCGGATACCCTCTTGCTGTGTTTATGAAGGTTACGCATTTCTATCTTCATGTCGCAGCTAAAGAAAACATTTTTCAAGTTAAATTTGTTCAAGTTACGATTGTCTATCCCTGATACATTTGAGTTTTCTTTAACTTTGAAGATCTTTTTTTTTTAAATATTACTCAGCACAATTTCACCTGTCACTGTTCAGTTATTATTAACAACCCACGTGACTTCTTAAAATTTTAAGTTTTCTGGTAGATAAAGTTGTGCGTATCACATTGAGCAGCTGGTCGCAAGACAAAACATTTTTTTGAAAAGTGCTAACAAACTATTTTTGTCCACAATGGTTTTGAAGTGCTCTTTGTTCATAACATGTAAGTTCTTTTGAACGGACAACTGAACCCCCCCCCCCCCCTCCCCCAAACAACAAAAATTTAGTGTTGGTTTGTGGCTTTATAGAACGCCAGGTGTTCTCAATAACAATAGCGATTCATTGATAAAACGGGGTTGCTGGCCATGCACACAGTGTTGCCATACATACAAAGAAGTCATGGAAGCAAAGGCTTGAACGTTTATTTCTAGTCAAATTGGTTTGAAAATAAGAAACTTTCGCAAACACATCCCCCAAAACAAGCATAGCTGAAATTGTTTAGAATGATAGTGCTGCACATCCAGTAATAGTAGGGATTGACCACTATCAAATTGCATGTTTTCTACCCCCATGGTACAACAAGGCAAACTGGACAAACAAATTCACAACATTCTTGCAGGGATAAAGAATAAAGTTTTGGCAATTATTTAGAGGGATGCAACATTTTACCCACATAAATATTACTTCAATGCATTGCTAAAAATTTAAAACATAAAGACAGTGCAGTTAAGTGGATGTTTGTGATATCTGTGACAATGCAAATTTAAAATAATACGTTGTTTTATTAATTTTTCAAACCGTTTAACACATTCCAAATGTTGGAACACCCCTAATGCGTTAATGGTTTGCTCTAAACTGTCCAACATGTTATAGCTATTGACAACAGAACTCAACGGCAAAAAAAAAGGGCGACCAAACAACCCAAAGTTTACCACGAACGAAAAGTTTGTAAATTACTAAAATGTGGACAAACTAATATACATATATAACGTATGATTCACAGGCAATACAAATTTGGTAATGAAATGCCGTCAAACAAAACTGAAAGTGAATTGTTTCCTCTTTTAAAAAGTGAAGTTGGAGGTAAGTTACGACACCACACACTGGGCACCGCCAACTTTTGTGCCACATGACCTATACTAAAACTAAAATCTCACACAAACTTCCTCACACGCGTTCGTGTACTTCAACGTTCAAACTCCAAAAATATTACCCCAAAATCCATGAGAAGTTACAAAAAGTTACTGTTGTTGACAACAGCAGCACAACTTACCCTTACAGCACGGTAAATTTACGTAATCCAGGTTTTTAGAGCGAAGTTTTCAACGTAAGGAAGCCAAGTCGTGTAACTCCTCGTGTAATCATCTGCATGCTGGTTGACCTTCGCGCTATGAGTCGAGTTTGTACACACACACAGCACAAAGATATACACTGCAGAAACTTTTCTGTACTCTCTCACACAAAAAAAACGTATCCCATAATTTATTGGAAGTTTACTGCGCACGCTCAAACCAATTAAACTCAAACTTCTTTGTGGAGACTTCGCAAGTCTGTTGTTGCGGGTAGCGGTAGAAACTGAAACTTTTTTCGAACTTTGGAATTTGGTTAAATTATTATTTATTTTTGTGTAGGTAATTTTTTTTTAGTTTCAACATTGGAAAGGCCTTTGTCATAAGAATGTGAGTGAAACAGGAAGAAACTTTAAAATAAACCTAACATTCTTCAAGGAAATAATTATGTGAATTTGTTTTTGTATTTTCTTTTTGTTAAGTTTCGAACAACAACAAGCATTCCTAACCCTTGAACATTAAAACAATTTAAAACCCAGAAAAAGCCTAATACCTAGGTACCACAAATATTTATTTATGTCTTGCAACGACAAACAAATGTTTTTGTTTTGATTTTGTTTTTTACTTCAAGTTTTATTAATTGTTAATGTTATTGTTTTCAATTAAAAATACGAGAAACAAATACATTTAATCAATATATATATCTTTTCATTTTACTTATTTTGTGTCTGTTTATTTATTTATTTATTTTTTGTTTACTTTGTATAATTGTAATTAATTCATTCATTTATTAATTAATTATTAATAGTAAGAAATTCCTCCTGATACAAAGTATAAAGCTTTCGATTTGTGGCACTCCCTAAACAAGAGTCCCTTTGTTAAGAATTTCCAATTTCCCTCAAATGTTCCCTTTGTTAACGGGCCGCAATGCTAGATTTTGAGGGAGAGTATATCACCCCCCCCCCCCATAGGCCCAGTTATCGCCTTTGAGTCCCCAGTTTGTGGGGTGATTATTTTGGGGAGTTTGTTGTGACAGTCTTTACCACCTCAAAAAATACCTGTTATCGGATAGAAGATTGAAGCCCCCCCCCCCCCCCCCCCCCAATCTCATATTGGCCTCGTTGTTTGTTGTATACAGAAATGTTAGAGAGGGGGGGGGGTTACATAGTTTAATTTTATGAAGAAGAAAAAAATCCACCATGAACCAAAATCATATGCTACATAAATCCACGCCGACTCAATACTACAGTGTTTTGGTTTGGTTTATGATTGACTAAAATGACAGATACTTCTAAGACACTATGGTATAACAAATAAAGCACAAAGCGTTTTGAGAAAAAAAATACAATGGATAATGGGACCATGACTTTAAGATATTTGCTTGTCGAGCCTAACTTCCAGTGGTGTACGTCGTAAAACCACAGAGCAAGGACAAAGAAAACATACATCTCACAATACGTCTTCCCTTCACAAGAAAAAGTTTGCACTTAAACCCGAGAAGTAAACTTCAAACACCGAATGAGATAATACCAAGGTCCCCCATTCAGTGCAAACGATAGCTCCAGCCCGGTCGAGGACCCCGCTACGATTGCCCCGCGATGTTCTCAAAAGAATCTACGGCTTGTCAGTGGAGAGAAGGAACCTGCGTACTTATTAGGAGTTGATGAAGCCGCTGCGCTGGGTTCGCGATCCGTAAATAGTTGGGATAGTTGGGAGAGCTAAAGGCCAACTAAACAACTTGGAAGTCCGTGACCATGCTCATTGGTTTCTGTCCTCCATTGGTTTTTACGGGCCGTCAGTGTGTAGCACGTCATGGATTTTACATAAGGAATTTGCCAGTTGCACAATGCACAGACGAAAGTAAACTTTGTTGAGCTCGGGAGTTCGGTAGTTCGGGAGAGTTCGGGAGCTAGGTCAAGTCATTGGAATAGAGAGTGACGGAGTGAGATTTATGATATCCATGGAGGTACCTCCATGTGATAACATTATAAAACAAAATGGGGACGGGGATGGGAGGGGGGGGGGGGGTGATTGTACATAATGTTTCATAATAATCTAATCTATATGCACCACTTGGTCCATTGGGGTGGGGGGATGATTCTTGATCCGAGTTATCTGAACTTTCTTGGGAGGGAGTCTTCTGCTTTGGAAGAAAATACCTGAACAAAGAAGTTGTTTTGCAGGGGGGGGGGGGTGTAGGGGTATGGAAGGCGGGGGTATCGGAAAAGGGTGGGGCATGGGAAAGGGGGTAAGGGAAAAGGGAGTGCCAGAAAGAGGCACATGGGAAAGTGGGCGTGGTAAATGGGGGTTTGGGAAAGGGTGTGTGGGAAATGGTATGGAATAGGGGCGTGTGGGAAAGGGGTGGGGCATGGTAAAGGGGGTATGAGAAAAGGAGGGGGTGGTATGGGAAAGAGGGGTTTGGGAAAGAGGGGTTTGGGAACTGGGGGTTTAGGGGAAGGGTGTGTGGGAAATGGAGTATGGGCAAGGGGGTAAGGAAAATGGAGGTGGTAAGGGAAAGAGGGTTTGAGAAAGGGGGATTGGAAAAGCGGTAGGGGTAAAGCTCATTAAACAGGTCCAGGAATCTGCCACAGGAGGGAGGGGGAATGGTGTTTTGACACTTTAAACCTTTTACAACCTTACTGCTATTTTGAAATGACGACAATGCAATTACAAACAAACAAACAAACTCTCTGCCATTATGTATATGTACATAGTTTATTAATATTTACAATCGATATTCGGTATGTACAAAAAACAACATATACTTTACGAGGTCAAAATCACATAATAGAAATAAATGACAAGATTTAAACTACAATGACCTTGCAACAATATTTAAAGATCTTTACTTGTGTACGATATGAGCAAACAAAGACATCATTATGAGTTATGGAAAAACGGAATGTCAAAAAGGGTCTCTAACTTGGATCCAAATTGTTGGGCAAAAAATGCATTTCTACATTCCAGTAACCCACAAAACAAATTTGTACACTTAGCAGATCAGGTTTTGCCTATGATATGAATCCCTATTCACTGTGAATGAAGATTGATGTAATATAAAATACCTGTAGAAATAGACGATGTGACCTCTGACATCACACGAAAACCATAACATGATTCGCGCGCATACCGCCGAGCAAAACCTTTGTGTTTTGGCAGCCAGCTAGAAAGTGTACGCAATCTTACTATGACTACGCAACTCAGTGCCCGGCGAAACATGACGTATATAGTGTTTTGTCAACAGAGGGCAATTTGAATGTAAACATAGGTCACATCGTCTATAGCAGCTTCATTTGTTGTCAAGTTTTTGAGGAAAAAGGTGAGAATCACAAAGCACTGTTCTCAGGCGAGTCATGTCAATCCGTTGTACATGTTAACTTTTACTCATTTCTCAAAAACTACAGCACCTCAGCAGGTAATACTTTAAGGGAAGCTTTCTACTATCATTATCTTTCAATCTGTGTAAGTTTCATGTAAACTTGTGGAAGTTTGTGTTTTGTGCTGCACAAAAAGTACCTAAATCCTTTAACATGGCCCAATGTTCAAATACCTACGAGACTTGCACAGTCTGTCCGGGCCTAGGTATCATCCCTCGATATTTCCCAACTCATAATAATATCTTGTACTTTTCGGCTTTTGGGACCCTATTAATGACGAGTCTGCCATCGTAGCTTAGGGAGGCAAAGAGCCAGGGGTCTACCGTTGACCACTCCGCTGCATAGACGCTGTCTTCATGCTCCTCATAGGTGGCGATCAGACCATCTTTGACCGGCTCTTTGGGTCTAGAGGAGAACAAGGAAAAATATTACACTGATTAGTTTCTTACAATCTTTAGCTCTTTTGATCTAGAGAAGGTCGAGAAAAATTTCCACTGCAATTTTATTTCGAAGCAGACAACTGCTAAGCAAAATTTGCTATGAAATTAGGCCCATGCTCTCAAATGTTGGGGTCGCATGTTCAAATCCCCCAAGTACCCTATGAACCAGATCTGGAGTGCATTTTGGCGACCCCAACCAGAAACATTGGTTATCGGTTGAGCGTTTTCGCGTGTACGGTTGAGCGCGGTGACGATGCT
Source organism: Asterias amurensis (assembly GCF_032118995.1). NCBI lineage: Eukaryota > Metazoa > Echinodermata > Asteroidea > Forcipulatida > Asteriidae > Asterias > Asterias amurensis. The sequence continues at coordinate 4,820,622 of NC_092667.1, read as the reverse complement.
GTTCAGACCAACCAGTAACTGACTTGTTGAGTTAGTTGGGCTTTGGTTGGGGTCGCCAAATTGCACTCCTGGGCCTAATTTCATAAAGACTGTCAGCACAAAAACTTGCTTAGCACCGCAAAACTTTTGCATTGCAAAAATAGGTCACCAGCCAGAACACCATACAGTTACCATTGCTGCTAATTGTACCACAGCCATTTCTTGCTTAGCCAAGAAAGTTTCTAAGCAGCTGTATGAAATCAGGTCCAGACCAAACATACTTACTTGATCTCTGACCCTTCCTCTTTATCACTGTCATCCTCTTCATCATCAAGATGGCCGAATGGCTCGGAGGAGATTGACGATGCATTAGTCAAGATGACCCGACTGTCACTGCTGGAGGTCAGTACAAGCTGGTCATGGAACTGGTTGTATCGCACACTCCACACCCTTTGGGAAAAGATAGATAGATAAAACAGATCCGCAGTTAATAATAATAACAATAATAGGTAAGACTTATAAAGCGCATTACTCAATGATACAATGCCCTGCTAAAGAATGCTACAAAATGGGTAGTTTATGGGCGAGAAGAGAACAGATCAGTTTTAATTTAGACTTGAAAGTGTAGGGTGAGTTGATGTTGATTTGGTAGGGAGTTCCAGCATCGGGACCAGCAACTAGGAAGGACCGGTCCCCTCACTTTTGTAAGTGCGAGGGATTATCAGATTAGGACTAGGTTTGTTGAGGTTTATTATACTGTGGAAGCTTCTTCGAGAGTGCTTTTGTGCATTTTAACTGATGATTTGAAGGTGATGCATTGTGGTTTATACTGTATACTGAAAATAAAAAGTTGCATTCCATTAAAGTCACCTGGAAGTGGTATTTTTTCAAAATAAAGCTTTTGTCACTAATATATGTGTTTTGATGAGTGGAATGTGAATAAACAGTTAGCTAAGGTTTTAAAAAATCAGTTATTATGTTATTAACAAATTTAAGAGTAGACCCCGACCCGAGAGGGCGCTGTTTGTGACGTCAATCGAGGCAGACTTTGCCTGTGATGCGTAGAGTAAACACAATTGCAAAGTACATGTACGGACCAAATCTTGAGTTTGTACGTTTCAAAAAAAAAAGACATTGTTTTTTTTCCGGCCATGCCGACCAAGTGTATTGCTGCTGAATGCAGAAAAACACTTTTTGAAATGTACCAACTCACGACTTGGACGTACATGTACTTTGCACGTGTGTTTACTATACGCATTGCAGGCAAAGTCTGCCTCGATTGAGGTCACAAAAGGGGTAGGCGGAGTCAGCCCCCAAACAACTTTATATATTTTTTAAACATATAAATCGTGACAAACAATTACTAAAAAAATTGTTTTATTGTTCGTAAGCATACACTCTTATGTTTGAAAGAAAAAAAATTATATTTCCAGGTGACTTTAAGGTGATCCCTCTACTATCGCTTCCCAGGTTGTATCGTAAACTTGGGTGTAATGTTTGGCTAAAAGTAGTAACATGTTGAATGGCTTCTGACTGGCAATTCGAACAAAGATATTGACAAAATTAGGAAACCGTGGTTCAGTGGAAATTTTGTCCGGATTTTGGGCAATCGGAAAACTTGCCCACCCCACACCCCGATGACTTAACCACCAGAACGTGAATAACGATGCTCTTAACCACTAAGCCACGACACCCCACTATTTACAGACAGTGTGAACCTACCAATGGGAATGATCTGTTAGCGTAAGGACAGCCGACTCCGTGTTCCGTACATCCCAAAACTTCACCTTGCAGTCGTCACCGCAGCTCGCCAGATAGTACTGCTTGTTGGGGTTAAAGTCTAAATCACGTACCAACTGACCGTGGGCGTTCTCTATAGTGTAGCATTGCCTGGATGGGTGAAAAACAGATGCGAAGAATTAAACCAAAATTTATTTATTTCTCCTATGCGCAGCTAGTACAAAGCTGAGCTATTTCATAGTTTCGACATCGCTTTTCCTCGAGTTGGCGACACGATGACGTCAATGCATCAAGCCCAATAAGTGAGCCTGGTTTAATTTCATAGACCAATTTTCAATAGACCAACAGTCCAATTTCATAGGGCACAAAAAGTAACACAACTGCAACAATATCATGCTTACTAGAATAAGGTTACTTACCAAAATACTATGTCACATGTATCATGTGAGACCATTATCCTGCTGATTTTTGCTACACAGAAAATTGTTCAGTAATTTTTTCTGCTTAAAAGCAGATTTATGAAACTGGGCCTTATTACTTTACCAGGGCCCAATTTCATAAAGCTGCTAAGCAAAAAATACTGCTTGACAGACAGGCACCAGCCACAACAATGCAAACTTAATGTAACTTGGGCTAGTAACATGGAACTGCTAAGCAATACTATTCTTAGCAAGTTTTTGTGCTTACAGTCTCTATGAAATTGGGCCCAGTACTGTTACTTACTTCATTGTTCTTAAGTCCCATCCTCTGATTGTTGAGTCATTTGCTGTGGCCACCTGTGTGTTGTTATGATGAGGGTTCCAGCGACCCGCTGAGAACTTGGGGTGACCTTTGCTCTCGAGGGCAACGGAGGACGACACCTGTTCAATGAGAACCCAAAACGAGTGTTTTATTGGTGACTTGTAATAATTAACAAAAGGCGAGGAAAGATTCCACTACGCCAACCCAACTGCCCCAATAAGCCTTTTGTGTGTGAGATTTGAATATTGTCTGGTACAATTACGTGCTTGATCACAAGTTACCACTTAAATTTGAATTCCTCTGACATGCCTCAGGCTATCAAGACAGTTGCTATGTCACATGAAATGGGGAAAGCTTTTGCATACCTACTTAAGAGACGGTGGACACCCTTACACAATCCTGAATGAATGTGTAAGGCACAATGGTACCAGGGTTTGCTCATCTGGAGGTTGCTAGGCAAAGGCTTGCCAGCACCATTTGACCAAGCAGCTGTCTCTACAGTCTGAGGAATTCAAATGTAAGCGGGTAACTTGTGACTAAGCAAGTTATTGTACCAGACATTAGTCAAATCTAATTCGCAAATGGCTAATACACCCCTTGCAATACGCGCAGCGTACTCACATGTGCCTATCCTGGGTGTCAATTTTGGTGTCAAAATCGTAAACAAACATGCAAAAAAGAGAGCTGAAACCCAAATTACGCGCATTGTTCGGAGGCGCATTCTGTATTGTGTAAGAAATCAATAGCTCCCCATTGCATAATGGGAAACGCTACAGGTATGCTGAGGTCACGCGCACATTTTTACGCACAGAGAACAGCTATTGTCCAATGATCTGCCTCCTTTTTGAGAGTGTGACATCATATGCGATTGGGAAATCAGTTCTGTACCTTTGCCTCACTGCCGCTAGATTCTATGTCCCACTGAGCAAGATGGCTGTCCGAGATGGATACAGCCTTCGTCCCATCACCCTGCGGCTCCCATAGAATACTGCAAAGAAGAAACAAATCCACAACCATTTATATGATTTACATGTAAGTCAAAACAATGCCTAGTATATAACAACCACCAGGTCTTGCCCTTAAGTTAAGCAGCCAAGCATGTGATCAATTTATATGCAAATAAGGTATTTGAGTAAATTTTAATGTCTATGTAAATTTGAATTTCATAATGCTGCTTAAGCAGAAATTTTGACTAAACAAATTCTGCTAAGCAAAAATGACCATAATACTAGACACAGATATGAAATGGTATTTTGGCTAGTAACCTTATTCTGGTAAGCAGAATTTTGTTGTGCTTAGCTACTTCTGAGGGATGAGGTTTGAGGAAATCAACAGCTGCATGGCCACATTTCACAGAGCTGCTTAAGCAGAAAATATTGCGACCAAAACATGACCATGATGCCAGTCACAGGTATGGTTAGTGTTGAATGGTCTTTTTGCTGGTAACCTTATATTATCAAATATGGTAAGCAAAACTTTTAGTGCTTCAGCAGCTCTATGGCCCTTTTTGCATCCACAAATTTTCGGCTCTAGATTCAGTGGTTGTTTTTAACAATTGCGCTTGCCTTGGGTACACGCTTAGCGCTTCAGATGACAGAGCCTGAAGCCGAATCAAAAGCCGGAGCCGCGGTTTAAAACAGGGCCTTAGAAACTGTGCCATGGTCTTATTAGTACCTGATCATGTTACCCATGTCCTGGTTGTCAAATCGACAGAGAACCTCCAGCGATCTTGCATAAGAGCTGGAGTCATCTTGGATTGCAGGGTCCTTGTCTGAAGGGTCAGAATCTGAAGGGATACGCCACAGAGCAGCTTGAGTCTCAATCTTACTGTTGACAACTGCGTAAAAAAAGATATAACTCTGATAGTTAAGGAGTCTCAAAAGTCAGGTATACTCCCACAATATGAAAACTCTAGTAAGCCTAGCGGACAGCCAGAATATTCTGCTGGCATTTCGCAAAAAAATCCAATCCAAATTCCAACTCTAGCAGTCCAATAGATGGATTGCACATAGCTGCGCACAACTCTAAGCCAATGATAGCCTTTCATGCGTGTACGTTTCATCAACGAAGATGGTCAATAATATCATACGTGCAATCCATCTCAAATCCATTTACACCTGCTCCTGGAATATTTAACCCATCCAACAGGAGCGTTTCATAAACTTTACACAGTTCAGCTCACAACCATAATCTGAAGCCCATGGTAAAATGAAGGTTGTATGCATTCACAATGCAATTGCCCCAAACCATCTGACATAACCATGTCAAAGTCTTATATAGCGCACGTATCTACCAAACAAGGTACTTAAGGCGCAAGAGTATATATGTTCAAACTTTCAGAAAGATATGTTATTGAAGTGATGAATTTAAATTGAAGCACTTTGATTTGACTAAAGAAGCTATTGCACCAGACTTATTCAAACCTAACTTGCGAATCGCTGATTGACCCTGTGATGAAATGACTTACTTTTATTGAAGCATGTTGTCAGGATGTTTTTATTCGCTGGGTTTGAGCTGATGTGCCAAATCTCTCCGTCTTTGTGGAGGAACACCGTCTTATTCAAGATATTATTATCATCATCAAAGTCAAGAAGATGAACCTACAATAAAATGGGGAAAGCAAATAATAATAACTTGGTCTTATATAACGCATTTTACAATAACCGTATCAAGGGCCCTGGTCATTGGACCAAAAACATTCCTTTAGTCTTTCTCAGCTCCTTGGGAAGTATACGGCCCTGGGCAACCGTGGTGCTTCAAAAGCTTTTTCATCAACAATATTAACCTCTACCAGGTAGCGCTCCAAAGGATTTTTTATTCACATTATCAACCTCTACCCTCACAGGTACCCATTTATACCCTTGGGTGAAGAGAAACAATTTTATAGTATGAAGAATCTTGCTCATAGGACAAGTGTCACGACTGGGATTCGAACCAACACTCCGGTGTTGGCAGATGATCAGGGCCCAAGTTCATGGCTCTGCTAACTGCAGAATTTTGCGCTTTTGATCACCATTCTCCGCTTGCCAGCAAGCCCTGAATTTTTGCACTAGCCATGTAATATATTTTGTAAGTGTAGAATGCCTAATAACGTGGAGTACGCAAGCGCATGAGCCAAAACTCCCCAAAACTCCCCGCTTACCCTTGCCGTTAGCACAGAATTTCTTGCTTCTGTAAGCGACGATTGTTTGATTATGGTAAAAAGAGCCATCAAGTTGGGCCCAGATGGTCAATGCAGGAAGGGGCGGAGATTAGGCTCCCCTGCCTGATTTTGAAAAAGATTCTCATTCTGACCTGATTCTCATTTTTGAGTGACTGAGTCCCAACGAGGAAGCGGATCACCTCAGACTCGGCTACCTGAGGAGCTAGCGCCCTCGCCTGAAATAAAAAGTGATAAAATGAAACGTTGTAGAATTAAAATGATGGGGTGGGGTTTGGGTTTGGGTTTGGGTTTGGGTTTGGGGTGGGGTTTCGGATGGGGTTTGGGATGGGTTTCGGGTTGGGCTTGGGCCTTGGGGAGCTGAGAGGTGGAGGTTTGGACTGAACTTTGTCATTAAAGAAAGGGCCTGTGTTGATAGGGTCAATGCAAACCTGTGTGCTGTACATGAAATTATGAACTCTCCCAAAGTAACTGCACGCGCTCCCTTCTTACATATTATGGAGAGCCTACGCGCACATTCTGTATCTTGGTGAGAATTTGAATTCCAAGCAAACAGGCTATGATCTTGACGACTCTTTGATGACTCAGCCCCTTTCTCAAAAACAAAATATGGAAGTCAAAAAATAACGCTAACAAAGTAATATTGGTTTGGCTTAATTTTGCTAGCGAATCGGGAGTGGGTGTGTCCTACTCCTAGTATGAGGCCATGGTTTCGCTTACTTCTAGAAACTATAAGGCACGGGGGAACCTTATACTTAATTATAGTTTCTAGAAGTAGGTTCCGCAATCTGATAAAATGGCAATGCCTTTTTTGTTTTTGCGGCATTCTCGCAATCTCGGGATTTCAGCAAATTTCAAATCAGCCAGGCAGATTGGCGAAAGGTCTATAATTTATAATAAATAAGTAATCCAAATAATCCTACAACTACTCTCTGTCATTATGGTAAGCAGCTAAAGGCCATGTGTGAAGGAAGGGTTTGGGATGGGGAAAATTGGAGCTTGGTCTTTTGGAAAGCAGTGAAAAACTCATCTAAAAAAACATACGAATATTACACACATGCAATTTTTATTTAGAAAGGAGAGCAGAAAGGTGTTCAAATTAAACATCATCAAACATTAATTGTAACTCTTCCATTTATTTCTAGATTATTTTTGTTTCAATTCAAGCAAACCTACCTGAAACTCAAGCCCGTAGATTACAGGTGCATCGTCTTCCATGGTGACTGACTGACTGTGAGATAAAGTGTGTTCGGAGGATGGAAGAGCGCATCCAGCACACTGGCAGGAAACAGTCGTTACTTGTTAGCTGATGTTCGTCAATGGAGGGCGGTATAACCATTTAATGGAGACTACTTTTTCAATTTAGTTTGTGGGTTTGTTTTCTCCGAAAAAGGTCCTTCCCTATAGCTTTGTTGTTCCTTCTGGACAAACATGACAAAAGTTCCTCCGTCCCGTGGGGACAAAAAGGGATATGACACCGGCAACTCCTCCTCAAACTTCGAAATCGAAACATAAATGAAGGTAAACATGCTAAACTTCGAAACCTACTAAAAAATAATAATACTACAATAAATGAATAAAACTTCTAAGAATGAATCAAGTTAATGTCACTCTTTTTTGATAATGATATTAATTAAATAATAGCATCCACCTGAAAAGACAAGACCACTGTATCAATATCATAGTTCTTCTACTCTACTGACTGTTATAATAGCTAGGTAGAACTTAGACCCAGTAACTTGGGCGCTGTACTCCTTTTTTTCCCCGAATTTTGACATTCTGCTAGTGCTAGAACGACAGAGAATGTCAAAATTCGAAAAAAGGAGTACAGGCTGCGCCCCAGTTACTGGGTCTAGGTAAACTAGCAGAACTATGACTAGAATATTAGAGGGAGCCGTGACTCAGGATGTGTTATACTATCCTCTCCCCATTTATACTCATTACCAAGTGAAGTTTTATGGGGGGATGCTAATAATTATTTTGAGTAATTACCAATAGTGTCCACTGCCTTTCATGCCTTTAATTAATGATGATCAATGGTACTGGTAGGTGTGCAACGCATTCTTAGTATGGGTAATTAAACTTCTGAAATGTCCCATAAATGCATTTAAATAATCTCCTCAAATTATTTGCAAATAAAAATATGCAGGTGTCTGCATCTGTGCAGTGTGCGTTATTAATAGCTTTATCCATGGTATACTTAAAATGTAGTAAAACTCACATCTTGATTTGAGCTGTTTGGAGGCAGTGCCAGATGGCCACCCTCCCAAAAAAATGTCTCAATTTATTCGGAGAATTACTTCTCAAGAAGTCCATGCAGCTTGGGTCATTGGTTATGAAGGTAGTACATTTAACTTTAATTAGTTTGACTTTTTTGTTTTGCTAGCGCCGTCTTTCCTTTTTTAGTTGACTAAGCAGGCATGTCGTAAAGAATAGGTTCCTCTTTATTTGATGCGTTTGTGAGTAGGTGACATCCACACTTAGCAAGCCCATGGGGGACGGGGCCAAATGGATTACTTTGACCAAAGCGGCAAAGGTTAAACCGAGGCCCATTGGTTTGCTACTTATGACAAAGGCCAACAGATGCTGTTTCCATATGGAACCCTCCATAATATTAATATAGATAGCATTATCAGACTCAGCCCCACAGCGGTCCATTGTTAGCCTGCCCATTGTTAGCCAGTACGTTGTGAGCTATGTTGTGGGGTGGTGGGCCGAGTGGATAAGAGCACCGAACTCAAGCTCTGATGCTTTTGGTCAGCAGAGTGTGGGTTCGAATCCCGGTCGTGACATTTGTGTCCCTGAGCAAGACACTTAAAGGAACACATTGCCTTGGATCGGTCGAGTTGGTCTTTGAAAAGCGTTTGTAACCGTTTTTTATAAAATGCATATGGGTAGAAAGATGTTGTAAAAGTATAATACAATGATCCACACAAACATGCCTCGAAATTGCACGGTTTTCCTTTTACCTCGGCGACTAACACGGTCGGCCGTTTATGGGAGTCAAATTTTTTTGACTCCCATAAATGGCCGACCATGTTAGTTCGCACAGTAAAAAGAAAACCACGCAATTTCGAGGCAAACTTGTGTGGATCATTGTATTCTACTTTTAAAACATCTTTCCAACCATATGCGTTTTATAAAAAACTGGTTACAAACGCTTTTTATAGACCAACTCGTCCGATCCAAGGCAACGTGTTCCTTTAACTATAATTGCTTCTCTCCACCCAGGGGTAAATGGGTACCTGTGAGGGCAGAGATGGTTGTTGTGATTGGTTTAGCCGAGTAGTGCACATATTGTGCACAGGCTGTATACTCCCCAGGGAGCTGAGATGGTTTAAGGAATGATTTAAGGCCCAGTGACCAGGGGTAATAACGTCTGAAGCGTTTTGAGACACCCCTCGGGCGTGAAAAGCGCTATATAAAAACGGTCTATTACAATAAGACATCGGCAAGTCCATGATGTTGGTAGAAAATGCATCAGCTCATTTGGGTAAGAAAGTCCAGCTCCTAGATAGTCTTGAAATCAATACACCAATCCATTAGGTTCCGCCCACAGTGCACGTGTGAGCAAGAACACTATGTCGGACTTAATAGTGTCGTACTTTTGGTTGTGCAATGGGTTGTGATCGATCAATACTCAATGGGGCGGAGCTTGATGGATTAGGCTATTGTTAATGGAAGTTTACTCTTCAATCAAATGAACGAGGAAAACAAAGCATGGAATTGTTTTCTTGTCATATTTTACTTACAGCACTTTTTATGTCTTTTGTTTTGGTTTCACATGTGCAGCATTTCCAACTGGGGAGAAACCACTGGAAGAAACGTATGTTTTCAGACACAAGTCTGCCCCAGAGTTATTCTGGGGTTTATTTGAGAATGATCGACTAGTTGGTGTAAGTATGTTTCCCTTCAATGTTAAACCTGTAATTAGTCCAACTTTTACAGGTCAAATCTCAAGTCTTTGAGGACAAGATTCCAATCAAACGCCTCAAGTCTTTAACGACACCGGACACCTATGGTAACTGTCAAAGACCAGTCCTCTCACTTGGTGTATCTCAACATGCTCAAAATAACAAACCTGTGAAACTGGTTGTTGAAGTTGCGAGTACATGTAGATAACAATGGAAGAAAACACACCCTTATCACACGAAAATTTGCGCTTTCAGATGCTTGATTTTGAGGTCTCAAAATCAATGTCAAATACTTTAGTGGAAAATTACTTCTTTCTCAAAAACTACGTTACTTCAGAGGGAGCCATCTCTCACAATATTTTATACTATCAACAGCTCTCCATTGATTGTTAATTCCCAAGTTGTTCATTCGAGTCTATGAGGGCAAGTCTTCAGGCCAGTATGAAATCTTTCTGGGAAAATTCCTCAAGGCTAATCAAACAAGTTTTTTAAAGAGAAGTCTTAAAATGAATTCTCAAGTCTTCAGAGGCAGGTTTCAACTATAGTCTCCAGTTTCAAATCAAGAGAAAATCTCAAGTTTTCCAGATATTTCAAAAATGGTGTGAATAGCACAGAATTTATGTCTGAGTCTAAGACTTCAGTCCCCGACTCTGTGTTCGACCCCCCTCCCCACCTAACCGTATCCCAAATTCAACAACTTCTTAATGAGTACATTCAAGTTTTTCAGCCACCCCCCTCTCCCCACCTATTTTTTTCCTGAATCTTCTTTGATTCATCTTCAGAACTTGAGTGCTACGAGGTCATCGGAAGTTCACATAACAAACTATTCCAATAACAGTCATGAACCTGAGGGTGCCCTTGTTTGCGTGCGGACTCTATGTGTTCACCAAGACTTCAGGAATAAGGTATGGTTTTATGAAAGCACTTTCCCAAAAATTAGTCCAGGATAAATTTTGGAAAGGTTTATCAGCAAATGGCACAAATTTGGCCAGTTATCGTGACCAAATCAGCCTTGCTTTTGCATGCAAGCTCTATGTGTCAGTGTCAGTCAGAATGTTTTTTGAAACACTTTCAAGATTCTCCAGAATAAGTTGAGGAAAAGTTTATCCACAAATGGCACAAACTGATTAGCCAGTCTATCGACAAAATGTTGCCAGTAGTGACCCAAGATAAATTTGTGGGTGTGTCCCCCCCCAAAAAAAAAGAATTCCTTATATTCGCTGTCATTATACAGTTCTTTGAAATGTCTTTACCAAAAAAACTCCCCATTTATTTTATCCATTTTGTGAACTGCAGGGTGTAGCCACCAAACTTTTGAAGCATTTCATCCAATATGTTCAAGAGAATGTGAAGAACGTCAGAAAAATGGGCCTAATTTGCCATGACAACCTCATACCGATGTATGTAAAACTTGGATTCCAATGTAGAGGTCTCTCAGAGATCCCTGGAGGTATGTTTGTAGGTTCAATTAGTCAATCAATTGATCGACCGATCAATCAATCAATCAATCAATCAGTCAATCAGTCAATCAGTCAATCAATCAATCAATCAATCAATTAATCAATCAATCAATCAATCAATCAATCAATCAATCAATCAATCAATGTACCTGTTTAGTCTTCTTTGTTCCTGTAAATTCTGTATATATTATTTTGTTTATGAATAAAGTTGTCTGCTTTGAAAAGTAAAAAAGTCAATCAATTAATCAATTAATCAGTAAATCCATTAATCAGTCAATCAATCAATCAATCAATCAATCAAGCAATCAATCAATCTTGCACCATATCCTAAAAGCCATTCCACTCCACTCCACAATCATGTAGTAATTGCATCCACACAGTACACAGTCAACCCTCCTACTGTCTGACCATTCATTAACATCTAGAAGGTGCCTGGGATTTTGTTAAAATCTACTTTTCTAGAATGTCCACTTTGCCAAGCTGTGTGCATTTTGTTTCCTTTCTCTTAAAATGTTTTGAATGCCTTTTAAAATTTGTGCACACAGACCCACCATGGTACTATATGGAGAGAAGTATCGGAGGAAACTAGCTTTTGGTTTTGAGGAGGACTGATTTTTCCGAAGTGACTCATCTACTACTAAGAGTGTAGACTTGTGGACAAGTCGTTAATGGTCTGCCACGCTGAGATAGTCGAGTTGTGGCGGTGCCCCATGAGATCACTGCTCTTGCTTGAACTGCTGGTTGCCGACTTCTACATTAAATGGGACTGTAGTCGTGCGAGCAGTAGTCACGCGGGGCCAGCAGTCTCGGAGAATACCGCGGGAATCATGGGGAGATTCGGAATGCTATCACCGCGACAGACATTTAACGACTTGTCCACAAGTCTACTAAGAGTGCAGAGCAGTGTCGCAGAAAAAGTGGTCTTGCCAGAGCAGTTATCAGTCTTGAAGAGTTGAGTGTTATTAAACTATCACCAAGAACATTTAATGACTTGTCTGCAGCTGCAAAGGGTTAATAAGAATATTAAGGCTATGGGAGATCGTCTCAGTGGAGGTCTCACCCCTCAATGTGAAAATGGAATATTCCAGGGCTATTTTTAGAAACTAAGCAAGGATATCAAATCCGCCTATAAGATTTGTTAGACTTAAGAAAACTGGATTTTGTGAAGTTTCAATAAAGGTACTAAATTATATTTTATGAAACTAGGTGTTCTGTTGTGCTAATTGTGGTTTTGTCTGCTACTTATCAGTCTGAATGTCAACAATTGAACAAAAACACACATTCTCAAATGTGCATCCCTGTGGAGACGGTATGTTTGACCAAAACTCCAGAGCAGAAATGACTAGCAAACAGGAATTCTCCGAACGCTCTCCATTGAGATGTGTGTGCTTTTGTTTTACTTTTGTAAGTCCCTGCCCCCACCCCACCCCACTTTCATAATAAATACAAGCTCTGTTTTAAAGTTTCTACATCCATCCCTATGTCAAGAAACAGGTCTTGGAGGTCAGTACATAACCATGTATACTAACCTCTGAGACCTGGTAATTAGACAAAACTGTCATAAAACAAGTTCACTTTTGAAAATATCTTTGCCACAATACATCAGAAAAAAATTATTTGGTAACTACTCTCACATCAGAACACCTCAGAACATCTTATAAAAAAGTAAAATTATGTAATAGGACCGTTGAAAAGGGAACGGAAAATCAGCCAGAAAGGGGAAAGTCCCCTTTAAAAAATATCCCCACCATGCCCCGCCTACACCTAACCGGCGCCGTCTTTATGACAGCTAGCAATAGAGGGCGCTCGTTCACAACACTGTTATTTTTCTACGCGGACGATTCAACTCTAAAAGAAGTCCACATTTTCTTTCTTTTTTTGCTGCTTCGGTACCAAAATGTCAAACTTAAGCATAGCAGATTCTATTCGAAGGGTGACTGGCCATGAAGTCCACGAGGCTTGGTTGCTTGAAGCTCGATGTAAGTGTCCAAAAATTGAATGAAATGGGTTCAAAGTGTAGTGGTGTGGTTTGGTTTGGGTTCGGCATTACACCTCACAGATTACATAATATTAATAAATACTATACTGTACAACGCTTTTTAATACAGTCACTTGACTTAACTAATATTTTATTATCATAAATTAAAGATAGGCCACACAGCCCAGGTAATTTCAACATGACAATAAGAAGCGGACACATTGTTTTATTTGTATATTAATATTAGATATTCCTATTAAAGTGAAAAAGTGGTGGCACTGCCGTGACTGGTGACTGGCAGAGTACATCACCAGAAATTCCCCCGCACCCCCCCCCCCCCCCCACCCAAGTGCACTGCAATCATAATGTTTTGCCCAGCATGATTGAAGATCGTACTGCCAAACTTTGTCGTCTTTGTGGAGTCCAGATTTTAAAACGACCGTGGCCTAGTTGTAGTTGTGGAAGTTGTGTTGATCAATAATTATCATTTATTTTCTACTTTTAAAACATCTTTCTAAAAAAATTGAGTCTAACCATAGGCCCCTTTATAACAAATGGTTTCAAACTGCTTTTCAACTCGACCCAAGGCAACGTGTCCCTTTAATCACTAGGCCATGACACTTTCATTAGTTGAACATTAATTTATATAATTCTGTCATGTTTTCTACTTCAGGTTTCCCAAGTGATGAAACGGCATCTAAAGAAACGCTGGAATATAGACAAAGAGAAGCCCCTGAGCTATTCTGGGGTTATTTTAAGGACAGTCGCTTAATTGGGGTAAGTCACTACATAATTCAACTAGCCACTGCTGTAGAGTAAGACCATTTTCATCTTACAAAGGGCACTTTGGAAAAACATAAAGTCTCTAGGAAACTTAGGGGCACCAAGGCCAACACTAGGGCAAACAGGCTGGCCTTGGCCACATGTATGTACCTCGTACATAACAAACACAGTCAGGTTGGTGTAGTGGTGTCTTCTTGTCTCACCTTCCACCTCTTAGACCCAGGTTCGAATTCCACCGGGGGCACTATGTGGATTAGGTTTTTAGCCCCTACTTTTTAACACCGGATTTTCCCTGGAACAATTTACTGGGGTTTTCCTTCCACATCTAAAACTGAAACTTCTTCATTGTCTTTTCTTTTCTTGTTTGGATCGAGAGCGTTGAGAACATATATCCAGATTTCAACAGCATTAGAATGGTGATGGTCGGACTGTACGTTGAAATGTTTTGGTGTGATTTATTTTTTACCCCCCACAGTTGATTTGTTGCACACAGGCACCAGACAAGTTAACGCATGAGTCTCTGTACAAACATATACCAGAGGGGAAAACGGTCTGCGTGCATTCGGTTGCCGTGGATCAAGAACATCAGAGACAGGTAAAAAAAAAAGTAAAATTAATTTCATGGATTCTTGAAAGTTGATAGTTTATTCCAACCCCAAGCCTATATGCTTTATTTTGAGAGGGCAAGGACCAAGGCATCTTCTCCTTGGTAAAGGGCACCCTATGAGGAAATTGTGAATTTCTATTGGAGCATTTCAAGGGCACCAAGGCAATGACCAGGGGACATTGAGACAATCGTTGAGCCCGTCTGCTAGTGTTACGGATAAATTGTTACAAAAAAAAGCACACAAAATTGTTATTTCAAATTTATCATGACTAAAGGAAAACAATACCTCTACAAACAAATTCAAGATTTTTTATTTCACATCTTTGGTTTTTTAAACTCAGGGTATAGCTACATCCCTACTTAAGCATTTGCTCCAGCATGTTCAAGAAAATTTTGACCAGGTGACCAAAGTATCTCTTCTGTGCCACGACAAACTCAAGTTGCTTTATGAAAAAGTTGGATTCCAGTGCCGAGGCCTTTCTGAAGTTGTTCATGGTATGTAAATAATGTTATTCTGATCTTTTGAACCATTTTATTGTGGTTAAAATAGGGTGAGTTGTAAAGAAAAATATAATCAAAGTCACATGAAAGTTCCAATTGAATTCAGTGTCTACAGTGTAAAATTAAAAATCCTGAACTTTGCTCCTAAGATACCAAAGTCAAGTTCACTCAAGAACCATTTGTCAATTGGTGATCAACAATAACTGGTGCTCATGCTCAAAAACATTTGTTGGGCACCAGGCAATATGTTAAGCCTCTTGTTGACAAATTGTCATTGTGTTGGGCATCAGGCAATATGGGCCTCTCGTTGACAAATTTTCATTGTGTTGCCACCAGGTAGTGTATGGCCCTCTTGTTGACAAACTTCCATTGTGCAAACTTGTCCCATGCTTTCTGTTTGCTCTCTTACAGGTCCTAGGCCGTGGTTTGATATGGAATATTCCATTTCACACGGAGGGGACCGTCATTGAGTGAGAGATCTTATCAGCTAGCTCCGTAAGAAATCAGACAATCACACTAGTCACCAGACATGCCAGACAAATAGAGGTTAAATATGAAAAAAATGTATCCCTTCTACATGGACTCGACTACAACAGTCCAGAGTGCAGATGCAAATAAGACGGATTCCATTGTAGCCAGTGGCCGAGATATTTTTGAAAACAATTTCAAATCGCTGTGATTAGATATAGATAGTTATCATCAATGGTGAGACGATGTCATGGAGTGCAGGTTTCAAGTGGATGAATGAGCCAAAATAAATGAGTTGTGGTTGTTTAGAGTGCAAGGTAAGGGTAATACATGTTTTATGGATAAGCCAGTGTTAAAGACACTAGACACTATTGGTAATTGTCAAAGACTAGTCTTCTCACTTAGTGTATCTCAAAATATCGAACCTGTGAACATTTGAGCTCAATTGGTCGTCAAAGTTGTGAGATCTATGAAAGAAAAAACACCCTTGGCACATTTAGTTGTGTGTTTTCAGATGTTGATTTCGAGACCTCAAACTCTAATTCTGAGGTCTCAAAATCAAATTTGTGGAAAATTACTTCTTTCTTGAAAACTATGTCACTTCAGAGAGAGCCCTCTCACAACGTTTTACACTATCAACATCTCCCCATTACTTGTTACCAAGTAAGTTTTTATACTAATAATTATTTTGAGTAATTACCAATAGTGTCCACTGCCTTTAATAAAGCACATCATTGATCCTTTTGTTCAGTCCCAAATCCATCTCTATCCACTCCAGTTGCCTACCAGTATTGTTGTGGATTTTTGTTTTGGAGGTTGAATTAAAGGTAATTGAAATAATAAAACATGGTGGCAACATTGTCAAGAAAAATTGTTTTGATTCTCAGGATCAACTGTTTTTTAGACTCCGTCAGAAGGGACTTTGCTTAGTGGAGCGCAAACAAATTTGAGTTGAGTTGCAAACCTTTAAAGGCAGTGGACACTATTGGTAGTTACCCAAAATATTTATGAGCATAAAACCTTACTTGGTATTGAGTAATGGAGAGCTTTTGGTAGTATAAAACATTGTGAGAAACGGCTCCCTCTGAAGTATCGAATTTTGATTTTCCACGAATTTGATTTAGAGACCTCAGATTTAGAATTTGAGGTCTCGAAATCAAGCATATGAAAGCACACAACATCGTGTGACAAGGATGTTTTTTCTTTCATTATTATCTCGCAACTTCGGCGACTATTTGAGCTCAAATTTTCACAGGCTTGTTGTTTTACGCATACGTTGAGATACACCATTGTAAAATTGTTTGTGGGTGTGATATCTTAAAGGTTTAGTGCCAAGGTTTGAAATGGAATACTCCATTATATACTCAGGGAACACAACTCCTTTAAGATGGCATCAGAATAACAAAACAAATGAACTAGAAACTTGAAAGAGTTTTACAGTGCGGGACATGAAAAGTATCAACTTGGCCTTGCACCCAATTTTTTATTGCAGACATTTTTTAAACGTTTAAAAAAAAAAAGAAAAGAGTGACAGAGTTAAAAGTTGATTGCTGGGTTACACTGCTAGCAGCTGTTTGTTAGTCGAAAAATGTAAAAAGTTCTGTATATTTTTTTTTTTACAATTGTCCCCCCATCGTATCAGGATAAAATAAAAATGTAATGCAAAAAAATACATAAAATAAACTAAATTTAAATGGAATTGCTTTGTAATTAAAAAGCACATTACAACAATAAAGTGTAGTTGTCCATGATATAAGAACAATAAATAAAAGAAGAATATAGCAGTAATGACTAAATTAAATAAAACAAAATTGTAAAAATGCTGTGTAAAAAAACAATAAAATATTTATGGAGGTATGTATTTTAGCACAACATAAAAATAAATTAATAGTGTTCAGTTTCTCAAAATGCTGATACCCAGTGTCTGTAAGTCAAGCACACATACAAAAATAAAACGAAATTTAAATAAATTTTATATTATTGTTAATAATGTGTTTGCGTTTGTTTATGATCCAGCTGTTGTGATTGGTTACTAGTTTTGGACCTACTGAATATTCATTGCCCCTTTCGTTAGTGTGATGTAATGAAAGACTTTTGGGAGCACTAGGTGGCAGCAGACTTGCCATGTAAATCTATTGGCATTGAAATGATTAGTCTGGTTCCCAGACCCAAAAATCTCCGACTTGGCTCTGTCGAATTTAGGTTTTTAACAAGAGACGTCAAGGAATCTTTGGTCAGGGGACCAGACTATGAAATGATGGGCATAATTCCACCTATAAGCCACATTCACTCAAACTGGCTCCACTGATTACATAGACTGGTACCCTGTATTTTTCCAGGCACTTGCTTATCAAAACCAGTGAATTCATTGGATAAACGTGCAGTGACGTAAGCTCTCTATATCTGTGTTTTAGGTGCGTTCGTTTAGCTTCCCTGGGTCGACCCCGGTGTGTGGCGGGGTTTTTTCCCAGGACGAACGTGTGCAGATAGTTACCCACGTTCGTCCTGGACAAAAACCCCGCCACCACCGGGGTCGACCCAGTGAAGCTAAACGAACGCACCCTTTGATTGGTCCATGGTGACGTATGCAGGATGTATGAGTAGTGATTTCGCCAAACCGCCTCTAGCAAAAGAGAGAAAGTCAATAACAACAGTACACTGCACGCACCATGCCATGAAGCAGTTTTTATAGCGTCAAGCAGACAGTTGACACCCAATTATAGACCATATGACCTTTGTGTACAATAACTGTGACCTTGTACATTCTTTGGCTAGTCTGGCAGGCAAGGTACTGTACTGGTAATATGGGAAAGTTAACATTTTGTGTCATAGTTTTCACATAAATCAAAGAGTTATGAAAGTAAAAGCTGGACAAGTTCTGAGATGTACCCCTTTTCATCATACCAAAAGTTGATAAGAATTGGACAGTGCAATCTCCTTAAAAAATAAGATTTGATGTTATCTTCCATTGAGCTGTGTACAAATCGTGCCTGCAGGAAGTCCAGGCTTGGTAGCTCTTGTAAACATGTGATGTCACAGGTCACATCGTCTATAGTGGTTCGTGTTTTTAACGCAGATTTTGTAGACAATCATATTACGCTTAACCGAATTCTCTTTGATCAAGTGCAGTCGATGTTGACAGTAGCCGTAGGGCATTTGTTTCGTTTTTTTCTCAACCTTTGTTGACCCAAAAATCCAGCCGTCTGAATCGGCATTTGAGAAACTTCTCTCGAACAGTGAATATAAAAGTTTGAATGGAATAGTACAACTTATTTTACTTCAAAGTCAAATTTTCGACGTAAGCTTTTGAAATACTTTTTTAATATAGGGTTTGTTGTTTTAATAACTTTATTAAAACGCCCAAAAAAAAAACACGTACAAAAACGGGATTTTGTTTGCATCAGTGGCTGAAAAAAATATATTGTCTACACGGCATTTGGGAATCGTTGCAGACATTTCTGAGGCTTCCTACGGGGTAGATTTTGCTCGTTTCACGGCAGGACCATCACTGCTTCAGAAGCGAGTTTTTCTCGTCACCGATCTTAATCTTGGTGAGTGTTTGTCACTTTTTGTTGTTGTCCTATAAGGGTCGTGTACAAATTTACACATTCGCAATGTTGTAAATAAACATCCAAATAGTTTTGTAAAGTTTTAAATAACACAGACCTGGTAAATGTTTTCATAGATATTTTCTAAATATATGGAAATTTGCATCAGGAATAAAGAATATAAATTTTGTGGTTTTACCCATTTACTTCGATGTGTGTTAGCACTGTGCACTTAGTACTTTCCCGAGCTCTGTGAAAAAAAAATCACAGACATACTACTCGGGTGGGATTCAAACCCACGACTTTGCATCTAGAGCAATGTCTATAACTAACTAGACCACCGAGATTGCCCGGTAGCTAGAGGCAGTTTGAATATTATACTAAATTATTTAATAGATGGAAATTTGCATCGGGGATAAATATGTTTTGGTTTTACCCATACATATACACCGATGTGTGTATTTTGTTAATCTCTTCTTTAAAAAATTACTGTTTTTGTAGAATACTACACATTTGCCAATTTCAAAGGTTATTTCTCTAGTCGAGTAATTTTTAGCCATACGGGGTGAGAGCAAAATAAACGTAGTGTCAGCCTGATAACATGTTCAGGCCTGGATGCTTTGTTTTTGAAAGGGCAAGGGCACCAAGGCATTTTCTCCTTGGTAAAGGGCACCATATGAGGAAACTGTAACTGGAGCACTTCAAGGGCACCAAGGCAATGACCAAAGGGCATGGAGGCGATCGCCTTGGTGTTACCTCTGTTAGGTATCGGGCCTGCATTTGGGCTAAAGGTAACCGCATGTTTGATTAGAGACAACAACATAAACACAATTCTTGCGAGCAGACTATGCAATAACATGGAGGTATTGAAATAATAACAATCTTCTTGGAAGCAGTGTCGGCTCTGGTTTTGTCAGACCTTTTATTTACAATTCAAACTGCCATTGACGAAACCTCCTGGTTGCAAAGTCAATGTAGCTCCAGCTTAGCAATCGTCAATACTTTCAGTGAGTACTCTCCTCAATTATAATGTTTCTCGAACAGCAATAACTACCACAAAGCCAAATTCTCTCTGCATTTTTGATACATCCACGGTATTATTATTATTACTTTTCATGTATAAATACTTATACGTATGTTCCGTCATCTATACTTTATTTGTACAAGTGGTTAAAGGCAGTGGACACTATTGGTAATTACTCGAAATAATTATCAGCATAAAATCTCACTTGGTAACGAGTAATGGGGAGAGGTTGATAGTATTAAACATGAGAAACGGCTCCCTCTGAAGTGACGTAGTTTTCACGAAAACAAGTAATTTTTCAACAATTTGATTTCGAGAACTCAGGTTTAGAATTTGTGGTCTCGACTTCAACCATCTGAAAGTTTATAACCTCATGTGATAAGGGTATTTTTTCTTTCAATTCAACTCGCAACTTTTCATAGGTTTGTCATTTTAAGTATATGTTGAGAGACACCAACCAAGTGAGAAGACTGGTCTAAGGCAGCAGTATCATTGTTGAAGCACAGGACGCGCATAAACGAGAGACATTTTGTTTGATTGTCAGTTTTAAGTACTTATTGCGTTTAAACCTATCTTTAGCTTCTTTAGGGGGCCACTTTGTGCTTCGTGGCTCCCGGTGGGGATGTTATCATCCACAACAGTTATTTTGATGTAAATTTATTGACCTTTTGTGAAATTTGGCAAGGGGGTATTTTGGGGACGTAGTTGGAGTCATGGTGTCCAAGTATAGGGAATCGGACCGTGGGATAAACGTTTTAGAATAATTATTCACTTAATGCAAATATTTAGTCGTCAGAATTACACTACGCACTACAGATCTGCATAAAAGTGAATAATTAATTTAAAACGTTTCTTTAACACCTGATTCCCTATTTGCACACCATGACTTCAACTACGTACCCGAAATACCCCCTGGCCAAAATGTCTGTGATGAACATCAAATGTAATGCTGTGATTAACTCTACAAGAAACATCCAGCCCCGGGAGCCACGAATGACAAAATGGCCCCCTAAAGAAGCTAAAGACAGGTGATAAATACATATAGCTGGTCAGAACGTACAAGAAACTGTCGTGACAGTATTACAACGTGGTGTGTTTTCGTGCATACTTTTCTGATAGTATAGTGGCCGAGCGGTTAACAGCACCGATTTCAAACTTTAGTGTCAGCAGTGGGTTCGAATCCTCAGCCGTGACACTAAACCATTGCTTCATCCTTCGGATGGGACGTAAAGTTGTTGTCCCCGAGTGTTGTGTAACACATATAAAAGAACCCAGTGCACTTATCGAAAAGAAGGGGTGTGCCCCGGTGTTCCTATGTGGCTGCTTAATGCGCGGTATAGCACCTTGTAAACCATAGTGCTACATGTTGGGGCTCAGAGTTCATAACTTTACAAAAACAATCTTTCTGTATAATATACTAAGCTATTGGTAGATACGTGCGCTATGTATAAGATTTCTTTACTATTTTTTACACCCTGCGTGAGAGAGATTTGTTTTATCATTGTGACGGCAATACACGTCAATAGTTTACTGAATATGGGATGTGAATATATTTCACTGTGCCTAAAACAAAACACAAGTCTTTGTTTCATCACTTGAAGGATATTAATCAAGCAAAGTCCGTTTGAACGTGTATCCAATTGCATACAGTTACCCCATAGTTTCCTCCTGTGTTTTAATGTTTTGTTTCCAGAAATTGACATTTTTAAAAGATAGTCCCCCTCAAAAGAACACCTGCACTATCAAGGTTACCAGAATCCCTACAAAATGCATTCGTTTTGAAATAACTCCCTTCTGCTTCGATACGTAGCAATGACAAATCAGTTTAGAATAACCTTGATCCTTAACCTAAAACGTTTAGAATACCTTTATCCATGTCTACATTTTCTACACAGCTGGATAATGTATTCAATTTTGGGTTTCGGAATGCAGTGTTGCTTTTAACCAATTGTGAAAATTTGAACTCAATTGGTCGTCGAAGTTGCAAGATAATAATGGAAGAAAAACACAATTGTCGCACGAAGTTGTGTGCTTTCAGATGCTTGATTTCGAGAGCTCAAAATATAATTCTGAGGTCTCGAAATCAAGTTCAAATGGTTTAGAGGAAACCCTACGTTACTTCAGACGGAGCCGTTTCTCTCAATGTTTTATTCTAACAAAAGCTCTCTCTGCTTGTTACCAAGTAAGTTTTTATGCACAATTATTTTTTAGTAATTACCAATAGTGTTCAATGCCTTTAAGGCCCTTTTTGTTGTGGTTATCAAATTGAACACACATCCAGGTAATGATTTAATTGGGAGCTAGTCAAGGACTGGTAAATAATGTTGACAGGATGTCCTTGATTTTGACTCTATACCCCTTTCAATAGAGCAAAGTGTATTCATAATGATTTTCTATGGGTATTCATCAACGTCGGAATTTGCTAAACAGTTCAAGAGGCAAGTTAGCTGAACTAAAAGATTGTCTTTATGCTTTTCGATGAGGGCAAAATGAGGGCAAAATGAATGTATTCACTGCGCAGAATTGTTCAGCGAGAATGGCAATACGTCATTTTAAAGTGGCGTGTTTTTATTCAATTATACATGTTGAATGCGCACAAGTTTTCTTTCAACAACGTTACGGTAGGGGAAACGGGAAAGGAAATAGATACACACAACCAACCACCAAACAAACAAACAACCAAACAACCAACCAACCAACCAACCAACCAACCAACCAACCAACCAACCAACCAACCAACCAACCAACCAACCAACCAACCAACCAACCAACCAACCAACCAGACAGACAGACAGACAGACAGACAGACAGACAGACAGACAGACAGACAGACAGACAGACAGACAGACAAACAAACAGACATAGGCAACCCATGGACAACCCACATAAAATTGAGTTAAGATGTCACTGTATTTTGTGTTTTAATTTAACACTGTTGATATTTTATGTTTTAAAGGTAGGGGCATGAATAGATCCTGCATTTTGGCCGCCATCTTTGATGAAATGTGCACGCGTTCAAGGTTATCATTGGCTGAGAGTTAACACGCTTGCAATTTCCATTGTGCTACATCAAAGATGGCGGTCAATGACGTCATGTGCAATCTGTCTAATGGGCCTCCTCATAGACTTGACTCAAGTCCCAATCCCGTGCCATCCCCAGGAAACTACTGTTTTGTGATGCTCTGCATTCCAAAACCTGGACCACATTTTGACGGCGAGCGCGCACTGTACTGTATGCTACGGGTTGTTTCATAGTAAAGTTGAGGTAATAGCTTAGGGACCTCTCACACGAGAATGGGACTTGAATCAAGTCTAGCCTCCTCAAGACGTTTTAAATAATGAAGTATTCTAAACAAAACTATACTTTATGTTTGTTTGTAGGCATTTCGTTTCTCCAATCATGATGGAGAATTCTAGACCCTCATTCCATTGGGCAGATTATCTGGTCTTCGTCGCCATGTTGATGACGTCATCCGCCATTGGCATCTTCTACGCGTTCAAAAGTAGAAAGAACAACTCGTCTGGAGAGTTCATGCTGGCAAGCCGGAAAGTATGTTACAATTTTTGAGGGACTGAAATTTGGTTGAGGGCACAGTTCAGTTATCATATGTTTTGTTTAGATGATCTTCCTAAAAAGGGAATTTTGCAAAGCTCCAATTTGGGGGATATAAACGCCAAAGCTAGCAATAGCTAGTCTCTCTCATATATATACGAACACAACTTTAAAGGATCTATTAGGTTTTTGGAACCGTTTGATTGTTTCATCCTACGTAAGTTTAGTTGTATACAAGAAAACTAACGTCTGGCCGAAAACCCGGAGCGATGTCCAAGCAGGAACACACAGTAACGCTTCTCAGATTCAAATCGTTACATAACCACTTCGAAGAAAAAATGTTTCTCTAAAATGGACTACTTTCGAAAGCTGATGTTGTTGGCTTCTAACCAACATATTTGTATTGCCATTCATTTCATTCTAATAGATGTTAAATTTGCATCGGGGATAAAGAATATTAATTTTGGTTTTTGTTTACCCATACATCTATATTTCATTCTAGATGACTTTCTTCCCGGTGTCCATGTCCCTGACGGCCACCCTATTGACCGGTATCTATCTGCAAGGTAGCGTGTCTGAAACCTACCTACGTGGAGTGTTTCTGTACATGGGTTCCATGGCACCATTCACCATAGCTGGGGCTATTGCTGGTTTGGTGTTCATGCCTAAGTTCTACAAAATGCGACTCACCAGTATTTATGAGGTATGGGGAGTAGAGGAGTGATTTATTCTAAAACGCCTATGTTGTATGATTAGTTTCAAAAGAAAGAATCATTGTTGTCAAAAGTGTTTTAAAATTGAAACTGGTTCCATTAATGTGTTCTAGCGCCCTCTATTGACGAAATAAGACTTATGGAGACGTTAGGGTGTTTGCCGCGAGGATAATGACAATACGTAGGCCTACGTCAAGTTTAACGGCGAATCTCATGAAGGCCATATGAAATGATGTCAGGTCAAAGGTGATTATGGACGTGGGCTCAACCGGCAGATCTCTGGCGTTATTCACGAGCCTCGAAGTGTGACGTCAGAGTGTTCAGGCCAAACCGCCTCCATGCGGCGATCTCATTGGCGAAAAAATAACATCCACAACCAATAAAAATGTTTACGAACTAGAATGGAAAACACATTTCTATTTAAACTTATCTTTACTTTTAAAGTAAAGAATTACGTCTCAAAATTCATTTTCAATATTATTTTGTTTCGTTTATTATTATCTCACAAAAAGAACGTATCCCCAACACACTTATTAAAAAGTATCAAATACACAGATGTGCTCTACAGTCCCCCGGTCCCTCAGGGTATGACTGTATATAGCAAGAAATCTAAGAAGTTTTGACAGAGCTTTCCTTCATGCAGCTGTGAAGATCTGGAACAGCCTACCAGCAGTCCATCATCAGTTATTTCAGACATTACTTGCCACCAGGGCATCATATTCAAATGTAGAGTAAATAATTACCTTAAGTAACGTCCTGCATACGGCAATTATGATTGCAGTGTGATGCTAATCGTTATTTCTCCCATCACTTTTTAGTGAGTGAGGCATAGTCCAGTGGCAATTATCCCTTTTTCCCTTCTGTTTTTTTTTTTTATTATCGTGGGGTGGTCTGTTTAAATTAGCACATAGCTATCCCTATGGCTATTATGCTTGTTTTTTTTTTTTTCATGTGGTACTCCTTAAAAAAAATTATTAAAAAAACAGCTCTGTTTTCCTCCTCCTTGTCTATTTATGCACTTGCAGTACATTGGTATGCGATTCAACAAACCTGTACAGTTTTGTTGTTTGTTCATCGGATACGTCTATATGGTAAGTTCTTTTCATAAGGAAAGTTGCTCAAACTCAAATTTTTTTTGTTAAAAACTTATATCGTTTTCTGAACCACATTACTTCGAAGTGAAGCGATTCTAAAAATGCTTATACTATCGAAAGCTATGCGCATGTAACCAGGTAAGTTTGTATTGCCATTAATATAAGGGCTCGTGATTACCAAACATTATCCCATTCTGTTATTGAAAACCTTAATGTACCATTTTCCATAGACGATATTTCGAATAATTATATCTTCACCAATAGACAATTAAATCTTCTTTTTATTGATTCAGTTCTTTATTTCTGGTCTTGCAACACGTGCGGCATCTTTGGTTTTAACAACGGGTGAGTATTAAAACATCAACTCTCAACGTCCTTTATAGAAGTTAATTTTGTGTTGTAATAATCTTTTTGTTGTTGGTTTCTTTACTTTTTTTAAATGTGTTTGTTTAAATATGTGGAGGGTGTTTATCAGAGAGTAGCATATCATAGTTTTTTATTCATATATTTAGAGGATACAACAACCTGTTAAGAGTTAGGCTTTATACAGTCCGGTTTTGTTTAAGGTTCTTTTTGTGATTCTTTGTTTGCCGGATTGTCTTGAGTAAATTGAAGTTTATTTGTTCATTTTTCTTCAATGGGATTTATTGATGAGTGTTTGATCATGTTTTGTGTATACTGCACTCCTGCGAATTTAGACAATAGAATAAAGCTTTAATATACATTAAAGACAGTGGACACTATTGGTTATTACTCAAAATAATTATCAGCATAAAACCTTTATTGGTGACGAGTAATGGAGAGAGGTTGATGGTATAAAACTCTGTGAGAAACGGCTCCCTCTGAAGTGACATAGTTTTCGAGAAAGAAGTAATTTTCCACGAATTTGATTTCAAGACCTCAAGTTTAGAACTTGAGGTCTCGAAATCAAGCATTTGAACGCACACGACTTCGTGTGACAAGGGTGTTTTTTGTTTCATTATTATCTCGCAACTTCGACGACCGATTGAGCTCAAATTTTCACAGGTTTGTTATTTTATGCATATGTTGAGATACACCAAGTGTGAAGACTAGTTTGACAATTACCAATAGTGTCCACTGTCTTTAAATATGTGTATACATGTATTTCAATTTTCGCAGTTACTGGTTCCCGATTGGGTGTAACATCAGCTGCTATCATTCTATCTGCAGTTTGTACCTTCTACACCGTCATTGTAAGTAGTTATGGATGAGTTTCGTGTAAAGGATCTTCAAAGACTGTAAAGCCATATGGACTGTGTTCTTGTTGATGTTGTTACATCACTGTTCTTGTTTACCTATAGGGTGGCATGAAAGCTGTGTTGTGGGCCGATGTGTTTCAGATGACATTGATGTTTATATGCCTAATAGCGGCTGGTGTCCAGACGTCTATCAAGCTGGGCTTTGCTACCGTATGGACGACCAACATGGAAGGTGGAAGATTCAATGAAATTATGTGAGTGGCGGAAACTAGACATTGCCCCTCCTCGTGTACATGCTATAGGGGCGTGTCAGAGCTAGTAACTTTAACTGAGGGATGGAAATTTTTTCTCTCCAAATAACAACATGACAACGAAAAAGTTGTTTAAAATGCTTGACACAATGCACGTTCGTCACACGCAGCAACATCGCTATCATCGGCAGTGCGCCTTGTATACTTGTCAGCGAGCAAGACATACTTGGGACGAATTTCACGGTGAGATCGATCACCCCGAGGACGAGGTTGCACAAGCAAGATTGCCGTGATAATGACGTTAGGTGAATTATTAAAGTCACAACTCTTTGCTTTACTCGGCCTTATCATATGTTCTTGTTATTCAGTGTAACAAGTATCATCAACTTTAATGCATAGTCCTATATTTTCTATGAATCAGTTTCGATCCTGACCCACGAATCTTTGTGAGTTTCTGGAGTGTGGTGATTGGTGGAATCCTAACCTGGCTGACTCTACTCGTTGTACTGCCACATCAAATGCAACGATATAACAGTTGTAAGACGCAGGCGCACGCTCATGCGTAAGTATTTACTTCCATTATGGTTAAACTTATAAAAGTTGTTGCTTCAAGCACGCTCATTGGTCTATCCAGAAAATGCTCAGTCCCATCATGCATCACACTCACACTGAACCATAGAAATAGACTGCACGCATGACGTACTTCCTGAACAAGAATCTGTGCAAGCTGATTAGCCCATCCCAGCAGTTATGGATAGACCTGACCATGGCCTGTATGGCTGAGCGAAGCTTATTACTATTATTATTATTTATTCAGCCATTTCGACAATACATGACAATACAAACAATACTTCCAGATGGGCTAGGAGAAACAAAAGCAAAATAATTACTGTGGTCCATAGACCTGCCTCCCCACATCTGGTTGTAATACAAGTAATAAAACGAGTAATAAAATATGTATTAAGCAATTTATGTACAAAATATAGGAAAGTTAATTATAAATAAAACATGTCTATGTACATCAAAAGTTGGCAACTAAAACACAAAATAATATAAAGCAGGGACAATTTGAGATTAGAACCAGTTTTAGGAGAGGCTGCTATACACACTCCCTATACTCTATTCATGTCAAAACCTCTTTCCCAGTTTGCTGCATGCGAGACAAATTAATTGTTACCACGCTCTTCACGAAGTTGTTTCAATCATTTCAAACAAAACCTAATTGTTTTTATGACCAATCAGTGCTTTTGCCTTCTACATCTTCTTCTGTAACGCAATCACTTTGTTCTGCACTCTGGCCGGAATGGCAATGTACGCCATCTACGTCAACTGTGATCCAATCTCTTCAGGAAAGCTTAGCGACCCGGACGGGGTAAGTGTAGCTAGTCTTATTTCAAATAATATTTACAATGTAAGGATGATTCACTTAGGGTCGTTGTATGGTTTTTGTCAGCGCAATGCTTACTCTACCTCCATGGTAAAACCAATTTATGACCATTGCTTGGTGATATTTTGTTTTGTTTCAGCTGTTACCATACTACATCTTGGAAGCGTTTCATCATCTGCCAGGTATCCCAGGAATTCTAGTGTCTGGTCTGTGCAGTGCTGCTCTCAGGTATACACAGTTGGCGATTTGCAGTAAAACAATCTTTCAGTTGATGCCAAGTGGAAATAATCAGGGAACCAGTTGCGAACAGTGGGAATAAGTAGTTGGCTGGTGACCTCTTCTGGTTATCACAATTATTGTGCTAAGCAAAATGTTTGTGTAACATTATTTTATTTTGTTTTCTTGGCAGCACCATATCTTCCATTTTGAACTCGGCAGCAACGGTCACCGTAACACACACTGTTTCTAAAATCTGGAAGGATTTGTCAGACTCTAGGTACCTATTTATCACTAGAATAATCGGTAAGCAATAAACCCCCATAGAGGGCGGGGTGTGAAAATAACGTGGACGGCATATAATAAAAGAAAAGGAACATAAGGAACACCGAACATACCATTTTGCTATTTGGAACGCTTGATTTTATTGTTAGAGCGTTTGATGTGCTTTTCGGAACGCTCGGTTCGTTTTATAATAAATATAGCGCAAAGTGAGTGCTTGTTGGAACGCTTGATGTTTCTGAATGAAAGAAGTATCCAATCAAGAAGTAATAGCTTGCGCTGAAAAGTCAGTTTCTGAAACATTAGCTGATGTCAATGAACAAGAAAGTTCCATTCTAGAACAAAGTCTAGTAAATGGCGCACACAATACAAAACCATTACTACACACACAAAAAAACCGTTTACGGGAGGGGAGGGGTGGCTGTAAATGTGGCTAGGAGTGTCTTCGTTTTGAGGTCGTTCTTGATTGTAACCCAAACTAAACATTCTTTTTGATTTTGTTTATGACAGTGGTACTGTTTGGATGCCTGAACATTGCTGTAACTATTTTTGTTGGAGAGCTGGGTAACTTACTACGGGTAAGAACTATTGGTGACAGTTGCTAGGTAAACATGTTTAGTTTCCAAATTGTGTTATGAACAATATCCATATTCATACCTTCAATGTTTGTATCATTGTTTGGTCATACAGGCAGTCATTGGTCTCATTGGCGTGACGAACTCCCCAGTTTGTGCTGTGTTTATTCTCGGGTTCTTCTTCAGACGAGCCAACGCAAAGGTAAGCATATAGTCTGGTACCATCGATATGGCTCTGTCAACGTTTTAATTGTCTAAAACCCTGTCTCCTTCGTATTTAACCTGTATTGGCTTCTGGTGAACCGATCCTTGGATTCCATTTTTGGTAATGCATGTGCATATTTAATATGATTATTAAAATTATTGCCGAAAGAGGGCACACTATTCACACTGCTCATTAGAGGAATAATTTGATACAATTTTCCCGAAGGCTAAAATGGTACCCTGTCTTTTTCCGCATGTATACGCATGTACGTCGGTTTTGACTGCGAATCTCCAGGACCATAAAGGCCATACAAATAAATGCGAGGTTAAAGGTGATTATGGACGTAGGCTCTGAGCCGATCTCTGGCGTAATTCACGAGCCTCGAAGTTTGACGTCAGATGTTCAAGCTGCCCTAACCAAACTGTTTCTTTTCCCCCAACCCATCACTACAGGGCACTTTGTCAGATGTTGAGGCTACCCTAAACTTAACTGTTTCTTTTCCCCCATCCCAAAACTAACCACCACACACAGGGCACGCTGATTGGGTTCGTTCTAGGGACGGCCGTAGGGATATGGCTGTTTATTGGCTCTTTGTTCTACCAAGGGCCACCCATAAATCTGGACCTCTCAACTGAAATGTGTCTTGATGAGGAAGTCACCTCATTGTCCATGACAAATGACTCATCGACGACAATGATGGCGACGACATTATATAATCTTTCTACAGCTGCTGTTCCAGATGTCATTCCCAGGTATGCAAGAAAATTGCAAGTTTATAAAAAGCTTCTTGGTGCGCCAATTATGACACTGATTAAAATTTTGTGGCCAATATGACACTGATTAAATTTTGTTGTCGTCAATATTGTGAGGTTTTCATGTTTTCCCTTTCCTTCAATCTTTCTTGGAAATTGTAAAATTGCCCCCCCCAAAAAAAAAACAAAAAAAAAAAAAACACAAAAAACACCCACGAGTACTGCTCCTATCTTTAAGAAACACCCAACCTCCTGCAAGTCCATGGTTAAGTTGGAGCTGAATCTTGTGGCCACTCCGACGCTCTAAATCACAAAGTGAGGCAGATTAAGGGAGAAATTTGGGGAATTGTGCCGTTAATGATACAATCATGGAATTAGGCATTATGTCACGATACAAATATTTGGCTACGTGGTGGCCATTGCAGATTTGATAAAAAACATAGGTAGAGAACAAGCAATTTTCAATTCAATAATGGCTGCCATTGCTTTTGAAGAGCAGATGATTGAAAGAAGAGGACGGCCTACATTTTTTTCAAAGGACAAACTGCGAAGGCCCTATATAGCCAACTCTAGATCTACTTTATGACGTGCGCCAATGACGTGCGCCAATTCTCTGTTATCCATACCTGAAGTTTGACATTTTCAACAGGTCCTTTGTGATTGAACTGTACAATATATCACGCCTATGGTACACAACGATCACTCTGTTGTCAGTGTGCATTATCAGCATGGTTGCCAGTCTCATAATGGATGGTACGTATTAACATGATTTGTTCTACTTCTCGCAATCCTCTCTATCGTGCCTTGAAAGGAGACTATATTAGCTCAGTTGCACCCATTAGTCTCTGACTCGTCTTGATTGATTGTAGTTTTGTATAAGCCACCGTTAGAGGGCGCACCATCGCCATAGACCTTTTCGCAAATACAATTGCGCAAGCGCAGACTGTTGAATGAGGTGCATTGTGGGATAAATATGGATTAAATTTAATCACCAGCTAGACCACAATGCACTTAATTCCAAGCTGAACGCGCGCGCCCCAGTATTTGCGAAAAGGTCAATGAATCTGAATCTGGGTTAATATACATCTCAGCAAAGCATCCTTACGGAAACATCACACAAATAATTTTTTTAAAGAAGATAATGACGACATTTCAGTTTTAGAAGTGGGAAGGAAAACCCCTTAAGGAAAACCCACACAGTCAGATAGGGACTGAAAAACCCAAAACCACATGTAAGGCTCCAGGCGGTCCGCCGTGTATCGAACGGGGGGGGGGGGGGTCCACAGACAGGAACAGAAACGACTGAGGCAATCTGTTGACATTTATTTTGCGATCCTATGTAGCGATTTATGGCAAGCCTGAGGTGGATTCGAACCTGCTATGGAGCTGGAGAGACGTCTGCTCTTTCAACAACAAGACAGAAAATCCAAACCAGGTACTTAGATGGAGTGCCTTTTGGCGACCCCAACCAAAACTGTTTCGGTTGCTGGTCTTTGGTTCTGCTGTTCAGACTGAACGATAACCGTGTTGTGAGCTCGGTTACCATTTTGGTTATGACGTCAGAAACTGTTTTTGGTTGGGTCGCCAAAACGCACTCCTGAATTCGTTTCACAATTCAGACCATGTCACCCTTTTCGTTTCCAAAAAAGGTAATTATGGTTAATCCCCGTATTGGCATCCTCTTCCGGTCCAAACCGAATGTTGGAGGTCAAATCATTTCCAGGTCCTATTATGAACGGGAGAGTTTGTGTTGTGGTTCTTGTGTATGAAAGTGTACCTTGACCTTTGCATGTTACTAAAACGTCTGACGTCAACACCACTGTTTGTAACCCCAAACTCTCCGGATTAATTACGTCACAAACTAGCTATAGGTATCATATATTATCGTGTTTTGTTCATTGTTGCAGACATTTTCGTTTGAGGACAAAAGCGATGTCGGCAAAGTCGAACAAAGAGTTGATCCTGGAGAGAGTGGCTCATTTTCAACACAATTTTAAAAATAGGACAAAGAATGCAGTCATCGTTGACACCGGACAACTTTCCCATCGACTGTTTTGCATATGACGTCACAAGGTCAAGCATCGCACTAAGGTCAAAGAATATAGGGATGAGAGTTGCCCGGTGTGCTTGTATACGCGTGCGCGTTTACGTTATTTGACTTCAGCGCCAAACAATGTCAGACGAGATGGTGCGGGAACTTCGGGCTGGGGATGAGATTATGCGAGAAGTAGGCCTCTTTAAAGGCAGTGGACACTATTGGTAATTACTCCAAATAATTATAAGCATAAAACCTTTCTTGGTGACGAGTAATGGGGAGAGGTTGATGGTTTAAAACATTGTGAGAAACGGCTCCCTCTGAAGTGCCATAGTTTTCGAGAAAGAAGTAATTTTCAACGAATTTGATTTCGAGACCTCAGATTTAGAACTTGAGGTCTCGAAATCAACCATCTCAACGCACACTACTTCTTGTGACAAGGGTTAATTTTCCTTCATTATTACCTCGCAACTTCGATGACCGATTGTGCTCAAACTTTCACAGGTTTGTTATTTTATGCATATGTTGAGATACACCAACTGTGCAGGCTAGTCTTTGACAATTACCAATAGTGTCCACTGCCTTTAAGGGATGCTACTATATAAATATGCCTATAATAATATTAACACTTCTTATGAGACATACGATGACGTCATTACACTATTTTTTACAGCTGTGTATTTATTATTCAAGAAACGTTTAAATTACGTTGAACACAACTTAGTGAAAGTATGTGTGGGTGATTGAGTTTTTAAGTAAACCGTGGGTGTTACGTGGTGTTGAAAATATTTTTAAAGGATCTTGTTCCACTCACCCCTTCTCTAATCAACCACGCTGCATTTTCAATCTGCCCGGAAGATATTTGGTTTATACCCGTCAGGAAGGCATCACGACACCCGCTCGGCTATGGGACTTTCAAGGTTCACAATATCAGCGTTTTGTGAGTTTCTTTCTAATTATTGTTATGTTAGGGAACCTTGAAAGCCGTTATACACTTTCGGTACAGGAACAAAAAAGTTCACAGATTTACAAATAATTTACAGGGTTTACAGAAGGTAATTGTGAAAGACTTCTCTTGAAATATTGTTCCATGAAATGCTTTACTTTTTGAGAAAACATTAAAACAATATCAATTCTCGATAGCGAGAATTACGGATTTATAGTAAACACATGTCATGACACGGCGAAACGCGCGGAAACAAGAGTGGGTTTTCCCGTTATTTTCTCCTGACTCCGATGACCGATTGAGCCTAAATTTTCACAGGTTTGTTATTTTATATATAAGTTGTGATACACGAAGTGTGGGACTTGGACAAAACTGTTTACCGAAAGTGTATAATGGCTTTAAAAAAATAACAGAACTTTTTTCTGGGATTTTTTTTAGATATTAAAATATTTTTATAAAAAAACATTGTAGATTTTAAGCGGAGTGATACAAAATTTGGCATTTTATAACTAGTTTTCTTTGTTATACCAAGGTAAAATGGTGAGGTAATTTTGGGATAAATTTTCAGAACTTTAAAGAATTTTCATTCGGTGTGTGCTCTCTAAACAAAACTGTTTACCGAAAGTGTATAATGGCTTTAAAAAAATAACAGAACTTTTTTCTGGTATTTTTTTTAGATATTAAAATATTTTTATAAAAAAACATTGTAGATTTTAAGCGGAGTGATACAAAATTTGGCATTTTATAACTAGTTTTCTTTGTTATACCAAGGTAAAATGGTGAGGTAATTTTGGGATAAATTTTCAGAACTTTAAAGAATTTTCATTCGGTGTGTGCTCTCTAAACAAAACTGTTTACCGAAAGTGTATAATGGCTTTAAAAAAATAACAGAACTTTTTTCTGGGATTTTTTTGAGATATTAAAATATTTTTATAACAAAACATTGTAGATTTTAAGCGGAGTGATACAAAATTTGGCATTTTATAACTAGTTTTCTTTGTTATACCAAGGTAAAATGGTGAGGTAATTTTGGGATAAATTTTCAGAACTTTAAAGAATTTTCATTCGGTGTGTGCTCTCTAAACAAAACTGTTTACCGAAAGTGTATAATGGCTTTAAAAAAATAACAGAACTTTTTTCTGGGATTTTTTTGAGATATTAAAATATTTTTATAAAAAAACATTGTAGATTTTAAGCGGAGTGATACAAAATTTGGCATTTTATAACTAGTTTTCTTTGTTATACCAAGGTAAAATGGTGAGGTAATTTTGGGATAAATTTTCAGAACTTTAAAGAATTTTCATTCGGTGTGTGCTCTCTTTTCAATTATTATTTGTTTAAACTAAAAAAATCCTCTTTACCCGAAACCTTTTGCGAATTGCCAAAAACTATAATAATTTATGCCAAATTTACTACACGCATGGAGCCCCTGCTTTCACAATGAAAGAGAGATGAATGCATTCTATTTGTGTGTCCCCAGATGACTTATAGTTTGTAAATGCAAACCGACTCTTGTGTGTAGTACTATGGCAACTAAAAGCAAGGCATTTTGTCGCTCATTATCTGAACTATACTCGATAACCACCCAACAAAAGGCAAATTATTTTGACGTCATCATTTACCAACGCTTTTAGGGATCCATTATTAGTAATTAAACTTCCGGTTGCTGTTAATTTGTTGTTTAATTTTATAAGACATAATCGTTGAGTATGAGCCTGGCTGTAGATATAATTGATCATAATGCGTGTATGGCTTGACATGATGCGAGCTGAGTAAATATCGCTAATGGACCTCATCAGAGAGGGGAAGTCCCTTTTTGGAGGTTGTTTGCATTTAGCAGTGCTCGTTGTAAACAAGCTGTTCTGAACAACAATGTTCCACATTTTGAGTTTAAAAATAAATCCAAAGTATTGTGATGAGCGTCCAATCCATTTTTAGATTTCAAAACAAATCCATATATTTCAAATTCAAATTTATAAGATTTAATTTTAAATTATTGGTAATTACTCAAAATAATTGTTAGCATAAACAAATAATCTGATAATGAGCAATGGTGAGCTTTTGACCAATTGAGTCCACATTTGCACAGATTTGTTTTCTTCTGTATAATGTTGGGATACACAAAGTGACAACACTGATCTTTGACAACTACCAAAGGATTCTGGATGGATTTCACAAAGAGTTATGACTAGTTTAATGTGAAGCGCTTTTGGACGCCATCCGGGTGTGGAAAGCGCTATATAACAACGGGTTATTATTATTAAAGAGTTGGGACATTAGGAATGGTCCTAAGGATATATTAAATATATCCTAGGACTAGTCATGAAGTCCCAACTCTTTTTGAAACCGACCCAGTGCCTTTAAACTACTGGAATATTAAAGAGTACACCTGCTCCTATTTAGCGCATGTTATCTGTCCCTCTGGACTGGCCAAGACACTGGGTCAGTCCCAACCCGTATCGGGGTCAATATTGTGACCCAGTTTTTTGAAAATTTACCAAGTGAAGTTCAGCTCCGGATTGCTGGTCACATCGCAAAAACAAGCACGAGAACTGTTTAGGCTTGTAGCCCAGTATACAAAATGATACTCATAAAAACGGAATACTGTCTGTTTTGTATACTAAATTTTTCCTGAAGATGAGCAGAGTATACTGTTCGAAACGTCGAGACCGAACTAACACTGCCTCAAAGGAGACTTTACTTTTATTTTATACTTTATTCTTATCATTGACACCATGTAAAGCGTCAAACATCACTTTAAAGGAAATACCAAAGGGGAAGCAAACGCACTAATGAAGCACTCCTTGAGCGAGTGTATGTAGAACTAGAACCCCGCACGAATCAGAAAAACAACCAGCGAAACAAACACAAAATATTTGCAGTTTGGAAAAAAGCAATCGATCATGGTATAGACAGAACTTTGGAGGGAAGAGACTGCAGTGATTTTTTCTTCTCCTGGAAGATTAAACAAACAAAATATTCATGATTGTAATTGCATCCACTGTTTTTGCCTTACAAATCAAGTTACATTTGGTTGTAACTTGGGTTGCACCAAAGACTAGGTTTGGGTGAAGCTAAAAATGCGTATAGAACTTATTAACGATGTCACTTTGCCCAAAAGTTGGAGGAGTTCACTATTCGCCCTTAAATGGGTAAAAAGTTGGGCATTTTTTTACCCATTTTTTTTACAGTGTATAATGTGTTTATAACTATGGCGAGTTAAAGTCTTTTAACATTTTATCGGAGTCCAGTTGCTTGTTTTGCATGCCCACCTGTTGTCATGCCTCCTGGCTAAGTGACCTACCTATCTCCACTTCTTTGACTTATTGGTCTTTACATTATCCTGCACTTTTGACTTCTTTCGTGTAACTCCTCATTTTGTCACCC
Source organism: Asterias amurensis (assembly GCF_032118995.1). Classification (NCBI taxonomy): domain Eukaryota; kingdom Metazoa; phylum Echinodermata; class Asteroidea; order Forcipulatida; family Asteriidae; genus Asterias; species Asterias amurensis. Next base: position 4,784,103 of record NC_092667.1, on the reverse strand, counting down.
TGTCTCACTCCTACCATACTATTTCCATAGCCTTTTACGAATGTCATTATATGTTTTCAAATTGCTCCAATTGCGAGCTCCCAAGCTTTTATAAATCTTGTATTTGTGTGTGTGTAGGCCTATAACATTTTTTTTATTTTTTTTTTTTTATATAAATCTAAGTCAAAATGGTCGTTGTTAAAATGCTTGCACTTTTTTGCTAGCCCTATTGCCATAGCTCTAAATGATAACGAGTACATTTTGATCAGTCACTGTACATTTCCCTATATCATCAATCACTCTAACCGTAACTTCAATATCAAACAAAATTTATAAGTTACTCTTCCAAGTTTGATGCCAAACAGCACTAATTGGCTCATAAATTGACTACATAGCCCCCTAAGTTGTCTCCACGGTTACAAATCATGGGGCACCCGTTTCCTTTTTGTGAAAAACTGTTTATTAATTTCTGTACTTTGCAAAAGACTATTATTCGGCCTACCCATAATTTATGAGTAGGCCTTTACGCGGTGTGCTGGCGAAGGGTCTCCTCTCCTTATATTCGCAAAAGATAAAGACAGGTGTTGGTTTATATGTATACACATGTACGTCGAATTAAACTGTGAATCTCCAGGACCATGAAAGCCATGTAAAATGATGCAAGTTCAAAGGTGATTATGGGTGTGGGCTTAACGGCAGGACAGATTTCATAAGCCTGTAACTTGTTAAGCACAGGAAAATCTTGCTTAACAGAAACTGGTTACAAACCAAAATTTCATAAAGTTTACATTACTGCAACTGGTGCTCCATTAATAACTCGCTTAGCAGAGAAATTTGCCAAGCAGTATTTTCTCTTTAACAGCTTTACGAAATTTGGCCCTGATCTATGGCGTAATAATCTCGAGCCTCGAAGTGTGACGTCAGATGTTCAGGCGCAGCCCAATGTGAGCGCTACGTACCATAAAGTGTTCAAGTGGCGTTGTTTTAGCCATTCATGTGAGGTCCCTTGAGACCAATGCATCTATTGGGGCGGCTTCAAAAATATAGACTCAGCAAATATTGACCAGAACGGAACAAGTGAAGACCTCGATTGAGTTTGGATTTCCATTTAGATCTTCGTTTTGCTTACGGATGGACCGTGGTTTCCCCACTCTATTCGGCAAGATGATTTCGGTCACATTTACGCTGGTATGTATGCAAACTATTTTGTCATATTAGTTTCATTGCGATGTTTTCTCATCTTTGTTTATGGCACTGGACATTTTGGTAACTCTCCAAACACTAGTATTAAAACTTGGTGTATCCCATCATAAGCATAAAATTTATATAACCTTTGAAAAATTGGGCGCAATTGGTTTAGCGAAATTTTTTTGAGCGGTGTTTTTTTTCTTCAGATGTCTGAGAAAAGTTTCGGCCCTGAAGTCTTAAATCAGATTCAAATATTTTGGTGAGAAATAACCTCTCTTTTAAAAATATGTTACTTCAGAAGAACTCGGTTATTTCTTTACAAGTTGTTTACTATCAACAACTCTCCGTTGATCGTCACCAAGTGTAAGTTTTGATACTAGAATATTTGGGTAATTACGGTAATGAGTAATGAGGAATGTCACGAGAACTAGATTGTTTTCATTTTTCATGATAAACAAAAAGCAATGTTGTACTCTCTTAACGTAAAAGAGTGAAAAAAAACCACTCGTTTTGTCCGCCATACCACTCTTGCAAAGAACCATATGGCAGACAACTCTTTTGTGAAATACCGGTACATTTAACTCAATTCAGAGTGAAGTGCCTTCTAACTTCACTCAAAAAGAGTGACACAGATTGACTTTCACTCTCAAAAGGGTGGAACTTACACCACTCGGACACAAGAGCGTGACATGTGCACTCATTTACTTTAAAAAAAAATTAGGCTTATGCTACATGATATGTAATAAACTGCGCCAATAAAGTATCTAAACACTTACAAATGGTCAGATATATCGGAACCTGAAATAGTATGCCAAAAAATAATTATTCATTTCTATTCACCGTTAATTGCTGCACATTTTGACACATCTTATGTTGCACTACGATGTTGTTTGGTGGATTTATGGACACTTGAGTGGCTTAAGGTCGAATTTCAAAAGTTGCAAAAGCCCCTATTCAAGCTAAATCGTTGTATTGTGACGAGTAAGATCAGCGTTTCTTTTGCCCGCCCTTTATAAATGATTTGTTTGTCGCGTTTTGGATAAATCGGTTGCGATGAACATTAGCAATAATTGTCAGTAACCAAGCAAAGGGGTCAAAGATGGGAGGCATACAACAAAATGGGTTAAGAGCCAGAATCCCTGATTATGGTAAGACAGGGAAAGGTGTTTCAAGATAACAGGAAAGATGGCTCAACTGACCAAACAGGAAAGATGACGGATCGTTGGTTTGATAGAAGCCGGTATGTTGATTCGAGATGCAGCTCATCAAGTTGGAACGTCACCAGCGACGGTCAGTAAAATGGTGGAATGGCTACCAAGCTCAGGGAAATGTGGACGACTTGCCAAGGAGTGGCCGCCCGAGTGTGACTTCTGCAGCAGAAGAAAGTGAACAAGTCCATCAAGCCTGACACCACTCTCGAGGGATTGCGACGCATCCTGATCAAGAAATGGCAGGGGATTGACCAGGGACAGATCAGATGTCTCGTTGGGAGTATGAGAAGACGACTCCTTGCCGTTCAGGACAGTGATGGAGGACACACCAAGTATTGAGGACAGGATATCAGCAGTTTTAGAGTTAAAGATACGGACATAAATTTCATGGTCAAGTAAACGAAACGAGTTTGTGTCTTTTGTTTTGATTTTGTCTGTGTGTGATGCTTGTGTGAGTTCCCTTCTGGAATTGGGGTGAATAGGGGCTTTTGCAACTTTTGAAATTCGACCTTAAGCCACTCAAGTGCCCATGAATCAACCAAACAACATCGTAGCGCAACACAAGATCTGTCAAAATGTGCAGAAATTAACGGTGAATAGAAATGAATAATTATTCTTTGGCATACTAATTCAGGTTCCGATAAATCTGACTTTTTGTGTTTAGATACTTTATTGGCGCAGTTTAGTTATACACGCATGGAATTGCAGAGAGGGTTTGTAAATTACGAAAAACCATTTCAAACAACCATTATTTACCATATTGCGAATTTAAAATCTCTTATAACTGAGTCACAATCTTTATTATGGATTCACTATATGTTATTACGGTTTCACAATCTTTTATTACGGTTTCACAATCTTTAATTACGGATTCACAATCTTTTATTACGGATTCATAATCTTTTATTACGGTTTCACAATCTTTTATCACGGTTTCACAATCTTTTCTTACGGTTTCACAATATGTTATTACGGATTAACAATTTTTTAATACGGTTTCACAATCTGTTTACGGATTCACAATCCTCCGTTCTGGTTAATACGGATTTACAATCCATGTTTACAATTTCTCAGTCCGTCAGAACGGATTCACAATCTTAAATGTATACAAATGTAGTGAACCTGTTTGTACATAATTATCTGGCAGGCCATTGCTTTTGTGTTTTTTTTTTTTTTTCAATAATACTCACTATGTATTTTCTATTGTAAAGCTTTTTAATAACTAATGTAATATTTTTTAATTATTGTAAATTATGCCGCAATTCAGCGGTATGCTGCGATGGCGTTTTTAAATAAATAAACCAATTTAAAAAAAAACAATCTGTAAATTAACTTGAAGGCCTCCTTTATACGAATCCATAAAAACCGGCTGCCCTAAATAAAACAGTTATTGATTACCACATAATGTTTTGAAAAATGTATTTTGATAGGCACGGCTTCAATACAATGAACGCCGATTCTCTCAATGTTGTTGTTCCAAGCCATGTTGAATGCTTTAAAGGCAGTGGACACTATTGGTAATTACTCAAAATAATTATTAGCTTAAAACCTTTCTTGGTGACGAGTAATGGGGAAAACAACGTCACTTCAGAGGGAGCCGTTCTTATAATGTGTTATACTATCAACAGCTCCCCATTACTCGTTCCCAAGTAAGGTTTTGAGCTAATAATTATTTTGAGTTATTACCAATAGTGTCCACTGCCTTTAACACTTTGTTCTTAATTTATGCACAGGTTTTACTATTCGGAGCAACAACGTGTAAGTACAGTTTCACTTCAGTTTGTTGTTGAACAATTAATCACAAGTAAATAACCATCAAACTTATTTGGAAAAGAGCACTGGAGAGCTGGTTGTCTTTAAAATGAAGACTTAGAAAAAGAGGTAATTTTTCACCTATAATTTGAAACTGCGCAAGGCTTCCTGAAGCACACAATTTTAGACAATAATATGATGTATTTTTCATACAAACTTCTTTTGAGCCGAAATTTCACAAGTATCACCTTGTACACCCGTTAGCCTGCTACATAATTGTGTCTCAGTATTCATAACTTCAATAACCTTTCCTTCTGTTAAAATGTTTATATTGCTAAGCGCATTGAGTACCTAAGTTGCTTAAAGACCTAATTAGTTATTATTGGTTTATGTGGAAATAGAATATTGATTGCTTTGCGTTGATTCTGCAAAACTTGTTGTTGCTTAAAATGTTTTGTTTCATAATATTACCAGTGAGTCTGAGTGTGAATGCCGAGACAACAACCAAAAATGCTAATTCGACAAGCCAACCCACAGCTTCATCTCCAATGACTCAACAAACCACTAGTTCAACTAGCCAACCCACAGCTTCATCTTCAGCACTGACCCAACCAACCACTAGTTCAACTAACCAATCCACAGCTTCATCTCCAATGACTCAACAAACCACTAGTTCAACTAGCCAACCCACAGCTTCATCTTCAGCACTTACCCAACAAACCACTAGCTCAACTAGCCAACCCACAGCTTCATCTGCAGCTTTGACCCAACAAACCACTAGTTCAACTAACCAATCCACAGCTTCATCTCCAATGACTCAACAAACCACTAGTTCAACTAGCCAATCCACAGCTTCATCTTCAGCACTTACCCAACAAACCACTAGCTCAACTAGCCAACCCACAGCTTCATCTGCAGCTTTGACCCAACAAACCACTAGTTCAACTAACCAATCCACAGCTTCATCTTCAGCACTGACCCAACAAACCACTAGTTCAACTAACCAATCCACAGCTTCATCTCCAATGACTCAACAAACCACTAGTTCAACTAGCCAACCCACAGCTCCATCTTCAGCACTTACCCAACAAACCACTAGCTCAACTAGCCAACCCACAGCTTCATCAGCAGCTTTGACCCAACAAACCACTAGTTCAACTAGCCAATCCACAGCTTCATCTCCAGCAATGACCCAACAAACCACTAGTTCAACTAGCCAATCCACAGCTACATCTCTAGTGACCCAACAGACCACTAGTTCAACTAGCCAATCCACAGCTTTATCTCCAGCACTGACCCAACAAACCACTAGTTCAACTAGCCAATCCACAGCTTCATCTCCAGCACTGACCCAACAAACCACTAGTTCAACTAGCCAATCCACAGCTTCATCTCCAATGACTCAACAAACCACTAGCTCAACTAGCCAACCCACAGCTTCATGTGCAGCTTTGACCCAACAAACCACTAGCTCAACTAGCCAACCCACAGCTTCATCTTCAGCACTGACCCAACAAACCACTAGTTCAACTAACCAATCCACAGCTTCATCTCCAATGACTCAACAAACCACTAGTTCAACTAGCCAATCCACAGCTTCATCTTCAGCACTTACCCAACAAACCACTAGCTCAACTAGCCAACCCACAGCTTCATCTGCAGCTTTGACCCAACAAACCACTAGTTCAACTAGCCAACCCACAGCATCATCTTCAGCACTGACCCAACAAACCACTAGTTCAACTAACCAATCCACAGCTTCATCTCCAATGACTCAACAAACCACTAGTTCAACTAGCCAATCCACAGCTTCATCTTCAGCACTTACCCAACAAACCACTAGCTCAACTAGCCAACCCACAGCTTCATCTGCAGCTTTGACCCAACAAACCACTAGTTCAACTAGCCAATCCACAGCTTCATCTCCAGCAATGACCCAACAAACCACTAGTTCAACTAGCCAATCCACAGCTACATCTCTAGTGACCCAACAGACCACTAGTTCAACTAGCCAACCCACAGCTTTATCTCCAGCACTGACCCAACAAACCACTAGTTCAACTAGCCAATCCACAGCTTCATCTCCAGCACTGACCCAACAAACCACTAGTTCAACTAGCCAATCCAGAGCTTCATCTCCAGCACTGACCCAACAAACCACTAGTTCAACTAACCAATCCACAGCTTCATCTCCAGCACTGACCCAACAAATCACTAGTTCAACTAGCCAATCCACAGCTTCATCTTCAGCACTTACCCAACAAACCACTAGTTCAACTAGCCAATCCACAGCTTCATCTCAAATGACTCAACAAACCACTAGTTCAACTAGCCAACCCACAGCTTCATCTCCAGCACTGACCCAACAAATCACTAGTTCAACTAGCCAATCCACAGCTTCATCTCCAATGACCCAACAAACCACTAGTTCAACTAGCCAACCTACAGCTTCATCTCCAGCACTGATCCAACAAACCACAAGTTCAACTAGCCAATCCACAGCTTTATCTCCAGCACTGACCCAACAAACCACTAGTTCAACTAGCCAATCTACAGCAACATCTCCAATGACCCAACAAACCACTAGTTCAACTAGCCATTCTACAGCTTCATCTCCAGCACTGACCCAACAAACCACTAGTTCAACTAGCCAGACCAGAGCTTCATCTCCAGCATTGACCCAACAAACCACTAGCTCAACTAGCCAACCCACAGCTTCATCTGCAGCTTTGACCCAACAAACCACTAGTTCAACTAGCCAATCCACAGCTTCATCTCCAGCAATGACCCAACAAACCACTAGTTCAACTAGCCAATCCACAGCTACATCTCTAGTGACCCAACAAACCACTAGTTCAACTAGCCAATCCACAGCTTTATCTCCAGCACTGACCCAACAAACCACTAGTTCAACTAGCCAATCCACAGCTTCATCTCCAGCACTGACCCAACAAACCACTAGTTCAACTAGCCAATCCAGAGCTTCATCTCCAGCACTGACCCAACAAACCACTAGTTCAACTAACCAATCCACAGCTTCATCTCCAGCACTGACCCAACAAATCACTAGTTCAACTAGCCAATCCACAGCTTCATCTCCAATGACTCAACAAACCACTAGTTCAACTAACCAATCCACAGCTTCATCTCCGGCACTGACCCAACAAATCACTAGTTCAACTAGCCAATCCACAGCTTCATCTCCAATGACTCAACAAACCACTACTTCAACTAGCCAATCCACAGCTTCATCTCCAATGACCCAACAAACCACTAGTTCAACTAGCCAACCTACAGCTTCATCTCCAGCACTGATCCAACAAACCACAAGTTCAACTAGCCAATCCACAGGTTTATCTCCAGCACTGACCCAACGAACCACTAGTTCAACAAGCCAACCCACAGCTTCATCTCCAATGACCCAACAGACCACTAGTTCAACTAGCCAAACCACAGCTTCATCTCCAATGACACAAGAAACCACTTGTTCAACAAGCCAATCCACAGCTTCATCTCCAGTGACTCAACAAACCACTAGTTCAACTAGCCAAACCACAGCTTCATCTCCAGCACTGACCCAACCAACCACTAGCTCAACTAGCCAATCCACAGCTTCATCTCCAGCACTGACCCAACAAACCACTAGTTCAACTAGCCAATCCACAGCTTCACCTCCAATGACTCAACAAACCACTAGTTCAACTAGCCAACCCACAGCTTCATATTCAGCACTGACCCAACAAACCACTAGTTCAACTAGCCAACCCACAGCTTCATCTCCAATGACTCAACAAACCACTAGTTCAACTAGCCAATCCACAGCTTCATCTCCAATGACCCAACAAACCACTAGTTCAACTAGCCAACCTACAGCTTCATCTCTAATGACTCAACAAACCACTAGTTCAACTAGCCAACCCACAGCTTCATCTTCAGCACTGACCCAACAAACCACTAGTTCAACTAACCAATCCACAGCTTCATCTCCAATGACCCAACAAACCACTAGTTCAACTAGCCAACCTACAGCTTCATCTCCAGCACTGACCCAACAAACCACTAGTTCAACAACTAGCCAATCCACAGCTTTATCTCCAGCACTGACCCAACAAACCACTAGTTCAACTAGCCAATCCACAACTTCATCAACTGATTCAACATTTAAAGAAACCACTACACCATCGATTACTGCGTGTGGAGAAGAAGTCAATTCATATGAGGTAAATACTTTATGATTAATAAAGGCAACCAAGTTTCTTTAATTTATATAAACTAAATTTCCAAACTAGACTATGAAGAACTTTGAAGATTTATCTACTTTAGTGATGGGGAGTAGTATTTTTCATGAAGAAATGTTGCTTGGGGTCTATTGAGTTTTGGAAATTGAGTGAAAAAATTCAAATAAAATCTGAACATCTAATATCATTTCAAAACTTCTGATTGCTGGACCTGACTTAACAACATTGGGCCATATTGGACATGGCTGGGCTTGGTTCGACTCGACCTCGCTCGTTTTGGACCAGTCTGGACTGAACTGGACCAAATAAGGGAACTGACCTTGACTGGACTGGATTGAACTGGATTGGACTAGAAATGGCCGGCCTTGGCTTGATTAAACTTGACTCGTCTGGACTGATGGGATGAACTGTACAAAATAGACTGGACTGACACTGACTGAATATTAGATATAACTGGATCGGACTTTTAATTTGACTGGACTGGCAAGACTAGACTCTCAATCGGGACTGGACTTCACATAGACTGAACTTAACTTGACTGACTTGAACTGGATTGGACTGGACCAAACCGGACAAAACTTTGCTGAACTATACACTTAACTATAATTATCTTCTCCCTTCAGGCGGCATTACGATGCAGTTCCAGCAGTTTCTTTGATAAAACGGAAAGTCCCAGTGAAACCGACGCTTTAACAGACAGTCAGGAAAGGGAATTAACGCAAATTATTAGAAGCGTTTCGTCCTTGCCTTCTGAGCAGCTGACGACGAACGAGACGACTGCAGTAGCCGGGGTGAGAAAGATCCTCGAATTATTGTCAGATTTATTTTGGTTTGCGGTTTCATTTTTGTATCATTACGCATTTTGATTTTTCTTGAACTTCCAGCTTGTCCTCGCAGCATTTTCGGAGCTGACCAGTCCAAAGCAAGTTTTGGTAAGTTACTCACTCCTAAGTTGTACTTCCTATGCTTTTTATAGGCCCTTATTGAAACCACGGCTTCCGCTCCAGATTGTTTTGACAATGTGTGCGTGCTTGCGTACGTGCTCAGGCCTCAGACAAGATAATGACGGTGTTGGCTGTATTAGTATTTACGCAATGGACGTCACTGCGAATCTCCAGAACCATGCGAGATGATGCGAGGTCAAAGGCAGAGATGCCAACTCCAGAGGCCAGCTATGCGTGAGTTTTTTCAAAGCTCATCCCCCCCGAAAGAAAATTTGCCAGTTTTAGAAGGCCTTTCGAAATCGACGCCCAACGCTTTTTTTTAATTTTTAATTGTGGACGAAAAAGTGTTCCAAAATACATCAAAACCTCTTCAGAATAATTAAAACCAACATGAGGTACACAGAACATGTTGATGGTTAATGTGAAGGTACGATTGTATCAGATTATTTCCTTCCAAACTAAAAAAAAATTGACTAAAAATGATGTCCTAAATCCTCTGATCACTTCCTCTGCCTGTTGTGCCTTCTCTAGTGGAGCGCATTTAACGAGTTTGCTAAAACGAATCGGGAAAAACTTGTGCGCAATAAGCGTTTTGCCCTCTTCACAACTACACACAATCAATGGGAAACTACACAACCATACACAAGTCAATGGGAATTGACACAACCATACACCAGTAAATGGGGAACGACACAACCATATACAAGTCAATGGGAATATACACAACCATACACAAGTCAATGGGAAACGACACAACCATACACAAGTGAATGGGAATTGACACAACCATACACAAGTCATAGGGAAACTATACAACCATACACAAGTCAATGGGAAACTACACAACCATATACAAGTCAATGGGAAACTACACAACCATACACAAGTCAACGGGACACTTCACAACCATACACAAATCAATGGGAAACTACACAACCATACACAAGTCAATGGGAAACTACACAACCATACACAAGTCAATGGGAAACTACACAACCATACACAAGGCAATGGGAAACTACACAACCATACACAAGTCAATGGGACACTTCACAACCATACACAAGTCAATGGGAAACTACACAACCATACACAAGTCAATGGGACACTTCACAACCATACACAAGTCATAGGGAAACTACACAACCATACACAAGTCAATGGGAAACTATACAACCATACACAGTCAATGGGAAAATACACAACCATACACCAGTCAATGGGACACTTCACAACCATACACAAGTCAATGGGAATTGACACAACCATACACAAGTCATTGGGAAACTACACAACCATACACAAGTCAATGAGAAACTACACAACCATACACAAGTCAATGGGCAACTATACAACCATACACAAGTCATTGGGAAACTACACAACCATACACAAGTCAATGGGAAACTACACAACCATACACAAGTCAATGGGACACTTCACAACCATACACAAGTCAATGGGAAACTACACAACCATACACAAGTCAATGGGAAACTACACAACCATACACAAGTCAATGGGAAACTACACAACCATACACAAGTCAATGGGACACTTCACAACCATACACAAGTCAATGGGAAACTACACAACTATACACAAGTCATAGGGAAACTACACAACCATACACAAGTCATTGGGAAACTACACAACCATACACAAGTCAATGGGACACTTCACAACCATACACAAGTGAATGGGAATTGACACAACAATACACAAGTCATTGGGGAACTATACAACCATACACAAGTCAATGGGAATATACACAACCATACACAAGTCAATGGGAAACTACACAACCATACACAGTCAATGGGAAACCACACAACCATACACCAGTTAATGGGACACTTCACAACCATACACAAGTCAATGGGAATTGACACAACCATACACAAGTCATTGGGAAACTACACAACCATACACAAGTCAATGGGAAACTACACAACCATACACAAGTCAATGGGCAACTATACAACCATACACAAGTCAATGGGAACATACACAAACCTACACAAGTCAATGGGACACTTCACAACCATACACAAGTCAATGGGAAACTACACATCCATACACAAGTCAATGGGAAACTACACAACCATACACAAGTCAATGGGAATATACACAATCATACACAATTCCAGAGATGCCAAGTACAGAGGCCAGCTATGCGTGAGTTTTAGAAGGCCTTTTGAAATCGCCGCCCAACTTTTTTTTTATTTTTGTTTTTTGTTTTATAAAAACAAAATCTGAAATTTAAATGTGGACAAAAAAGTGTTCCAAAATGCATCAAAAACCTCTTCAGAATAATTAAAACTAACATGAGGTACACAGAATATGTTGATGGTTGATGTGGAGGTACGATTGTGTCCGATTATTTCCTTCCAAACGAAAAGATTAAAATGATGTCCAAAATCCTCCGCTCACTTCCTCAGCCTGTTGTGTCTTCGCTAGTGGAGCGCATATAACGAGTTTGCTAAAACGAATTGGAAGAAACTTGTGCGTAATAAGCGTTTTGCGCTCTGCCGAATTTTAGTTGTACCTGCTGGAAGAGCCAAAGCGTGCGCAATCTGCAAATTTTTGCTCTGTTTTTACAAAGTTGTACAAAAAATAATGATTCTGATAAACTGCGTGCAATCTGAAGATTTTTTTGTACACACGAGCCCGATTTGGGGATGTATGACGTTTATTTTTTATTTTTTTCCCGGTCTGGCCCCAATTGCGTGAGAAAATGGTTGCTGTGTGTGTGAGCGTGAGACAAAGCCCAAATGCGTGAGTCTCATGCCTAATGCGTGAGACTTGGTAGGTCTGCAAAGGTGATTATGTACGTGGATCAACAGCCAGATATCTTTTACGAGCCTCGAAGTGTGACGGCACAAATGTTCAGGCTAGTCTTCAATGGGTGCGTTCGTTTAGCTGCCCTGGGTCTACTCCGGTGTGTGGCGGTTTTTTTTTTTCTTCAGGACAAACGTGGGTAACTATCTGCACACGTTCGTCCTGGAAAGAAAAAACGCCACACGACGGGGTCGACCCATGGAAGCTAAGCGAACGCACCCAATCTGCTCATTTGGAACGCCCCCACAGTCCACTGTGCTCGTAGCGTTGTAACTCGCACTCTATTGTTCACGTGAAATGCTCCCCTATTTTTTTTTTTTTTTCAAAACAGACTTTTGATATAGTTTCATTTCTTTATCATAAATTGTCTCGCAAAAAAAATATTTTTATTCAAAACCTATTTTAGTCAACCGAAGAAGAACTATCAGTTGTGGCTGAGGCAGAAGTTGCTCTTGAAAAGTTGGCAGAAACACTTCCCGACGGGAGTTGTACGTCGATTGAATATTCGGCAAACAGTGAGTAAAATCTATCGCCGTTTACGAAAACATAGGCTTGGGTTTAGGCTCTGTTAATTTAAAATACTTTCCTTGTACTTGGGCCCCAAGCCAAAGCCCAATCTGAGAACTTGGTTTCAAAATGGCCCTTCCGAAGATAACGATGATTTAAAAGGGGCGCTCTCTGTAGAAAAAAAATCTTACACAATTCACCATCTCCTACCACATGACAGCAAGAAATTTCGGTCAACCCTATTTACAACCTAAAACCTCTTTCCCATGAATGCTTTAGTTGATCACCCTCCCCGCTGAAAATGATACAATGCAATCATGATTCGTATGAATCATTTCAGATGCCGCACTTTGCCGCTCTTCATCGCTGCAAAACCTGACTGGTGGGTACAAGTTCAATACTGGCGGGGCTCAGCTTGGGAGTTTGAACTTTGACCTCTCACAGGCAGATCCTGATGCTGGTAAGAAAACAAATAGACCGAAGATGCGGTACTAGTATTGATTGGTGGTGTTGATTCGCAACACGAGTACTATATCCAAAACACGAATTACTGGAGGATAGATACATGTATTACACCAACATCTGGGAGAAGTGTAGACTTGCTCTAGTCCTCCGAGTCAGGCTCTAAAACAGTCGATGTAGCGCCCTCTACTGGTGGTTAATTAAAAATAGGCTCGCCAATCAAGACGTATGCGGTACAGACCATGCCTTTGTTTACTGAATTGGGCACCTTGTACATTCCAAGACCTTTTTGGCAAGTAGCACTGTAACAGATGTGGCGTTAAAATTAACACCACGTGGGTGTGGTTACATTATAGTTGTAACCACAATGAAACAATACTTCCTTTGTACTTTTGCAGACAGCTTCACCTTGGTTATTTTGAGGAAGGAAAATAAAGAGAGTGAAATCAATACAGAGTGAGTTTATTTTTATTTTTACTTTGTTAAAGAAATCGTAGTATTCCGATCGTAGTAAAATTGTGGTTACTGTTTACAAGTCCAATGGGACTGAAAAAGGGTCTTTTAATAATGATAAAAAATAAAGTTTGTTACATTCATAATTTTAATTTTTATTCTACAGAAACTTTCAATCGTCAAGTCACGACGACTCGATCAAACACAGCTCGATTGGAGTGAATAGCGCCCTCTTGTCTTTCTCTTTCTCAGTTGAAGGCCAGCGGCAGTCAGTTCCAGTAGACTTCGGTTTAAATAATATAGCAGTAAGCAAAAAGGAAACCCGGGTATCAATGTGTACTACTCAGTGGTAGAATGTGAGCCAATAACAAGTGAGAGTTGTGGCCTTTGCGTTATGACGTCACGAGCTCACAAACGCCCTCAACGAGGCCATAATATCTATAATTAGCTTAGAGCAAGTTCGAGTGGGCACAAATAGTCGCCTCGTGGTTGACTACTGATCAGCAATGTACATACAGTGACGCACTCACTCGAACGACTCATTTGGAAGTCTAGTCAACCTGCTATTTTGCTATAGTGTCACTGGTTCCCCAGCGCTTTACACATGTTAGTATGGGAAATGCTGTTGGGACCAGTGAATAAACAATGAGCTCGAGGCTGGTTCCAAATGGTCGACCACTGTCTTTATCATTGCGGATAAATACATGGGACCACTCTTGGCTGAGAGTTGGCCGATGCACGTAGGTATCGCGTGCACATTTCACTTGTTTGACCTCAGAGCAAAGGCGGCCTATCCGATGGTTCGGTTCAACAAACCGAGCACGTGCTTAATCAAATGCTGTGCGTTGAACATAAAGTAGTGTAGCAATATTCCATTACCTTTGGGTTCTTACTTATATCAATTTACCTTTTGGTTTTGTAGGAGGTATACGACCAGCCATTTACCATTCAGGGAAGAAATGGCATCACAAGAAAGCCAATCTGTGTCTTTTGGCATACGATCGATAAGTATGACAGTTGTTCTTAAGAAATCTATTCTTTCAATAGTTCTTTAACCTCAATACAAAAGCTCTTGAAATCATTGCAACACAAAAGAAGGAGGCAGTATATACTTGCCTTCAGTTATCGTTTAATATTTCCTGTTCAATTTGTTCACATATGTGTGTTTCAGATGTTTCAGACTGAAACCACTCACTTATCCCCTTTTTTGCTCAACAGAGAATGGTCAACTTGGGGATGCACAAAAATGGACTCTTTGTCATCTAAAGACCTTACTCAGTGTTCATGCAACCATTCTACAAATTTCGCTGTTCTGATGCAGGTACTAAAAGCGACTGATTTTGTGCTTTGTTCCAATTCCACTATCAGTCCTGTTTCGAAACTACGGGCTTGGGTTCGTGTTTGTTGCAATGGTGTCTGCCATGCAATACTGTCCGCTCCGGACACTTTTGCATATGTATTCGTGTCCGGGCTATGCAAAAACCGTCCAACAGATTTACGGTGGCCCCGAGGAAACACCACAAACAATTTGAAAGTCTTTGGTGTACATGTTTGAACTTATTACTTTTCTTACACACAGGTTACTTCTGATGACTCCAGTTCGCAAGCTCTGACACTCATCACGTATATCGGGTGCGGCACATCGATTGCTGGATTACTCCTTACTCTATCAATCTATGGTTACCTTTGGTGAGCAAAAATCCATTGTAGACCTTTATACGCATAGGACGTCATTTCAGTAGGGCGCCCTCACCTAGAGGTCAAAAGGAGGTTTTTCATTGGCCAATACTGTGCGCCGCGCGTACAAATCTGTGCGTCTCGATTGTTTCGTCACCGTTTTTCCTCTAAGATGGCGGCTGGATGACGTCAATGCATAATGTCTATTGCCAAGATCGTATCATCTGTCCTGATGTGTCAACCACCCATATTGTATGGCTTTCTTTTTTTGTTTCGGGCTCTTTCTTGAGCAGGTGTTCCAGGGAATCTGTCCTCATGGGATGCTGCCCCCCCCCCCCTCGCTCGTCCCAACGCCTTGCCTTATAAACTAAAGGCGCTGGGTTGGCCAAACGTACCAAGCACGCTCATTGGTCTATGCGGAAAATGCTCAGTCCCATCATGCATCACGCTCACAATGCTATGCACTGCACCAATGACGTACTTCCTGGTCAAGATTCTGCACAAGCTGATATCTTGCCCAGAAAAAAAATACCGTGAAAGATATTTCATTCCTATGTGGTTTGATAACTTGGAGTCTGTTTTACAAGAATGTCCTTTTTTGCTTGTTTTGTTCTAGGAGAATGCTGCGTTCAGACCGCACCTTCATCCACACCAATTTATCGATCTCAATCTTAGCAGCTCAGATCCTATTCATTGCTGGTATAAACAGAGTCGAAATCAAAGTGAGTATTAACTGACAATCGACAATGAGACACACCTTTAAAATAACAAGATACTTGCAACTTTCGCACCTTCTCCAGAAACAATACTTCTCGATGAAAATTTCAATAGATTTTCACTTGATCAAACTTCTCTCGCAGGTTGTGTGCAAAGTGATAGCCTTCTTTCTGCATTTCTTCTACCTGTCTGTCTTTGGTTGGATGTTGGTAGAGGGGGTGCATCTCTACATGAAGGTAGTCAAAGTCTATGGCAGTGAGAACATTACGATGTACCGCTACGTTCTCATCGGCTGGGTCGCACCTGCCGTAATTTGCTTGATATCGGTAGCTGTGAATAATGATGGATACGGGACAGATCGTAGGTAAGAGACTAGTCTTGATTAGAGACGTTCGTTTGGTTGAGTTGTTGCCGGTATCACACGGCCAGAATTACTGGAGAAGAGATTTCTTTATCTCTAAGGCCCATATCACATGAGGCAATTAACAGGCAACCAGTTCCAGGCAATATCCAAGAACAAAGGCATTCACATTTGAATGTTCACATAATTTTCTTATGGGTCGTATGACAATGTTTGAAAAATTACTCATGTAAAAATTACTACATCAAGATTCGTAGATTTGCCCAGTCCCTCCGAGTCAGTCGATGTTGTATCCATACTGGTTGTTATTACAAAACTAGCGTTCCCAATGGAGACTATGTTGAACAACATAGTTGCTGTTATAATATATTTGTAATGCCCGTGTGCTATTTTTTGTACAATCATGTAGTTGTTGGCTGGACACGACATCTGGGGCGATATGGGCCTTCGTAGCTCCGGCGTTACTTGTCATAACGGTAAGAAATAGTTCAGCTATAACTAGTCTTGCAACCGAGATGTTCATAGGTTGTGTTTACTTGATGTTTTAGTTTTCTTGCGCAAGTGCTAACTGTTGAATGGAGTGCATGCTGGTCTAGCTAGCGATCAACATGCACCTCATTAACATGCCTAACGCGCACGTACCGAGTATCTGCGATCAGGTCTAATGGAAATTTACCATGGATGTTTGCTGCCACCTATAGCTTTTCAAAGTTTTGGATTTTCCAAACTGCACTGTGTCATATTGACATGTTATTGCTTATAATTTTCCCATCAGTTCAACATGCTTGTTTTGGCGATGGTTGTTCGTATCGTGGTCCATTCAACTAAACTCCATCAAGAGAAACAACATGACCACATCAAGTAAGAGAGAAGTTAGGATTCCATTTTCATTTTTTGAATTTTTCAAAAGTTTTTTTCCCCAGCATTTGGGGAAGAGGCGAACTACTCCCTGGTAAATCACAATGATGCAGTCCCAACTTGTATAGCATTCAAACCAAAGCGAGAGTGGGTGGAGAGAAAAGTCTGATACCCTTCTCAGAGAGTGGGTACCCCTATACATACGACTAATATTGGATACGGGGTACATGACGAATATTGACATAACATTTTCGTACTGATTTCCTCGCGTTACATCATAAAAACACATTCTCATTTTCTTCTTTATGAACAGAGCTGGCTTGAAGGGCGCCCTCGTACTGCTGCCGATCCTGGGCATGACATGGCTCTTTGGAATGCTTGCCTTCAACAGCGCCACCATCGTTTTCCAGTATCTCTTCGTCATCTTCAACTCTTTCCAGGGACTCTTCATCTCTCTGATCTATTGCGTATTCAACTCAGAGGTCAGTGAACTTTCCATTTCAGGGACTTAACCTTCCATAATTAACTGAAAATGAAATTGATGCCTTCTTTAAGATGATTCTAATAATAGAGATTTTTGTTACATACCAATCAGATAAAAGCTGCATTTGCTCGAAAAAGAGGGACAAGAATAAGAGCACTTGGATGGGGAACATCGAGCGGGGTGAGTACATACTTCTCGACTCGGTGTTCGTGACGAAAGACTCATTTATGATGCCCGATTACTGGTTCCTTATTCGTTGCTAATGTTTGTTTATTTGGTTTTTTTTCAATGGTTGGTTTTCAGTCCACATCCGGGCATGTCAGCAAGCAGGTCACGGAGTTAACATGCTTGCCCAGCCCAGCCGACCGAGGGCGTAAAGATGAAGATGAATCTGCATTCAACTTCGCCGAACAAGGTTACTTTTGCTCCTCCTCCTTCTCAATGGATTTCACAAGGGTCTTTTCGAAACCACGGATTCTGATTGGGCTCTCGAAATGCTTTCGTCCGCATCATAGCCTCATACTAGAAAGCGCACGGTTCATTTGACACAGAGCCTGAGCTGGAGCCCAAGCCCAGAAGCCATGGTTTCGAAAGGGCTTTGGGGAATTGTTGGCGGAAAGCATGACGTCACTGGGCGCGCGTGTTTTAATGACCGTGACCAAATAAGTTTCTTTTACAGTTTATCTATCACTGAGCCAAAACCGAAACACTTGTATACGGCGTAAAAAACGTATCTCTAGATTATCTAATGTATAATTCCAATTTTCTTTTCAAATGATATTGTAAACTTTAAATCCATTGCTAAGGCCTAAATGTGTTAATATTGTTCTCCTTGTTACGCAGGGATTGCACCGCCAAGAATTGAAGCGCCTCCCCAGCCGAGTAAACATAAGGTAACACAAATTAATACACATGGCCTCATTTAAGTAGGGCACCCTCTCGCCTAGAGATCAAATGGAGGTTGTTCAATGACCAATCCTGTGCGCCTCGCGTTCAATTGATTTCCAATCGTTTTACCTCTAAGAAGGCAGCTGGATGACGCCATTACACAAGCCTATGCAATACCTAGAAACGCATTAGTCTTCTTACCGTCGTTTGAACAGTTTGTTCAAGCCACAAATGGCATAGATGCGCGGTGGTTCGTGTAAAACGAGACCACATAGCGCATTGTACCAAAACTATTCTGATCATCATCCTGAATTGTGTCAATAGTTTTGTGTTAAAGGAAGGATTGCCAGAAAACGAATCTGTGATTGTGCGTGTGTTTGTTGTTTGAGTTATTGTGTTTGCTATGGATAGAATGAAAACTCGATGACATTTTGTACTCCTTTAAAGGTGCATTGTGTTGCGATAAATACCAGGACGATTCTACAGGAAACTACACGGATTTATGACCCGAGAGGGCTTGTTTGTTTCGATGACGACTGTGAATGTGTTGAGCCAACTATTGGTAATGATAACTTCACGTCTTTGAATGATGGTATGTGTTTGTTTAATATCTGATCTGCCAATTTTCAAGAGGGTCATAAATTATAACCAATTAAAAATCAATCTTAAAAACGACTAAGATTATGAGTCAACTTTGACATTTTTTCAATAGATAAAGTATAAATATAGTTAAATAGAAGAAAACCACTGTAGATATCTGAATATCTAAGGAAAATATCTGAACACAAATACATACTTTAACACCAAACTTTAACAGTTTATACCGATGTTGTTCATCCTTTTCCGGGTCAGGTCAGGCCCCCGTATTGGAAAAGACAGAACCCGAGAGGGCCTCCTCTTTATCAAGTAGCGAGAATGATGCCGGCTCGACCTCCGTATCATCAAGGCAGAAGTGGGTAAATATTTTGCTTTCGTAGCAACAACTACTTCATCCGATACAATCAAAATGAAGTATAGTTGTTGCTACGAAAGCCCATACAGTTTGTTTGTGCTTAGTTAGTGCATGAAGGAATAGTGCTACCCGTATCAGAAGTTAACATGAAAGACAGTGTAAAATGAAACTTTGTTTTTCTTTTTTCTTTTTAAACAGATAAGAGGTACGCCGAAAGTTGGCCCAATTCCGTGGCGATACTGGTAGATACAAAAAACGCATCGTCTACCAGATTAGCTAAAAGTGTCACTGGATGTTCGCCATGTTTGAATTCAATGGCAACTTTCCTGTCTTGTTCTACATGGTGTCAGCAAGCTGAAACTTGGACTATTGGATTTAACATTGCGATTGTATGATATTGTAAATAATAAACAGTTAGTTATTTCTATAAACCCTGACTCTAAACACTGGGACACCAAGATGATGACGTACACCACCTCCAGGCTCTTGGATTACGTCAGAAACCGGTGGAGATTATGTGCCGGAGATTGTGTGCCCCCCCCCCTCTCCCTGGCGCCCTCTTTTGACATAACTTCCTCCTTGTAAATATCTACTGCGTGGCACGAGTGTGTCGAAAGATTTTGTCCCCTATAAGGCAAACTGTGTACAAACTACTTCTGATAGCGCCCTCTGTTGAAACACCCTCCTTCATCTTTTCGTTGGTGTCACACATAGCCTGAACATCTGACGTCACACTTCGAGGCTCGTTTATAACGCCACAGACCGGTGTCAGATGCAATTGTGTCCGCCATGCAATACTGTCCGCTCCGGACACTTTTGCACATGCAATCGTGTCCGGGGCTATGCAAAAATCGTCCGGTGGACATGACTGTATAATGTATGTGCGCGCGTAAGCAGCATATGCAGCAAGAATATTCACGTATTTCATGATTGCAGCGAATTTTATGATTGCAGCGAATACCCAACGGCCGAACATTTCCCATGTCATTCATGACATGCGCTTAGCTTTAAAAAAAAAGGCGAACGTGTTCCGTCGACCAAGGGCGCTTAATTTACTGCAAGGACGGTTTTGCACGGGAGCGGACACAACTGCATATGCAAATGTGTTTGGGCGGACACAATTGCATTATGCAGCAGCGTCCGGGCGGACACAATTGCATATGCAAAACCGTCCGGCGAACATTATTGCATATGCAATAATGTCCTCCGGATAGTATTGCATAGAGGACATAATTGCATGCGACACCGGGCTCAATGGTCATCGAAGTCGCCAAAAAAATAACGAATAAAGAAAGACACCACCGTTGCACAACTTTGTTTGCTTTATTGAGATGCCTAAGAAAGGCTTCATCGGGTCGGAAGTCTTTCTCAGATTCAAAATAATTGTTGAGAAATTTCTCAAAAAACTACGTTACTTCAGAGGGAGTTAAGTTTAACTTTTAGCTTTCGGTTGGCACTGTGTACAGTGTGCTGAGATAATTGTATGTGGTGCACTTAAAACAATAAATGATTATATTATATTATAATAATATGATAACAGGTAGTCTTTCTCACAATAATGTTATACTATCATTAAAAGCTCTTCGTTACTCGTTGGCTAATTTCTGTATGCTGATATATATTTTGAGTAATTACAAAATGTGTCCAGTGTCTTTAAACTGTTTAACTACTTTGTCATCGCAAAGGGCATTGAACCGTGGCGCATGGCTTCAGATCCGCAGTCTATGCCCACAGCTCGCTAAGTGATTTTAGACTTCACCAAATGAGCTCTTGAAAACCCAAAGTGGATAATTACTACTCTTGTCGCAAACACGAGTGAGGTTGCGTGTTTTTTAATAACGGTGCTACGGGACTTTGTTCCTTTTGCGAAAGAAATCTGGAAAATTAAAACGATCTTTTGATCAAGTTTTGGACCTTATCTACTGTCTTCAGTTGATACATGATGATTCGACTCACGGAGCTGGTAAGTTTGATGATTTCATTTTGATATTTATCTCGCATTTTTCAACTATAATCAAAAATATAATTGTGACTAACGTCTTGGTCAAAACAAAATATGCTTTTATCGCTTATCCTATAAATAGACCCTGTCCAAATTTTATAAATTTGAGGTTTTATTTGTTAATCGTTTGATTTGTATTGTCAACTGAGTTTACGTTTGATTGGTATATCGAATGCGGCAAGGTATATGCTTTTTATGGCCTTTTTTTTGTATATCTTTTTAGATCTTTACTCTCTGTTTTAGGGGTTGTTTGACTAAAATCGATGACTCGGTCAAAAATTTGGTGTATAGGGAACTAGATTTGTCATAGTCTATAATTGATATGTTCTCATCATGTTTTTATATCATAAACAGGTCTTTCTTTTGGCCACGATCAAATGTAAGTTACTATTGCCTAGTTTCATTCTTTCCATATTCGAAATATTGTATGATTTTATAAAAACAAATGTTATTGCAATTAGGGTCAAAATGCTTGGTCGCATAAAGCCCGGTTTAGACTTCACGCAAAAACAAGGCGCATTTCTTACCTTATACCTTATTGGGAAAACGGCGCGTTCATTTGTTTGTTTGTTTGTTTGTTTGTTTGTTTGTTTGTTTGTTTGTTTGTTTGTTTGTTTGTTTGTTTGTTTGTTTGTTTGTTTGTTTGTTTGTTTGTTTGTTTGTTTGTTTGTTTGTTTGTTTGTTTGTTTGTTTGTTTGTTTGTTTGTTTGTTTGTTTGTTTGTTTGTTTGTTTGTTTGTTTGTTTGTTTGTTTGTTTGTTTGTTTGTTTGTTTGTTTGTTTGTTTGTTTGTTTGTTTGTTTGTTTGTTTGTTTGTTTGTTTGTTTGTTTGTTTGTTTGTTTGTTTGTTTGTTTGTTTGTTTGTTTGTTTGTTTGTTTGTTTGTTTGTTTGTTTGTTTGTTTGTTTGTTTGTTTGTTTGTTTGTTTGTTTGTTTGTTTGTTTGTTTGTTTGTTTGTTTGTTTGTTTGTTTGTTTGTTTGTTTGTTTGTTTGTTTGTTTGTTTGTTTGTTTGTTTGTTTGTTTGTTTGTTTGTTTGTTTGTTTGTTTGTTTGTTTGTTTGTTTGTTTGTTTGTTTGTTTGTTTGTTTGTTTGTTTGTTTGTTTGTTTGTTTGTTTGTTTGTTTGTTTGTTTGTTTGTTTGTTTGTTTGTTTGTTTGTTTGTTTGTTTGTTTGTTTGTTTGTTTGTTTGTTTGTTTGTTTGTTTGTTTGTTTGTTTGTTTGTTTGTTTGTTTGTTTGTTTGTTTGTTTGTTTGTTTGTTTGTTTGTTTGTTTGTTTGTTTGTTTGTTTGTTTGTTTGTTTGTTTGTTTGTTTGTTTGTTTGTTTGTTTGTTTGTTTGTTTGTTTGTTTGTTTGTTTGTTTGTTTGTTTGTTTGTTTGTTTGTTTGTTTGTTTGTTTGTTTGTTTGTTTGTTTGTTTGTTTGTTTGTTTGTTTGTTTGTTTGTTTGTTTGTTTGTTTGTTTGTTTGTTTGTTTGTTTGTTTGTTTGTTTGTTTGTTTGTTTGTTTGTTTGTTTGTTTGTTTGTTTGTTTGTTTGTTTGTTTGTTTGTTTGTTTGTTTGTTTGTTTGTTTGTTTGTTTGTTTGTTTGTTTGTTTGTTTGTTTGTTTGTTTGTTTGTTTGTTTGTTTGTTTGTTTGTTTGTTTGTTTGTTTGTTTGTTTGTTTGTTTGTTTGTTTGTTTGTTTGTTTGTTTGTTTGTTTGTTTGTTTGTTTGTTTGTTTGTTTGTTTGTTTGTTTGTTTGTTTGTTTGTTTGTTTGTTTGTTTGTTTGTTTGTTTGTTTGTTTGTTTGTTTGTTTGTTTGTTTGTTTGTTTGTTTGTTTGTTTGTTTGTTTGTTTGTTTGTTTGTTTGTTTGTTTGTTTGTTTGTTTGTTTGTTTGTTTGTTTGTTTGTTTGTTTGTTTGTTTGTTTGTTTGTTTGTTTGTTTGTTTGTTTGTTTGTTTGTTTGTTTGTTTGTTTGTTTGTTTGTTTGTTTGTTTGTTTGTTTGTTTGTTTGTTTGTTTGTTTGTTTGTTTGTTTGTTTGTTTGTTTGTTTGTTTGTTTGTTTGTTTGTTTGTTTGTTTGTTTGTTTGTTTGTTTGTTTGTTTGTTTGTTTGTTTGTTTGTTTGTTTGTTTGTTTGTTTGTTTGTTTGTTTGTTTGTTTGTTTGTTTGTTTGTTTGTTTGTTTGTTTGTTTGTTTGTTTGTTTGTTTGTTTGTTTGTTTGTTTGTTTGTTTGTTTGTTTGTTTGTTTGTTTGTTTGTTTGTTTGTTTGTTTGTTTGTTTGTTTGTTTGTTTGTTTGTTTGTTTGTTTGTTTGTTTGTTTGTTTGTTTGTTTGTTTGTTTGTTTGTTTGTTTGTTTGTTTGTTTGTTTGTTTGTTTGTTTGTTTGTTTCCAAGTATCACAATATATAATCTTAAAAAATACAGGCACTTTAACTTCTGCATAAGTCTTGCATTGGGTAAATTGGGGGTGGGGGAACCAAAATTTGTTTCTCGTGCATTTTCTCGCGAAGAATGAACCCGAAAAATCCAGCGACTCGGCTACGGCGCGGCATGGCTGTTGGCTGAAACGACAACAGTAAATATCAGAGGATTGCACTTTTGGGCATTCCGGCCAGCGTGTTTACGGCCATAACCATCGTATTGCAGACTTTGATGTATCTGTTTTGCAATATAACTCAATTCCTGTGCCCAATTTCATAGAGCTGCTTAAGAACAAAAAAGTAGCTAAGCACAACAAAAATAATGCTTACCAGAATGAGGTTACCAGCCAAAATAACATTTCACATGTACAATCGGTGAGTGGTATCCTGCTCTTTTCTGCTAAGAAATCTGCTGGAAAGCAGCTCTATGAAATTGGGCCCTGTTACTTGTTATGATGAATATAAACACGTTCACTGTCATTGATTGTTGCAATTTCCGTTCGAACCACTTTTAGGTAATGTGACTGCCACAACCGAACCAATTATCCCAACCTACCAATACCCAACTTCAACTACCAGCCCAACTTCAACTAAACAATTAACCACTATCAACCTAAATGCAACCACTACCGACACAAATGCAACTACTGCGTACCCAAATGCAACCACTATCAACCCAAATGCAACTACTGCCTACCCAAATGCAACTACTGCCTACCCAAATGCAACCACTATCAACCCAAATGCAACTACTGCCTACCCAAATGCAACTACTGCCTACCCAAATGAAACTACTGCCTACCCAAATGAAACTACTGCCTACCCAAATGCAACTACTGCCTACCCAAATGAAACTACTGCCTACCCAAATGCAACCACTATCAACCCAAATGAAACTACTGCCTACCCAAATGCAACCACTATCAACCCAAATGCAACTACTGCCTACCCAAATGCAACTACTGCCTACCCAAATGAAACTACTGCCTACCCAAATGAAACTACTGCCTACCCAAATGCAACCACTATCAACCCAAATGCAACTACTGCCTACCCAAATGAAACTACTGCCTACCCAAATGCAACTACTATCAACCCAAATGCAACTACTGCCTACCCAAATGCAACCACTATCAACCCAAATGCAACTACTGCCTACCCAAATGCAACTACTGCCTACCCAAATGAAACTACTGCCTACCCAAATGAAACTACTGCCTACCCAAATGCAACTACTGCCTACCCAAATGAAACTACTGCCTACCCAAATGCAACCACTATCAACCCAAATGAAACTACTGCCTACCCAAATGCAACCACTATCAACCCAAATGCAACTACTGCCTACCCAAATGCAACTACTGCCTACCCAAATGAAACTACTGCCTACCCAAATGAAACTACTGCCTACCCAAATGCAACCACTATCAACCCAAATGCAACTACTGCCTACCCAAATGAAACTACTGCCTACCCAAATGCAACTACTATCAACCCAAATGCAACTACTGCCAACCCAAATGCAACTACTGCCAACCCAAATGCAACTGACCAGTTAACCACTACCAACCCAACTGATCATCAACATACAACTGACCAATCAACGACCATGTATCAATCTACAACTGACCAATCAACGGCCATGTATCAACTTACAACTGACCAATCAACGACCATGTATCAATCTACAAGTGACCAATCAACGGCCATGTACCAACCTACAACTGACCAATCAACGACCATGTTTCAATATACAACTGACCAATCAACGACCATGTATCAATCTACACCCCTTGTCGAGTCAACCAACGAAATGACAACAGCAGCTCCACCATATTTCTGCGGGGGACCAGTGGACACTTTTGAGGTATGTTGGATTAGTGTGACGTAGTGGTGACGTGATTAGGTCAAAATAATGTGACATTCTTATCGGATCGACAGACATTGTGGGATTTCCCCCTGCAGTGTTGTACTATGATAAAAGTTTTAAACGTGTCCATAAGGGCAAACATAGACCTTATGCATTGACGTCATCCAGCCGCCATCTTTGAGGTCAAACGGTGACGAAACAATCGAAACGCACATAGATTGGCCAATGAACAAACTCCTTTTGACCTCGATGCGGGGGCGCCGTACTGAAATGACGTCATGTGCATAAGGTCTATTAACAATGTTACTTTTGTATATTTGGTTTGCGGTAACACCATGTGTGTATCTACTTGCCAGGTAGAGTTGTTCTTAGGGAACTGTCTTGCTTTATTCTACTGCCGCGGAGTAGATAAATGGAGGTTCGGGAGACTTCTCAGTTCTGTTACTTTTCTTTTGTGTTTCATTTATAACAAAACCTGCCCACAAAGTTACTCTCGTACGTACAAATATTTAATATTGGGTCTGTTGCCATGCATTAGAGAAATGCAAAGTTCAAACCATGGCAACCGATCCCTATAGGTTGAGGAAGATGTGCAAACAAGAAAAAGGGCATTAATAAAAAACCTCTCAACTCGAAACTATATAAAACCGGTCATCTGTGACCGAAACAAAACACAACAGAAAGGCCCCCTTCTCTCATCATTTAAACGTGACCAATAGTCCACCTGTCCTATCCAGTGCTTACTCAGTCAATCATTTCCGAAGACCTCAATTATTTCTATTCCAATCGCTTGAGTTTGCTAAAAAGATGATCATTTTCCGAGACTCTGTCAGTAAATATTACTAGAATTTCAGTTCGAATTTCAAAAGATACCCATAACTTGTTGTATTTTTACGTACAATTGTCCTTTTCGTTAATGATTTCATGATTATTCATTTAGGCTCGGAAGTGATAAATTAATACTAGGGAAACAACAAAATGAATGCCTCTCGTTAACGGCTACCAGTAATTTGTGTATAATGATTCCTTTTTTCAAGGATGAACAAAATTGTTTTTGAAGGCTTACACCTCGCATCAATGCTCATAATGATTAATTGCATGCCGAGTCATTAGTTTTTCGACATTATCATGGTGAAGAAAGAAATCACATTAAAGCTAATTAGTTTCACCGTACAAGTGAATGGTAAAGGAGGAACTCACTATGAACACAAACAATTATTGCCCATCCTATAAAAAATAATCGCTAAAAAATTCCCGGTAACCATTAATAACAAAAGGCACTTAATATTGTTCCATGCAAGTATATAAATTATTCACATGAAATATACAATGATAAAATAAAAGAAATGAAAACTAGCGAAAAGGGAGATAAAAAAATACATATTGAAGTAACAAGATTTGGATATTGCCCTTTGAAACACGTTCTTAATTACTGAAAGAGTCTTGAAAACTAGACATTATTCATTGCAGCAAACTCGAGCGACGGGGATTAAAAAAATTAAAAATTATATAGACCTTTCCCAAACTGTCCGTTTCATGAGAGTGAAATTTGTGAAATTGATTACTAAAAGAAGGGGTTGCCTTCATGAAAATCCTCTATATCTAACTAATTAATAATAATATGTTAAGCTTTTGATCAAGCCAAAAACAGTTAGTTATTGGCTGGTATGTTAATAGGTTTTTCCTCTGCCCCTATAGTCCTTGACTCCTTAAGACGTGCCTACAGACTTGCTACCCCCAAGTTAAAGGCAGTGGACACTATTGGTAATTACTCAAAATAATTGTTAGCATAAAAAACTTACTTGGTAACGAGTAATGGGGAGCTGTTGGTAGTAGTTCATATAACATTCTCACTCAATGTTATGTTAAAATACTTCAGGCCTGAAGCCTCTTATTAGGCAAAGCACACAAAATGTGCAACGAATTTGTAGCCAACACCTTGAAGTGGCCTTCAGGCCTTGCATGTGTGTCTGGCGACTTGCATACAAAAACAGGGTGTTTTCCTTTCATTATTTCCTCGCAACTTCAATACCAATTTATAATTCAAATTTTCTAAGGTTTGTTACAGTATTCTATGTTGGGATTTCACCGAATGAGATTTTTACCAAAGGTGTCCAGTGCCTTTAAAGCCATTGGACACTTTCGGTAAACAGTATTGTCTAAACATGTGTTCAAAATAAATCCGTAATTTTCGTTAGTGAGAATTGATAATTTAATGTTTTAATGTTTTCTCGAAAAGTAAAGCATTTCATGGACTAATATTTCAAGAGAAGTCTTTCACCATTACCTTTTGTAAACCCTGTAAGTTATTTGTAAATCTGTGAATTTTTATTATTTTTTTCTGTTCCGAAAGTGTATAATGGCTTTAAAATTGCACAATATTCTATTTTACAGGACGCCATCAAATGCAGCAGCAGCAACAGTAACGTCAGCAGCAGGAATAACAATAACAGCATTGGCGTGGACGAGGCTCCTGGGAAGCTAACGGCTGACCAGAAGTTCGCCCTAGAAGACTTCCTTACGAGCATTGCGTCTCTGCCCACAGATACACGGCTGTCAAAGAGCGAGACAGATAGCGTCGCTACGGTAGGTCGGGGATTGGGGGGTGGCTATAACAACGACGAAATGTACAAGGCCGTAGTAATGTTCCTGTGTGTGTTTTATTCACACTCCGAAATCTCTCGGGTCAGAATTGACTTGGTACGGTCCCAGTAGAGGGGGCCTGACCCGGAAAGTGGGGTTTTCATCTCGGATTCTGTCTAATATTTACCCTTTTGTGTCATTTTGACCCTGATCCCGGTCTTACTGATCCAAAATGGGTCAAGCCCCAACGGGACCCAGTCAGACCTTTTGATCCAGAAAGGGTTCGCTTGATGCGTGCGTTCCCAAAAGCAGAACAAAAAATAATTGGGCCAATTCACCTCAAAAGTGCGCCCTCTTGGGGCCGAGACAACTTTCTCATTTGCATATTAAAGTTTGTATCGGTGACCTTCGACCTGTCACTTCTCCGTTGGCTTTCGACAGAGACAGCCCAGAGTAGCAGTTTTGTCTGTAAATTCTCTCTATTAAATTTGTGGGGAGCATGGCTCTTACCATGCTCCAAGGTTTCTCATCTGGGCGGGATGATGTTAGAGCCCCAACCAGTAACTTAAGTGAGTACGTTTTGGGTTTTATACCAAGTCATTCTGCCAACAGAAGAAGAAAAGTCATTCACAGGACCCGCCACGCACAAAAATGTACATTGATTGGTGTACATGATCATGGTGGTGTGTACGACTTTAGTTTAGTTTTTATTTTAGGAAGTTTAGGTTATCCTGAGGACCTGAGTGCACTTATCGTATCGGAAAAGTTTCCGTATGGCGCCACCACTTTTTCATTTGATATGATACAATATAGTATCCAATTTACCTCAATGAGATATACCTTTTTGTAAAAATGAGTGAAAAAGTGGTGGCGCCATACGGAAAGTTATCCATCGTATCCGAAGTGGATTGACACTATTTATTGGGCTACAATTATGTTTCATTATAAATCATTATGTCTTAAGACGTGCATTATTAAGAAGATTGGACAATTTTCCACCTAATAGATAGTATTTGGTGATGTCTAAAAAATAAGTAAGTAGATTGACTGTGAGACTGAGTTGAGATGAGATAGTGAGTCTCTTTTTAAAATAAGTTTTTGACAATATATTTTTTTAAGCAGAAAAAAGACCATTGATATTAAAATTTACAAAAAAGGGGCAGGGAGTTAACTCCGCACTATGCATTGCCTCCTATACGATGTGTTGCAAACTGAATCAATACACTTTTATTTAAAAGACTCCAAAAACTTTTAGATAGTAATACTAAATACTAATAGACAACAAGTCCAATTCCTTGACATTTTTATTTTTGCAGAATGTTCTGTTCGTGTTTTCAAAGCTAACGGAACCTGAACAGACTTTGGTAAGATGACTGGATGACACTTTTGATTTGTTCCTTTTCTTTCTATGTAAATGATTTCTATTGAAAAGAAAATATTAAACATTAAAATCTCTGCTTGCATTTAAAGGAACACAGTGCCTTGGATCGGTCGGGTTGGTCCTTGAAAAGCGTTCTGTAACCGTTTGTTATAAAATCGTTATGGTTAGAAAGATGTTGTCAAAGTAGAATACAATGATCTACACAAATATGCCTCGAAATTGCGTGGTTTTCTTTTTACCTCGTCGACTAACACGGTCGGCCATTTATGACTCCCATAAATGGCCGACCGTGTTAGTTCGCGACGTAAAATGAAAAACGTGCATTTTTTAGTGATACTTTTGTGGATCATTATATTCTACTTTTAAAACATCTTTCCAACCATATGCATTTTATAACAAACGTTTTCAAATGTTTTGTGAAGACCAACTCGTCCGATCCAAGGCAACGTGTTCCATTAACCTAATTTACAAAATTGTTGTTGTTATTGTTGTTTATCCCCAATGCAAAATTAACATCTATTGTTTCGTTGTTGTACTCGCCGCTAAAATACAGCCAGATTCAAGTTTCTTCTAGCCATCGGGCAGTCTCCGTCGGTCTAGTGCGTGGTATAAGACATCTGCTTTAGAACACTAAGGTCATGGGGTTGAATCCCACTAGAGTAATACAGGCCTGGAATTTCATCTTCAAAGGGGAAAGGCCATTTTCAATTTGCAAAGGGCACTTCCGTTGGAAAATCTTGGAAAGTCAATGGGAAATTTTTAAGGGGCACCAAAGCCAAGACCAATGGCAATGAAGGCCCATGTAATTCCAGGCCTGGTAATATGCCTGTGAATTTTTCACAGGACTCTGGGGAAATCAATGAACAAACAGTGCTTTCCACATAATGGCATTTGTGTCAAACTAATGTGCATTATCCCTTTTGCAAATCAAGTTATTGTTGTTTACGTTAACAGTCAACTGAAAATGAGATGGATGTAGTGTCTAACACAGAAAATGCGATGAAGGTTTTGGCTGGAACTTTAGCGCCTGGCAACTGCACAACGCTCACAAAACAACAAAACAGTAAGTATAATTAGACAAGAACAGAAAGGCGAGGCAGATTGATTTTGAAAGAAGGGCAGGACAGTGTCAGTGATCGCAAGATATTTTGACTTGCAATGGTTAGTAGAAAAGTGCAAGTCGTTTCTCTGCTCAATTTTTCAACAGCATTATTAGTGTCAAAAGAGAACACAGTAAATGAGCACTGCCCAATGGAATGCGTTTATGGGTGGACGGGTTGTCATAGTGTGGTGTCTCGCATGCTTTCCACCTCGGAGACCTTGGTTTCTTGAGAACACCGCAATTGGATTTTCAGTCCCTACCTCACTCCTTGAAACAATTCTGAGCATGTATGAATCATACCTCAGATTCAAACGTTTTTGGCTAAACAAATTATCCAAACCATACAACCTCAAACGGAATCCTGTCTTAAACTATTTTCTCCAAAGCTGCATTGCTTCTCAGCAAATAAGAATTTATGGTCATAAATTGTTGGCATATTTACCAATCTATGGCTCTACCTGTTAACAGTGAGTGGAATGGAACAGATTTCTTCCATAACTATTGCTCATGCTTGTACTTTTGATATTTTTTTCAACCAACATTTTTATACCTTGCCACCAAAGGTGCTGACTTATGCAGCTACCAGACTGTAGACGATCTTAAAGCATTTGAATTTGTCCAGGAAGTGGAAACTTCTGCCTCATCATCCCAGGATAGCCTGGATGCGGATTTCAGTGACTTTGACCCTGATGATGGTAAGTAATGTCGGTGTACTTAAAGTAGTAGACCACATGCATTGGCTGCCATCAATTAGGTCAATGAAAACGTGCATGTGTGTCTGCGCAACACTCACGCCCAATGTTAGGGCTTTATTGACCATAGAGAGGGCGCTGTTTGGGTCATGTTGCAAGATACGCAAGGGATCTAGGGAACATTACATCACATGGGAGGCTGGTCCCCAGTCTTTAACCATGGATAAAGACGGGCAGTGGTCTTACAAACCCAATGGTTTTATTCATCCCAACTGTAGATTCATCCCAACTGCAGTTGGGTTGGCCCAACTATAGATGGGATCGCCCGACAGTGCAATCAGTCTGTGGGCCTCTATAAAGTAATTTCAGTCATCTGAAAATTCTCTCGACTTAGAACTTGACTAGTAAGTGATATTTGGAAATCATTGATAAAACTTGAGAGAAATTAATAAGAATCTATTTCTGCATTTCCATCCACCATCACGCACCCGCACCTTCTGCGGGAACACTTTGTGTCTCAGTGGTTGATCCTCTGCACAGAGAAAAGATCTGCGAGTTCCAGCTATAGTAAGGCTGTCCCAATTGTAACACTGAAGTTGGGACCCAACTATAGTTCTCAAGTAGGGACTTTTCTCAAGTTAGGAGGCAACAGTTTGATAAGAAAGACACTTTAAACCACCATATTGACTCGTTGTCCACAAAAACACGACCTTTATGGATCAGGCTTTAGGTTTTAGGCTGAAGAGAATGCACTTCATCTTTTTGATATTTTAATTTTTATTTTACTTGTCAGGGAATTTCACTTTGGTGGTCTTGAGGAAAGAGAATAATCTGAACAGAACAGTTTTCCTGAACGAAACAGAGTAAGTACAACCAAGACCGACATATTTTTTATATCCCACTCATAGCATTACAAAACCGAGGCTGAAAGGGAAAACACGTTTTTTTTTTTTTAGTTGGAAAATATTGCTTACTAACTTTCTGCTTAGCAGAATTGAGCAGGATACCAGTTACAAATTGTGCTAGATGGTAATTTGGCTGGTTACCTTATTTTGGTAAGCATAATTTTGTTATGCTTAGCTATGTGTGCTAGCAGCTCCATGCAATAGGGGCTTGCTTGGACCTAGCCTGAACATCTAACGTCACGCTTCGAGGCTCGTGAATAAGGCCAGAGACCCGTCTCCAAACCGGCGTGTACTTTCACCTTTGACCTTCATTCATTTCACATAGAGATACGCAGTCAAATTCTATTGCGGACGTGACAGCATTGTACTGTTTGGGCATGGAAAGCTCATGTCACTGCATATAATTGTATCTAATGGAAACACTGGCTCTGAGAGCAGGGACCTGTCTTTATCCTTGCGGATAAAGACAAGGGCCAAGTCTAGCATGGACTCATCTATAATGGGTGACTTTTTGCGACACTAGGTGGCAGCAGACTTAACAGGTAAGTCCATTGTTCTTGCAAATGTGAGCATCCTTATTAGAACTACGTCAACAATGGAATAACTCAAACGGAGGCTAGAAGAAGAAATAGTCTGTCCCCTTAATGTTAAATTTTATGTCGTATACATTAACGCCCTTGTTTATAGGGAACCAGACAACAAGATGGTGGTATTTTATAACGAAGACCCATTAAAATTGCATCCTATACCAGAAACCTCAGCTATGCACATTGGCTGTAGAATAGGGCTTGGGCGTTCCGGACAAATCCATGGCCGGCCGAGATTCGGTCCGGCCCTAAAGCTTCACATTCCATAACGGTTCTTCCAGTCAGTTTCTATTTTTTTCTGACTTTGCAGGACAGAAGTTGCTTACAACGAGACGACTCAAGAAGTGAACAGCGCCCTCTTGACCTTCTCGCTCTTTGTTGAAGGCAACAAGACATCGGTGCCCGTTACCTTCCGCCTTCAGCACATTGAAGTAATCATTAACCAATCCTTGAGCATTGTTGATCTTTAACTAGTTAATGCCTGAAATCTTCAAATTTGTTTTCCATTCCAAAGGTTCCCCCCCCCTAAAATAGACAGGTTTTGGGGGGTTGTTGTCAGAACCATTTTTCTCAGAGAGCACTGCTGTCACAAAGAAACCATGACCTAACAAAATCACGGGTACAAAGATTCTGTAGCGAAGGATTTTTTAAGAAATTTTTTCAGAGTAAACATTTCTGCACGGTTCTGTTTCCTCCAATGGACACGCCCCCAAGTTATCCCCTCCCATGGAAAGTCCAATGAATGTAGATGTGGGAGGTGTTGACATACCTTGCCTGGAGAATTTACAGTCCTGAATCTAGCTTGAATAAAAACCTCTAATATTCTCGACGAAATTTCAAATGTCAACTGTCTTCGCCTATTCTGCTGCTTGTGCCTGTATTTACCAATTCATTTTTTATATTGACAAAAATGAGCTGTCAGTCATCAAATTGCCCGATTTGTAATTTTCTTGCTAGGATACTGGCACAAAAATACTTCCCATTGATGATACAGCATTTTATGAGGTCATCAGAACACCCATATGCGCATTTTGGAACGAGATTAACGAAACGTAAGTTTAAATTTATGACCGTTGTATCATGTGAACTGTGGCCAATACAACCTCATCTGCTTTTAGCAAATAATGTAGGTAAGCACAACAAAATGTTGCTTACCAGAACTATTATTATCTGGCAATGAAACCAAGGATGGCTCATAAGTGAACTTAATAGTCACTGGAGCTCACAACGCAAGAAAACCTGTAAATGCATGCTTGTGAACCAAAAACACCAGGGTTAATCTTTTTTTAAACCATAAGTGTTCTGGGGTCGATTTCACAAAGAGTTATGACTAGTCCTAACTTAGGACTGGTCCTAAGAGATATCAAAAATGCATAGCTAGTCTTAAGTTACTCGTCCTAAGTCAAGATAAGACTAGTCCTAACTCTTTGTGAAATCCACCCCGGGGTTCTTTCACGTACACTATGAAATTGCAGAACAAAGTCTGCTCTCTTTTAAATGAGAATGTTTTGATTTGCTGTTATATTTTTATTTTTAAGATGGTCAACTTTGGGATGCAAGACGGTATTCTCGACAACAAATTTCTCGAAATGCGACTGCAGTCATTCAACAAACTTTGGGATTCTTATGTACATTAGTTATAAGGTAAAAGGTCAAGAGATGACTCATTCAAAACTGTATCTTTATCACAACATCGCCAAGCACTAATAAAAAAGAAGGTTAAATTCTGTATACCTCTTCTATTTTGTTTGTGAGGGTCATAGATTGGTAAGTGCACCAAAAAATAATGACAATAACTTACTTGGTGAGAAGGACTGCAGCTGTTGATAGTATAAACTATTTTGAGAAAGGATTCCCTTTGTAGTAGTATATGGTTTGGAAAATTTTCCTTCTACTAAAAATTGGTGTGATGTTTCCATGAGGATGCTTTGCCGACTGTGTAATTCAGATTCAGATTCAGAACTAATTAAATTGACAAAAAATTTCCTCCATGCAAAACCCCCCAAACTAAACAAAACAAACAAAATCAACAGATGTGGATGAAAATGACACCTGAGCCTGAATCAGAATAGTGCAGTTGAGATTAAAAAGTGATATAAAAGGCACAGCTGGTCATCCGCCTCACCGAGGGAAATTAATGTTTTAAGAAATTATGAAAGCATCTTGGATTTTTTGCAACCATAAATTTATTTAAGAGTATTGTCATCTCCAAATGAACTAACAAACTTTGCTTATGACCACTTTGCTAAATCATTTTTAATTAAGGATTGGCGTAATTTTTTTTTGATCGGAACAATGTTAAGTTGTTCTTTTGTGAGAAAAGTCGTCGATCATACTTAGCGAAGACCCCCCCCCCCCACAGATAGAGCTTTCCACATGCTAACCATAACGTTTGTGTTTTTAATATTCACTGTAGGAAACTAAGATTCTACCAGAAATCACAGTCTTGGAACCTCTCGACTGGCTTTCTTATATTGGCGTTGGGGTGTCAATATTAGCACTGGTCCTCCAACTCACTATTTACATCTATTTGTGGTAAGCAAGTTATTGTCTCATTTTAAAAGCAGGGTATAATATGGGTAATTGTTGACGACCAGTATCCAAACTTCATGTAACCTTAAGTAACAATGTCTTGAAAATGTTGGCTCAACTCGTCATCCAGATTGCAAGAAAATAATGAAGAAAAACAATTGTTAATTTTTGTTCAATTCTATGAGTTCTCAGGTATAATTTATTTGTAAGAAAAATGACATAAATGTTCTCGTACATGTCTTTGTGCTCGCATATAAAACAAGTTAAATTCATGTTAAACTATGCAAGCAATTTTTTTCTTCTCATTTTGAATAGTTATTAATTGTTTCTTATCAATTTATTTTTCTCTCTATCAGGACGATGTTGCAGTTTGATCGTATTTTCATTCATACTAACCTAGTTGTAGCTCTCTTGGTGGCTCTGATCTTATTTGTTGGCGGTGTTGATCGTGGAAATGGAAACCCGGTCAGTAGTCTGTTCAACTATTCCTGCAAAGTATACCTTTATCATGACGCCGCCTTTTTGTCTTTTTCATCTGTATTCAAATCGATTTCTTTCTCAAGTTCGACAACTTCTTTGCGCAGAGTAGAAGCCAGTGACACAGCAAACTTCTTAGTCTGTTGGGCTGGCAAATGTTAAAAAACGTACACCAAATGTTTTACTGTCCACCTGACCTTATAATGCAAGCAGTGTTGTAGCCACGGTGGTCAAAATACTCTGAGCAAAATACACTGTGCTGCCCAGCACAGATTTCCCCTTGATTGCACTTCAGCAATGATGGCCCCATACCCAAACATGAATAATTTTGTTGAACGGCTCGCCATTGGTGGACTAAATTGGATTAAGAGCCCAAACACTACAGTTGTTCTAGCTACAACACTGAATGTATTTATCTGCTTTCTGATAGGTTGTCTGCAAGATCATCGCCCTGTTTCTGCATTTCTTCTACCTGTCGGTCTTTGGTTGGATGTTGGTAGAGGGGGTGCATCTCTACATGAAGGTGGTCAAAGTCTACGGCAGTGAGAACATTAAGATGTACCGCTACATTCTCATCGGATGGGTCGCTCCGGCTGTAATATGCGCCATATCTTTTGGTGCAAACAACGGAGGATACGGATCAAAGACAACGTAAATAATCAATTATGAACAATTTATTTCCAATCATCTACCATAATATTTAGGAAGTAACTATTATCCACTTTTTGAATGGCAATGAGGTTACTAGTGTACGTCTATTTCCCTGAGGGACTTTGAGTGACCAGAAGAGGAACCTATTTCTCGAGGCCGAAGGCTCTGAAAAGAGCCGGTGTGGTCTCGACGTTTTAAACAGTGTACTTTGCTCAACTCCTGAAAACCAGCTCTTTTCAGAGCCAACACTCCCACTAAAGAGACCTATTTTATTATTTATTTATTTATAGTTTTTTCCTTGTCATTCACACCATGCAAAGCTTCAGACAATACTTACCATCATTATAATTTTTTCAATCCTAGGAGTGTTGCAGTGCTAAGTATTCATTCATTCTTTTGAATCATAGAACATGTATTTATTTCTTGCAGTTGTTGGCTTGTCGGGTACAGTATCTTCTTATTTGTAGTACCAGTCATAGTAGTTGTAATGGTAAGTAGAAACAAAACCAGACCATAATTGCTTCATAAAAAGTTGGGAAGGTAGTGCATTCTGCTCTATCAGCCAGGCTCCTAGTGGATGATCCCCCATGCCTACATCCTTATAGACTGTGAAGGGGTACCCATGTTTCAGCCCAGGAGTAGGTGGCTCCTAGTGGATGCTACCCATGCCTACATCCTTATGGACTGTGAAGGGGGTAACCCTGTTTCATCCCCAGGAGTAGGTGGCTCCTAGTGGATGAATCCCCATGCCTACATCCTTACAGACTGTGAAGGGGGTAACCCTGTTTCAGCCCAGTAGGTGGCAATCCCCTAGTGGCAGTTGATTTAAATCGATAGCCCAAATCAGTTAAGTGTAGCGCTCACTTTGAAGTTGCCTTCTGGTCTTGTGAGGTAAGGCGATCTCTCATAAAACTTTTCTAAAAAATAATGGATCGTAAATTGGGGTGTGTCGATGGGTCAACACAATTTCAAAAAAAAATATCTGAATTTTTATTGAACATTGACCATTCTAAATAGCCCCTAAAAAGCAGCTTCTGACTTGAGACAAACATAATTTTTTCGACAGAGTTATTTCTTTTTCGCCTTTAAGACTCCTTCATCAATCCAAGTATTAAAAAGAATTGCATAATCGTATTTTGACCATGTACTTTATTTTTGTGATTTCTCGTAGTTCAACATGATTGTTTTTACGATGGTGATCCGGATCATTATGAAATCAGCTCGGTTACATCAAGAGAAAAACTATGACCACATCAAGTGAGTAAAATAATGTCAATGTGTGGTTGGGGGAGGGTGATGTCAAACTTCCCGGATTGTTAGACCGTCCTTTTCTTTAACATCTCAAACACTGACCCGATGCTTAGGCCATCCAAGCTTGAGTTGATCTTAACAAGCTAAATATTCAGGGCCCAATTTCATAAAGCCTGTAAGCACAGAAACTTGCTAAGCAAAGATAAAATGTTGCTGAGCAGAAACTGTTTACCAGCCAAAAGTCCACAAGGTTTACATTGTTGTGACTGGTGCCCCACCTATTTTCTGCTTAACAGCTTTATGAAATTGGGGGCTAATCTTTACCAAGTTA
This sequence comes from Asterias amurensis, assembly GCF_032118995.1. Classification (NCBI taxonomy): domain Eukaryota; kingdom Metazoa; phylum Echinodermata; class Asteroidea; order Forcipulatida; family Asteriidae; genus Asterias; species Asterias amurensis. The sequence continues at coordinate 4,745,835 of NC_092667.1, read as the reverse complement.
AAATTTGCTAACTAGATAAAAAGTATTGCTTGGCGAATTTGGATTAATAAAATGTCAATCAAAGTACATTTCATTTTGACTGTATGCGTGCTATCTAGTTCTAATGTTGGTGGTCGCCCTAAATATTAAAAAATTAACCCAGTCAGTTGACCTTATATTCAGTTTTTCTGAGAAAAATGTTTTGCTTCAGTTGCGAGTATGACATAGGTCCCATGTTTGGTGAGATGTTACGTTTTACTGATTTTCTGTCCTTCATCTTGTCGTAAGATCTGGCGTGAAGGGCGCCCTCGTTCTCATGCCCATCATGGGAATGCCGTGGCTCTTTGGACTGCTAATGTTCGATGGCAGCGGAGAGGTTTTCGAGTATCTCTTCATCATCTTCAATACTCTCCAGGGACTCTTCATCTTTCTGATCTATTGCGTATTCAACTCAGAGGTCAGTGAACTTTCAATCCTTCCAAGAGTTACTTGCAGGGCCCAATTTGCATCAAGCTGTTTAGCAGAAAATACTGCTTAACAAAAATTGAGTGGAGCACCAGTCACAACAGTGTAAACTTGATGGAATGTTGGCTGGTAATCTGTTTTTGTTAAGCAAGATTTTCCAGGGCTTAGCTGGTTTGTTTGTGCTAGAAGAAGCTATTCATCTCATATAGGTTTTTAAGGGAAATCTGATGTCCAAAACCAACTGCCCGAAAATGTGGGCAGCCATGAAATGTTTACTCGGTGAGATAAACAGTTTCCTACAGATAAGATTATAGAGCTCTGAAAATCGTCCACCCTGAACTTCGCTTGTCAAGGGGCACAGCAATTTTGCATTTGAACTTTGCAAAGGGCACCACAGCAAAAGCACATGGCACCATGGCACTCGCTGTGGGTGCCTTTGGTTATTTCAAGGCCTGTCGACCTTTGTATCTTGGACCCTGTTTCTTTGAACAGAGAAGGAGTTCTTTGTCGGGTTATGTACAACCGTTTTGTTGGAGGGAGACTGTCAGAAAAGTGATGGGGGAAGTTGTCATTAAATAGCAATATTTCTCCTCTGAACTTGTTATCAAAATGTTTTAGTGAGACAATCCCTTTTAACCGAAGAAATAATCAATATAAAGAAACAGGCCTTTGTACTTTATCTTGTTACAAAGAATTGTTACTTTTCTCCGCCCATCTTTATTAGGTCAGAGCAGCATTTGTGCGTAAACGAGACAAGCGTCGACAGGAGATGGCACTTAACTCCAGGGTAACGAGATTGTTCTAGTTTAGTAAATTTGGTTTGCAACAATGTGTGTTTCTATACTGCTTTGTGTACTTAATTCTTTAGAACCCATCACCAGTGCAATTCTAGAGCGTTGTTTTCTTACCAACTAGACCATGAGATTGTCCGGTATCTCGAGGCACAGTTTGAATCCTATGTTTTAGTAGCAGCCGTCGATTTCACAAAAAAGGACTCGTCTTATCTTGAGTTAGGACGAGTAACTTAGGATTAATCTTAAGGTCTGCATGCTACAGTGCAGGGTTGGGACTCGTCCTAAGTCCTAAAATTAATCCTAAGTTAGGAAGAGTTTTGTGAAATCGACGGCAGGTACTGTAACAATTTAATAGATGCAAAATTAGCCTAGCAGAAAGATTGACACTTTGAGTGACAGTATAAAGTGCCTTTCTGCACATTGTTGATAATTTTTGTTGGTCAACATTTTATAATATCAGCAGCTCTCAAGTGCTTTTTACCAAGTGAGTTTTATGGGCATTTTCGAGTATTTACCAAACGTTTTACCCTCTCTTAAATGATGATGTATAATAATAAATAATAATGACAATTTATATAGCTCCCATCCATGAAACATGCTTCTTGGCGCTGAACAATTTATGCTCCATTTATAAACATTTTAAAACACAACTTTATCAATGTTATTAACGTTGATTTTTGAAGTTGATTTTAAGATCTTTCTAGATGGCAGTTAAAGTTTCCTTCTGGTGAGGTGTTGCTGTAGCACCTTGTGTAAATCTCTTTTGAGTAGTGGTGGTTTCTCAGAAGAACCCGTGGTTGACAACTCAACTTCTCGATCAGTATGCTATCAGTATGTGTTTTTTTTTAATTCGGAAATTATCAAGTTTACTTTTTTCAATCAAAATGAGTAGACATTTTAATGGGTTTACTCCTCTAGAAATGCAATGTTGACAGCATTCATCTTTTTAAACTCTTTTTCAAACTTCTCTTTTCTTACACAGATCTTACCCATGCAGTCAAAGGTGACAGAAACTGAGTTTTTACCTGACCCTACTAGCATACAAATTGAAGATGATGGTCTCGACCACGAACCTGAAACTGTCCCTGAAGAAGGTGTGAGGAAATCAAATAAAATTTTCAATTGTTTTCACCCCCATGTTATTACAATAGAGATATAATATTTATTTGGGCCTGAATTCACAAGTACATGTACAGAAATAACAGAAGAGCTAAAGAAAGTTAAAAATTTAACTGTCATTAAAAAGCGAATGTCAAAAAAAATACTCTAGATATTGTCACGTTAATGCAAACAAGTTGTATCTTGAATTTGCAAAAAGTGCGTTATTTTACATGAACATGCTTTATTTAAAAAGCTTGTCACATGATGTTACCTTATAAAGGTGCAGTTTTCAAGAATCCGTCAGTTGAAGTGGAACAGCTCTGTGTTTCGTTCGCAAACGATCACTCAGCTCTAGTTTTCCATGTTTTTGTTGGACAGGCATGCCACTTGCTGACATTTGCTTCAGCTGCAGACTGTCAGGGCACTGGTCCAAAGATTGCCCATTTAACATTGACGCTGGACTCGCTAGAATCAAGCCAAGAGCGAGACAAGCACAGTCTGTCGGTAATATAATAATTTATAATAGTTATATATTTATACCGCGCACATGTCTGTCAATAAAGAAACCCAAGGCGCACACAGAGAAAATAAATGGCACATTTAACAGAAAACTTTGGTTACTCCAACTTCCATAACTGAGTCGCACCCTGGCAAGTGCCCATGTCAGATGCAATTGTGTCCGCCATGCAATACTGTCCGCTCCGGACACTTTTGCATATTCAATTGTGTCCGGGGCTATGCAAAAAACGTCCGGTGGACATGTACATGAATGTACAAGTATGTGTGCACGTAAGCGAGCGTGCATGCACTGAACCTATGCAGCATGAATATTCACGTATTTTATGATTGCAGCGAATACCCAACCCAATCAATGGCCGAACATTTCTCATGTCATTCATGAAATGCACTTAGCTTGTAAAAGAAATTGCGAATGTGTTCCGTCGACCAAGGGCGTTTAATTTACTGCAAGGACGGTTTTGCACGGGGCGGACACAACTGCATATGCAAATGTGTCCGGGCGGACACAATTGCATTATGCAGCAGCGTCCGGGCGGACACGATTGCATATGCAAAACCGTCCGGCAGACATACATATGCAATAATGTCCTCCGGATAGTATTGCATGGAGGACATAATTGCATGCGAGAATCATCTCTCAGCAACCGGCTACCTTCATCCTCCCAATGAATCAATAGTTGTTTCGTAATGACTGTTGTTTTCTGGTTTTTTAGATATCGTCGTATCCAGCAGGACAAGCACTCCATCCTGCAGTAGCTCAATGGAACTCCCTGGTACTCCGTCATCTCCACCAGGTAAGGGACTTTCTAGTATTTAGCGGTTGTCCTTGGCTGGTAACAAAACTTTGGAATGATGTTGATGGCTCATTCTTTTTGATTGTTGTCACTGTTTTTATAAATTTTAAAACTCAAATGCTCTTTAATGACAGTGTCTGGCTCCTTTTACTGTACTACACATTAATATTATTGGTGTTTCCTTTTCTCATTTGAATGTGTGCATATGTATATTTTTACAGTGTATTTTTTTATTTATTTTATGTTTTATAGTTTATTGCATTCGAACAAAATTATTTTGGAATTTGCACTGTATAAATTATTATTATTATTATTATTACAGTGCCGGTGGCACCAAGCGAACCAGATGAACCTGTTGCTACTCCCGAACCGATCGAATCAAATGAACCTGTCGCTACTCCCGAACCGATCGAATCAAATGAACCTGTCGCTACTCCCGAACCGATCGAGTCAAATGAACCTGTCGCTACTCCCGAACCGATCGAACAGGTAAAACCTCTAAAGAGTAACAGTTAGTCTTCCATGTGACTTGTTATGTCGTTATGAACTTTAATATAATGGTAATGATCGTGTACAGCTGTGCTGAATTCAGTCTAGGTAAAACAACAATATTATTTGAGTTAAATGCCTTGATCACATTGGCCAATGGCTAGTGACACTGATAAAGTCTTTTCACCAATCTGGCCATTGTCTATGGGGAAAAAACAAAGCTCTCAGAAAGCTTGTGGCGTGTCGTGGCTGAGCGGTCTACTTCACCGGACCCAAGCTCTGGTGCTGTCAGCAGTCAGTGTGGGTTCAAATCCTGGTCATGACACTTATGCCATTGAGCAAGGCACTTAACTATAATTGCTTTGTAAAAATTGGGAAGGTAGTGCATTCTGCTCTACCAACCATGGTCCTAGTGGATGATGCCCATACCTACATGCTTAGGGACTGTAAAGGGGTAACACTGTTTCAGCCTCAGGAGTGGGTGGCTCCTTGTGTAGTTGATGATACCCACATGCCTACATCCTGACAGACTGTGACTGTTAACCCTGTTTCCGCCCAAGGGTAGGCGTGTTACCATGACAACTTGGTAATCAAACAAATTAACCAGTAATAAACCATAAGGGAAACTGACTGGGTAAGTTTATAAATAGTTTGGGTTTGAACAAAGACAAATTGACTGGAGCAGGACTTGAACCAATGACACCTGAATGCACCTCGCTCTACCAACTGAGCTACCCATCCCTATATTGGCGAGCTCCCTAATGGTCAATTATCTTTTTCAAACCCAAACAAACTACTGTAACAGAAGAGAGAATGAGTGAGTTCACAAGGCACAGTGTTGTATTTTGATGAATTTGTTGTTGAAGTTTATCTCTTTGACGCAACTTGTAACTTTGTGAATTTTTGTTGTGTTTGTTTTTAATAGGAATGCCTGAAAACACCTCCAGTCAGTCCAGTAGAGGCGTTAGTGCTAGCTCCATGTCCTGCCCTCAAACCACACAAAAATATCATTAGCAAGGTACAATAGAAACTTATTGTTAAAAACTGTAGGGAAATAATTGTATAATTATGTGAAGGGAAACAATTCAAAGAAGAGGTTCTCATAATATGTTTATACTTCATTTTATTAGAGATTTTATTTATTCCATGACACATCAAACAGCGCTAAACTTGAGCTCTTTTGTTGTTGAAACGTGAAATAGTCATGGAGGATGGTCATTGTCTGCACTTCTATTGTTGCATCAGAAGGGTTGCTTACTGAAATGGCGTCTAGTGAACCGTAGAGTTTGGTTTTCTTGTCTTTGATTACGACAATAACAGGATGAATAGGAGACAAGAAGGAATTATCTGTTTAACCCTGTAGTCCCTGCACCGCCCGAGTTTGCTGAAAACTAATATTTCAAGATTCTTGCAGTTAATTACTGGAATCGTAGTTCAAATTTTAAAAGATAGCCACAGCTTAAATTTTATGCACAATTTGAACCTTGATATTTGTATAAAAGTACAAGTTCGCATGAGAACAATAAATGTCTCTCGTTAAACGGCTACGGTAATTTTTATGGCGAAAATTTGTTTGTAAAGATAAAACGGACACAATAGCTTTTCAAGGCTTTTATCTGACTCAACTATATACTGATTAAATGCGAAGGCGTGAGTTTTCGACAATATTATCATGAATGATGAATAAATACAGTTTCCTTTGTGTTTACTGATGAGCGTTTTGTTGGGGTAAGAGCTAAATAATTTCATCATCATTAGCTTCATTAGCTTAATAATGACTATCGAAGATTCTTTTGACGTTCCTTTTTTTCTACAAACACAAGCTAGCAAGGTTTCCTCCTACCACGTACAGTATATCGATAGGTGGCTGGGCGGTCCAGTGGCTAAATGGTTAAGACGTGAGAGGAAAACCCCAATGGGGGAAAACCCACGCAATCAGGCAGAGACTAAGAACCAAATCCACGTGCAAGGCACTGGTCTGGGGTGGGATTGGAACAGGGGGTCCACAGAGGTGAAAGACGGGGAAAGAAACAATTCAGCCCGCAGATCCCCTGGTTTTGTCTTGTATTTTGCCAAAAACTAATGTTAACAATGAGACATGTCTTTTCATTTGTGTTATTTTTTTTTTCTGCAGAGACCTTTGCCGAAAAATAAAGTTGAGCCATGGAAATACTGGTGAAGAATCACGTCACCCACACAAGAGCCCGACTACCTAAAATATTATTTGTTTTATTATGGCAGGGGTTGCTCAGTTTCATGACAAAATCTTAATAAAAATAAAGTTGTTATGATTGCCAATCCTCTAGAAAAAGTTGTTTGCCTTTCTTGTTATATATACAGAATTTTTAAGTAATAGACTCCTCTAAAGTGTTTCTTCAACAGTTTAAAAAAATTAAATCTTCAAACTATGTTAAATACTTTCAGTATTAAAGACACTGGACACTATTGGTAATCATTAAAGACCAGTCTTCTCACCTGGTGTATCTCAACATATGCATAAAATAATAAACCTGTGAAAATTTGAGCTTGATTGGTCGTCGAAGTTGCGAGATAATAATGAAAGAAAAAACGCCCTTGTCACATGAAGTTGTGTGCTTTCATAATGCTTGATTTTGAGACCTCAAATTCTAAATCTGAGGTCTCGAAATCAAATTCGTGGAAAAATACTTCTTTTTCGAAAACTACTTCACTTCAGAGGGAGCCCTTTCTCACAATGTTTTATACTACCAACCTCTCCCCATTACTCATTACCAAGTAAGGTTTATGCTTAAAATTATTTTGAGTAGTTACCAATAGTGTCCACTGCCTTTAAAGTCACGGGTCGATTTCACAAAGAGTCTAGTCCTAACTTAGGACTAGTCCTAGGAGATATTAAAACGTATGACTATAGTCCTCAGTAAGGACGAGTAATTTGTTCTAACTCGAGATAAGACACGTTAGGTAATATTGTAAGAGACAGTATTCGCACTTGGTGTATCCCAAGCAAAATAATTAATGCATAAAATAACAAATCTGAAAATTCTGGCTCAATGGTCATCGAAGTTGCAAGAAAATAACGTTGAAGAAACACACACTTGCTGCACAAACTTGTTTGCTTTAAGATGGCCGAGAAAGTCTTCATCAGGTCGGAAGTCTTTCTCAGACTCAAAATAATTGTTGAGAAATTGCCTCTTTCTCAAAAACTAATTTACTTCAGGGGGAGTTCAGTTTTAAGTTTTAACTTTTAATTGGCACTGTGTACAGTATGGTGCACTTAAAACAATAAATGATTATACTCGGACTTCCTCCAAAAAAACATATTTAGGTTAAATTATGATAATAGGGAGTCTTTCTCACCATGTTTTTATACTATCATCAAAGCTCTTGGTTGCTCGTTAGCCAAGTAAGTGTTTGTGCTAATATTTTGAGTAATTACAAAACGTGTCATTTGCCCTTAAACGGTTTTACTATTGCCATCTGTCTTTGTCACCGCAAGGGCTGTGCACCGTGACGAATAGCTTCAGATCTGCCCACAGCTCGCTAAGTGATTTTATGAGCTCTTTTTACAAACACGATGAGGTTGTACTTTTTAATGACGATGCTACAGGTATTTTTGTTTCTTTTGCGAAAGAAATCTGGAATATAAAAACCAATTTTGATCAAGTTTTGGACCCTTTTATCTTTCTTCAGTTGATACATGATGCTTCGGCTCACGGCGTTGGTAAGTTTGATGATTTCAATTTGTTATTTTATTTATCTCTCACTTTTAAAAACAATTGTTTTTTCTACCATTCACGTTTGTAAAAAAAATCGTGTTAATCGAATCAAAATTACTTTAACCCCCTTAGCCTATCTCGAACCCTGTCAAATATTCACAATCGTTTTTATTCCACCTTTACGTTTGACTCCCATTGTCAATTATAAGTTTACGTTTGTTTCATCGATTTATCGAATGCGGCAAAGCATTCTTTTTATACAGCTTAATTTTTGACCACTTTCGATGTTTGCTTTCTGTTTGAGGTTTTTGACTCGATCAAACCTTTGATGCATAAACGACGGTACAAAAGAACTTGCTATAATCTATTTAGTATTTCTCATTTTGTTTTTTTTATCTTAAACAGGTAGTTCTCTTGGGCACGATCATAATCACATGTAAGTTAAATATGCCATAATGAAGTTTATTTTTCTCTCAGAAAACTAAGTTTATTGTCTGAATATTATCATTACTATTTTGTTCAAGACTATACTGTTTGACAGTGCAGTTGTCAACAAAAATGATACACAGAACTTATCTACGTCTATATTTTGTATTGGTCGTTTTAGTTAAAATGGTACTGTACTACTTCAAAAGGTGAGCTTTCAAGAACTACTTGGAGCTCATGGTTTAAGGAATGAAAAGGTCCAGTGATCAAGGGTAATCATGTTAGAAGCACTTTGAGACGCAGTGTATAAAGCACTGTATAAAAATGTTATTATTACTATTATTTTTATATTTGTTTTATTCAACAACTGCTATTTCTTTTGTTTTGTGATTGGCGTCAAAATGCTAGGTCGCGTAAAGCCCGGTTCGTGATTTCACGCTAAAGCAAAGAGAATTTTATTGCGTCACCATAGTTGACAAACAGCGCCTCTCATTACTTCTGCATAAGTCTTGCAACATCTAATTGGGGTGGGTGAACCCAAGTCGCTTGTCTTTTGTTTTCGCGCAAAGAATGAACCAGGGGTGGATTCAAGTCTTATCATGAGTTAGGACGAGTTACTCGACCCATGCTTGACCTAACTTAGGACTAGACTTAAGTTTCTGTCTATGGTTGTCGTTTCCGTTCGAACCATTTTTACCGAATCAATAACCTCAACCTACCGATACCAAACTTCAGCTAGCAAATCAATTCATACCAGCCCAACTCACTGCCAACCCAAATGCAACTGACCAGTTGACCACTATCAACCCAAATGCAACTGACCCATTAACCACTGCAGTTCAAATGCAACTGACTAGTTGACCACTACCAACCCAAACGCAACTGACCATTTTAACCACTGCCAACCCCAAATGCAGGTACTGGCAACCCAAATGCAGGTACTGCCAACCCAAATGCAACTACTGACAACCAATCTACAAGTGACCAATCAACGACCATGTATCAATCTACAACCACAACTGTTGAACCGTTAACCACTACCCATCCATTTGATCCTCAATCCACAAGTGACCAATCAACAACCACTTATCAATCTACAACCACAACTGTTGAACCGTTAACCACTACCCACCCATTTGATCCTCAATCCACAAGTGACCAATCAACAACCACTTACCAATCTACAACCACAACTGTTGAACCGTTAACCACTACCCACCCATTTGATCCTCAATCCACAAGTGACCAATCAACGACCACGTATCAATATCCAACCACAACTGTTGAACCGTTAACCACTAGAAACCCATTTGATCATCAATCTACAAGTGACCAATCAGCGACCACGTATCAATATCCAACCACAACTGTTGAACCGTTAACCACTAGAAACCCATTTGATCATCAACCTTCAACTGACCAATCAACGACCACGTATCAATATCCAACCACAACTGTTGAACCGTTAACCACTACCAACCCATTTGATCCTCAATCCACAAGTGACCAATCAACGACCACGTATCAATCTACACCCACAACTGTTGAACCGTTAACCACTACCCACCCATTTGATCCTCAATCCACAAGTGACCAATCAACAACCACGTATCAATCTACAACCACAACTGTTGAACCGTTAACCACTACCCACCCATTTGATCATCAATCCACAAGTGACCAATCAACAACCACGTATCAATCTACAACCACAACTGTTGAACCGTTAACCACTACCCACCCATTTGATCATCAATCCACAAGTGACCAATCAACAACCACGTATCAATCTACAACCACAACTGTTGAACCGTTAGCCACTACCCATCCATTTGATCCTCAATCCACAAGTGACCAATCAACAACCACGTATCAATCTACAACCACAACTGTTGAACCGTTAACCACTACCCACCCATTTGATCCTCAATCCACAAGTGACCAATCAACGACCACGTATCAATCTACAACCACAACTGTTGAACCGTTAACCACTACCAACCCATTTGATCATCAATCTACAAGTGACCAATCAACGACGATGTATCAATCTACAACCACAACTGTTGAACCGTTAACCACTACCAACCCATTTGATCATCAATCTACAAGTGACCAATCAACGACGATGTATCAATCTACAACCACAACTGTTGAACCGTTAACCACTACCAACCCATTTGATCTTCAATCCACAAGTGACCAATCAACGACCATGTATCAATATCCAACAACAACTGTTGAACCGTTAACCACTAGAAACCCATTTGATCATCAATCTACAAGTGACCAATCAACGACGATGTATCAACATCCAACCACAACTGTTGAACCGTTAACCACTACCAACCCATTTGATCATCAACCTTCAACTGACCAATCAACTGCCCCTTTGCAACATACGCCCCAAGTCGAGTCAACCACCACTGAATTGCCAACAGCAGCTCCACCGAATTTCTGCGGGGGACAAGTGGATACTTTTGAGGTATGTTGGATTTAGTGTGACGGTGATGTGATTTTTTTGTTAATGAAGCTCTTTGCTCCTTCTCTCATCATTGGACGTGAACATTAGTCTATCTAATGCTTACTTCAATCATGGTCCGAACAACTTCATGGTTTGATTATGTTTAACCCCATCCGAACCACTCGAGTTTGCTCAAGTTTGATCAATATTCGAGACTCTGTCATTTTAATTACTCGAATCTTGGTTCAAATTTCAAAAGGTAACCAAGTTCAATTAACGAAAAGGATGATGCGTAAAAATAATAACAAGCCTCGGTTACCAAGGCTTGTTATTATTTTTATGTGTCATCCTTTTCGTTAATGATGTCATTGAATATTAGGTTCAGAAGTGATAAATAACTGGGATAAAGAAGTGTCTCTCGTTAACGGCTTCTGGTAATAATATTTATAATGATTAATTTTTTTTGAAAGGATGAACGAAATTGTTTCGTAACGTTTGTACTACGCATCAGTGCTCGCTCATACTGATTAATTGCATGCTAAAAAAGTCGTTAGTCTTTGACATGATCATGGTGTTTGAAAGAAAATCACTAAAGCTAATTAGTTTCATCATCATTACGACTAACAAGTCAACTCTGAAAGAGGATATTAATAGTGAACACATTGTTCATTTATTGTTATAAAAAATAATCTCAATAAAATTCCCGGTACCCGCCTTGAGAAGCAGCAATTATTGTTCCCCCATTTCGAACATTACTACTTCTGAACATGACATGCCATATTCAATGACAAAAAATTGACAATATCAACGAAAATGAAGATAAATAAATACGTAAATAGCGTATCAGCAAGAGTTTTGAAAACTAATCATTGTTCAGCAAACTCGAGGGACAGGATGGGGTAAAAACATGACCAGACCTTTCCCAAGCTTTCCCTTTATGAGAGTTAATTTTTATAAAACTGTTTTACTAAAGAAAGGGGGTGTTGTGAAAATCAATAATACGCCAAAAACATTTAGTTATATGGTGATGTTTATAAGTTTTTTCCTCGGCCCCAGTCCTTAACTCCTTTAAATGACTCTAGACTTGCCGACCCCCCCCCCCCCTTCAAGAAAGGGGTAATTGCTCACTGAAAAAAGACTTTAGGCCTGAAAGCAAACAACATGGGAGCAACAAGGGTGTTTCTTCGATGACTTATTGAGTCAAAATAATATGTTCAGATATTATTGTTATTTTATGCATTTATATGTTGGGGTACACCAACACTGGTCTTTGACAATTACTACCAAAGGTGTTGTGCCTTTAAAGACAGTGGACACTATTGGTAATTGTCAAAGACCAGTCTTCTTACTTGGTGTATCTCAACATATGCATAAAATAACAAACCTGTGAAAATTTGAGCTCAATCGGTTGTAGAAGTTGCGAGATAAAACAAAGTTGTGTGCTTTCTGATGCTTGATTTCGAGACCTCAAATTCTAAACTTGAGGTCTCGAAATCAAATTCGTGGAAAATTAGCTGTTTCTCACAATGTTTTATACTATCAACCTTTCCCCCATTACTGGTAATAAAGAAAGGTTTTGTGATGATTATTATTTTGAGTAATTACCATTAGTGTCCACTGCCTTTAAAACTGCACTATATTCCATTCAGGCTGCCCTCGAATGCAGCAGCAGCAGCAGTAACGTTAGGAGGAATGACAGTTTTGATGACGAGGCTCCTGAGAAGCTAACAGCCGACGAGAAGTCCGCCCTGGAAGACTTTATTACGAACATTGCGGATCTGCCCACCGAACAGCTGTCGAAGAACGTGACGGATAGCATCGCTACGGTAAGTCGGGGTGGGGGGCCGGGGGGATGGGTGGCTATAGTTTACTTCAGATACAATCGCGAGAGTAAAAAAGAATGTCAAAATTGAACGGCAGTAGTAATGATTAATGATGATGACTGTTTTTGTAAAGCTGTCATGTTCATGATTTGTGTTCTGTCCACACTTTGAGTCCGAAATCTCTCCGTTCAGAAGTGGCATGTGACACGATCCATTTCTCTGGAGGTAATCTGACCCGGAAAGTTGGGTTTAACTCGGATTCTGTATAATTTTTGACCCTTTGTGTCATGTTTGACTATAAGATTTGGTTCGTACTGATCCAAAATGGGTCAAGCCCTGAGGGGACCAGTCCCGGTCAGGTCTTTTTGATCCAGAAAGTATTCAGATATAGAGCCTACGTGCGGTCCCAACCACAAGAACAAAAAATAAACTGGCCAAAATTTTCAGCTCAAAAGTGCGCCCTCTTGGGCCGATACAACTTTCTCATTTGCATAAAAGTTTGTGTCCGTGACCTTTGACCTGTCACTTCTCCGTTTGGCCAGCTTTTGACGTGACAGATAGATAGGGTAGCAGTTTTCTCTGTACATTCTCACTATTACTATGATTCATAAAATGAAGGGAGCATGGCTCCATGCTCCAAAGTTTCTCTTCTGGGAAGGATGATGTTACAGCCCCACCCAGTGACTTGAGTAAGTATGGGATAATTTATCGCACTTCGCCACCAATTTATCCAACCAATAAGGTTTATCGCGATTCAGAAACGCACTGCATTGTGGGAAGGAATATGGGGCGGTTACTATGCAGTTTGTACGACTCGCGCACGCAACGCCTACACCTTTGTGTGGGTTCAACAGCGCCCTCAGAAATTTGTGACGAGGTCGTAATTTGTTTTTCTTATATGATTTATTTTTGTATTAGTTTATCGATATAATTTTATAATTAATATTGTCAATATTGTGCAATTTATTTAAGCAGAACAAGACCATCTATGATCTATCCTATGATCTAACTCTAAAAAAAGTCAAAATTAAAAAAGCGTCGGGGAGCGCGTGGGTCAAAGGCTCCTCACAGGGGAGCCTTATAGTTTCTAGAAGTAGGTCTATATAGTATTAGTTGCAGTATACTTAAAAGTATACTGCTAATTTACAAAAGATTCTGAAAACCTAAAGTAAAGTAATATATTACACCTTTCTAAGTCTAATATTAATAATGATCATGACAACATAATTCTTACCCAAAATTAGGCCAATAGGCGCACGTTCCTCTCCACTTGCAGTGGTTGCTCCTCTAGTGCAATGGCCTCGTTTTGGTTTAGAATTGTGACGTACTCATGCATAAATATTATTTATTAGAGAGGCGTATAGACAACAAGTAAAATTCCTTTACATTTTTACTTTTTTGCAGGGTGTTCTGTACGCGTTTTCAAAGCTAACGGAACCTGAACAGACTTTGGTAAGTTGACCGGATGGCACTGTTGATTGATTTTTTTTCCTTTGCTTTTGATGTTGACATTTGCTATTGAAAACTTCAATCCTCGAGAAAACTTCAGCCTCCTTTAAGGCATTCCATAGCTTCGGCTTCTTGTGTAATACCTCCACATACTAGTTTTCTTGTAACAACTGCGTTGATTTTCTATAGTGCTTATTTATGTGGAAATAAATGTTTCTGAAATGAAATGAAAAAAGGAGATCTGTGTAATTCCAGGCCTGGTAATATGCCTGTGAATTTTTCACAGGACTCTGGGAAAATTAATGAATAAACGGTGCTTTCCACTTAATGGCATTTGGGTAAAACTAATGTGCATTATTCCTTATGAAAATCTATCAAGTTATTGTTGTTTACGTCAACAGTCAATTCAGAATGAGATGGAAGTAGTGTCTAATACAGAAGACGCGATGAAGGTTTTGGCTGGAACTTTAGAACCTGGCACGTGCACAACGCTCACACAGCAACAAAACAGTAAGTATGATTAGACCAGAACACAAAGGCAGGGCAGATTGATTTGAAAGAAGGGCATGACAGGATTGACAGTGTCAGTGGTCAATGGGGAGTAGAAAAGTGCAAAGTCATTTCTGCTCGAAGTAGAATTAAAAGTGGTAAACACCGATGGAGTGCATTTATGATTTAATTGGGAACAAATATTTTGTCACACTATTGTGCTTGCAATTTTCGCTGACAACTTTTTCAGAACCACATTACCTTGAAAAGAAACCTTTCTAATAATAGGTTTTACTTTCAGCACTGTGTGCTTGTCTTCCAAAACCAATGCTTGTACTTTTAATATTTACTTTGACCAAAGGTGCTGACTTATGCAGCTACCAGACTGTAGACGATCTTAAAGCATTTGAATTTGTCCAGAACGTGGAAACTTCTGCCTCGTCATCCCAGGATAGCCTGGATGCGGATTTCAGTGACCTACTTTCTGATGATGGTAAGTAAAGACGGTGTACTAGTAGACCACTGACTTGCGATAGCCGCCATCAAAGGCAGTGGACACTATTGGTAATTACTCAAAATAACTATTTGCATGAAACCTTTCTTGATTACGAGTAATGGGGAACTGCTGATAGTATAAAACATTGTGAGTAACGGCTCCCTCTGAAGTGACGTGCTTAGAGAAAGAAGCAATTTTCAACGAATTTGATTTTGTGATCTCAGATCTAGAATTTGAGGTCTCGAAATCAAGCATCTGAAAGCACACAACTTCGTGTGACGAGGGTGTTTTTTGTTTCATTTATATCTCGCAACTCCAACAACCAAATTGAGCTCAAATTATCACAGGTTTGTTATTTTATGCATATGTTGAGATACACCAAGTGAAAAGACTGGTCTTTGACAATTACCAATAGTGTCCAGTGTCTTTAAGCCTGGACGATATCATGATATAATGGTATACTAATTAATACTTTATCATTAGAGGATGAATGGACTGTGTGTTGCCGTGGATGCAAAGCTGTTGGGGAAATTGCCCTGACCAGCAATCACCACGTTGTTGGGAAATGTCGGACGCACTGAATGCACTTCATCTTTTTTATTTTTTTATTTACTTGTCAGGGAATTTCATTTTGGTGGTCTTGAGGAAAGAGAATAATCTGAACAGAACAGTTTTTCTGAACGAAACAGAGTAAGTACAACCAAGACCGAAATTGTTTTAAATCCCGCACTCGTAGCAATACAAAACCGAGGCTGAAAGGTTAGACGCGACTCGTTGGAAAATATTGCTTTCAAATTTTCTGCTTAGCAGAATTGAGCTGGTTACCAATTTGGCTGGTTACCTGATTCTGATAAGCATAATTTTGTTATGCTTAGCTATGTGTGCTTAAGAAGCTCAATGAAACTAGGGCTTGCTTTTGGTCTATAACGGGCGTCTTTTTGGGTCACTAGGTGGCAGCAGACCTACCAGGTAAATCCATTGTTGTTGTAAATGTGAGCATAAATGTGAACGACTTGAACAATGGAATAACTCAAACGGAGGCTAGAAGGAGAAATAGTCTGTCCCCTTAATGTGAAAACTGATAACTTGTACATGAAAGCAATTGTTTATAGGGAACCAGACAACAAGATGGTGATTTTATAACAATTAAGACCCATTAAAACTGCATTCAATACTAGAAACCTCAGCTATGCACACTGGCTGTAGAATAGGGCTTGGGTGTTCCGGACAAATCCATTGCCTGCCAAGATTCGGTCCGGCCCTAAAGCTTCACGCTCCAAAACAGTTGTCCCAGTCAGTTTTTTTTTCTTTCTGACTTTGCAGGACTGAAGTTGCTTACAACGAGACGACTCAAGAAGTAAACAGTGCCCTCTTGACCTTCTCGCTCTTTGTTGAAGGCAATAAAACATCGGTGCCTGTTGCCTTCCGCCTTCAGCACATTGTAGTAAATATGAAACATACGTTGAGCATTGTTTGTCTACAACCAAATGCCAGAAATCTTCAGTTTTTTCCCTTAAACCCTGACAAGTTTTCTTAGAATTGTCAGAAATATTTTTTTCTCAGAGAGTAACAAAGCAAAGAGAACAAAGATTCTGTTAGAAGCGCCAGATTTTTTCCTTCTCTCTCTCTCTATTTTTCCTCAATGAAGAGTACAAATTCCTTGGAGGATTTTCCATCCTCCCATCCCCCTCCCCCCAATTTATCTCCTCCCATGAAAGCCCCAATGAATGTAGATGTGCGTGCTGTTGACATACATAGCCCGGAGGATTTATTATTTTTATTCTGTTCTCGCAGTCCTGAATCTAGCTTGTATAAAAAAAAGTCATATATTTTTGACAAAATTTCAAATTTCAATTGTCTTTTCACCCCTCTTTTTTTCCCTTTATTTACCAATACATTTTTTATATTGACAAAAACAAGCTGTCAGTCAAATTGCCCGATTTGTAATTTTCTTGCTAGGATACTGGCACAAAAATACTTCCCATTGATGATACAGCATTTTATGAGGTCATCAGAACACCCATATGCGCATTTTGGAACGAGATTAACGAAACGTAAGTTTAAATTTATGACCGTTGTATCATGTGAACTGTGGCCAATACAACCTCATCTGCTTTTAGCAAATAATGTAGGTAAGCACAACAAAATGTTGCTTACCAGAACTATTATTATCTAGCAATGAAACCAAGGATGGCTCATAAGTGAACTTAAAGCCATTATACACTTTCGGTTAACAGTATTGTCCAAGTCCCACACTTCGTGTATCACAACTTATATATAAAATAACAATCCTGTGGAAATTTAGGCTCAATCGGACATCGGAGTCGGGAGAAAATAACGGGAAAACCCACTCCTGTTTTCGCGCGTTTCGCCCAGTCATGACATGTGTTTATAACAACTCCGTAATTCTCGTTGACGAGAATTTATATTGTTTTACCGTTTTCTCAAAAAGTAAAGCATTTCATGGACTAATATTTCAAGAGAAGTCTTTCACCATTACCTTCTGTAAACCCTGTAAATTATTTGTAAATCTGTGAACTTTTTTTTTTTTTTCTGTACCGAAAGGGTCCAATGGCTTTAATAGTCACTGGAGCTCACAACGCAAGAAAACCTGTAAATGCTTGCTTGTGAACCAAAAACACCAGGGTTAATCCGTACTTTTCCACCATAAGTGTTGTGGGTTCTTTCACGTACACTATGAAATTGCATAACAAAGTCTGCTCTCCTTTAAATGAGAATGTTTTGATTTGCTGTTATATTTTTATTTTTAAGATGGTCAACTAGGGGATGCAAGACGGTATTCTCAACAACACATTTCTCCAAATGCGACTGCAATCATTCAACAAACTTTGGGATTCTTATGGACATTAGTTATAAGGTAAAAGGATAAGAGATGACTCGTTCAAGTGTATCTTTATCACACCATCACCAAGCACTAATAAAAAAAGAAGGTTTAATTCTGTATACCTCTTCTATTTTGTTTGTGAGGGTCATAGATTTGTTAGTAATCCAAAAAATAATGACTATAAAAACTTACTTGGTGAGAAGGACTGCAGCTGTTGATAGTATAAACTATTTTGAGAAAGGATTCCCTTTGTAGTAGTATATGGTTTGGAAAATTTTCCTTCTACTAAAAGTTGGTGTGTTGTTTCCATGAGGATGCTTTGGCAACTATATAATTCAGATTCAGATTCAGAACTAATTAAATTGACAAAAAATTTCCTCCAGGAAAACCCCCCAAAACAAAACAAAAACAAACAAAATCGACAGATGTGGATGAAAATGACACCTGAGCCTGAATCAGAATAGTGCAGTTGAGATTAAAAAGTGAGATATAAGGCACAGCTGTTCACCCGCCTCACTCAGGGAAATTAATGTTTTAAGAAATTATAACAGCATCTTGGATTTTTTGCAGCCATAAATTTATTTGAGAGTATTGTCATCTCCAAACGAACTAACAAACTTTGCCTACGACCGCTCTGCCAAATCATTTTGACATTGGGATTGGGTGTAATTATTTTTCAATCCGAAAACAATGTGAAGTTGTTTTTTTGTGAGCAAAGACCTTTTCGCAAATACCAGTGCGCAAGCGCAGACAGTTGAATGAGGTGCATTGTGGGATAGATATGGATCAAATTTGATCACCAGTTAGACCACAATGCACCTAATTCCAAGCTTTACGCGCGCACCTCAGTATTTGCGACAAGTTCTTTTGTAGTCGGTTATGCTTGGCGAAGAGCGCCCCCACGGATAGTGCTCTAAACATGCTAACCATTACGTTTGTGCTTTCAACATTCACTGTAGGAAACTAAGGTTCTACCAAAAAACACGATTCTAAGACCTATCGACTGGCTTTCTAATATTGGCGTGGGGGTGTCGATATTAGCACTGGTCCTCCAACTCACTATTTACATCTATTTGTGGTAAGCAAGTATTTGTCTCATTTTTAAAGCAGGGTATACTTTTGATATATCAAAGACCAGTATCCTCACTTCATAACAAACCCTTGAAAATTGGTCATCGAAGTTGCAAGAAAATAATGAAGAAGAAAAGAAAGATAGTCAAATGTTAACTTTTCAATTGTATGAGTAATGAAGTAAACACCAATAAAGTCAAGTTCCCATTGGACTTTTTTTGGTTAAAGTACTGCAACTTTTCTAATGACAAAATTAAATCCGATGGGGACACATGGTAAACTGACCTCCCTGTCAACTTACTGCGACCGTGATGTTAAACTAACACGCCAAAAGAGGTCGCGGAAGACTTCCACGCAGCCACGGTAACAAGTCGCTAAAACGTCCATTGGGAACAACTTTGCGTAGTAAACCTACCGCAACGACGCTGCGGCCTTGTAGATTTTCCGCCTGAATTCAAGCCCCGACCATAGGTGATTTTTGCAACAACTGTTACTAATCATTTTATTTTTCTTTCCGTCAGGAGGATGTTGCAGTTTGATCGTATTTTCATTCATACTAACCTAGTTGTAGCTCTCTTGGTGGCTCTGATCTTATTTGTTGGCGGTGTTGATCGTGGAAATGGAAACCCGGTCAGTACTCTAAGAGATGTTAAATTTGCATCGGGGACAAAGAATATTAATTTTTTGTTTTGTTTACCCATACACCGATGTGTGTTAATAGTACTGTATACTCAGTACTTTCCCGAGTCCTGTGAAAAAATATCACAGGCATGTTACTCGGGTGGGATTCGCCCCCACGACCCTTGCAATTCTAGCGCAGTGTCTTACCAACTAGACTACCAAGGTTGCCTGGTAGCTAGAGGCATTTTGAATCCTATGTTTTGGCAGCGGGTACTGCAACGATACGGTCAGTAGTCTGTTCAATTATTCCTGCTGTATACCTTTATCATGACGCTGCCATTTTGTCTTTTTCATCTGTATTCAAATCATTGTGCACCAAACCCATTTCCTTCTCAAGTTCATACGACTTCTTTGCGTAGAGTAGAAGCCAGTGACACAGCAAACTTCTTAGTCTGTTGGGCTGGCAAATGTTAAAAAACGTTGATGCTGGGCAGGCCTGCCTAGAACTAACAAATTCCAACCAGCACTCTGAGCAAAATACACAGTGCTGCCCAGCACAGTTTTCCCCACGATTGCACTTCAGCAATGATGGCCCCATACCCAAACATGAATAATTTTGTTGAACGGCTCGCCCTTGGTGGACTAAATTGGATTAAGAGCCCAAACACTACAGTTGTTCTAGCTACAACACTGTATGTAATTATCTGCTTTCTGATAGGTTGTCTGCAAGATCATCGCCCTGTTTCTGCATTTCTTCTACCTGTCTGTCTTTGGTTGGATGTTGGTAGAGGGGGTGCATCTCTACATGAAGGTGGTCAAAGTCTACGGCAGTGAGAACATTAAGGTGTACCGCTACGTTCTCATCGGCTGGGTCGCTCCGGCCATAATATGCGCCATATCTTTTGGTGCAAACAACGGAGGATACGGATCAAAGACAGTGTAAATAATCAATTATGAACAAATTATTTCCAATCATCTACCATAATATTTAGGAAGTAACTATTATACACATATTGAATGGCAATGAGGTTACTAGTGTACGTCTATTTCCCTGAGGGACTTTGAGTGACCAGAAGAGGAACCTATTTCTCGAGGCCGAAGGCTCTGAAAAGAGCCGGTGTGGTCTTGACGTTTTAAACAGTATACTTTGCTCAACTCCTGAAGACCAGCTCTTTTCAGAGCCAACACTGCCACTTAAGAGACCTATTTTACTGTTTATTTATAGTTTTTTCCTTGTCATTCACACCATGCAAAGCTTCAGACAATACTTACCATCATTATAATTTTTTCAATCCTAGGAGTGTTGCAATGCCAAATATTCATTCATTTTTTTGAATCATAGAACATGTATTTATTTCTTGCAGTTGTTGGCTTGTCGGGTACAGTGCCTTCTTATTTGTAGTACCAGTCATAGTAGTTGTAATGGTAAGTAGAAACAAAACCAGACCATAATTGCTTCATAAAAAGTTGGGAAGGTAGCGCATTCTGCTCTATCAGCCAGGCCCCTAGTGGATGCTACCCATGGCTACATCCTTATAGACTGTGAAGGGGGTAACCCTGTTTCAGCCCCTGAGTAGGTGACAACGTGCCCCTGGTGGCAGTAGCCCTCTCCTAGTGCATTCTGCTCTATCAGCCAGGCTCCTAGTGGATGATCCCCCATGCTTACATCCTTATGGACTGTGAAGGGTGTAACCCTGTTTCAGCCCCTGAGTAGGTGGTAACGTTCCCCTGGTGGCAGTAGCCCTTTCCTAGTGCATTCTGCTCTATCAGTCAGGCTCCTAGTGGATGCTACCTACATCCTTATGGACTGTGAAGGGGGTACCCGTGTTTTAGCCCCGTAGTAGGTGGCTCCTAGTGGATGCTACCCATGCCTACATCCTTATAGACTGTGAAGGGGGTAACCCTGTTTCAGCCCAGTAGGTGGCAATCCCCTAGTGGCAGTTGATTTAAATCGATAGCCCAAATCAGTTAAGTGTAGCGCTCACTTTGAAGTAGCCATCTAGTCTTGTGAGGTTAGGCGATCTCTCATAAAACTTTTCAGAAAAATAATGAATCGTAAATTGGGGTGTGTCGATGGGTCAACACAATTTCGAAAAAAAATATCACGAGTATGTAATCGTTGTAAATATCCCCTAAGCAGCTTCTGACTTGAGACAAACAGAAACAATTTTCCACAAGCATTAATTTTGTTTCGCCCTCAAGACCCCTTCATCAATCCAAGTAATTAAAAAGAATTCCACAATCATATTTTGACCATGTAGTCGTACGGTTCCCGCTCTTTCCAATATGCAGTTCAGTTATGGAACAGTCTTCCAGAGGTTGTTAAACAGGCTGAGACATCAGAACAATTCAAAACCCGGTTAAAAACATATCTATTTGCTTTGTACAATAAATGTTGATTTCCTTTTACAGCGCATAGGGACCTCACGGTGATATGCGCTATATAAGAATGGTTTTATTATATTATTATTATGATTTTGTGATTTCTCGTAGTTCAACATGATTGTTTTTACGATGGTGATCCGGATCACTATGAAATCAGCTCGGTTACATCAAGAGAAAAACTATGACCACATCAAGTGAGTAAAATAATGTCAATGTGTGGTTGGGGGAGGGTGATGTCAAACTTCCCGGATTGTTAGACCGTCCTTTTCTTTAACATCTCAAACACTGACCCGATGCTTAGGCAATCCAAGCTTGAGTTGATCTTAACAAGCTAAATATGCAGCCAAGTACAGGGCCCAATTTCATAAAGCCTGTAAGCACAGAAACTTGCTAAGCAAAGATAAAATGTTGCTGAGCAGAAACTGTTTACCAGCCAAACGTCCACAAGGTTTACATTGTTGTGACTGGTGCTCCACCTATTTTCTGCTTAACAGCTTTATGAAATTGGGCACTGATCTTTACCAAGTTAAAATTTGCTAACTAGATAAAAAGTATTGCTTGGCGAATTTGGATTAATAAAATGTCAATCAAAGTACATTTCATTTTGACTGTATGCGTGCTATCTAGTTCTAATGTTGGTGGTCGCCCTAAATATTAAAAAATTAACCCAGTCAGTTGACCTTATATTCAGTTTTTCTGAGAATGTTTTGCTTCAGTTGCGAGTATGACATAGGTCCCATGTTTGGTGAGATGTTACGTTTTACTGATTTTCTGTCCTTCATCTTGTCGTAAGATCCGGCGTGAAGGGGGCCCTCGTTCTCATGCCCATCATGGGAATGACGTGGCTCTTTGGACTGCTAATGTTCGAGGTTTTCAAGTATCTCTTCGTCATCTTCAATTCTTTCCAGGGACTCTTCATCTTTCTGATCTATTGCGTATTCAACTCAGAGGTCAGTGAACTTTCAATCCTTCAAAGAGTTACTTGCAGGGCCCAATTTGCATCAAGCTGTTTAGCAGAGTAGCAAAATACTGCTTAACAAAAATTGAGTGGAGCACCAGTCACAACAGTGTAAACTTGATGGAATGTTGGCTGGTAATCTGTTTTTGTTAAGCAAGATTTTCCCATGCTTAGCTGGTTTGTTTGTGCTTGAAGAAGCTATTTATCTCGGAGCTTATCACAAAAATGACAGGTTTGTGAGAAATACTGATGTCCAAAACTCACCGCCTGAAAATGTGAGCAGCCATGAAATGTTTACTCGGTGAGATAAACAGTTTCCTACAGATAAGATTATAGAGCTCTGAAAACTGTCCGCCCGGGAAACGGGCCTTGGCATTGAACTTCGCTCTTCAAGGGGCACAGTAATTTTGCATTGGAACTTTGCAAAGGGAACCACAGCAAAAGCACAGGGCACCATGGCAATCGCTGTGGGTGCCTTGTGTTTTTTTCGAGGCCTGCCGCTCTCACACCTAGGACTCTATATCTCTGAACAGAGAAGGAGTCCTTTGTCGGGTTATTTATTACTGTTTTGTTGGAGGGAGACTGTCAGAAAAGTGGTGGGGGAAGTTGTCATTAAAAAACAATATTTCTCCTCTGAACTTGTTATCAAAATGTTTTAGTGAGCGTTCCCGTTTGACCATTCCCTTTTAACTGAAGAAGTAATCAATATAAAGAAACAGGCCTTTGTACTTATTAGCTTGTTACAAAGAATTGTTACTTTTCTCCGCCCATCTTTATTAGGTCAGAGCAGCTTTTGTGCGTAAACGAAACAAGCGTCGGCAGGAGATGGCACTTAACTCCAGGGTAACGAGATTGTTCTAGTTTAATAAATTTAGTTTTACCCTTGCACCGATGTGTGTTTGTATACTGCTTTGTATACTCAATACTTTCGAACCCACCACCAGTGCAATTCTAGAGCAGTGTCTTACCAACTAGACCACTGAGATTGCCCGGTAGCTTAAGGCAGTTTGAATTCTATGTTTTAGCAGCAGGTACTGCAACAATTTAATGGATGTTAAATTTGCATGTTAAATGTTTTTGGATTAGAGAGTTTACTCATTAGCTTAGCGGAAAGTTTGACACTTCGAGAGACAGTATAAAGTGCCTCTTGGCACATTGTCGGCCAGGTTTGTTGGTCAAAGGTTGTCATTCCTAACAACATTTTATAATACAAGCAGCTCGCAAGTGCTCTGTAAGTGAGTTTTCATGTGCATTAATGTTTAAAGTCTTCACCAAAGGTTTACCCTCCCTTAAATGATGATGTATGCACGATTTGTTCACATTTTTGAAACACAACTTTATCAATGTTATTAACGTTGATTTTAGAAGTTGATTTTAAGATCTTTCTAGATGGCAGTTAAAGTTTCCTTCTGGTGAGGTTTTGCTGTAGCACCTTGTGTAAATCTTTTTTGAGTAGTGGTGGTTTCTCAGAAGAACCTGTGGTTGACAACTCAACTTCTCGATCAGTATGCTCTGATCGTCTTGAGGGGGATGAACGTTGAATCGTCAATAAAACCTCACCTGATTGTACTCCCATTATACAATTTTTTTATTATTATTTTTCGGAAATTCTCAAGTTTATTTTTTTCAATCAAAATGAGTAGACATTTTTATAGAATTACTCCTCTAGAAATGCAATGTTGACAGCATTCATCTTTTTAAACTCTTTCTCTAATTTCTCTTTTCTTACACAGAGTTTGCCCATGCAGTCAGTGCAAATTTCAAAGGTGACAGAAACTGAGTTTTTACCTGATCCTAGCATACAAATTGAAGAGGATGGACCCGCCGACCAGCAAGAATCTGAAAACATTCATAAAGAAGGTGTGAGAATATCATATAATAATTATAATTGCTTCCACCCCATGTTATAATAATATTGATATCATATTTAATTGGGCCTGAATTCACAAGTACATGTACCGACATAACAGAAGAGCTAAAGAAAGTTATATATTTAACTGTCGCTAAAAAGCGAATGTCTCCCCCAAAAATACTCTAGATATTGTCACGTTAGTGCAAAAAAGTTGTATCTTGATTTTGCAAAAAAATGCTTTATTTTACATGAAAATGCTCTATTTAAAAAGCTTGTCACATGATGTTACCTTATAAAGGTGCAGTTTTCAAGAATCCGTCGGTCAAAGTGGAACAGCTCTGAGTACCCAACCCAATCAACGGCCGAACATTTCCCATGTCATTCATGAAATGCACTTAGCTTGTAAAAGAAATTGCGAACGTGTTCCGTCGACCAAGGGCGTTTAATTTACTGCAAGGACGGTTTTGCACGGGGCGGACACAACTGCATATGCAAATGTGTCTGGGCGGACACAATTGCATTATGCAGTAGCGTCTGGGCGGACACGATTGCATGTGCAAAACCTGTCCGGCAGACATACATATGCAATAATTGCAGTATTGCATGGAGGACATTGCATGCGAGAACCATTTCTCAGCAACCGGCTACCTTCATCCTCCCAATGAATCAATAGTTGTTTCCTAATGACTGTTGTTTTCTATTTTTTAGATATCGTCGTATCCAGCAGGACAAGCCCTCCATCCTGCAGTAGCTCAATGGAACTCCCTGGTACTCCGTCATCCCCACCAGGTAAGGGACTTTCTAGTATTTAGCAGTTGTCTTTGGCTGGTAACAAAACTTTGGAATGATGTTGATGGCTCATTCTTCTTGATTGTTGTCACTGTTTTTATAAATTTTAAAAATCAAATGCTCTTTAAATGACAGTGTCTGGCTCCTTCGTCTGTATTACACATTAATTTTATTGATGTTTCCTTTCCTCATTTGAATGTGTGCATATGTATATTTTTACAGTGTATTCATCTTGTTTTTTAAAAATCTTTTGTTGTTCATTGCATTCTTCGAACAAAATTCTATTGGAATTTGCACTATATAAATTATTATTATTATTATTATTACAGTGTCGGTGGAACCTGTCGCTACTCCCGAACCCATCGAATCAAATGAACCTGTCGCTACTCTCGAACCCATCGAATCAAATGAACCTGTCACTACTCCCGAACCAATCGAACAGGTAAAACCTCTAGAGAATAACAGTTAGTCTTTCATGTGACTTGTTAAGTCATTAATTACTTTACAATAGTGTGCAATGATTGTGTACAACTGTGCTGAAATAAACCACAACGGAAACTGACTGAGTAAATTTATAAATAGTTTGTGTTTGATCAAAGACAAATTGACTGGAGCAGGACTTGAACCAATGACCTCTGGATGAATGCACCACGCTCTACCAACTGGGCTATCCAGCCCTATATTGGCGAGCTCCCTAATGGTCAATTATCTTTGTTCGAACCCAAACAAACTACCGTGACAGAAGAGAGAATGAGTGAGTTCACAAGGCATAGTGATGTATTTTGATGAATTTGTTGTTGAAGTGTATCTCTTTGACACAACTTGTAATTTTGTGAATTTTGGTTGTGTTTGTTTTTAATAGGAATGCCTGAAAACACCTCCAGTCAGTCCAGTAGAGGCGTTAGTGCTAGCTCCATGTCCTGCCCTCAAACCACACAAAAAAAACATTAACAAGGTACAACAGAAATTTATTGTTACAAACTGTCGGGAAATAGATGTATAATTATGTGAAGGGAAACAACTCAAATAAGAGGTGTTGATAATTTGTTTTCTCAGAGATTTGATTTATTTCATGACACATCCAACAGCACTCAACTTGAGTTCTTTTGTTGTTATAACAAGACTTATACTTGGGTGCCTTTTCATCAAGAAGTGTTGTTTCATTGATAGCAATGGTCAAGGTCTGCACTTATCTATTGTTACATCAAATGAGTTGCTTACTGAAATGGCGTCCAGGGCACCTTACCCGTTTCAGCCAGAATCCCCCTCGGTTCTCTTATTTTGTTAGCACCAGTAACAGGATGAATAGGAGACACGAAGAAGTGTTCAGCTTTAGTTGTGGGAAGAAAACCCTATAAGGGGAAAACCCATGCAATCTGTGGTGAGCTGGCGGTCTCAACCAATAACTGTTTCGGTTGAACTTGCCATCGGTTAACGACTGGCCAGTAACTGAAACAGTTATGGGTTATGACCGACAAATTGCACCCCAGGTAGGGACTAAAACCAAATCCACATGCTAGGCCCTGGTCTGTGCTGGGATTTGAACCAGGGTCCACAGAGGTTAATGACAACAAAAAAAACTACTGAGCCAACCTTATCCCTGAGTTTGTCTTGTTTTGTTCCCCCAAAAATGTGAACAATTGAGACATGTCTTTTAATCTGTGTTATTTTTTTTTCTGCAGAGACCTTTGCCGAAAAATAAAGTTGAGCCATGGAAATACTGGTGAGGAATCACGTCACCCACACAAGAGCCCGACTACCTAAAATATTTGTTTTATTATGGCAGGGGTTGCTCAGTTTCATGACAAAATCTGAATGAAAATAAAGGTTATATGATTGCCAATCCTCCAGAAAAAGTTGTTCACCTTACTTGTTATATATATACAGAGTTTAGCAATAGACCCCCTCTAAAGTGTTTCTTAACAGTTTAAAAAAATTAAATCTTCAAATTATGTTAAATACTTTCAGTATTAAAGACACTGGACACTATAGGTAATCGTCAAAGACCAGTCTTCTAACTTGGTGTATCTTAACATATGCATAAAATAATAAACCTGTGAAAATTTGAGCTTGATTGGTCGTCGAAGTTGCGAGATAATAATGAAAGAAAAAACGCCCTTGTCACATGAAGTTGTGGTCTTTCAGATGCTTGATTTCGGGACCTCAAATTCTAAATCCGAGGTCTCGAAATCAAATTTATGGAAAATTACTTCTTCTGTTTCTCGGAATGTTTTATACTATCAACCTCTCCCCATTACTCATTACCAAGTGAGGTTTTATGCTAATAATTATTTTGAGTAAATTACGTGTCTATACTGCCTTTAAAAGTATTTATATCTTGTATAAACTATTATGAAATAAAAATAAATGAAAATGGAAAACAAAATGTTATTCTTTTTAGTCGTTTACCCCATGGTTCTACCCTGTAAATGCTAAGTTTATCCCGCCCCCCCCCCCCCATTAGTTAAACTTTTATAGAGTCAATAGATGGCGCTGTTTAATAACGTTAAAAATGTATATATAATAGATGTTAAATGTATATATCATAAAAGAGGGCGCCCTGTTATGAGACCGTAAATCAAAATAAGTCAATAGATGGCGCTGTATAATAATGTTAAAAATAAAATATGTCGTCGAAGAGGGCGTCCTTTCATGAGACCGTTAATAAATAAATATCAATAGAGGGCGCTGATAAATAATTATTCATGAATATTAAATTGTTCAAGAGGGCGTCCTTTCATGAGACCATTAAAATAAAAAGTTGTGCTCGAAGCTCATGCATTAACTCCATCCCTATGATCATTTTACACCATTTTACTGAAAGTTGCCCCTGAAAAACTCAATGATATGTTAGAATCACTTAAGAACTTTGTGAGACGGCATAAGAAAAAATTCGTCGTACTTGGCGTCGTTACTGGAGGTAAGTTTTTCGACGACCTTCTACTTCAAAGTTCAATTCATTGTTTTTGTTAATCAGCATGTATGTGTAGAACTAGAAAACCTCCCTTAACCAGTTGCGCTATTATTACGTCTACTTTGTGGTACTGTTGTTAGATTTAGAAACATATCTTTGTTTGAGGTTGTAGTATTAATTACGCTCGTGTGTGATAGCATATGAACTACATAGCTCTATATTAAAGCATCTGCGTTACTGTTACTTTCCTTAACTGAGAAACACAAATAATGGAATTGTGCTGGTGGGTGGCTCTACACACACCACATGACTGATCACTGAGCCATGCCCATGCAAATGCATGTTTCTTCCTCAATCCATGGTTTCATCATTGACATCAGCAATGGAAGTCACCTCAAATATTCCGTAGCAGTGCAATCAATTCAGGTCGGTCTGACTGAGTGCGGCTTTAGTTCTCAATTGATTGTCTCCATGCCTCCTGGTCATTGCATTGGTGCCCTTGATCCCTTGAAATGTTCCAGTAGAAAATCCAGTAGAAAAATAAGATTTCCTCAGTCAGCAGGGTGCCCTTGACTTTACCAAGGAGAAAATGCCTTGGTGCCCTTGCCCTTTAAAAAACGAAGCAAACAGGCCTAAGTTCTAATTCTTATTATCTTTGATAATGTGCAGGTGCCGTGTTGCTCTGGAAGTACGGAGAATGGAAACTACAGCAATGGCAAGACAAGGAGACGGATGAGTGCCTAGTCATGGCACGGAGGCAGCATCACTTTGACAGTAATCAAAGAACGTGTAACATGACGGTACTTTCCATGCTACCCAAGACTAAGGAAGCCCTGAGCCTCCTGCTGGATTCTGATGGGATCATCCAGATGCTGAAAGCAAAGTCAGTTTCATTCTAAACATCATTATTTCCACATACAGTACCTCATAAATTTGAATTCCAAGTCCCAAACCTTTTGTGTCATCAACCCAGAGAAGGTGATTTTGTGCTTTTCTGTAGAAGTAGTGAGTTAGTGATTTACATTAATGGGTCACCCTAGATAAATGGAGGTTCAGAAGTAGAATTTGTTTTATTAATTGAAAACACTATACATTTGTTTTTTTGTTTTTTCTTCAGGCCGGAGAACAAAGTGGATTTATGGAATGATCTTAAGATAATCAGTAAGTAACATTTCAGTTCAGTGTGACTGTGACCTTAATAACCAGTTCGTTTAAGTTTTACTGAAATTTGTCCCGAACCACCGCCAAATTGCCAATTCTATTTATTACCTCATTGTGTGTTCAGGTTTCTCCCGGACGATAGCTTCAGTTTACAGTACAGCGATGTTGGTTGTCTTCTTAAGAGTACAGCTCAATATTATTGGAGGCTACATGTACCTTGATACCTTGTTGGGCAAGAACGAAATGGTAAGAGACAGCCCAAGGACGTATACAATGCCCCTTGTCAATGCCTTCATGCGCCTAGTCATTGCCTTCATGCCCCTGGCCAATGACTCCATGACCCTGGTCATCGTCCCCATGCCCCTGGTCATTGCCTCTTTGCCCCTGGTCATTGCCTCTATGCCCCTTGTCATTGCCTCTATGCCCCTGGTCATTGCCTCTATGCCCCTTGGTCATTGCCTCTGGCCCCTGGCCATTAGTAAATAACCACCTAATAAATACATTTAAATATTATTGTAATTTAATGAACAACCCAGTTAATTTGAAACACATTTAATCCTACTTCTCATCTGCATTTAGTTTGCAGAAATTTGTCTACCTTTGCATATTCCATGATAAAAGTGGTGTGATGTTATGTCCTTGAAGAAACACCAATCACACAATCTATATTTCATGCTCCTCGTCTATGTATGACTTCCTCAGATTTGTGTTTTATTTTCATATTTTCAGAGTGAGGAGAGAATATTAGCTACTCCTGATGTGCAGAAGAGATATCTGGCAAACGTCCAGTACCTACTCACTGACGGTAGGTTGGAAAGAATTTTTGTTCTTGCATTGTGAAAACTTGAAATGACCAACTGACTACACCTAATCGTCTGAGTTTAGTCAACGATCAGCTTGAAACACTGAATGTCCGTGGTATTAGGGACTCACTAGAAATTATACGAACAGAGCCAAATTTCATGGAGATGCAAAAGCAGAAACATGTACATTGCTGAACAATTTACTGCTAAGCAGATATGAGCAGGATACCAGTCACAAACATAGTACATAGGAGAAACACTGGAAGCTTTATTCTGGTAAGCATAATTCTGTTATGCTTAGCATTTTTTTGTGTGTAAGCAGCTCTAAAAAAAAAAATGGGCCCAGGTGTTATCCCTGCAACTGGACACAGATGAGTATGCCACTGTTCAGCTTAGTCACTATAATGACATAACTTTTGTTAACCATTTTGTTTTCGCAGGAATGTCTTGCATGGTATCCGCTGTCCGTGAAGCAGTAGAAAATGTGCTTGGAAGGTAAGTCAACTCCAATGAGAAGGAAAAGCTTATTTTTATTGACAGCTACATGTAAAAGGTTGCTGATGTTTGCCAAAGATTCAAAGATAAAACTAAAAGTATACTTTCACTGTAGCTTAAGCAATCTGAGGAAAGCTGCTTTCCTTCTTTTCAAAGCGAGTTTATTTTATAACGACCCTTAAAGAGGTTCTGCCTTGTAATCGGTTTAGAGTGCATCACATGATGTGTTTTATTTTTACTAGAAAGTTGTGCTACGCACTACATGCGTAGCATCCAATGTACTATGCAGGCCTGGAGGTTCATCTCTGAGAGAAAACGACAATTTTTCATTTGCCAAAGTTTCTTGTATTTTAATTCATAGCTGATTTGTGTTGTGTTTGATAGCATGCCATTACAGAAGACACTTGGTCTGAGAGACATTGAGAGGTTATTCAGCAGTGTGAGATGTCAGGTTGAAGCAGCTAAGCTGGGAGAACAAGGTAGGAGAAAAACAGACATTCTCAAGTTAAACTCCAGGGTTCATAACTGAGGCTAGATAACCCGGGAGGCCAGTTTTATTGATCCACTCACAGGCACGGAATTTTATCTTTGAGAGGGCCGGGTCATTTTCATTTTCCAAAGGGCACTTCCATTGGAAAATCCTCAAGTCTGTGGGAAACTTTTAAAAAAGCACCAAGGCCAGGACATGGGGCAACAGAAGCCATGTTTGCAACAGCTACCGGTACTTATATTTTCCCATGGAACAAATAATGAATGTTTTACATTCGTGCAATAGAAAGAAAGATACATATTTGTTGAAAGATAGAATTTTCCATTCAACCAGTTTCCCCTCTTTGAAAAATGGAACAGTCCATCTTTCGTTAATGTTCATTATTTATACACTGATGCTCATTGTGGCAGGTTCTGGTATGGAGTGTACCATTCATCCATTGGTGAGATACATGGTACCAGTGGAAGAAGATGAGGACCAGGGTGAAGATACAGCGTGTCAGATTTCTTCAGATCAACTCACAGTCAACGGTAAACTGATGCTTGAAACAAGAGACATGCTGGAGAGGTAGGTAGTGATGTAACAAAAAGAAAAACAATTGTTCAAACCCAGACTAACAAGAGGGGAAAAACAGACTATCAATAACAACAAAATAGGTAACGAGCAAGCCTCGCTATCATAGGCAGCGAGCCTTATTGATTTCTCATCACTAACCCCTGGAAGTTATGTGAAGTATTGTTTTCCCCTTGATTATTTTGATCAGTCTTCTTTGTACTTCAGGAAAAAACATGCGTCCCATTACCGTTAGTCCTTATTCTACACTGCCTTTACAGCAGAGGTAATGAATATTTTTTTATGTTTTGGTTTTACACTTGTTTTATTATTACACTTTCATTCTATTTTGATCCATGCAGTTCCGACTTCCACAGTGTTCTCAATACTTGCTTGGACATTGGCTTTAGCCGAGTGCTCGACAACATGGCTGACTTTTTCAGACCTTCGTCTGACTTTTCAGCAGAAACAGCACCAACAACAGGGTAATAATTTTGACCCTGTAGGGATTTGTGTGATTCTCATTCAACACAATTATTTTCTTTCTTGTTACAAGCACAATCGAGTAGTTTTCATAATGGTGTGTCATGGCCAAGTGGTTAAGAGCACCAGACTGACACAAGCTCTAGTGTTTCTGATCAGCAGAATGTGGGTTCAAGTCCTGGTCTTGACACTTGTGTTTGTAAGCAAACCACTTAACCATAATTGCTGAAAGTCCTGGGTGCAATGCATGTTAAATACCACAGTTGACCCAAACCCACACTCCAGCAACACCAGAGCTTGAGCCCAGTCCACAGACCTAATTTGTTCAAATTTTATGTTAAATTTGGTTTATTTGATGAATTTTTTCTTTCTTTTCCAGCTTGATTGATGCTCATCTTCCACTAGCAAAAATAATTCCAGTCATCAATGGTCAGATCAATGCACTGTGTGGAGAGACGCCCAATCCTTACATACAGGTAATAGTCTACTACTTAAATATTATGTGTTCTAAATTCAATGGGTCTGTAAAATGGTTATGAAGTCAACAATCTTAGAATCACACGAAGGCCATGTCCTCTCTTGCACTGATCTAGGCCTTGGTAACCCTTTGAATGTTTCAAATAGTCTGTTATGCAACTGTTAAAGTTTTTCCAATGGAAGTGCCCCTTGCAAAGCAAAATGACAATAGCCTTGCCCCCTCACCCTCAAGTTCGATTTTCAGGGCTGGGTCAACAGTACACATTTCAAACAACCTTGAGAATCTACACACACCATTGAAAACTAATTCATTTTTGTTCCTTGATTAAAAATTCTAACCTCGGATATTTTGGTTTTCTGCAGGAGCTCCTACTCATGAAGTGCGTGAAAGACTTCGCAGCAAATGTCTACGAGGCCTTCAGCCAGCTCCCGCCTGACCCTACCCATGACCCATGAACACCATTACCAACCACCGGACCCAACAACGCAAATAAAGCATCACTCGGACTTGTTTCATTGGAAATTTTGTACACCTCAATCGAGCTGTCTTTGTAAAGGTGACTCAGAGATTTTCTTCATTTGGTTGTCAAGGCTTTTATGGGTTTTTTTTCTTGGTGGTATTTTCCGGTTCTTTCTCTGCCTGTTACCCTGGTGTTCTGTTTGTTATTGTGATGTCAATCCATACTGTAAGCCAGGCTCACTCCGCACAAACTGGTACGTCGTTCTGGGTACGGCGCACATTCCTAAGAGAACAATAGATTTACCTGGAAGTCTGCTGCAACCTAGTGTCCCAAATATTTTCAAATTTATTTTGGAGAAATTATAAAGAGAATAGGTATTGTTTTATAAGAATTAAGAGAGCCCAATGCTAGCAAAACTCAGATTTTTTATTTTATTGTCCATAAAAGAATCACAAACAGAAGTAGTTTTAAAAATCTTTGTATGGTTGATTTGATAATTTAAAAAGTGTTTTATAATACTGAAGGTTTTTTTTAAGTTCCCTTACAACTCTTGATTGTTTTTTCATCACATATTAACCTTTGACCTATGGTGGGTCAAACCAAATTAAGAAATCATGACATCATGTATATTTGGCTCAGAGAGTTGGGATTGTCAACCATAAACAGGTTTAATTAATTCACATTTTAGTAATGATTATTTTTATTTTTCGATTTGTGCTTGTGTATTCTTAAAAAATAAATTATCAATGCAAGAAATTCTGAAATGCAAGCACAAAAAAAATAATGGAAAGAATCACAGTCAAATTTTTTGTTACTATTTAAAGTTTGCTTACAATTGATTTCTTTACTTTAAATGGTTTAATTTCGGTAGGGAATAAATTGTAAATTCGTTTGTAAATACTAATAAAACTTTTTTTATCGAATGTCATAATATATTTATAGAGTGAGATTGGTCCTTTGTTATAACGTTTGTTTTTGTGATGAATTTTTTAATTTCTGTGATTTTTTATTTTTTATTTCTATTTGTTGATGATTTCACTTGGGTTTCTATTGGTATGATGAGCATACATTTTTATATTAATTAAGTGCTTATTTACTCAACGCGTACTTGGTTGAATTTACTTCAGACAGTAACAACACCACCTGACCTGACCTAACAGTCATTTATGTCGTAATATAGAAATATTGACTGCTATGAGAGGCACATTCAAATTATAGGCCCAAGATGATGTCAAAACCATGGATTTGCCCGAAGCGAAGCTGAGGGCATAGCCATGGTTTTGACTTCACCGAGGGCCTATAATTTGAACTGTTTCCCGACTAAGCAGTCAATATTTATTTTATATACTTAAAAAGATATTTATTCTTCTAATCAACAACACTCGGACTATACGGTGAAAGGACATCTGAGAAGAAAGGTCGAACAGAACGCTAGTCGTACATTATACATATTATAGTTGCATTATTTTCAGAGCGAGCATAGTAAATTGACTGCCCCGAGCATAGTCACTATGACGTCATCTTGGTAGAAAAAGGGGGCATAGCTATTTCCATGACTCCATTTTTAACCAATCAGATTTGAGGATTCTATACATGAGGCAAATAATTAAACATACCCCCCCCCCCCCTCCATTCCCAGCCCCTTACTTTGTGCTCACCAACTACTCACGAACTATTGACCAATGAAATTGCCTAAAAATGAAATCCCGCCCACAAATGGTCACTGCTTTTTGACGTCATAGCGTTGTTGTGTGTATGGATGTACGTAAACATCATGCACACACATGTAACATCCATGTACGTACACACAATGAACATTCCCCGCATTTTTTCTGCAATTAATGTCCATTTCGATTAAACGGTCAGACCTTTTTCTATGGTCAGACGACCCCTGGATTTGTATTTTGTATCGTATGCTTATGAGAGGATAATGCAGGTATTGTTGTCTGCTAGTTGTTTAGTGTCCACCTGCCACAAACCTGGAGAATGGTACCGTACCGCGGCCCATGAGCCCACCCCATGGCCACAGCTAGCTCCCCGGGGTGTAGGATAGAGGAGCAGGTCGGAAAGAGCTGTGCTTGAGTGTGATATCTCGCTGCTTCAAACAGGTAAAACTTCCCTTTGTTTCTAGAACCAGGATTTCTTGAAAGCTTTATCATTAGACTTCTGGTTTTTGATGTACACTTTGAATTCAAGTTGTTTTGATGAAAGGTTTTTTCTCAGCAATTTTAGGATTGATAGTCCAAAAATAAATATCTTGAAACGTCAAATCACTGACCGTTAATTTGATATAGCGCCCTCAACTGGCGACGTGTCCGACTGGTACCATGTCTTTATCCGCACTGTATAAAGCCCGGTACATGTATCTGCTTTTCGGAACCAGTTATTTCATGGGTACAATCATTTTCATTGGATAAACGTTCAGCAGGTGACGGAAGCATTCTGTATACTGTGTTTTTATTGGTCGTCGGTGACTTTTGGCGCAAGTTGCCTTTTGCGGTCGTCTGCATTGAATCTATATGTAAGGGGGAAATTGACGGGGATTGACCTCTAGGCTAAGTTTTACCCTTATTTTCTAAACTAGAATTTCTTTAAAACTTTGTGAGTATCATGAAACATTTAGATTGACGTACACTTTGCTTGAGTATTTGAGGGAACAGTTTTGTTGTACGGTCAGCCATTACAACAGTTGAATCGGATCGATGTCCAAAAATAATTATCTTCAAACGTCAAATCACTGACCGTTAATTTGATATAGCGCCCTCAACAGCCCCACAGGCGTATGACTGGTACCTGTCTTTATCCGCAAGGATAGTAGAGACAGGTGGGTACATGGTGCTTTTCAGAACCAGTTATTTCATGTGATACAATCATTAATTTTCATTGGATAAACGTTCAGCAGTTGACGGAAGCATTCTTTCTGTGTTTTGATTGATCAGAGGTGACGTTCGGTCGGCATCTAGTTGAATTTTGCGGTCGTCTGCATGTACGGCATGAATCCCTGATGACACGTAATTGGCCGGCCGTACACATTAAACACATTCGCCGCATATTTTTGTTTGGGCGGTCAGATCTATGCATGGTCAGACGATGTCAGACGATCTCTGATCCTGGACCTGTATTTTGTGTTCCGTATGCTTAGGAGAGGATATTGCAGTTTATATTGTTGTCTTCTAGTTGTTGTGCCCACCTGCTACAAAACCTGGAGAATTGTACCGTGCCGAAGCCCGTGAGCCCACCCCACAGCTCCGCGGGCCACACAGGCGTATAGGAGAAGCCGTTCAGAAAGAGCTGTTGATTGAGTGTGGTTATCTCGCTGCGGTGCCGGTCTTCAACGCAGGTAAAACTTCCCTTCATTTCTAAACTAGCATTTCTTGAAAACTTTGCGAGTATCATTAAACATCTGGGTTCTTGATGTACACTTCGATTTAGTAATATTTTGAGGAAAGGTTTGTTTTCAGCAATTACAACAGTTGAATCGGATCCGTTTTAGTCCAAATAATTATCTTGCAACCCCAAGTCACCGACCGTTAATTTGATATAGCGCCCTCAGCCGGCGACCGTCCGACTGGTACCCTGTCTTTATCTGCACTGTATAAAACATGGTACATGTACTTGCTTTTCGGAACCAGTTATTACATTGGATACAACCATTTCATTGGATAAACGTTCAGCAGGTGACGGAAGCATTCTGTATCATGTGTTTTGATTGGTCGGAGGTGACGTTTGGCGC
The DNA here is from genome assembly GCF_032118995.1 of Asterias amurensis. Taxonomy (NCBI): domain Eukaryota; kingdom Metazoa; phylum Echinodermata; class Asteroidea; order Forcipulatida; family Asteriidae; genus Asterias; species Asterias amurensis. Next base: position 4,708,762 of record NC_092667.1, on the reverse strand, counting down.
TAGTTGTCTTTTGCGGTCGTCTGCTGCATATGCATGCATTGAATCTAGATGAAAGGTGCAAATGGACGGGGATCGATCTAGGCTAATTTTACCCTTATTTTCTAAACTAGAGTTTCTTGAAAACTTTGGTGAGTATCATGAAACATCTAGATTCTTGACCATTACTTTAATTGAGTAATACTTTGAGAGAAAGATTTTGTTGTCAGCAATTACAACCGTTTGATTCCAAGAATAATAATTATCCGTTTACAATTAATGTACGCCTAATCACTGACCGTTAATTTGATCTAGCGCCCTCAGCCGGCAACTAAAGACCAATAATGAATTGGTGGCCTCAAAATTAAAACTGTGTCCACCTATAAATATTTCTATGACAGTGATGCTCACACTTACAATACAAAAAATACAATTAAATCAACCTTGTTCGCCCTTATTATGCCTTTACTGTAGCAATGGAAACATGATTTATTTTACTAGTTAGGACCTATGGTAGACAAATACAAATTTAACTGCCTGGACATTCAAGCAGTTGTTCTGGAGCATGATCCTTTGTCAGATAAACTGTAAGGAAGCACTGTAGGCACAGAAACATGCTAAGCACAGTCTCAAGTATTGCTTAACAGAAACTGGTTACCGGCCAAAATGACGTTAAGTCTACATTGTTGTGACTGGTGCCCCACTCAATTTTACTTGGCAAAATACATTTTTGTCAAGCAGTTGCAGTATTTTCTGCTCAACAGCTTTATTAATATTGGGCCCTGTTTGAGTGTTGAAGAGTGGTTGGGGCTGGAGTATGTGACCTTCAGGGTACAATAGTTCAGAATAACAGCGTGCCCAAGCAAGAGTCTCCTAGTTGATGCCCGTATTCATTGGGCCAGGCGTAGGCCTTCAGGCAGACTCGATAGCCGTGGGGGCGTTATCTGACCACCGGGCGAGAACTTCACCAGGCAATGGGGCAGGCACAAATAGGCTCTTCTCTGCAATGTTGTTCCTTATCCACTCATGGACATGTTGAACTCTCTCAGGAGTACCTGTACGTGTTAAAAAATAATGTCTTATTCAACCTACTGGAACTGTTGTCTTTTAATTTCAGTTTTCAAAGAGGCTGAATTCTTACTTTATCATCATGCATGCCTCAAATCCTATATACTTTATCATCATTGTTCAATGAAAAACAAAGGCTGAACTCAGAAGGACTTTGTTTCACCACTCTGCTGAGTTAAAAAACTTTCTATTTGCTGAGACAAATTTAATGTTACTGTGGTCAGCATTAATTTGGCTGACTGTTTGAGGATTCCACTACCATTTTTGCTAGGTGGTTAAGTTTTTAAAGCAAAATATTTATACACAAAATATTGGCTTTCACCTTTGATAGTAAGAACTTTCAGGTGATGCTCAGTTGATGTGCTAACACCGACACCCAGACTCCTCATATGATTCAAATTTACTCCCTGAAATAGAAACAAATTTGTTCCACTAAACATGAACACTGCCCTCATTGTCATAAACCCGTTAACATTTACATTGTATTATCATTGTTCAAACGGATGGTAGACCACTTTCAAATGTGTCAATGCTTTTTAAATGTTAAAGTGGTGTTTTCTGCGTTGTAAACCCAATTAAAGGCAAGTTCACAATATGCATTGCTTTAATTTGTTATCAATAAGTAAGTGTTATTCAACAAAGTGTTAGAGCTCAACAGTTTTTGTTTGAAGTGGGGGGGGGGCAGCTTGGTGAGCTTCATATTTGGCAGCTACGACTGTAAATATATGGGCGTCACTGAATGACAGACTGGTTTGAGCACTATTATTAGAAGCCATTATCATAAATACTTACATTTTGTCCAACAACTCTGCCATGTTGTGTTTGTACATGGTACAAGTTTTCACTGCAACATGGATGCAAACAATAATGTGAAAGGATATTAGACTCGTGCAGTCGGTCCTGCTTTTATTGCAACTTTTAAGGAACACCACACACACACACACACTGTGATTGCTTGCGCTATGGTGTGATTCACAACCCAGCATATTATATTTATTATTTTATTCTGAAAGTCTTATTATACATCAGATATTATAATAGCACTATTCATGACAGTATTTTCTTTGAATATGAAAGAACTTCCAAATAGCAGTTGAACTTACGTGACAATGTCATCATCGTTGGCGATACGGTTTTCTATGTCACTGGGTGCAATTTCAACAATGCCCTGTTGTTGTTGTTTAAAAAGGGAGAAAACAATTATTTAAAAAAAAACTCATAATTTGTTACTATTTCAAACAACTCATAGTTTGTTACTACAGGCGCGGGTGTTGAATCATACTTGAAAAACCTCTTCACGTAATTTATTGTAAATACACCAATAATTTTCAAACTTCGTCAGGGCCAACAAAGGAATGTCTAATTACCGTCTGAATGCTTTGATAAGCCAGTGCTTTTGCTGCCTCCACATCATCTGCAGCTCCTTGGAGACAAATTGTAAAATCGTAATGTTTAACATACAAATATTTATTAAATCAACAAGTGAAGAAATTTGTATCCAGCTTTTTGAAATTTTACATTGAATTGTTATCGAGTTCCCATGTTAAAAATAACATAAAAATGAAAACATTTTATTTGTAATTTGAATCGTACCTTCAAGACGTACGAATGCATATTTCTCGTCCAAAGTTCCATGCAAGAAGTCAACATGGAGCTCACTCTTGATTTCTTTCAGTTTACGACCCTGTTAGAGGAAAAAGTGTTTTTACTTGTGATTTCATTGAGTTCTCTTGAAGTACTTCTTGTGTTTCTTTATGAGTTCTGTGTGAATGTAATATTTACCTTTTTGCCAATGATGCGGCCCATGCACCCTTTCTTGATCTTGCACACAAACACCACCTTATCTTTTACCACATCTGAAGCAGAACTGGACATAAAACGCAAAACTTTAAGTGAGGTTTGAAGCTTTGCATGGTGTGTGGCTCATAGGAAAAACTCAACTTGTGGGTAATAATACAGCCATCAAACTCATTTTGGATAAATGTTGGTTTCTCGACGTTTTGAATAGTACACACTGCTTGTCTTCGGGAGAAGAGAGACGAGTATAGGGTATAGGCCTACTGCCAAACTTCGAGAACACACCTTTTTTTAAATTATATTATCAGAACTAAACTTCTGCCAAAGACAACTCGCAAAATGACTATTATAATTCTCTCACAAAATGTTAATAAAGATCAAATTTAGGGTTGGGCTAAATACCCGTTTGATAGGGAAATTAATTTTGTTGTATATCAAATTACTATAAAAAATATGTGCTACAATATTTGTATTGAAAGCTTGCCAAATTGGTGTGTTGAGAGCTTACCTATTGGTGATAGGAATAGAAGAAACAGACCCACGGTCAAACTCCGGGTACCCCGATTTAGGGTCCGAACCACGGACCACATCAATAGATAGTCCAATCTCAAGGAATCCAGAGGTTGACGCAACGGTTTTGGTGTCAGATGAACCAGACTCGTCCACTGTGTACGAGTCAATGCCACTGGTCCCAGGGCCAGAAGAACCAGATGAGCAGGGATCGGTTCTCATGTCAACCACAGAAAGACGGCAACTGAAAAATAAACATTGATAAGGCAATTTAGAGACAACGAATTCAAGATAATCTCCCACATCAAAAAATTAAAGCATTCACATTTTGAGTGTTGAAATAATTATGTTTGCTGGATGTGATCGTAAATGACATGTGCTTCCAAAGTGTTCACTCATTCGCCGCACTTGGCTGCCTTCCGTTGCCTGCAAAAGTTGCCTCGTGTGACAATATTATAATGTTATTTTACAAATTAATTATTTTTGGAAGAACTTGTTTCTGTTCCTAATAATAAAAATTTGTGTGATGCATAACACTGTTAGCTTTACGGTTTTGTAATATTCAATGGTAACTCCTTGGTTTGTTTGTTTGTAGGCCTTTGGTTATTTAACCACGATTGAATTGCAGCAGAGTGATGAGGTAAATGAATACAAATAATCAGTCAGTATTTTCTTACCATCGGATCCATTTGGAACCATTCCCTCTTGTAGTCAGACATTTAGCGTGGTCTAAGATGTCTTGCCACGTGGCTCTACTGACTGCCTCCTGCATACAGATCTCGTCTTGAGACCAAGGGGAAGTCTTACGCTGGGTTCGGGTCTTAAAGAAAACAGCTGCCACTCCAGCAATGCCGGCACCTATGGCACCGGCAGCAACAATAATCGACAACGATCTGAAAGAAAATATTAAGTATCATGCACATCTGAATCATACTTCACATTTTGATATTACAGTCTTGGTCATGTCCCCTATATCCACAAAACAGTTATATGAACGCAAATTCATTGAAAGGAAATGGAACCAGTCTAAATTTTGTCTCAGCCTCGGTTTGGTTACAGTAATTTTGTTTGGAGAAAAAACAAAATAGCCACACTGTGATAAAGGTATATATTCTAAAATTATCAAAATATCTGCTCTGTAGTCTGAGTATATTTGTTGAAAAAGAAAAGTTCCCTAAAAGTTCTGTATAAGTATTGGTTCGTCAATATGAACATCGTTATGGCCTACAGATAAATAATTATGTCAGTTGCATAATATCGAACACTCATATTGAATGTACTCAAATTTAATACTTGAGAAACATTTTCTATTCTCAGAGTCAGACCACGGCTGGGAATGATACTTAACAAATTGTTTTTGAAATTGATCTCAAACTTTAAATGATATTAACAGATGACAAAAAAATATTGTAGGATGAGCATGTAGCGTCAGGACTCATGTTTTTCAACTTTTTAAAATTATCAAAATCACCCCCAAAACAGGAAATCAAGCAATCAAAAATATCAAATGCAACATGCAGAATGTTGACACCTACTTCATTCTTGATGATAACTCGATCTAGTTGATGACTTGATTAATCGTGGATTGCGTGGAACAACAAACGATCGTATTAAACTTGAAAAGCTTCGCACATCTTTCACTCTCGATAACTCAGCAGTAACTACTGGTGACTGTTGTTTTTGATGATATCGCTGTTAGTTTCACAAACATTCCATTTTTCTTATCTGCGTCGAGACGCGTTCGTGCGTCACAATGGTGTTCATGCGTAGTTTAGAACAATCTTAAAAACGCGATCGCGATGTTTTTTTTAAACGCTGCGTCCTTGGCCCTTACAGACATTGATCTCCATCATACTGTAGATCAATGCTTACATATCATAAAACGACATCGTACACAACGGGCAGTGCGTCGATCGAACCCGTTGGTTGAGCAACGGCTCTACTATGGGACAACGAGTCTGGGGGAAATGGCGTGGCGAGATCAATGTACCAATGGGAACGAGGATGCGAGTGTGAAGTTTTACGCACGGCGCACATGCTAGGCCAACGAAGAGCAACCTTGTCGTGAAGGAATAATCCCTCCACAGTCTCAAATTTAAACTTTCATTCACAATGCAATAAAACCCTGAGGATTTTAATCCAACCTTCAGTATTAAAACAATTTGTATTATTATAAATAAGCTCACTGTAGACCGGGGCAAACAAACTGGTTAACTTTCCCCACGTAAACTGTTTTTCCGAATGCGAAGGAATCAACGTGCGCACATTCTCAAGTCCCAGCAGAAACTACACACACGGCTTGCAGGGTCTTGTAGCTGGGATACCATGCATTGCAGTTTAAGTTATCATGTCCTAATTTTGTTTGAATTATGTGATAAGCTTGGGTTTATACGTTTGGCAATAGATTTTATAATTAAACAATAAAACCTTCAGTTATAAGGCATTTCACTTCGAAGTGATATGGTTATGCCAAAACGTGTTTTGCTTATCCCCCATGCGTGGACACTTTTGCTTCAGTTCCGGTGATATTAAAAGAAAAAAGAAAAAACCCACCCTGAAATGAAAACAACGCATACTATTGTTTGTTAGTCCTCGCACGAAAGTGAAACTTAGCTGTAACGATAAACCAAAGTTCTTTTTGGCTATTCGTAACCATTTAAAATTTCCCGTTGTTTAAAATATTGTTATTATGTAGGCTCTACTTGGTAATTAAAACCTGTCCTTTCGGGTTTCCGACCCCCCCCCCCGCCCACAATATCCATTCATGGATTGCAACGCCCCCTCCCGTCTCCCACATAACCCCACCCACCCATGATCGTCACATACTGCATAGGAAATAATGTGTTGTGTTCTGAGTGTGGGCGAGCCTTAATTGCATATTGGCCTTAATTGATCAATTAAATTGTTGATTCCCGGAAAATTGATGATACAAAAAAGTGTCAAAATGAGACGCATCAGTGGCGTCTGTTGCCGTGACACCGCCGCCTTTTACAATGAACTGATAAATACCAACGTGTAGTTCGTGTTAGCGAAGATGGCGCGCACTTTTAGCTCAATGTTCGCTTGTTGTCTTTACTAAAGTCAGAGCAAAATGTACATAAGAACACTTGATTTATTTATAAAAAAGTTACATGTCGCAAAATCTAGTACTGGATTCGGGCAGTTATTGCTCTTTCCATTTTTATAAGTCATGACTAATGACATGTTCTACACGTGGAAAATTCATACTGATTGTAGTCGGATACCCTATCCATGGTGCCTTGTATTACTGTTAAGGTGAATAAGGAGCAATACACTATGTGAATAATATGCACCGGTCTGACATTCCGCCAAGTTGAAAACTGTGTAGGACAGAAAATGAGTTCCGATATAGAAAGTCATATCCTACGAAAGTATGAGATTAAACGGAGGTTGGGTAAAGGGGTAAGTATGGAGTTGAGTTTCTTACTTGCGATCGTTGTTATTGTTGAAATTATGTTCAGTATGTACGATGGAAACGGGAATTTATGAGGTGTCGGAAATACAATCTGTTGCGTTCGAATGTTGGCCATTCCTTGTGTTTATGCTGCGTTGTGGTTTCTGTGACACTTCTTTAATTCTTTAAACGTTGTCATTCATGTCCTGATATTGTGCATAATGTTCAAGCGCTGTCAGTATGTTTCACTGAAATATGCAATACTCTTATCAAACTTGACAAATCATGAACATGACTCATCATCGTCACTTTTTAATTTAAATAAAATAAATAAAATAATATAAAAAAAGGTGTTTCTATTCTAATCTAAGTTTCCGTATTGCGCCACCACTTTTTCATTCGACATAAAATAATATAGTATAGTATTTACCTCAATGAGATATCCCTTTTTTATTTGTAAAAATAAGTGAAAAAGTGGTGGCGCCATACGGAAAGTTATCCAAAAACTTTCAAGGTTCATTCACTTTAATTAAAAAATGATGAATAATATTCTAAATAAAATGCAAAGTAGTGTATATTTTTGTCAGCAAGTTTCCTAGTTAAGCGTCCTCCTTCCCCTATGCACTTTGTCACAAGCACAAGTACAAGTAGCTGAATGACAACTTCACAAAAGGAACTTATAGGCTAGGCCTAATTACTTTTTAGGAACACTAGCCGAGAGAGGAAACTTTCTGTATCATTCCACCACTGTTTTGCTTACAAAAGAGATCCCATTTGAGTAAATTAAATACTATTTTATTTCATGAATGAAAACAAAAGTGGTGCAAATGTACACTGCACAAAAACAGAGCTGGAGCCAAAGGCAAAGCAGAGGTTTTGGAAAAAGCTGTGGTAATGTACACGCTAGTTTACACACTTGGTTATTATTATTATTAATTACCTGTAATCATATTTCATCTATTTGTTGTCATTAGGCCTATGGCATCGTTTGGAAAGCCATTGACAGAAGGACAGGGGAGGTGGTTGCCTTGAAGAAGATTTTCGACGCCTTCAGGAATCAGACGGATGCTCAGAGAACATTCAGAGAGATCATGTTCCTCCAGGTATGCTGCATGTTCACTACTCTAAAAACGGCAGTATTTTGTTGTACACAAGCATGTGTAAAAAGTGTTTTATAGATTCAAAGTGTGGGTATTTTTGCAGAACTAATTGATGTGAAACTGTTTGTTTTACAGGAATTTGGTGATCATAAGAACATCATTAAATTGTTGAATGTTATGAAGGCAGAGAATGACAAGGACATCTATCTAGTGTTTGAATACATGGGTAAGTACAGATTGTTATTCCTCGTCAAACATGGCTATGCTTACCATAAGAAAAGAGTTGGCGCTTATGGAAGCATGGAATAGACCCATCCATTAGGCTCTGCCCACGACTCACGTGTGAGCAAGAACATGTGAGCCTCTCCAATGCCTTTCTGCACAACTCTGCCGGGCGCTCCAAGCATACCGCGCACGCATGTCGGACTTATTTGTCGGACCTTCGTTGCGTTGTGATTGGTCAATCTGCAATGGGGCAGAGCTTCATGGATCGGTCTATTCCTCACCTCTGCAAGCGTATTTCACGGGTTTGCAGGGAATTTTTGCTTGTGGTTGTGCGTACTCCACATTACTGGGCATTCTTTACTTACACAGCTCGTGCAGAAATTTGGTAATTGCCCTATTAGCAAACAATGGCAATCATTAATGCAGAATTTTGCCAGTAAGCAAAGCCATGAAATTTTGCCTTGTTCTTGAACCAAGGACTTTGGCTAATGCTAAGTTGTCATGCTTTATACAGATACAGACCTCCACGCAGTAATAAAGAATGGCAATATATTGAAAGACGTCCACCAGAGATATGTCATGTATCAACTAATCAACGCCACAATGTATCTGCATTCTGGTAACGTCATCCACAGAGACCATAAGGTTAGTATCTCTCATCAGCTATCAACTAATTATCTCTAGTATCAACTAATTATCTCAAGTTATCAACTAATTATCTCTAGTTATCTACTAATTATCTCTCGTTATCAACTAACTATCTCTAATTATCAACTAACAATTTCTAGTTATCAATTCAATATATCTAATTATCAACTATTTATCTCTAGTTATCAGCTCATTATCTCTAGTTATCAACTAGTTATCTCTAGTTATCAACTAATATCTCCAGTATGTACACTGTAGTAATATTTGGGTAAAGTGATCCACAGAAACTGTGGCTTCTGGTATAAAAACTGCCATGTTATAATGGGATTTGAGGCATTGTATGGTGAAATATCAATGTATATTTGATTTGCGGTAACATCATGTGCATATCTACATGCTGGGTAGATTATGGTTTTTTTTTGAGAACTTGTTGAGAGAAATTATTGAGAAATTATTATTGATGGAAGTATACATTTCACGTAATAAGGGGAGGGGGAACATCTGTGTTTAAAAGTTGATTTATTGAAAATTCTTTGTACCATTTCTATATTCCTACAACTGTGTAATTTTATCAAGTAATATTGTTTTGGTTTCCCCTGGCAGTGTTGCAATTATTTACTTCAATTTATAACAAGTGTTCCCATCTTTTTCTCTTTCTCTCACCGTGGCAGCCTTCCAACATTCTTCTAGACAGTGAGTGTTTTGTCAAAGTAGCCGACTTTGGTCTGGCAAGATCGATAACGCAACTAGAGTCAAAACCAAATGAGACAGACCCGGCACTAACAGAGTATGTTGCCACCCGGTGGTATCGAGCGCCAGAGATACTGCTGGCTTCTAAAAGGTGAGTGTACAGTAGCACCTTGTTATCCCTGTGCTTCAAAAACAGGTCTCATAATTCATAAACTTCAAAAAAAAGATAAGATAAAGCCTAACAGCAGCTTTTGATAATATTGACCCAATTTGCCTGACGTCGTCATCAGAATAATCTTGGATGCGCCATACTGTACTGGTGGGCAATGTCACTGTGTGTTATTCAGTAAAGGGCGCATTTTAGGCGACGCAGCGTTTACACGTAAACCTATGTGCCCACCAACATGGTGAGTGTGGCACAGTCGCAGCGTGTGACGCGCGTGCAAGGGGTCAATAAATCATTTAGAGAAACAATTCACTTTGAACTAATGTGGTTGTGTAAAAAGATATAGAATTACAAATGCCCCAAAATTTGAATCTGAGTTATTTCTCAGATTGTGTATTCCTATTGGGAATTATTTTTTTCCTGCCTTGACATTTTCGCTGCAGTTTCTCAAATAGTTCAAAAACCAGATCACCTTTTGAAATAAAATTTTCACATGTTTTATTGTGTACGTCTGCACTTATGTAAGAGTAAAACAATGGAACGGTTCCATAAACCAAAGGTATACTTTAAAAAAGTTCTGTTTGTTCCAGCGGCTTAATTGTTGGATACATGCGCTATATAATATTCCAATACTATTACTGTTATTCTGTATTTTATATAGTAAGGTTTGCGGTAACACCATGTAATGATGATCTCTAATTGAGTTGGGGTGGTTCTGAAAAGAACCTTTGGTTTCAATTCAACGCTTCGATCAGTATGCTCTGATCGTCTTCTTTTTCTCTCAATTAGAGATTATCAATACATGGTGTTACCTCAAATCTTACTATATTGTATTTCCACCATGCAAAGTTTCAAATCCTACTTATTCTGTATGTTATACTAGATACACAAAGGGTGTTGACATGTGGAGTGTAGGCTGTATCCTTGGGGAGCTGCTGAAGGGTAAACCACTCTTCCCCGGTACATCAACCCTGAATCAAGTAGAGAGGATAATGAACATTATTGACCCTCCGACAAAGGCTGATAAGGACGCCATCGATTCTAACTATGTCTCGTCTATTCTAGATAAGGCATCAGTCAGGTTAGTATTAATATTAGATGAAGTCTTGGTGCAAGACGTTCCTGTTGAGTTGGTCAACCTCTATGGTAATAGCATTCACTCAATGCTACACATGTCACGACTTTTCCAGGGCGCACATTACTATAGAACAATAGTAGACCACGATCCTTGAGTATGGTCGGGTGATCTGAAAGTTTTCCAACAGCGTTCGCTGTTGTTCGATAGTATCATTCGATATTAATGTGCGCAGTTAGGAGAAGTTAAGCTGGGGATCGCGATAGTTTAGTGATAATGAATAACAATGTCTTGCATAAAGACTATTTCAGATATTCGAAGACATAATATTTCCTTTTTTTGTGAACAATCAGTGAATCTTAAATTAACTGTCTTGAATTTTGTTTGTGATTTCCTCTTATTAGACATAGGCAGTCCTTTGAAGACGTCCTTCCAAATGCCCCTGCCGATGGGATTGATCTTCTTAGGAGACTACTTCACTTCAATCCAGAGAAACGTCTGACTGCCGAGCAAGCATTAAAACACCCCTATGTATTAAGGTAAATCATTAGATAGCCAATACACCAACCTAACCACCCAACCACGTGAGGTTTTCCCTCGGGCAGGGACATACTTTTGCTTGGTTGTAGATGATGTACACTTTTGGCAGTGTGTTGATTTTGAACTAACAGGTTGAACGATGGTGTTGTTGATTACAGGTTTCAGAATCTGAAAGAAGAAAAAGTCCTAGACTATGATGTTGTACCTCCCTTGGACGATGACGTCCAGTTATCCGTTGGAGAATACAGAAGGAAGCTTTATGAGGTAAGGATGGTTAGTGATAGGCAATAAATCAAATTTCTTCATGTCCACGAGGGCGAGCAGATCAACAAAATTGTTTATGTTTAATTATGGGGCCATTATAGCTGAAGTGCAAGCTGATTCAGTTACTATACCACAATACTTATTCTAGTCATTGTGAATTCAGCAGTTAGCTTGGTAGGATTTCAACCCACAATCTTGTAATGGGAAGTCCTACAGTCTAACCACTGAACCACGATGACCTGTCGAGACACAACATTGTTGCACAAAGAATTTTTGTTTTGAGTTCTATAGTTGGAGATTTGATCATCGTTTATGTGAACATTTTAGATGATAAAAGAGAAGAAAGCTCGACACAGGGCACGTCTACGAGACGAGACCAAACCCAGAGAGACCCCACCACCAGCAGAGCCAGCTCCCGTTGCCGCTTTACCACCATCGCAGAACAATCACGTAGCTAGCAAAGTGAAGCCAGTAGTTGGTGCAGGTGGAGCTGCCCCTCAGTCAGTGTATGCAGGTAGGCTTGGTGAGGCATGTTCAAAGTGTTTCAAGATTTAGTTGTTTTTAATTGTAGTGTTTAAATGTTTTTACCTTGTAAAGTAGAGAAATGGACTGTTGTTCGCAAGCACAATGTGGAATGCACCTTTCCTACAAAGTGCGCCTAACCATCTCCACCAGTTTCAGAGTCTATTCCTTTGTGTACATTTTGACTCCCAACATGTGTAAGTGCGCTGTACATTGTGCAAGGAGTAAATTGGTCGTTTGTGAAACCATGGCTTGCACTATGTCCGCCTGTTTGATGCCCAGTAAGGAAAGCACACTCTTTCAATCCCAAGTTAAGTTCCATAACTTGGCAGTTCCTGTTGTGGCCATGGCTTTTTGGATCGGCTTATTATTGTGTTAGATGTTTGTGCTGTGTAGTAGTGGTAAAAGATATTGATTGATTGATAGTTATAGATGTATATGTCCTCAAAGGCTGTAGTGGAAATATCTGTTGTCTTGCATAGAGTTGCTTAAATCTACACATGCTTTGTTTTATGTGCAATTTTTATTTCCTCTTCCCTTGCATGTTGTTAATATTTTGTTTTTAATTTGTCTTCTTCTCCCCTGCCTGTATCACTGTATGTGCCGTGGGTTGTGTGCTGGTATCTGCACTCTTGTGTGCTCTTGCTTGTGTTATCTGCCACCTGCCCCTGACCCCCCGTACACAACCCCAGGGAGTCGGTCAACTCGACCGCCCCTTGCCCAAGGTAGCCGCTCGGCCACCCTACCCAACAAGAGGCCATTAGTCATGGCAAATGGTCATACATACCAAACAGGTAAAGCATTGGGGAAATATCCAATACAAAGTTCTTTTTATGAAAGTTTTAAAACATTGACATTGTTGGTTTGAGCTACTTTACATATTTTAACATTACTTGAAGGGTAGGGTCATCTTTGGGTAAAGGCTTATTTATTGGTAACATTTTAAAGAAAGATACAACAATAAAAGTCACAAGTGGTACTCATGGTATTTCCATCAAGAATGTGGAATTTATCCACTGGTGAAAGAAAACTATATTATTATAACCCACAACTATTGAAAGTGATTGTCTATACTTCTTCATGTACATTTTGTATTAGTTTTTTTTCTGCGGTGCTGTGCTATTTATTGTTGTGCAAATTGGTATGCTATTCTTTTCATTGTCTAGTCCTCAAAACCGAGCTTGGGGAACATACCATTCTTGACTTTATTGCTATTAATTCTTTTCTCTTCCCCACAATCAATTTAATTTTTGTTTTTAATTCATGTGCACTGTTGGTTCTATTTATATTAATATTTTGTTCCTGTTCCCTCAGGGGTAGCCTTTGGGAGGACAGGCAAAGATCAACCACAGGTAGGCAGTCCAGCGAGGACATCATCCCAGGCTAAGGAAAGGCTCCTAACGAGACAGAGAAGTCTAGAAAACATCAATGCTGTGAGTAGAATATAATACATTGGTTTCAGGGGACTTTATTTCTAAGAATACATGAATTCTTGATTATAAAAGTTCTTTCAAAATCATTAACATTTTCCCCCACTCTTTTTGATTAGGGTGTGGTAACCAGTGACAATCCAGCACATCATTCCCCGAGTCACAGTTCCCGTCACTCTGCAGGGCACAATCGCACAAGATCGTTCTCAGCGGGTCTGCGTAATGCGCAGATCACGAGGGACGTCGACAGGGGTGGTTTAGGACTCACAGTCACAAGCTCAAGAGTTGTAAGTTATTTCTAAATACAGAAACAAAATAAACATGTTTTACTTACGCCCCATCTGACTTGTCCTACTAACCTGCCTATTGTTCTGGAACAATCTCTCTCCACTTGACCCTGTCTTGGGAAGCTTTCCGTGCCTTATCCACAAGTTGGTTCCATCTCCTGCAGTCCGGCCTGTCCTACACCAGGTAGTTTGGGGTCTGCCTGGCTTTTGCCTGACCTGTGGAGAGCCTTTTTTGGGTATACAGCCCTGGGGCATTCTCAATTCTAATAGATGCTGTATCATCCTATAAGCAACATTTCCTTTTATTAAAGTGATTTTTTTTTACTTCCTCTAGGTTCCTGGTCGGAGACCCGTCTCAGCAAAAGAAGACAAACCCAAACCATCTTACGGACGGAAGCAATACGGCGTCAAGAACGCTCCTTCCGCTGGCGTCCCGAAGTCTGCTTTAGGTAGCTACTCCCAAGCCCACGGAACTATCACAGCCAGCGGATTAGCAAAGATCAAAACAATGAAATGGTGAAAAGAGAAAACGAGAAAAACATGAAAATATTAAAAACGAAAGAGGTAAGACCGATGTTGAGGGCGCCCTTTCTTATTTTTAAGCCGTACCGCTTCTGTTGATATTCCGATGTTGTGTCGTCCAAATGCAAGTTGGCCCTATCCTTTGCTGATGTACATTCCATAAATGACATTTGCAAAATATGAATTGGTGTGGCAGTGCCCTGCTATGGGGTAATTTCATTCCCAGTCCTTGAAAATGTAATCAACAGTACAGACATAAAGTGAGCCAGAACCTTTATTTATAATACAAACCTAAAGGCTATTTTTCTGCTTTCATCTTGTTTTAACAGCTCTTTTTTAGCTTTGTGTAATTTCTCCGTTTGACTTTGAAGATTTCCGCTTAACGTGCCTTAGTACTTTAATTTAACTACTATTTATTTTTGATTTTTTTTTTCTAAAGCAGATTAATGGATTGGTTGATCATGTTTTTGTATAATGTAATAACCCACTGTAAGTTTCCCCCCCCTCGCAAAAAAGGGTCCCTTGAGGTTTTTGTTAGTTGGCTCGAACCAGTTGCTGTGGGAAAAAGTCTAAATGACAAATCTCAAAAATGTATCTTGCCACTCAAAATCGAAGAAATCACTTATTTTATTCCCCACCGTGCAAACCCTTGCAACAACATCAACAGCAGAGATAGTCTGTCAACCCTCCTACTGTATGACCATTCAGGAAATTGTCAAGCAATAATTTTCTGCTTAAGCATCTTTGAGAAATTTGGCCCTAGGTTCAAACAGTGCTCAAATGTTTTCTGCTAAGCGAAAAAAGCAGGACACCAGTAATACAGATTGTAGATGTGACATGGTAGTTTGTCTGGTAACCTTAGTTTGTTAAGCATAATATTATTTGGCTTAGCTACTCAATGAAATTTTGCCTTTATCCTGATCTTTGCTCAAGTGAAATCAATCAACTTTATTATTATTATTTTTTTTGAGAAAATGTATTCAGATTTCTATTCTTTTTTTTTTCAGTGTGTGATTAAACGACAAAAATTACTGATAATAATTTATGAACCTTTTACTAAATGATCTGAAACACTATTATCTCTTTCCTTTATATATCTGAAGTTTTAGCTGTTTTATAGATCTTCAGTTGTGAATAATGTCTGGTATAGTCCTTCTTATAATGCAACCATTTTGTTTTCCTATCCATTTGAATCAGGTTATGAAACAGAGGCTTGGAGGAGAAACAGTCTGAACCCCTTGCCTTTTTTAATAACCATTAATATGTTGATAAACCATGCAATAATGTTGAGATTGGTGCTGGTCATGTTAAAGGTACCAGATCACCTTGACCAAATGACATCATTCCTGGCATTTGTTTCACTATATCAAGAGATTTGGGTTTTGCAAACCAACTTAATTTATTTTGTTTACTAAGGGAGCGTCTCAAAAGTCGGGCACGTTCCTAGCGCAAAAGAACGTTCCTGCGGGCATATGCCCGCACGATCGCAACATCATGACATTAGGAACGTTCTAACATGAGATTGGACGCGGTCACGCATTTGGAACGATCCAAAAGATCGCTCTGGCGGTCCAAAGGACCGGTCCAAGTAAAGCGGCGGGGATACTCTTGCGATCCAAAAAGAACGTTCCTACCATTCCGACTTTTGAGACGCTCCCTAAAGGAGCAAGTAGACCTTAGTCACTCTTTGCCTATCATTGCTTGGTTCTTTGTATACTGGCAGAGTGTTACTTATTATTGCAGCATACTATTGTCTCCTTCCAACCCATGTTTGGATGCATTATGTTTATTGAGAGGAAAATTTAATGGATGCACCCAGAGACAGTCTCTTAACCCGAGTCTGTTAACCCCAGTTCGCTACTTGATGCCATCACAGCCATAATCTTGGTTGCCAAGTTGGGGGTCAATATCACTGTGTCATAGAGACGCACATATCTCTCAGCCAATGATAGGGCTTCATTGATTTCATTGAGGGCGCTGTTTTGGGCTTGTGACATCATATTCTAGCAGTCAATAGGAGTGTCTAGTTTGAAAGTCTAACATTGAGTACAGAAAAAGTGTGTAAATTTGAATAATGTACACTACCTCTATGTAATATATTGCTGGATTTAGTGTGTGTGTATAGCTGAATATAATATTGAAGATAATGAAAGTGTATTAAAAAGAGGACAATTCCAAAAATATATTTGTTCAACAAGTTGTATCCGTTAAGCTAGCTCTAAGTTAAAACTTCTCGAAATTTGTATGTGCTGCTTTATTTAATTCTGCCAACGACAACTCCACATGCTGGAACTTTCTCTAACCCTCCCAACATACTCTCGATCCACATTTATTCCTACATTAGGGCTTTTTCGTCTTCAGCAATACTAAAGCTCGGTATCGGTTAATAACTTTCACTGTCGCTGTTTAATAGCGGCTCATGCTTAAAAAGGGAATCTTTTCTCGGAACAGTGTCGGGGGCATATCATCGGACGAGATGAATATCATCTCAAGTTTCTTTATTTAAAAAATTCCTGAGTCAGGTTGAAGTTCATGCGCAGTGGAATAACGCCGAGCACGCTTTATACTGATTCGATTACTCAAGCCACAAATTGAAGTTGGAGTCAGTTTTTTTATTTTATTTTTAGTCCGGTAAGATCAGCGGCTAGCTGTCTGGTGTAATGACAACCCAGTATGGAGTCTCTTCCAGAGGTCACTTTGTCCAAGGCGACCTCCTGATTATGGGACTGACTTTGATACATATCTGGATGGAGTATAGGAATTTAATGTGCGCGTAATTATAATATGAAGGGTTCTTGCCACCGTATGCGTCCCATGGTGGGGTAGTGGTACGCACAATATCTCATAAAATTGTTTCTTCTGTATTACAAAAACTTACCATGTTTCTTAAACTTTATTTAAAGGCAGTGGAACCTATTTGTAATTACTCAAAGTAATTGTTAGCATAGAAACTTACTCGGTAACAATCAATGGAGAGCTGTTGATAGTATAACACATTGTGATAAACGGCTCCCTTTGAAGTAACGTAGTTTTTGAGAAAAATAATTTTCCACAAATTTGATTTCGAGACCTCAGAATTAGATTTTGAGGTCCTGAAATCAAGCATCTGAAAGCACACAACTTCGTGTGACAAGGGTGTTTTCTTCCATTAGTATCCATACATGTAAAGGACTCTTTATCTGTGCTGTGTTATAGGCATATACATGTAATACGAAAGCGAAAGGCCGTCGGGCTACATCAAGGAAGAATATTATTTGGTGTTACCTGTTAAGCACTAAATAGGTCTACTCAGTACTTTTCATAGTTATGAGAAGAGGGGGGGGGGGGGGAAGGCTCCAGATGACAAAGGTCGTGGGTTCGAATCCCATGGAGTAAAATGCCTGTGATTCCCCCCTTAGAACTATGGATAGTATGTTTACATGGTTACACACATCGGTGTATTGGTTAAAAACCCAATAATTTACCTTTATTTAGCTATTATTCTTATTTAAAAGTCACAATTATAAGGAGCATTTTTATAAAATCCATATGTTTGTCAAAGGTTATTGTGTAAGCACCCCTACATTCCAAAACGTATAAACTTAGAGACAGTTACAGGTTGATTGGTATCTGACTGGTACCCCGAACAAAGATACTGACAACAGGGAGACCGGTAACATCATATAGATAGCTCAGTTGGTAACCTATAGCGCCTGTTATTCCCTATGCACAATGTACCAGGTTCGCCTGCTTAGTAATGTTGTTGTTAAACCCAAAGTTCTGAAACTATCAAAATTATTTGAAATTATTTAAAACCTTTGTGTTGAGTTAAAAGCTCATACAATCCCAGAAATATCGCATTTGAAGCCCATAATAATTGCCATAAATGGCTGCAGTCGAGATAATATGAAGCTGCCATGCAAGTGCGTGAAATGTACAAAGTCACTGAAAAAAAAACGTGAATAAAGAAAAGTTGACTGTAGAGTGGGGTTTGAACCAACGACCTCCGGATTAATGTGTCGGTGCTCTACCAACATATCTATGATTTGATGTATAGACAAAATTCGAAAATTCATAGCATAGTTTCGCAGTCAAAAAAAGGACAAACACTCCCAAATAACTGCTGGGTAAAACAAGTTATGTGGGGTGTGACGCACGAGGGGTAAAATCCGTAAATAACCACCCTCCAGTGCCCGGACTTCCAACGGCGTCTTCCAAGCCTAGTCGAATGTTTCCGAAACTGAAGTACCCCACTGGCTCAGTTATTCCACTCGCCAACAAACAGACATAGGTTAACACGAGAAGGTATGCCAGATATTTCGGGGAAACTTCTTCGGGTTGTGCACCGGTGTGCTACACCGTTGGGATGGGGTCCCTGATCTAGACGTCATCAGAGTTGTTATACTATGACGTCTAAAGGTAACCTTGCCTACCCCCTTGGCACCGAGTGAGGGCGGTACAATATTTGTAAGGGGTGCACCTAGACTGGTCCCCTGCCCTTCTTACCCGCAAGGATAAAGACAGGAATTGGCCTTAAATGTATACTCATGTACATCGGATTTCACTGCGAATCTCCAGGACCACGAAGGCCATGTGAAATGAATGAGAGGCAGACCGAGCCTCGAAGTGTGGCGTCAGATGTTCAGGCTATAGGGTGCACCCCAAATAAACTCCTATAGCAACTAATGCTAAATATTCAGAAATACTCACTAAACATTGTACAGTTGGAATTTTTGCTAACTACAGAAATAAACACCCCTAAAATGTGCCTTTCCTAAAACAACAATTCCCCCTCCCGAAAAAACCCAAAACTCAAAACAAACATTTGAGTAATTCTACACAGGTTTAGCTTTACAAACCGGGCATAGATCCTTAAGGCTATCTGGCAATCAGAACATCGATGCAAAGATCTTTTTACAAATTGTTGTTTGTGTTAATACATTTTTGTGGGGGTGGTGCCAAACTTAACAACTTGGCTAACCTCTAGGTCCACTTTACGCTTCACTGAAATGAAGTTAATTTTTCTGGAATGCTGTCAATTCGGGCCATGATAACTGTGTGGGAAAAGAATAATCAACGAAACTAGTCACCATTTTTATTTGTAATGATTGTGGTTTGGTCCTCGACTCTGCTGTGGTCTTTTCTAGAATTCCTTCCACTGTTTCAATACTATTTTTGCCTCTGCATAACAAGAAAATCTGTTTGGATGTCAAGGGGTGACCCAGCCGTTTTGCACAACAAACTTCCGTACTCCACTTCTGGCACAACTCCTACATTCTCTGCGTTACAGTGAGGATAGGGGGTCCACACACATTCTGACTCTGCCACATAAGAAACCAACACTGTAAACGTATCCATTGGCAGAGATTTGTGAGAAAGTAGCGGGAAACAAAACTGAAATTCAGGGTTGTGGTTTTAAAAAGGGAACAACTGCAGACTGAAAACAATGCGTGGGCAAGGTTGTGGTTACAAAGGCAATAGATTGAAAGATTTGACACAACTATACCAATGATTATTTTACTATGAAAAGATTAATATTACTCGATTCTCCTCTCCCCTTGCGTTGTTATTTTCAACTTTGTGATTTAATATTTGATATTTTTTGTTGGTTCTTTATTTATCGATGATGTTTTTCATATTAACTAGTTGATAAATGGCACAGCGAAAATACAATAGTAGCACACTCATTGTTAAGTCTGACGCTAAGGAGAAAACGATCAAAGTCAAAATCGCTTAGCAGTACAAAGCAAAACTGGTACCCTTCGTGGATATTGTAATCTAAGTTGAATCTCCCTCTCCACTTCGTAATCGATATGGGGCATTGTGTGCTGTGTCCCCCACCCCCCCCCCCCGCTGCTATTTTGTCTTTATTGTGTGCTTTAATCTCAGAAACTCTATGGGTGATTTTTAAGGCCTGGAGATACTTTTGTATAAGAGGAACAAGTATGTATTCACATAAGGGACAATTGGTGAGTAGGCGCGGCGGGGGGGGGGGGGGCACAGTCAGATACTCATCTCTGCTTACGAAACTGATCAAGACTTCCTCAAACCATTCACGCTGTTACTTCCGACAGAACAAAAAATGTAACTTCACACAAAAAAAAAAATTTTTCTTGAAAGCTATGATCCTTTAATACTCTCCTCAGAGCAGGTGGGAAATGCTACGTTGTGGCCGAGATTCGAAACTTGTCAAAAACAGCACAAGAAAAGACAAAATGGCCAGGGGGCATGGTGTACCCTGTCTCTCACTCTAACCGGGGTTGTAGAGGGTAGACTAGGGTAGACTTGACTGTGGTGTAACCCTGGGGGTAGGGAGTCCCTCGTATAACACACCCCATTAACACGGTAGGGAAACTGCCACCTAACATTCTGGAAGGTTTCAGTTCATTTGGGTTATTTCTGCTGACACATGTAACTTGGAGGAACAAAAAATAACATTCGAATAATGACATTTGCCAACCTAATTATTAGAGTAGAAATGTGAGGAATTTCTTGAAGTTTTCTAAATGTTTGATAAGACAACATGCCAGAAATAGACAACTGGGCGTGTTTTTTTTTGTAATCATTTTAAAAGTATTTTTTCCCAGGGGTCCACCCCAGGATGCTCCTTCTGACAACCTGTTGTAGCTGTCACACACAATGAAAAGGAGACATACAATAGTGGGCGGTTTGGCAAGGTGCCCCTATTCCAGATGAAATCAAATTAGAACAGACACTTTTTTCCAACGTGTGACTAAGCCATTATTCTGGATAAAGGGGAAGCGCACCTGTATATTGCCATTATCTATCTGTTCAAAAAATGTTTTAATTTAGACAAATCTCGCGCACAACCGATAAAGTGTGAGATGTCCCTCCCTTGTTCACGTGAAATCTCGTAAGCAAGGTTCTCAATAGATTACGCATGACACGTGATCCTCAGTTTACACTCAAGGAACTCCCGGGTCAGAATGCTCTGTTCTTTTGCTGTCAAGACTGTGCTTATAAGATGTGATATTGTCAATTTGTCATGAGAGAGATTGGAAGCTCCATCTCTCAATGAAGATGCTGTCTTTCAATACACAAACATGCCCACCGCAAGCTTGTGCGCCTTTGGCTGCTGTAGTGGGCCTATCAATATTTTGATGGACTATCCAAAATGCCCTTGAACGTTTACTCTATGGCATAACAATCTGTAATATTATTACCGTCATATTATCAGCCCAGAGACCTGAGGTATTTGACCGTGTTTTCTCGAAGGGGACAGAGTTTTTGGGGGACTATAACTGCCATGGGCGGCTGTTTGTTCAGTGGTCGGTGTATTGTCCCGTTAGGTCCGTCCAAGACCATCCTGCGAGTTGGCAAGGATATAGTTTTTCTTCGTCTGAAACACGATTCTGTTAAAAATTACCAGGTGCTGTGACACTCACTGAACCAGCAAGAGATATCACAAGTTTGATGATCAGAATTGTTAGAGTGACATCACAATGTCAGTACACAAAGAAAGAATTACAATTGTGAGCCAAAAACAACACAAATTCACTTCAAAGTTATGACTGTACATCCGGGAGGTCATACTGAGGAAAATAAATGATGGATTGAGTTAAAGTTTTTGATTTTCAGGGCCGCTCAACTTTGCTTTATCAGTTACATTCTTCTTTTTATTTTGATCTCTTGACCAATGTGAGCATTGATTGAAGGTACATTTTGTATTTGACTTCAAGCCATTTGATGGTGTCCTGATTGAGGTCCATAGAACTAAGCTTATAGAGCAAGTCAAAAGCAACAAACGCAATGTCGTTTTTGCTGCATCCTTGTTTCCTCAACGCGAAGATCCTGTGAAAGTTCAATGTTTTCCATGCTCGAAAACACTTAAATTTACATTGTTGGTCCCATTAAACCAACATTATACAGGTTTTAACACAAGCATATTAATATGACAATAAAAGCCCTACAAATAATACTTATTTAGGGTTGAAAAAGGGAAACTTCGGGAGAGGAAGTCACGCTCTAGTTAACTTTTCCTCCAGTTTTCTCTGTTCAATACAAAATTAGCCAACATTTTCCCAGTCAGTTTCCCTTGTGGTTTATTACTCAATTATGTTTTACATTATGTCTTGCTGGGTTATGTCATCCACATGCTGATCTTCCCACACTGGATTCGAAACTAGACAACCAAGCACTGCTGGTACCATACCCAAGAAACCAACAAACAAATAAGTCTAGCCTTTCCTAACCAGACAAACAACATTGATACCTGAAGATCCACAGTGATTAATTTCTCCTGATTAAGTGCGGTTTGAAGTGCTACACACGCAATGCAACGCGACAGTCGGATTTGCACTTGCAATTCATAGGTACATGACCCATTGCTTTGTTACATCTACAACATACAAGAAACATAAATCTTCATAGATTTTACACGTAACTTGGTTTAAAGATGGTCGTAGTGCATGGAACTTTCTTAAAATAATTCTGCCTGAAATGCTATAACTTTCGAGAAACGCATTTCGCGAGTACCAAATCCGGTAGTTTAAATCAGTGAAACAGTAATGGGGTTTTTCACTAATTTTACATCGAATAACATACAATATTGAAAATTTAAATATTGACAGATTTATTGATTACTTGGTTTAAAGATGGTCGTGGTGTAAAACTTCCTTTGAAACAGTTCAGCCTGAAATGCTACAGTTTTTGAGAAGAGTTTTACATAGTTCATGAGTTCCATATCCGATGTTCGAAAACAGTGAAAACAATGATGTTTTTCATATTTTCTCCAAATTGAGCTTAAACTATCACAGGTTTGTTATTTCATGTATTGGGTCACATCATAACATTAAGTTCGGATGCTTGTTAAATACCAATGTATTGTCTGTTACAGACGTAGACGAGTTGTAGGTTTGTAGTTGATGAAAAAAGTGTTTATTTTCAATCTGAAATCTCACTATTATTATAAAGTTCCTACAAATTCCAAACCTCCAGCAAAATAGTTCCTTCTGAAATACTCTCCACAGACGACCGATACGAATCACTGTTGCTTAGTTCGATTGCCGCAAGCAAAAATAAACCTGACTTTGTATGCACAAATCCCTGACGTAGCAAGATGCACTTCACACAGGCATCTGTTTCTACATGTACTTGGAATTAATCTTGGGGGAGGTGGGCGTGGTTTACAATGGAACTAACTTGACACTACAGACAGGATAGCTTATGTTCCAATTATTGTCTTCTGATTTAAGCGACCTTTACAATGCATGATCTTTAATGTTTACAAATGGATAGGAAATTCAGTTATCCATTATACACCATAGCAACTATCTGCATTCATGTTCCATTGTCGTGTTCCCTGCGTTCACAAGCACTAATCAGTAAGGATTCTCAACACTATAAAAACGGGGTCTGACTAATTCCCCCTTCAGCCTCGAAATGGTCACAATTATTTGAAAATCATACCATGGGTTCACCAGTGAAAGAGTTCGAACAGCCTCACAGTAACAAAAACACAATCCGTCACTAGGGAAAGGCTAATTTAACAGTCACGTGGACTTGTGCCAAATTCACTAATTTGAAAATCTGGCTGTTTAAATCCATATCAACGATCGGAGGTTACAAAAGTTACAGTAATTTTAAACTTAGTCTGTGGGAATAATTTTAGTTGCAAAATATCAATGACTCACTTCTATCCATTGTTTTGTTTGTTCGTTTGTCTGTTTGTTGTTAGCCCTATTCCTTCCAAACACCTCCTTGATGTGTATGTTGTTCAACAGACGCCCGTGGCCCATTGTTATAACATTATACGACCAGTGTGTGTGAGAGGCGGACAAATACCGTGTCCCAGCGAAATAACCCTGGGGCAATCGAAGCTGAGGCCCCCATGATCATTCTGGTATGAGCACGGACAAGGGATGCGGAAACATTGACTCCCATTTCCAATTTCTTGTGAAGGCAACGCCTTTCACGGTACAGGAAGTTGTGATCCGAGATGGGCAGTGTTCCAGAGGGACATGTCACGATATTATAGTGTTGAGGCTGAAATATAAAGGGGCCCAGACCTTTGACATTCGTCAGACCAGCCTCATCATGTTCCATGCATTCGTCGCAATCAGGAACTCAGCTTCTTATTGATGCCAGACTTACAATCACTTTTCATCCTAGCCTCGGTTTGATCACAGTGCGTTCCTATGATAGGAAAACAAGATGTCTGCTCCAAAGCTACGTCACAATGTAGGTCACAGTTCACGATGGACGTCAGGCCTTGATCAACTTGATGTGGAAAATTATTGCAACGGAGAAAATGTTTCACAGCTAAAAATGCAACCTAGATGGTGACCTTTGATAACCATTACTGTGATTTTCGTAAAACCCGAATTTAGCAAACTCTATTTTTGATCCTCTGTAGAGTACGCAGAACCCGTGTTGGATTTCGCAGAAACAACTAAGTGCATTTCGGCATCAATGATTGCATGAATATCCTATTTAGAAACAGTGTTTAATTAAAGTTCTTTCTAAAAAATGTGCTTACATGAAAAACTAGTTTAAGTGCACTGGATGTTCATCAGCTATTCAAGCACATTGCGCCAGTTCAAGCAGATTTGCCATGCGCAACTAGCTCAAGCCGTGATATCTTTACTTTAACCCCGATTCCTCCGTTTTACGGGACCTCAAGTTGACATCAAGTGTTAGATAGAGAAAACTGGATAAGAACTTTATCAAGCGCCAAGGCCTAGGGAAGACATCCCATCTCTAGTCCAACGTTACACGCCGAGATTTGGCCCGTAAGTCAAGTCAGATTTTCTCGTTAGCGAGCGCCCAATCGCTGGCCGGGGCGCCCCGCTGTGCCGTCTGAAAGGCGAACGCAACTGGTATTAAATGCGTGCCGCCCCCGGTATACGGGACTCCGCACTGTGCCGAAGAGGTTGTCATATTTTCCCCGTGGTTTATCGGAAACGGACCCTCATCAAAAACCTTAACTTTTTTAGTCTGAGAGAGAGAGAGAGAGAGTGTGCGCTTCTTGAAGCCGAGGATAGGACTCTTAAGGTCGGGATCAAAAAACTTTGGAACTTTATCAAGTTTGGAGTTTGTGAACTCCGCGTTTGTATCAAATGAGGACTAACGGGTTTTCAAGGTAAGTCGAGATCATTTTCGATTTGCATGAAGTGACATTTCAAATTACCAACTGATATAAATTTGAACTAGGCCCTTTTCGTGGAGTTCTATTTTTCAAAATAGTGTGAAGTTTTCTTTGGCTGTATGTTTTGCAAAATTTTAAATTAGCAGCTAAAGCATTTAAAGTTTTATGGATGTTTTACTGAGACGCTCAAAAGGTCGGGATGGTCGCAAAACTTGGCAATTACTCAGTATTGCCTTTATTTATAGCGTGTATATCGTGAACAGAAGCACTGGTTAAGTGATGAGTTTACAAGTTGCAATTGCACACAAGGAAAGAAATGTTAGCTAAGAAAGTATGTTCGCAATTATGTGTGGTGTAACTTATTGTGTTTTCGTTCTTTCAGCAATTCTATTTACATTTTTCCACAAAAACATTATTTTTTGAAGAAATAGAATTAGCTTTTGTAAACTGCTTACCGCCCAAACAGACCCATGCAAAAAAAAAAAAAAAAAAAATGGCCTGACTTTTCGACCATAGCAGAAAAATTTCAACCTTTGAGTAAGTTTCTGCAAGGGTCGAAACATCAGACCATTATTTTTGTGTAAAACAAGTTTCTAACTTTCGATCACGTCCAAAATAGATTCACGTTTTGAAGTTCAGGGACAAATTTTTTAAACTCACATTCCGTGGATAGCTGACGCTGTGACGTCAATGCAAATATTTACCATAAGAGGGCTATATTGGAAATATTGGTACCTATTTTTCATCGTTATTTCATAATATTTAAAATGTCATAATTGTATTTCGATACTTGTGTTTTACAAAGGCTCTGGCTATCTGGTAAATTGAAAAGAAGAAAAAAAATCACAAAAATAAACACACTGATTCCATGTTAATTGTCATCCCTTGTTTGTCAATCACTTGAACAAGATCGAGACTGAAAGGGAAATCGTCTGGACCCATTTTGGAAAGACCCAGAATCAGCAGTCATAATTGTTATAGTACAAAGGGAACACGACAGCGAGAAAAAAAATCTGATGTCATTTACCAAGCTGTTAATTTAACATTAATTTACAAATCATGAAGAAAAATATTAAATTCATTAAAAAGTATTGATAAAGTGTCGGATTACACTAAACACTGTTATCATTAATGGCACAACAACAAATGAAACATTAAACCCTGCAGAAGATGTACCTAAAAATTAAGTTTGATTTTTAACAAAATAATTATGCCAAAGTTATTCTTTTCACTAAGTTGTATTTTAACAATAGTATTTTGGTTCAATTACACTGCAGTGGCGACTCAGTCTCGTGTGAGATGATACGTTTCTCCTTCATGTTGTTTGTTTTTTCCTTTTTTTTTCTCCTTCTTTTTTTCGGATCAACACATAAACATAATCCTACATCATCGGGGTACATTCAGGGTCCATTAATCAATCCCTTAGTCCAGACATATCGTGATTGTTGAAACATTGCCAAATGTATTTAAATCTTAAATAGATAACCGGCCGGTGATCTATAGCTTCCGCTGGGGGAACGCACACAATAACAGTGTTAGAGATTTCCTGTTGCACCATAACAACACTGTAATCGCACAAGCTAAAGTTTGAAAAACTTTTGTTTCTATGGGTAAATATTTGAATGGAGTTTTTAAATTTAAAAACTACACTTACTATGTATGTGACACTTACTTTAAAGAGCTTTAGATAAGAACAAGGAACAGCAACTTAAGATTATTGTTTGTTCACTAACAAAAGTCGCTTCAAACCTCATGGTATAAACAAATATATATAATAGCAACAATAACTTGTGAAAATGTCTTTGATATGAGTTCACGCATACAAATACTGGGTGGAATTGTTTTGATTTTTAAAAAGGGCTATACGCTCAAAAACATAGTTATTTCTCTTGATGAAGACGAACAGAACATACTGCCCGAAACGTCGTGATCTACTTGCTTATAAACCCTGGTTCTTTTAAAAGCCACAAATTCTTCTCGAAAGAGTTTAATTTAAATGATTGTCACCCGCAAACTTTAGTTTTACATTTTCTGTTTAGTTGCTTGCTTTACCTTGAACCAACTTGGCCTCAAGTGAGATTTTAGAATAAAATCGTTGTTTACACTAATGACACTATCTCAAATTGATCTTAATTCTTATTTTTTTTTTTACTGAAAAGTAACACACCAAAATAAAACCCGGCTGTTTAGTCATGAATAATGAATGACAATGTACTCGGGCATACATTGTATGTACCACACCCATCCACCCTCTTGTTCATGAATAATGAATAAGTAACTAACAATGACTTGGTCACATTTACCACACCCACTGGTTCTGCACGAATAGATGTTTACTTATTGAGTTATTGAGCCCATAGCAACGTTACTGATTGTGTATTCCGTGGTTGCTTGTCAGAGTCAAACGATAACGTCTTCAGTTGTCACATTAATTTTGATGGATTCGAACCGGAACGCATGAGTCATTAGTCCTCCAATGTGTGCTAGGAGTAGATTCGACGTTTGCGTGTTCTGGAGGCTACAGTGATTAGGATCATTAGTGTTTAATACTAGGAACAATAAAGCAATTATGTGTACTACCTTAAAGGGATGAAACAACTTTCAATTAACATGTCGTAATTATGTCGTTTATTTCGTTTTTACGACATAAAGTCGGTTTTGCATTATTTGTAGATTAAACTCGATCGTAATTTCAACGTAGGGAGGTTTGAATGCACGTTAAATATGGAAATAAGTTAACAAAAATACGTTGCGTAAATACGAGCACAAACTCAGTATCTCGCAGTTACGTCTAATTATATCATAATTTGCACCATAAAGACTTGTAGTAGTAAGAGAGAATCCCATGACAGCATTGTGTTACCATTATCTGAAGACTGTTTCATAATATTACCCGTAAATACGTCTAATTATAACACGTTTTCTGGTTGTGAACACTTCCACCTTTATAACAAGTAAAGCTTGCTGACGAACAATACACACTTTCTTTTCGAGGAAGTACGGCCCTAGCTTTAAAGACAAATTGTGTACTTTTAGAATTTATAAAACTTGAGTCACATCCAATATGATTATATAAAATTGTGGTGTATAAGTCTTCCCGTTCCACGTGGTACAACCAAGTAAATAAAGATATAGCAACATTTGGATCGCTATCGGGAAAAATTAATTATCTCCAAAAGTCTTTTTATCAAAATTTTGGCACCGATATTAATCCTCACCGGAACTGCTTCCGTCTGAAATCCTGAGATCTTTGAAAAAAATGCGATAAAAATGCTTATTCAATTTATTTGGTATTAAAGGGCGATTGAAATAGGCACTATAAGAAAAGTGGATACGGGAAATCATATAAGTGTATATTTAAGGTACTTATTTTATTGTGTTAAATCATTTTCTAAACGAAAGTAAAGCACTGGGCCTGAAGATATATGTGGGGAGAAATGTTCCATCAGACTTTTTGAGATATGGTGCACACTATATGTACGAGTGCCCTGTTTGGTTTTGGTGTAAATACAGACAGATTTACCTAAACTATATCAGTGTCATAGTTTTATGACAACCATATCTCAAAATTGCCAATAAAGTGATTTCCAAGTCAAGAGAACTGAACGAAATTGAACTTTCCCAAAGAGCCGACAATTTTCCCAGGTCCTTTTCTTGCTTGATGATACCTGTAGAGAAGATAATGACGAAATATTTAGTTTAAGATACTGTGGTAAAGTGCTTTCCAAGTCAAGAGAACTGAGCGAAATTGAACTTCACAAAGAGCCAATATTTTTGGTTCCCCGGTCCTTATGGAGGCAATTTTCTTGCTTTCATCCAGGTGTTAAGCATAAGTCAGACAGCGTCTCAGTTAGCCTCACTGCGGGGTACCTCAATGAGCCTCAATTTACCCGAACCTTCCACTCTAACCTCTTCAGAGGGATAGAAAGGGCGGGACAATTCACTTACCTTGGCCGAAAATATTTCATATAATTATGACAAGTGCAACGTATGCAGAATTTTTGTTTGAGTTGTGTATGCCACCCGGTCGAAAGGATGTGAAAATATGCAATAGATTTATTGTAATAATGATATAGCACACGTATTCCCATGAGGTATTCGAGGCGCTGGAACTATAAGAAACATTTTAGGATACTTCTTTTAGTTCTTTGAAAGTACGAGACCAATATGTAGCACCTTATAAGGGTTTACAAGGCGCTGTGGCGAACACAGCAGCCACTTTCAGACACACTGGAGCAAGCCCCTCCTCTTATAGCGATAGGTGCAACTGAGTTCTTTTACGTGCATGACAAAAGCACACGGGACCTACGGCTTTACGTCCCATCCGAAGGACAAAGCAATAATGGTTAAGTGTCTTGCTAAGGGGACACAAGTGCTAATACCAGAACTCAAACCTACACTCTGCTGATCAGAAACACCAATGCCGTGTGACAGAGACTAGGTCTTTCATTAAGGATTTGGAAGTCTAGAAAATGGAAGGCATCAACTTGAATACTCACTGACTATAAATAAAATTCACACCAGTGCAACTCAAAAGATAAATATATTCATTAATAATAAAGTCAGGGTCAATGAAGTATGAACCAGTTTTTGTGGTAAGATTTTCACTTGGTTATACCATCCTATCTCTATGGTTGGATGATGTGTTTGTCGCAAACTACCGGTAGAGAATTAATGTTCCCTTCCACAAAGCAAAAATGTAACAGACCTTTTTAGAAACGATCTTATCTTGTGCTAATTTGAGAAGATTTCCTCGATAAGAAACAAAATAAACCTTTATTTAAAAAAATAACACTTCGTCAGTTTTAATTGAAAACACTGGCTATTTTGGTATGTTCCTTTGACGGATCACCAAACCTAAACAATGTGCCGGAAATATTCGATTTATTTTAATACTGTTTTTCTACAAGCCTTATTATACGCGTGTTTATACACATCTAATTACTGGTTCGTCTTTCACATTCAGATGCGTTAAAAAACTTTTATTTATATTCGATGGTCCTTTGGCCAACACAAAATACACCCAAACAAACAAAAACCAACGGTGCTTTTTTGGGTGTGACCATCATGTAATGTTTGGTAACGAAGTTCATGTATAAAAACACACCATGCTGTGCATAGAATTCAAACTGCCACAGGCGACACCCCCATACACACAGCGTATAATAGTTCACATAGATTGTTATGGTGCTACAATATATCACTATTTGTTTTTATATGGTAGAAAAATCATATCTGAGTCGGTGGTCATGTTTGCATGGGAACTTAAACCAATTCCAGAGCATTGACCAGATTTGGAGTTGACCCAAACATATAAATGATGGACAGGGATTCTGTTTTCAGGAAGTGTTTTTTGTTTTTTAACACAGCTCAGGAATTCCTCCAGAAACAAAAATATGTGAAAGCATGCCAGAGGTAATTGGAAAGGCAATGTAATAAGAAATATAATAATAGACCTACGTAATAAAATAATAACTCACGGTAATTCATAACAATAAAAGTTGCAACCCATTTTTCCAATAATTATGTTTAGGAGATTTTTAAAGTGATTTGTTCAAGTAATTAATTTTATTTGTTTTGTTTTGTTTTATGTAAACTATGTGTACGACTTTTTTAAGAGCATTAATCAAGAAAATAATTACTTGACAACTCATGTGTTAAAAGAGAGATTTAACCCAAAAAACTGTTAAACTGTTCACAATATAATGATGTGTGTTGTCGCAGTAAGCCTATCATTTCACCAACACTGGGTAATACGATTATAAAACACACTTATGCACTGAATTTCAGCAAAGAATGTTGAGCCCCGAACCGGCGGGTTTCCCCTTCTTAAGTAAAACTCTTTGGGTGGTATATTACACAAATTATCTTCTCACTTTTGTATTAACTTCTCCGTCTGATTGGCTGCAGGTTCAGTAAAAGTTCACCACTAAAACCAATGGATTGTGTAACCTTCTGGTGACCTAACGGTCAGTTTTTGCATATAAACACCGAGGGATTGGCGGGGATTGGTTGCTTGACGGCCGCCGTAACAAAGCCACGATTTCAGGGTGGGTTTTTCACGGGTGAAGTCGGCGCAGCGTGTGTGGCGTCGGAAGTCGATCCCTTACCACGAGTGAGGTTTATTATTTGCGACATGTTACTCAATCTTAACGAATGATTGCAAAATAACATACTAATTGGTTTTGTAATGTGGTGATTGATTAGGCTGTATGTGTCGACATGGGAAATTACACTCTAAAGAATGTTCCCGCCAAATTAAGTGGGCTACATCCTCAGGATATCGCCATTTTGTTTTTTAGTGGGTTGAGAGGCCCGATTTTATAGGCTTAGCTGCTAAGCAGCAAAGAATTGCTAAACGATTTTCTGCTGAGCGAGTAGCAAAATGCCAGTTATAGGTGGAACTCGTGACATATTATTTTGGCTGGAAACCTCATTCTGGTAAGATTAGTTTGGTTGTTCTTAGCTATACTCAAGCAGCACTATGAAATACGCCCTGCTTTTACAAGCACAACAAGCTGCTGAAGCACAACAGAATCCTGCCAACTAGGATTAGGTTACCAGCCGAACTGTGACACATGTACCGTAAGTGACTGGTCTCCCGCTTCTATTTGCTTAGCAGAGAAGTGTTAGGCACTGTACTCTCTGCTTATAATCATCTCAATGAAATTTGACCCAGCTGTAGTGATATCACCTTAAACAGACTTGAGGGAAATTATTGTATACAATAAACTGCAAAATTTGGGTCAGACATTAAATTACCCTAGTCGGCATTGCCCCTTTTTAGTCAGTAGAGTAAACAGAACCCTGGATTCAAAGCAATGTTCGGGTGGGGTTGGGTGTTGTCAAGTTGATACCCGTTTGTTGGGCCAAATTTCATAATGATAAGCAGAAAATACTGCTGAGTAAACAAAATTTCTCTGCTAAGCAAACAATGAAAGGGCACCAGTTACAACAATGTAAACTTTATGGAAATTTGGCTGATAACCCGTTTCTGTTAAGCAAAATGTTTCTGTGCTTAGAAAGTTTGTATGCTTACAGGCTTTATGAAATTGGGCACTGTTAACTTTTGTAACATGGACACAATAGTTTTATTTGTACATCCAGCCTTGACTTCATTCCACAATTCAAATAACATTTGTTTGGTTAAAGGTACACGGTCACCTGTCAAAAAAAGAGCAAATGGAGGACGCATAGCGCCTCATTTGTTATTACAATTATTTAGTGTTAATTTGTATTCTACTTTGGGTCTCCATCTCCAGTTTCCCTCACTATAAGGAGCACGTCCATCTTGAACTAAATAAATAACTCCCCACATTTCCCGAACACATCAAGCACAACTCTACGTTTACTCCCAATTTCTGACCCCTCAGGGGAGCCGAGGTCCCATGTACTTTCCTTCATTTTTCAACCCTCATCTTTTTTTTTCTCTCTCTCTACTTCGTTTCACAGACGACACATTCAAAAAGCCCCCGGTAATTAAATTTCAATCTTGTAGCTTGGCCAGACCTGTTACTAAACTCACACGGTACGTACGGTATAAGCCACGGCGCATGTTTTATTAGAATTAGCGCCAAGTGAGTGGAGTAATGAACACCCGTTGATCTCCGCTGGTAACCGCGACAGATGCGCGTGTAGGTCCCGTTGGAGCATGTGGTCCCAATTTAACATCACTTTTTTTCCACGGTTGTATTCCCCCAAACGAAACATGCGTTTTTTGTTAAACCAATTCCAAAAACCCGTCAAATACATATCTCGGTGAAAAATAGTTTGAATATTGCTTGTCATGAGACATTAATTGGGATCATTTGCGATGTGAAACATTCTCAAATTATGGCACTATTAGACTATGCATTTCAAAAATGTTGACCATGTTTTTGAATGCCGATCAGTTGCAAACACGAAGTATATAGTCAAAACGCATACAGACAACTTATTTATCATAAGGCCTAAACACATACTGGCATTTATTATGTTGCCACCATGTGGGTCACGTTCTCTGTATCCAATATTAGTAATACACGCGAAAAATCAATGCATAAACATGGAACCAGACTATTTTTCTTCCATCCTCGATTTGGTTACAATGATTTGGATGGGAGTAAAATCAAGATGGCCACACCGTGATCAAGATCTATAGCTTGTTCTTGACATAATCGTTAAATTGTCAACCAGTGTTTAGAAGCTGTTCATGCATGTTAGGTGAAGACATTCCTTCTTGCGACCATTTTGTTTCGTCCCGTATGCTCCAATAGTCATGGTTACTGATTCTCCGTATATCAAAGAGGGTATCAGACTATTTCCATTTCCTACTGATTCTCAGTTTATCAAAAAGGGGGTTAGACTTTTTTTTCCCCATTTCACGCCTTAGGTTGCAATGAGGTTTTTGAAACACGGTTTTGTAAGTTTGCCTCCAGCTTAGGCTCAGTCAGCCTCTTTGCAACCCCAAACCAAACGCACACGTTTTGAAATTTACAGACAGAGCCTAAGCCAGAACACAGCCAAAATCGTAGTTTCGAAAAGGCTCGTTCAGAATATGCCGATTTATATTTTTGTTTTCAGTTATTACAAACCATATATTCTTACACCCTTTTCCAAAAAAACAATCTGAATCTCGTTTGGATATCCTTACCTGGTTCATGTTTCCCAACGCTTTTCAAGAACTGTAACTGTTTAAGGAAGAATGAAACTCAACCTTCTTCTTGTCTCTTTCGTTTTAGCTTTGTGTTTTTAAGTGAAGTGACCCGTGTTCGGGCAATGTCATGTACAATGTTAACTTTGGATTTGTAGATTCTTTTCCCCAGTAATGCTTTGTCTTCTAATCGCGAAGAAACAAATCCCGTTTAGAACATTCCTGGCAATTTAAATCCACATTTTGCAAGTCCTATTAATGTTTGTTGATTTGCTTTTTCGTTACCTATTTGAATAGAAAATTAGTTGTATAGCTGACACTTTATGTCAAATTTCTATTAGGTTATGTCAAGATATAAACACATCAAAAGATCTATAATTAAATTATTGTTGTTTAGATGATAACATAGAGACTAGTGTCTAGATATTTTTTCTTTCTCATATCATCACGTCCACAAAATCTCTCGAATTGTGAGCACTTTGGAATATGCAGATATAGCTGGTTGCGAAGTTTGCGTGCGGACACCACGCCGAGCGGACCCGTAAACCGTCCGTACCTAGCGGGGAGTCCATCCCGAGCTCTGCCGGTGTAGGGTTACTCCGGAGAAATACCAGAGCAGCAATGTCGCCGTGAACTACTTTATACCAGGCCGGTACTCATTCTTAAAATAAATATACGGCTTAATTTTGTTTCAAAAGGGAAACAACGAATTTACATGCTGTGTGTTTATTTCGGAGCTGGTTTTTCTTTTGATAATTTGAGGATGGAATTAGGAAACTTGCCTTGACCCGAAAGACGTCATGTTCGAATTAGGAAAAGAAGAAGAAATAGGTTTTCGTTTTCAAGCGGAAAATTGTTTTCAACGAAAAATTGACTGTATCTGTTTTCAAATGAATAATTGATGCTCTATCGTGTCAAATTTAGTTATGTTTTTTACCTCAGATGTGATTAAAATATTTATTGTTGCTGTGGTTTAAAGTTGAACCAGTTATAAGCTATGAGTAATGTTCTCGGGCCGGCAAACTATAAATAAATTGAAATCCAGTTTAGAAATGGTGTTTGAATCACTGATAAGCATTCAAATCGTTATAATTTAGCTTAGACCAATTGAAATAGTGGTGACACTTACTAACTTTGGAAAAGAAAACAATTCGAAACCTATACTCAACCGAATCTAGCATTGGTGCGGCCATCGCCAAATAGGTTCGGATAATCGAAACACAAAACGTTGTAACTGCAACTCTTCCTTCAAACGAACAAATGAACCAAAAGTATAGTGAGTTTATTTAAAAAAAAAAGTTTTCTTGAAAAACGTTTTCTTGAAAAGGGAGGATTTGGTTCAAAGTAATGTGTTATCCCCCTTTGCAAAAAATGCCTGACGTTTTGACCCTAGCAAATGTTTAAGAATCTAATGAGGTCAAATCGTGAGGTAATTTACAATTAATTTAGCATTTAGGCCTATAACCGTCACAGCAGGTTATTTTGGTTGGTAAGCAGCTGTTGAAAACTGCTCACAGACTACAAATTGCTTACCGACTGCTGCAGTTCCATTTCTTATTTTACTAAAACTTTAAATTGTATTAAGCAACTAATTTTGTCCAGTCACATTGAGAAATGAAGGGATTTCTCCTCTACTTTAGTTTATAGATTCCATGATCGAATTTCAATTAAATTTATTTTTTAAAGTAAACAAAAGATCTGTCTGGCATTTTCTTCTACAATTAAAACAAAAACCCTGTTGGACACTTTACATGGATCTTATCGTAGAGCTATTAATAACTGAGATGGCAGAGTTGCAAACTTTCTCTGATTCTGTGTAGAAAGTTCCCTGTAAATAAACCAATCTCTGGTGAACCAATTTGAAAATCCCCCAATGGAAACTTTCCCCCATTAGGCCAATGGTTAATGTAATTGTAAATATCTCCCCGATTGTGGACAAAACTTCAAGTTGAATTTTTGGCAACTCTAAAGTTTGTAGACGGTGTGGCTTGAAAATTACATACAGGCATATCAAGTTAAAGTATTGTATGAACATTACCCACATAATCAAATGCCTGCGGCGAGCATATAGTGACCCTTGACCCAAGAAGGCTCACCTTTGACCTCCTGTATATGAATGCTGCATATGATTACCAGCAGGTGAGAAACACCTGGAATGTTGGGCTGAACAGGTGACGCTATGCACCACACAGTGACGCCATTTGACTCTTTAATGGAGTGCTATAAACTGCTGACGTAGGCGTACATTGGTACGTTAATTAGGGGACAACTTAGGGGAGATTTCAAACCACACGAGATGATGGGTCATAGCGAGTATTCACGGGAGAATCTTGTGATCTCGTTCACAAAATGTCCATCATTTTTTTTTTATTCTCCGTGTCCCAAATAAAGCTGATGCCATTTTAAAAATCCACACCTCATATGGTCTTTGATATTGCTGTCTAAAAAATTACTTTGGTGAAATTTGTTTGAGTTTATATGGTTGATAATAATAACTCTTCTAAAAACCCATGTAGCACACTCCCTGTATTGAAGACTGGTGTCGCATGCAATTATGTGCTCTATGCAATACTATCCGGAGGACAGTATTGCATATGCAATAATGTCCGCCGGACGGTTTTGCATAATGCAATTGTGTCCGCTCGGACACATTTGCATATGCAGTTGTGTCCGCCTCCATGCAAAACCGTCCTTGCTGTAAATAAGACGCCCTTGGTCGACCGAACACGTTCGCTGCAATCATAAAATACGTGAGTATTCATGCTGCATAATACGTAGGTTCAGTGCATCGTACTGTATGCACGCTCGCTTACGCGCACACATAATACAGTCATGTACATGTCCGCCGGACGGTTTTTGTATAGCCCCGGACACGATTGCATATATGCAAAAATGTCCGGAGCGGACAGTATTGCATGGCGGACACAATTGCATCTGACACCAAAACTCATGCTGTAAAATCCATATGATATGGTTTTCGCAAGCGAGAGAGTTTGATTTAATGTACTCTTCATAAAACCAACGATTTACCATTCTTTTGATATACTATTTCTTGAAAGCATGAGAGTTGTAATTATTGCCTCTCACAAACCAACAATACTACACCACTTTTGTAGATTTTAATGGAAAGAATGCTCTTTTACTCTCCTAATTCTTTCAAAGTATTTCTTGAAAACTGGAGGGTTGAAATATGTGCTCTCCCCAAAACAGTGTGGTTTAACTTGAATTTGGATGCATGACTCGGCCACCCTCTGTGCGCAGTCTGTTTCGTGTAGAATCTGGAATTTCATGTTTATTTGACAGGCTTTTGTGGTGGTTCAACATAAATGTCACAGCCTCGGGAAAAAATGTGATGCGAAAAATAAATCCCCAAATAAATATATAAAAAAATCCTTAAAGTTTATTTTGTTCTCGGGATTTGAGTGACATTTGACCAAATCTGGTTTTATACCGTTGGATCAATATCATTCGAAACCAAAGCTATTAAGGAATAAATAACTTGAAATAATACTATAAATTGGAATTTTATTAATATCGACTGCGAGAAATGTATTTTAAAGTGTGGCTAAAAAGTAACATAACTTTAAAAGTTGTTCTGGTTTATTTTGCAGATGGCCGACGAGGCCGAAGTTGTTTGTAGAATCCTTACTTGTCATCACTTTATTACATGGCTATGGAGTAATCGCACGTAAGTTCCCCCCAAAAAATCACCTAGTGTTTTATTAGTTTTGGTTTGTCACCTAGTGTTCTTGAGGAAAAACCTGAGGTAGCATCTTTTTTAAAAGAAAAGGAGTAGAGAAAGTTATGAACAGAACCAATTTGTGAACAAGTTGATTCCCAATAATGTATTGTCTGCATCTGCCATGATAAAGACAGTCAGATAATACTGATCGAAACGTCGGGTTCTTTTCTCAACACTTAAAGAATGTGGTGCTAAACTGTAGGTTCGCGATGCAAAGTTTCAGGTTGCCTTTATTATCGTAATATTTTGCATTCGTCCAAACCTCATGAGGATTAAACCAAAGGAGCAGATTTTAATATAATTTGATTCACTTATCCAGTTGGATCCCTTAGGTCAGTCAGCTGAAAATAGAAAGAAAAGGGGAAAAAACGGTCTCGGAAGATCTCTTAAATTGTAGTCAAACTAAAGATCCATGAGCGATTTTGTACTTATGTTTAAAACATTAGGGTCAGAATTGTTCTGGCATTTAGACAAGACTGGATCACACTTCGGTTGGGCTGACCAGAGTTGTATTTTAAAAAAAACGATCCGGTTAAACAAAATGACACAGACAGAGTCGAAGATTTTGTTATCTGTGTATCAATTTGACCCATTATGCTGGGCCATGCTGTCTGGAATTGGGTCATACAGGGCTATAATTAGGTCATGCTGACCTGGAAATGATTGGTCCATGCTGACCTGGAAATTGGTCGTGCTGACCTACAAATTGGTCATGCTGACCTGTCAATTGGTCAGGTCGACCTACAAATTGGTCATGTCGACCTGTGACTAATTGAGGCCAGTGGGGGTCTGAAGAACAAAGTCAAACGGAAAATATTGTATTTCTGCCTCATACATTTTTAAAACCGGTGACAGTGGATATCATAGTCAAGAACTTTTATAGAGTTAACATGGATACCATAATCATTAATGTTATATTAATCTCAAAGTATTCTTTAAAATGGGTCATGAAAACCCCCGAGGTGTGGCGTGATTTTCATGTTTCGCCTGCCGTGCTTTTTGACCACAACCCTGGACAGAACCAGTCAGTCTCCTCGCCCACTTCTACCCGTGCCAGTATCGGCAATACTTTCTGGCAAGACAAAAACACTCTAACCCATAATTGGGTGATCAAAATAGGCTATAGGGAAGAGGGAAACGGTTCTGTCCAATGACAGTAAACTTCGGTTGATATTGGACATCAAATCACGTATGGTTTTTTATTTGGATATCCTTATTAGCACATCGATGTTAAACATTCGCTGTACAAACCTATGTGAATGTTTCATGTCCAATATTGACGTAACTAACTTTACTGTCACTGTCCAGGGTTGTTGTTTTGATCCGTTCTTGACTGGGAAGCATGCATGGTGTTCATCTTTCAATAAATCATGTTGTACTTTGACATTGGTCATTATTGTTCACAGTTACAAATTAATGCGAATTAGCTGTGCAGTGACCTTTATCATGGTGTGACCATTTTGCCTTTCCTCTAAAAATACATTTAACTCAATGTAACCAAACCGAGGCTGGTATGAAAACAAAACCCAGTCTGGTTCCTTTGTTGATGGGAATTAGAATGTCATTGTCACTGTTGTACGCAGGGTACATGATGATGGCCACAGCATAATAAGGGTCTATATGATGCAAGCATTTACCCAGAGTTTGCTTATTGCTATTTTCTTGCTCTTCCCGCTTTGCTGATTGCCTTCCCCTCCCATCCCCTCCTCATCTCGCCCTCCACAACCTCCCCGTTCTTCCCTTCTTTTATGTCTCATCATACTTCCTAAACTTTTCCCTTTTCACAACCATTCCTTGTGGATCCCTCCTTGTTCACCCCTTCCCCTCCACTTCGATTCCTTTCGTTTACATTCTCTTCCATGTGTATCCTTTCCCAATCCCATTGACTTTTCCTTTACCAATCCGTCCTCCCAAACCCTCTCCCGTATGTTGAGATATTTCCCTCTTTTATCGCTTCCCTTTTCCTTTCATTTCCTCGCTGAAAAATGCCGCCATCAACCAACCACCGCTGATGCATCCCCTCTGGAAACGCACCATCAACGACTGATGAACATTATGCTTCATCTTTCTACGATGTGTCATCTCCACACGACGGGCTTCCTTCCTCCTTGAAACAAAAACCGCAAAACAACAACCCCCTCAAACTCACAACGGCTTCCTCACCATCTTGACGCTTTGCCTGTTGACGATTTGTCCATTGCTCTGATCACCACATTGACCCCAAACCAACCTCACCCATCCTGCTGTCAAAGATGCTACCCTTCATCACCCACACCATCACCACCATCACCATCATGACCCTTTGATTGACTGCTGCTTGTGTGACGTTGTTGCCACGTGACTCTCTAACTCAATTGATACCTCCGAAGGCAAAGTTAACCTCCCATTGTATTTGGCAGAGCAACTGAGTACACTGGAGTGCCCAGATGACATCAGAATCGGGGAAAATGACTTACCAGGTAAGAGCAACTTTTGTTAATGACACCACAAATTTGAAACTCGCAATCCACACTTTTGATGTCAGTTTTGACAAGATTACGAGGGGCGGGCAAATCCCCAAAGTTTTGAGGGAAACAGTTTCGCTTCTTGAGGGCGCCATTTACACACACCGTTAAAATAATCAACAAAAGCACATAGTGCACATGAAGTGCAACCCGCGAACTTTTGACTACCTTGGGTGGAGAAGCCTAAAAATCGAAAGGAATACACAGTGTGATCACTGAGATCAAGGAAGGAGATGTTCAAATAAGATATCCTTCTGTTTCACAACATGGATAAGTTAGTTTTGGCGACGAAAGGATTGCTTCAAATGGACGAAACTGGTCACAAACCAGACAACAATTTTAGTTACACAGTGAGTTGTCAGTGTTGTCTATATATTATATTGTGACTGCTGTACACAGTGTACGCCAGTCAATACAATAGCGTAGCGATGCCCGGCATCCAATTCCATTCCATGATCATCCATGTGTTTGGGTTTGAGGTATGTAACTTTTAGGGGAAAACGCGTGGAGATTTAGTGCAGTCGCCAGTTTAAACTGAACTTGAGAGTGAGGGTGAGATTTACCTTTTTTGCCCATCCCCAAATAATGACATCTTTTCCACCATTTTTTGTATAAACTTTTCTTAATAATAATATTAATTATAAGATTAAGAATAGATCTTTGTGATTGTGTTATTTGACTGTGTTTTGTATTTTGCAGGATGGGACGTGATTAGGCTGTTTACATTAGACAATCAGGCATCTGGAATTAAGGAAATACCTGGGTCTAATGAGTATCAGACGGCGTATAAAATCAACAAAAAGAGTGACCTGGTTCGATTCCCTACCAGGTAATATTCACAAGTAGGCTGCCTTATTGAAGTTGCTGGACTATATGTGTGTTGTGATGTTTGTAACAAATGACTGTTTCAGTTAATATCCAGTCATGAACCGATGGCTAATTTGACCGTTTTAGATCATTGAACTTTGAAGACTGTCTATACCATTTTTTTTGTCCTTCGTTGACATTTTCAAGCAGGTCCTTATCTTTTTGTAGTAGGTGCGGCCTCCATACTTTCATGTAGTTCAAGTGTGGTTTTACTAAGGGTTTGTATAGCTTTCCCATGATTATTTTATCCCTGTATTGGATGTGAGAGTTTGCAGAAGTAACACCCTAGATCTTTTCACATTTTTAGGAGTGTTGTAGCTTCACTGATCATACACAAGTTTCCTCATGAGTTGATGATTATTTCTTTTTCTCTCAGTGCGTTATTCCCGGATGGCATCCCTGATGAGTTCTCCTTTGTCTCAACCTTCAAGATGAGTCCAGCAGCTCGGGAGGAAGATTGGCTCTTGTGGCAGATCCGAGATCGAGCCAAGGTCCCCCAGTTGGCTTTCAGACTCAATGGAGAGCAGAAAGCGCTTCAGATCGTCTACGTTGACACAGAGAGGCAGCTTCAGAGCGTCAGCTTCAGGTCAGCCTTGGGTGTAATGCCTGTGTGTCTGGCTTGACAATTTAAACATAATTTGCTTCTCTGCCTCCAGATGTATAAATGAATGTTTAGAGTGTTTTGAAGTATTTGAGAAAGATTGATATGAATACATGATGGCCACTTCCTTGATTTGGCACTGGGATTTGGCACTGGGATACTTTGGGTGGAAGTGGCGGAAGGTTTGCTGGGTAAATTCCATTGAAATAGTTATGAATCCTCAAAAATCCCCAACATGTTTTTG
Source organism: Asterias amurensis (assembly GCF_032118995.1). Classification (NCBI taxonomy): domain Eukaryota; kingdom Metazoa; phylum Echinodermata; class Asteroidea; order Forcipulatida; family Asteriidae; genus Asterias; species Asterias amurensis. The sequence continues at coordinate 4,666,851 of NC_092667.1, read as the reverse complement.
ATGAACTTTGGAATGATTGCAAATCTGAAGTAAACTTGTTAAAAAAAAATGCATCTAAAATTAAAACATAATTTCTCATGAATTTGATTACAGGGATGTTGAAGCGCTGTTTGACGGTGACTGGCACAAGCTTCACATTATCATGCTGCGCGATCGTGTGACAGTGTTTGTCGATTGTAAGATTGTCTCATCCACCTTGATCACCCCTCGTGGCGTTGTTGACTACACCGGGAAAATCAGCATTGGCAGAACACTTCAGGATGATCAACCTGTACCGGTAAGATGCAACTAGCCAACTTTCTTGGTCTAACCATCTGGGAGTAACTTATCTTGTGTAGCTTAGCTCTAGCGCCTTTCTTAAACCTTGGCTTGGGCTCTGGCTCCAGGCTCCATTGACTGATGTTCAAACAAATGCGTGCAATTACAAATGTATAGGCCTGAATGCCGAGCTGCGTGTCCACTGCATACGCAGTGTGCGATGCCCAAGCTGGAGACGGAGCCCAAGCAGGGCTTGAGAAAGACCCCAGGTAATGAAACCATAGATCAACTTAATAACTAAAATCAATCTGTGCTCATGTTTTTTTTTTATTATTCTATATCTCAATTGCCTTCTCTCTTTGCCACAGTTTGAGCTTCAGTGGATGATAATACACTGTGACCCCTCACGACCAGAACGAGATAACTGTGATGAACTACCGGTAAGAACAGTCATTCATCCTAGTCAACCCTTGATGCGAAGTAACTGTCAATAACTAAATCTCCATGTTTTGTTCAGTTTTGTTGTCAACCGATTGTACTTTACATGGGATCAGGTACACAACTAATCAGAGTCCAACATCTCGGCCCTTCTAAAGCAAAGTGACGTAATTTAAATAAATGACATTTTGAGAACAGCAAGTATAGAGAATCTGTTTTGCCATAAAGGCAGAATGAAAGTGTCAAAGAGGCTGAGATATGACATGGTATATTCACACACCATACATAGTATGACTTTGGAACTTTGAAACTTTTGCCATTAAAGGGCAGTGCTTGTATGTTGAGCTACTGGTTGATGTTGAATCTTTTTTGGAGTAACAACGGATCTCTGTGAAACACTGAAGGGGTTTTCCACCCCTCAAATTGCAGAAAAAATGCCAACTTCTGAGAAAAATTTACCAAGGTTTAATAATTCTTAAGTTGACTGTTTAGAGAACTTACAATGATGCCTTCAAACTTGAGTAATTTTCGGTCTTTTTGTTTTGTTTGCAGCTACCACCAGTGGGTCCGCCGGTAAGCTACGTGTTTTTATGATTATATAACTCTATGCATTGATACATTCTAAGTAGAGTATGCAAAGAAAGTAGGAGAATTTTCTTTTTTCCTTTTTTTTTATTACAGTTTTTAAAAAAAGTTGTTATTTGCCTGGTCTTAATCTTGCAAAACTGCTTTAATTTAAGCAGAACATAGGCCTATTTCTGCTAAGCAAAGATGAGCAGGAAACCTGTCATAGATGGTACATCTGACATGACTATTTTTCGTTTGGTTTACAAGATACATTTTGCCGGTGAAAATAACTTTAAAGGAACAGTTTCATTTTTTTAAAGTTTACAGTTTTTGTGACTTCCATTTACAGACAGGGCAGTGTGAACAAGTTTGTCCTGCAGGACCTATTGGACCAGAGGGCCCAGCGGTAAGCTCAAACTGTTTTCACTTTTTTACTTTTACGTTATTGTTCTCTTGACTATTCTTTTTCCCAGATATCTTTGTTAATCTCTTGTCATACTTCAACTTGTTGGTCAGTTTGTTCTTAATCGGTGATCTGGCGTTTTCTTTAGATGGTCTTCCCATAAAGGGAACTCGATAAAGTCCCACAAGGGGATATAAAAACCAAGCTGGCAACTAGCAGTCAATTTCTCTCATTTCACCTCTATTATTATTAATTGCACAGAAGAAGGAGAAGTACGCATTAATTCTTGCTCTTAATTGCATGTAAACATTCTTTTGAACTGTCTAATTTGTATTTATCATGTCTAATTTGAACGCAGGGTGCACCTGGACGTCCAGGGCAGACTGGAGCACCGGGGGCACCAGGTGCCCAGGGGCAACAAGGCAGGGATGGACTACCAGGTTCAATCGGATTCAGGGTAGGTACACGCCCTCAACGCCCTGATGTGGGCATGTTGCTTTTATTTCTCTCCCATTCAACCAAATCAAGATGGGATGTCTGGTGCCTTGCTACAGTGTGAAACTTTTAACTATCATCGTCATTGTGTACACAGGAAACCAGACGAGATGTGCGTTGCACCAATCACAAGAAAGGACTCATTTGCATATGTAAATATCTTTGTGAATATGTAAATATTTATTTAAATATGTTTAAATTTTGTCTTGACAGGGGGAGCCTGGCACATCTGGCCCACCAGGACAGCCAGGCCCAAGGGTAAGTCATTTCCGGATGCTTTCTTTATTTTCATTTCATCAAGTTTCATTTCCTTAATTCTTGTTATGAAGCTAAAGTCTTTCAGAAAAGCTTAATCCCTATACTAGCCAAGAACCCACTGGAGAGAAAACAAGAAAAGAAGTTTCAGTTTTAGATTTGGGAGGAAAACCCCAGAGAATTATTCCAGGGAAAACCTATGCAGTCAGGTAGGGACTGAAAACCCAACCCATATAGTGCCCCAGGCGTGATTCAAACCGGGGTCCAACAGAAGGAAGGCCAGGAAAGATATCTCTACACCAATCCTTTGGCTCATGCTCTTCTGAAATACCTGTAGCGCTGAAGCATCTGCTTGAAGTCAAACAGGGCCCAATTTCATAGAGCTGCTAAGCACCAAAATTTGCTTAGCATGAAATTTCTTCCTTGATAAAAACAGGATTACCAACCAAATTTCCACGTAATTATCAGGATAACCAAACAACAGCCGAATACCAGTAACAAGCAATATGCAACAAATGGAAATTTGGTTGGTAATCCTGTTTTTATTACGGAAGAAATTTCATGCTAAGCAAATTTTCGTGCTTAGCAGCTCTATGAAATTGGGCCCAGAACACAAAAAACCCTGCAAGAATAGGTAGAGACAGAAATCTGTGCTGTCTTAAATTTTTGAGGAGGCAAATTTACTTGTTCAGCTCACTTGTAGTAAAAATGATTAGAGGCACACCCTGGTTTGTCAAATGAATTATTTTGTGGTTTTCTATGATCGCCCGGATTTTACACATCCAGTTTTGAAGTAGATTTATTATGTTTATATTTTTGCCATAGTTGGGGAATTAGGAGAAAATTAAAAGTCAACGTTTCTTTTTTTAATAACAGGGTGATCCAGGACCAATGGGTATAGATGGTATCAATGGAGAGCGCGGTGAAAAGGTAAGACACTGATTTCAGAATTTATTTACTTTGTTTGCATTTGTGGCGGAATGAAAAACCACCAATATCTTTTTAGTGTAAGAACAAGGTGGTCCTACTTTGCTTTCCATTATAATGTGGTGATCGTGTAATGAAATTATCCGAGCACGACAGCTTCAGCCTCTTGTATTTCTTTTATGTAATCCACTATTTCTTGTTTGCTTTGTTTCAGGGTGAACCAGGTTTTAGTGGTCAGACTGGACCGGAAGGACCCCAGGTAAGGTTTCTTGGTGATCAGTAATATTTTGTAATGTGGATTTATTTCTTGGCTTGATTGTTCCTACTCTCAGCAACATTTAACAGTGAGTTTGAAAACCATTCGCCGACACTGGTCGTGTTATGGTTGAGCAACTGAACACACAGCTAATTGTGAACTTTTATCCACTGTGTTTATAATATCCACTGTGTTTATAGTCTATACAATTTCCTCTTGACATCATATTGTAGCAAAATGTGTTTGTTTTTGAAAACCTTGCGGATGATATTGAATGGTCAGACAGTAGGAGGGTTGACTGTGTATTGTTTGTAGATGCATTCACCTCACAATATCATATTGCAGGCTGGCAAGTTTTCTCATTCAAAACCACGGTGGACGATATTGAATAGTCAGACAGTAAGAGGGTTAACTGTGTACTGTGTGCAGCAGGACGGTTAAACCAACAAGCATTTCTTGCTAAACCGTGCAGCTATCATTCAGAATGTTTTGCCTGTTTGTAGTACTGGTTTGAAGATGTTTCTTTGTTACTTTACAGGGTCAAACAGGATTCCCGGGTGAGCCTGGCCCCCGAGGACCTGCTGGGGACTTCACCAACATTGAGGTATATATGCATTACAGAGGGGAGTCAGGGCACTAGTCCACCCTTGGCACAGTTGCATGGCTCTGCTTACTGTAAGCAAAGAATTGCTGCTTAAGGAAGCAGGAAATTCTGCGCTTACGTCAAGCGTATTTCACAGAAGGGAAGGGAAGTTTTGCATGTGTGCGTTGCTAGGCATTGGTCGCTTACACAGCAAGCACAGAAATTCAGTGCTTACCATGTAAGCGAAGACTGGCGATCGCAAACACAGAATTCGGCGATAGGCAGAGCCACGAAATTGAGCCCTGATCCTCATTATTTTGCCAACAGACCACTGTTGGTCACTGCTAAAGGACTGAATGCATGTGACACTAGGAATTCAAACAGCCCCTGACTGATGTCAAACAAAGACCTCTAATTGGCTAATAGCAGTGCACAGCCTCGGCAATGGCAGTATATGTAACATGGCTATTTCTTCAAAGTTCCCTAACTGTTGTGTCAATTAACGTTTTGCCTTTTTGTTTCTTGGCACAGGATCTTGTGAAGGAACTTGGCCTACTGAAGGGTGAGCAGGGATCACCGGGTCTGCCTGGCTTGAATGGAGTTCCGGTAAGCTGCCAATTAACATAGGGCTAGAGTTCCCTAAGACTCTTGGGTGTCGACAAAGATACAAGACTAATCTTATCCTTTTGATATCACAGGAACCACATTTGTGGATTACTAAACATAAAGACAAAGATGAAACTTCATTAGGTTCATTCAGTTTACATCAGAACCAATCCTCCAGAGAAAAACTTCTATCTGAAAAACAGGCAAAGTTGAGAAATTAGCATTTCAAGATCTCCAAATAACCACTGCTTATTCTGAATTTGTCTCTCTTTGTTCTCAGGGTGAAAACGGTGTACGCGGACCACGTGGAGGTAGAGGCCAACAGGGAGCACCTGTAAGCATTCTTCCCATTTAGTCATTCTACCAGCGCTTTATAAGATTTATTATTATTCTTAGATAAACTGAAGCCCTTTTCTTATCCCCGTGGATTACAGCCTTCGGGGGGCCCCGGGACTTTTTTGACCCCACTGTTACCCTGGCGCACTTTCACACTGTCCCCGCCTAGGTCCCTATTCCAGGTTTCAAGAATACATTTGGGTTTTACTGCCTACCCTAACTCCAAGGTTGTGCCCATTTACTGGGGCAAACCGTGGGTAAAGTAATCATAGTTTGAAAAGGACAGCCGTTTTAGTTTCAAAAGCATACAACAGCAGCAAGGTATATCAATAAACCTCGCTGGTTGTGTATTTTTATGTTCAGGGTCTTGACGGTAAGGATGGAGCTTCAGGAATTCAAGGAGTACAGGGACCTGCTGGACCTCAAGGACCACCAGGCCCACCTGGTAGACCGGTAGGACATTATTTTCCATCAAATTCACACAGTTCCTGAAAGCAAGACATGACTTCTAACACTTTGTTTTGAACAAGTCAGAACTAAAGTTTGAAAATGTTGTTTAATGAGTTTTTACTTGGGAAGAAAGAAAAGGGGCACTAGTGACAAACAGTGCATTTGACTTGGTATGTTGGGCGGTAATCTGCTACTAAGGTGACTAACCTTCAAAAAATATTCCATTAACTGTTTATGCATTTACCATGTTGTACCATTATTGCAGGCTGGCAAAGTGCATTAATGATCTGACACCAAAGTGAACGATGAATGGTCAGACAGTTGGAGGGTTGACTGTGGACTGTAAATGCATTCTCAACATGATAACATATTAAAGGATGTCATAGTGCATCTACCAAAACCCACGATGGATTATATTAAATGGTCAAATAGTAGGAGGGTTAAATACAGAATCCTTACTTTGCATACCCCAATGGAGCTTTCATTGTATCTAACTTGATTATTTCTTATGTTCAATTAGGGCAAAGCAGAGGATTCATCTTCCTCATCATCTCTTGTGGTAAATATTCCACGTTTGACGTTGTTCTAATCCCACGTAACAAATGTTCTTGTTTTTTCTCCTTTTTCTTCTTTCCAATTCCCTTCCTGCAAACCCACAACTCGTGCTGGTTGTCATTGTCTGTTTATAGGGGACTGAATCAGAATTCTCACAAGGGCCGACAGAGATTGTGGTCAGTATGATTGGTAGTCAGTGTGATCGACCTCACTTTTGACCCTTGACACGGGGTCATCTCAGAGAATGACCATTTTCACTTTTCATTTTTCACATCATGATCATTGCACATTTCCATCACCTCATAGATGTTTTTCTTCTGATTTCTTCTCCTGCTATTCTTAGTACAAACTTTTTTAGAGATATATTTAGAGTTTTGGCACAGTTTAAGATTTGGTTTGTAAGTAAAAACATACACTATACACAAAACCTCAATGGTTTTTACAAAATGTATTTTAATCTATTCCAGAAATGAACATTCCATACACTTATTATGCAAATTATTATTATAACAGTTTAAAAAGAACTCATTGAAAAAATAAAATTCCTACTTAAAAAAATGTGAACATAATTTGTTTTGGTGAACGTTGTGATATGTATTGTTTGTTGACAGAACTTGCCAAATAACCTCTTCAGCTTCACTGCACTGTTATTTTTTTCCCCAAAGTATGTGCCGACTGGTCCATTAAGCCCCACCCACTCTGGGGGATCATCCAATGAGGAGCCCCACTTGAACTTTCTCATCCACATAATTGCTTTGATTGGTCAATATGCCAAGTGGGCGGGGCTCAATGGAGCCAGTGTTTTCCCCATCAACCCTTTGCCATGTCTGCTTCATTACTTTAAATTGATGTTGCTTTCCTTTGTTGTGAGTTTTTATTTTTGTTTTTATTTACCACTAACAATACACATCCCAAGTTTAATGCCTGCATCACTTTGCCCATTTTTTAAAACCACAGCTTAGGCTTTCACTCTATCTTAGGCACCATCTTCCCATTAAAGGCAGTGGATACTATTGGTAATTGTCAAATACCAGTCTTCTCGCTTGGTGTATCTCAACATATGCATAAAATAACAAACCTGTGAAAAATTGAGCTCGATCGTTCATCAAAATTGCGAGAGAATAATGAAAGAAGAAAACACCCTTGTCACATGAAGTTGTGTGCATTTAGATGGTTGATTTCGAGACCTCAAGTTCTAATGTAAATCTGAGGTTTCGAAAATAAATTCGTGGAAAATAACTTCTTTCTCGAAAACTATGTCACTTCAGAGGGAGCCGTTTCTCACAATGTTTTAGAACTATCAACCTCTCCCCATTACTCATTACCATGTAAGGTTTTATGCTAATAATTATTTTGAGTAATAACCAATAGTGTCCACTGCCTTTAAAAAATCAAAAAGCGTCTGTTATGCGAAATTACTGGATGAGCCTAAGGTCAAAGCTGTGGTTTCAAAAAGGGCTAAAAAAGAGTCACTATCCACATCCCATCACCCACCCACCATCTTTGCCATTTTTATAATTTGTTTGATCCTTGAAATGTAACTTAGAATAAAAGAGAAAACACATCACTGAGTAGTTTTTGTAGATGTAATCCTTTATCCACTAAAGTGGATTAGTCTTCTGTCTAATCCCTTAGTATTTTTCTGAGACGTAGCACCATCAGCAGAAGCACCCTCACACTTATTTTGCTACTATGACTTGACATCTTAAATATTTTTTTGTGGAGGAAAGATCACAAATTTCTCTTAAATTGACGTTTTATTTAAGTTGTATTTTCAGCGTATTGTTCACTTGTATTTGTTTCAAAGTTGGAACAATTATCCTACATATTCCGCCCTCCCACAAACTTTATTCATTTCCGTATCAATTGTTCCATTCACATAAAGAATAACTTTTATTTTATTATTCATATTCAGGGGCCACCTGGGCCACCCGGACCCCCAGGCCCACGGGGAGTTCAAGGAATACAGGTAAAGAGTTTACATTCCCGTTTTAGACAACCAGAGCCCAATTTCATATAGCATATAAGTAGAAAATTTAGCTAAGCAAGTTATTTTTTTTTGCTAAGCAAAAGTAAGCATGTTACCAGTCAGTATACATTACAAGGTGTTTTGGCTGGTACATGTTTCTGCTTAGCAAAATTTGTCTTTGCTTGTGCCTTGTAAAATTGGCCCCTGCGTAGATTGTCATTTGGTTAGAGACTTGTTTATCCACTTTGGTAAGGACTCTATCTATTGGGAAATCAGTGCATCACAAAACTGAACTAGAAGGCACTAGCTGCAGATACTGGTAAATTGTAGTAGTTTTATCATAAAATCTCATGAGTAAAAGGCACTAGATTTGATCTATTCAACTGCGCAGTTAGCGCCAATAACAGGATGGATAGGAAACAAGAAGAAATGCTAAGTTTTAGATGTTGGAGGTAAATCCCCAATAGGGAAAAACCCACACATCAGATAGGGACTGAAAACTCAATTCGCATCCGAAATGGGCCTTGAACCACGGTCCACAACAGAGGTGAAAGGCATGGAATGAAAACCACTGAAACAACCTCATCCCCAAATTGATAAATTCTGAAAAAAAATTATTTTGTGCAGGGAGAGACCGGACCTAGAGGGGATCCTGGAAGACCAGGACAAACTGGTGATAAGGTATGTATGATCATGAAAACAAGGTTGAAATAAGTTACAAGCGGTGGAAAGCTACCCTTGCCATTCAAAGATGAGGCTGTACAACTCACTACTTTCAGTGACAAACTTGCTCACTTGTGACATGAAGATTTAAAATGCAACCTTATGCACTCTCTTTCGTTGTTTTTTTGTTGATTTGTTGATTTTTTCTTTTTTTTCTTCACAGGGTGACGAGGGTCTCCAAGGATCTCTTGGGAAGACCGGTGAAACAGGAAAAATGGTGAGAGGAGAAAAAAAATAGTATTGCAATCCTCAGCTGATTATCTTATGTTTTGGTTTCTCATTAACTACCAAACGGTCTTTGTTTACATTTTACGCGCCCTCTGGCGTGCCTCGTGTTTTGCATAAATTCTTTTCACAACTTTTATGTTAAAGGTCATATAAACCAAAGGCAATCTGTCTCATGATGTAACAGATATTTCAGATTCAAGCTCACCGGCAGGCAGAAAGTTAATGTTTGGCATTCCCGCGACATCAGACGGCATTTTGAGCCCACATGATCACTTGTTTGTTTTCTCATTTTTGCTTGCAGGGAGTCCAGGGTGTTCAAGGAGTTCCAGGCCCACGAGGTGACAAAGGAGAGAGGGTAAGTAGATTCATCATTTACAGGGTTGATTTATGACATGCCGCACTCGTAAGAATTCAGTATTAAAGATTATGTAACTTGTATGACTCTCAGTAACATCTGTTGTCATTTCTTACACACAGGGAATTCAAGGCCTCATTGGTATTCAAGGACCTACTGGTATTGTTGGACCTAGGGTGAGTATTTCAAGCTATTATCCCAGAGAAAAGAAATTGTTTTGAAGGAGTGCTGAGTTTTGGAGAAAAAAAAAATTACAATTTATATTTTTAGATTTAGTTCCCTGGATCTTGAATTTGTGAAATAATGGGGGTTTCAGGAACATCCAAGAGAAAGAAAGAGACTTATTTTCAAGAAGGTCTCCGACCTTCCAAAGAAAGTTATTTTGAAGAAGTGCTTGGTTTTGAATGTTTTTTTTCTTCTGACCACAAAGCCTAGATGCTGTTATGTCATTCAGTTTGCAGGATCTTGAGTCAAGTTGTTTTAATCTGATCTTGTTTTTTGTATTTAGGGAAACGATGGCCCACGAGGTTCCCCAGGCCCTCCTGGTATTGCAGGAGCCAAGGTAAGCTAATTTTCATTAATCCATGGATTGTAACTTATTTATATAAAATAATTGTGCATTGAACAAATAAAAGGTCCAGCACTGTCACATTACTTAGGAGGTCGCAGGTGCAAGCTGCAGTAATTATTTTCTGTGTTCAACCCAAAATTATAAAATACTTACTATGTTAGGCGTTGATTTCACAAAGAGTTAGGACTCGTCTTATCTCGAGTTATGACGAGTAACTCGTCCTAACTTAGGATTAATCTTAAGGTCTGCATGCTACAGTGCATGGTTGGGACTCGTCTTAAGTCCTAAGATTAGTCTTAAGTTAGGAAGAGTTTTGTGAAATCGGCGGCAGGTTTACATGACAGGAACGATATGTTGCTAGTTGTAAAGCATCAATTCAAACTTGGGATGTATTTATTTGATTTCTCAACCATTAAGACTAATATTTTGCTACTTTGTTTATTTCAGGGTTCTCTTGGTAACACAGGATCCCCTGGTCTTCCAGGAATGAAAGGAGAAAAGGTTTGTACCTAATACTGGATGGATTCCTTCCGATAAAAAAAGGAAGCAGAAAATAATTAACCACTTTAGATGGGCGAGCAAACTTTTTAACTGAGATACACAAGGCTTTGGATAAAAATCTTCACGAGCTTGAATGTTTGAGTGGTTTTTAAAGGCAGAGCAATGGTGTTTAATGTTATCATAAATATTAACAAAAACTAATTGGTTTTTGATCTGTGTTTGTTTAGGGAAGCGCAGGTCTTGCAGGCTCACGAGGAACAGATGGTACCGATGGTCAAAGGGGAGCTAAAGGTGACGATGGAGAACGAGGCTCACCGGGTCCTCTTGGACACATGGTAAGACACACTGCCCTTTGGAGTTGAAAGGCTGCCAAGTTTACGAAGAAATAAAGGAAGTTCAGATTAAAAAAAAACCATCAATTGTACTTTGCGGCAGGTCTAATGATTAAGATCAAGATAATATCCCATATGCATTTCCTGATGCGCATGATCGGTGCGCAAAGGTTTCTGGGTGAAATCGGATCATGGCGCGCTGATTTTAAAGCAAGCAAAATACATGTAAACTGCAGCATTGCATCCATCTTGTCAGCACAGTTTATTCTTCAACACTACTCAGTTTCCCAAGGGACATTTCGGTATATTTTTAAAAGGGCACTTCTTGGATAATGATTTTTTCACTTTTTTGTCATTCTATAGGGACCACCTGGACCGATTGGTGACCCTGGACCAGAGGGTGAAGTAGGAGACCCTGGTAGGAAAGGAGATTCCGGCCTTCAAGGACCCAGAGGAGTTCCAGTGAGTACAACTTTTTATTTATTTGTTTGTTTATTTTTATATTTTTAGGTTAACAATAATTTGAGTGTACAACAAAAAGAAACCAGAATGTCTGTACCCTTGGAATTTTGCTCCTTCTTTCTTGTCCTTTCTTTTCAGGGGGGTTGGAGCTCTGCGAACCCCCACAACAGTCACTTGGCACTAAGGGGAGACCAAAATTTAATTTGTACCAATGCAAATGAATGTTTTCTTTATCCCATTACTAGGGTTTACAAGGTCCTAAAGGACAGATTGGTGTGTTTGGACCTGAAGGCCCCAAAGGAGAGAGAGGTCAACCCGGTATACAAGGCATCAAGGGACAAGTTGGACCTAAGGTATGGACTCTTATATTCACACACCCCTTCAGCCCATAAAGCCAAGGGGTTACAGATTGAATAAGTAAATGGAGAACAAATAGTAACATTTCTCCAGAAGACGATCAGAGCATACTGATCGAAACGTCGAGTTGAAACCAACGGTTCTTTTCAGAACCACCCCAACTCATTAGAGATAGTCATTATATGGTGTTACCGCAAACCTTTCTATATCGTATTTCCACCATGCAAAGTTTTAAATCCTACTTAACAAGTAACATACTATTCCTTTAACCTCATGATGTCCAAGATCCAGACTAAGACCTCCCCATCAAGACCTCGCCAGCGAAGGAAAAAAGCACACGCAGCAGGGCAAGCATGAAAGTTACTTTTAAGTTTGGGGGTCCCTTTTTCCAGTTTCATATGTTTTTGACAACATGAAATTAAGGACTTGAGAGGAGAACCCGAGACCTTTTAGCCATACAACAATACAACACTGCCTCTGTGACATTTTTTGTTGGATTTGTACTTCACAGGGTAAGATTGGTAGCGCCGGTGTCATTGGTCCGCCAGGCTTGAAGGGATCCATGGGTATTGCAGGACCCCCGGTAAGTCTGAATATATTTTAATCACTTTTAGGTTTTATCTTTTTAGTTTAACCAACTTTTGTCCTTTTAATTCAATTTTAGTCTTTTTAAATACTGTTGTGTAATTTTTATAATTGAATAATAAACCTAACAATTTTGGTACTACAGCTTTAGCTGATAGACAATCAATCTTTATCATGAAGGAAGAATCTCTTTATGACTTGACCGACTTCTGTATTTTCTCCGTTATCATCTATTTGATTTGTTTTATTGCAGGGCTCACGAGGTGAAGAGGGACAGAAGGGAGACAAGGGATCTGCTGGTGAGAGAGGAAACACAGGACGGCATGGGGAGTCTGGTAAAACAGGGCCAGTAGGTCCTCCTGGACTGGTGAGAATATACATTTAAAAAAAATAGTAGTGTCTAGAGATGGGCCTGAAGTGCTCATCATGGGTTTTTCAGTTTTGTACTACAGGGTTCACAGTACAATTTGATTGAATGTAAAATAGACCTTATGCAGGGGTCATTTTACTAGGGCGTCCTCGCCTCAAAGTGATGTTGTTCATTGGCCAATCGTCTCCAAGTGAGGTTGCATCGTGCAAACAAATCAGCACGTTTCTATTGTTTTATTATCGGTTTACCTCTAGATGGCAGCTGGCTGACATAAGTGCATAAGGTCCATTGTTCGAGCACATTTTGAAGCTTGTGGTAATCTGCTGCGGTTGTTGGCTGTGGCTGTTGCTTTGGCTATGGCTGTGTTTGTTGCTGCGGCTGTTCTTGCCTCTGTTACTATGGCAATCCAGCCAAAGCCACTAATTCAGACTCATATTTACCGTGGTACTTATGGTTGTTTTCATTCAAGGATGGATTAAAAGGCTCTCGTGGTGACCCTGGTCAAGCAGGTCCTAGAGGTCCAACCGGTCTTAGAGGAGCAACAGGTACAGATGGAAGTAAGGGTGAAGCCGGGATCAGAGGTTACCCTGGATCTACAGGGGAACCAGGTCAGCCGGTAAGTACAATCTGTAGTTTTGTTTCTGGTTCAAAAATAGTGAATGCAATGGCCTGAAATGTCAACCCTGGCAGAGTCTTTCTCAATACACAAATACAGGTGTAACAGAAGCAGTCAAATGCTAATAAATGAAATGAGTGAGGGGTAGAAAGCACAGAAAAAAAACAGGGATGAATAATGAAGAGGTTGACAAGGTGGGGGGGGGGAGGTTGGAGGGGTTAACCTCTTGAATATAGTTCTTGTTTCACCTTCAATATTCATCCCTGGAGGGACAGGACTGGTTTAACCACAAGACATAATCGAAGGTCTGAAGAGGGGGAAAAGGTTATTAATTAGTGATGAGACGGACTAAAAAGGGGGCCAGCTATGGAAATGCCTCTTGAGTGTAGTTCTTCTTTCCACCTTCTTTTATGCTTATCCCTTGCTTGTTCAGGGTTTGTTTCGTGATCACTTGTTAGTACTTAATCAAGCTTTTGTATTCATTCACTTCTGCAGGGTCGTACACCATCAGATGACGATATTGCCAAAATAGTGGAAAGAGTACTGCAGAGTAAGTACAGAGGTTTTTTATGGGCATAAATCGTGAGTTTTATTAAAATGATGAGTCAATCACTTTGTGTTTTATCCCATCCTTTATTATGAACAGGTCAGATGCAAAATATAGCGTCCCGTATGACCGGCCCACCAGGTCCTCCTGGTTTAGCGCTCCGTGGAAGCCCAGGTCTACGAGGAAACCAAGGCCCGTCAGGTGCCCCAGGAAATAAGGGTCTTCCTGGAGAGCCAGGCCTTCAAGGATTCCGTGGAGAACGTGGTGATACGGGACCCGATGGACCAAGAGGTAGGATAGTTTTAAAAAAAGGTTTAAACATTTTTTTAATTTTTTAAATTTTATTGCCGGAAGGCCACTTCAAGATGAGGGCTACACATAACTGATGTGGGCTTTCAACCCAAATAATAGTCACCCACTCTTAGGACTGAAACAGGGTTATCCCCTTTGCAGACCATAATGATGTAGGCATGGGTATCATCCATTAGGAGCCTTGCTGGTAGAATAGACTGCACTACCTCCCAAACATGTTATGAAGCAAGTGCTTTGCTCAAGGGAAAAAGTGTCACAACCAGGATTCAAACCCACACTCTGCTGCTGACAACACCAGAGCTTGGGTCCGGTGAGCTAAACCACTCGGCCATGACACTTCAGCTATAATTTGAAATCATATTCATATCAAAGTTGTTCGTATGTGGAACACCGGGCTTGTAATATCCACTGAATCAGCAGGCCTACGTTCAGTAATTTAAGCATTGGTCGAATAGCCTCAATAGCAAGTCCAGTTTTTTCAAGCACATATTTGAAGGCAGAGATGTCAGGAGTGGGAATTGAACCCACACTCTGCTGGTCATAAACACCAGAGCTTGAGTCCAGTTTTGACCACTCGGCAACTACACAGTTAAGGATGTTTTAAGTAAATCATTTTTGCACTATTTCTGTCACGGATAGATTCTCATATTTTTTGCTGTTCTGTGTTTTTTAAGGTACAAGAGGACCTCGTGGTGACAAAGGAAACAAGGGACTTGGTCACAGAGGCTATCCAGGACACATGGGCTTACCAGGTAAAAGAATTCTTTCTAAAAGAACTCTTAGTTCTACATCTCTCTAAAACCAGTACTTTTCAGAACCAACACTTCTCAAACAGATTTACACATGGTGCTTTCGCAGCCCTCTCCTATATATACTCCCACCAAGTTTCAAGTCCTACTTAATATCTCTCTAATTGTCCTTGAGCTAGGAGGAGCTTTGTTTGACCCAAGAAGATGGTCACATATTAATATATATTTGGTCAGTGGAAAGATGGATTGGAAGTTAATTACCTGGCATTTATTTATGGTTCTGTTTATGTTGTGCAAATGGAATTAAATCAAACAACGGAACTCTCCAACAGAACTGGTCGCAGTATAAATACAAGCAACCCCTTGAACATGCAGGGCCTAATTTTTCCTTTCTTTTCCAATGTTTTCTTTTGTAGGTTTACCAGGAGAGCCTGGAATCGCTAGGGACGGTAAAGATGGCGCTCCAGGCCCTCGTGGTCCTGGTGGTGTCCGAGGTACAAGAGGTCCTGCTGGTCCGCAGGGTGCAGCTGGCTACTGCGAATATTGTAACTATCCTGGAGCCCAGCCTTTGGTTAACCCTTACCCATATCAGACATATGTCGATCTCAACAACAAAGGCTAGAACGACAAAAACAATTTTTTTTTCTTATTCTTATTTCATCTAAAGTACGCAGCTTTGTGATGGTAAGTTTAAACGGATTTTTAGTAGTGCGTTGAAACTTGCCAGATGTGTTACTTTAGTGAGAAATTGATTATTCAGTTTATGCTACTTTTGCTGAGTTGTAGACTACCAAATATTCTTGTAATACCCAGTACACAAGTATCACACCCTTTTAACTATTTTGTCAGACTTGTATATAAAAATCTTGATTTTTGTCTCTTTTTTTTCATGTTGTTGTAAATTTCCCCCAAACAAAATTTCTCAAAACTTTTTTTATTGCATAATGACATTACATATTCTTAACAAAACAACTCAATTTACCAATTAGATTTGGTTTTGGAAATAAAATTGATACACGTATCAGAAAACAACATTCACTGCTTTTTAAGATTTATGTGTGTAGCCTAGATGACCTGGCTTAACTTCTCGGATTTTACGGCCAATATTTTGATGGTGCTATTCCCAATAATTTCATCAACGTTTTTTCATAAATATTTGTGATACTCTTTAAAGTAATTTTCATTATTATTATATTTTCTTAGAATAACAATAGAGCATAGTTTTTAATATAAATTGATTATTGCTTTGTAGCCAAATGTAGCAGACATCTATCTACTTGAAGAAAAACAAAGTAAAATATTGCGCAGTAATTTAAAAAATGTTTGGTACCAATAAAAAAATTGTTATTACTTATGGCTTAAGATGGATATACATACAGCATGATAGAGCATTGAAAACATGAGACATAAATGTTATTTTGTTTGACCAATACATCATCCAGATAAGCATTGTAAACCCATTGCTTTCCAAATCATGTTTAAAACAAAATCTACATGCAACTCGGATTGGATTCGAACCTACGACACCCCCTTTCTAGCCATTGTTGCTTTACTGGCAAGAGTGTGCCTAGCTATGTTTTATATAGCACTTTAAAGGTGCAGTCAACAGCCGCAGTGGCAGAAACTGCCGGGCATTCCCCTTCTCTTTAATAAGTATACTGGGTTCTTTTACTAATGTACTTACGGCTTTATGTCCGATCCGAAGGACGAAGTATTGATGGTTGTCTTGCTGAAGGACAATTGTGCCACAACCCAGAAAGAAACTCAAACCCTTGCACAAGAATTTGAGTTTGGTGCTTTATACCACACAGCCATTCATCCTCAATGCTGTATTGTGCATATGATCATTTGTTCCACTTTTGCATGCATCTATTTAACAGGTCTGCGCTACTCCACTCTCTAAATAATGTGTGGCAAGTATATTCTTAACAATTGGATTTCAACAGCTTTCTTTGTTAGCATTGAGCGTATACAATAGTCACTGTAAATACACCATCTTATGATAAATTTCTTTTAGATAGAAATGCTTATTTTTAGTACTCCGTGTTCCAGTTTGTGATCAATATAAATCCATAAATAAATAAAAATGTCTGATGTGTTGGTATACTATGATAGCAGCTTATAAGTCGGTAGTACATCACTTTAATATTAACGTCTAACTAATAGAAATTGTGGGGTTTTCTTAGCACAATTTTATAAAACAATATTGAAAAAAAAAAAGGTATAAAAAATTTATAAACATCAACAAAACTAATCAAATGAACGAGGTTCGACATACATAATATTTCTTTAACTTCATGCCTTGCCTCATTTTGGCATTGGATAAATCGAGGGTGAACAAGCCTTAAAGGTGTTGTCTTATTTCCTTTCTCTCAAGTATTCAGCTAGTCAAACTAACACCTTTAACCTGCTTGAGGGCTTTGTGACTCGAAATGATTCAGACATTTGAAGCTTCTGAATGACTGGTACATGCCACTGAGTATTAGCAACCATGATTGTGTAGAGTTACAGTTCTAATATTGGTCAAAGGTTAAAATTTATGCAACGAATTATTTAGGGTTGGGCGATAAGATAGCACCGTTAAGCCTTGACAAATAGGATACAATACTTTTTGGGTGAAATGTTGAAACCACTCGTAAAAGTAGGGTCATAGATTGGTTAATACTCCAACAATTAATGACCATGAAAACTTACTTGGTGGCAAATTATCATTTGGAGAAAGGATTCCCTTGAAAAATATGGTTTGGATAATAAAAAAATAATAAAATTGTACCTAAGAAACGATTCTTGCATGAATCATTTGTCAGATTTCTAAGGGCTGGTGTCCCTTTTAGTGCAAATGCTACAGCTAGAGATGCGATTGGGTATCCGCTGTCAACTCACTGAGCGTGGATGGATTTTAAAATCTTGTGAAAATACTCCAACAATTTGTTGCTGTTTTTCTCAGAAAGTCAACATTGTATTGTAACTTTAAAAACAAAAATACCTCTAAATCATTTCGTTTGCAAAAACGAATCTATGACTCTACCTTTAAGTGGCATTAACTGAAAAGTTGTAATTGTTTGTTTAATTCTTGCTCAAAATAAAGTGTGATTCCTGTTCGTAAGTGTGATTCAGCTTGTCTGTACAAATCATAATAATATAAAAGCGTTGTGATTTTTTTTTTTTTTGATTTTTTTTTAATCAGTGCACAATAAATGCGTGATGATTGTACTTAAAGCAGTTATCGTACCACTGTGTGTTTATCTATTGTTAAGTGAGATTTCACAGGGATTGAGTTTGTGTGAAAACCAACAAGACTGCAGGGCTTTTAGCTTAAAATGTTTACTGGACCAGAATTTTTTTTTTTTTTCACAATATTGATAGTTTTAATTTGAAAAAAAACCTTCACTTTTATTTTCCGGGTTCTGTGGTCTTTAGATATTTTTAGCCTAATTAAACTTGAAAACTTTTGTTTTCCTAACACAATTATTTCCCCTTCTCTGATTATAAGTTCCTTCCTGTTCCACACTACTGATTTTGTTGTTGATCTAACACTAAATAAAAAAAAAGTACAAAGCAGGTTTAGACTTGTTAAGCAAAATTTCATAAAACCTGTAAGCATAAAAACTTGCTAAGCACAGAAAAATCTTGCTTAACAGAAACGGGTTACTAGCCAAAATTACATACATAAAGTTTACATCACTGCAACTGGGGTCCAACACATTTGCTAATCGTATATTTTCTGCAAATTTTTTTTTTTGAAACTGCAGAGTCTGCATATAGGGGTTACCAAAATGATTAAACCTCCCAAAACAAAATAAAAATAAAAAACAAAGTGTTTCAACAAATTTTATGAATAAACGAAACAACTGGACAGATGAGCATTGTTTCAAATAAATTTGCATTTTATTTCAAATGACAGTTTTATGCAAACAAAGTTGAGCATTATGTTTGTCTTTAGTTGGCAAGTCAGACAGCACAGCAAGTTTGAAAACTATATGTATTATTAAAACAGATTTATTTATTAGTTTGGGGTTTGGTGGGCGTTTTTAAATATTTTATTACTAACTTTTAAATTGGTTAAACACTTTGTTGAGTTGCTGAACATCTTTTATTACCTCACAATGAACCTACAATTACAAAACTAATTCCACAAAATCCTTAATGAACACCATTCTTAGGCAACAGTTTATCAAAAATAAACTTAAAAAAAAGACAAAATTACTTTAAATCTAAGAATGAACAAAACAAAACTTGGCTCCATAATATTCTTTATGAATACCAAAAGCAACAGTTTGTAAAAAATAAACTTTGAAAACTGACTTTTTATTTTGGTATTCCCAGACAAACATGTACGCATTTCCTTCAAAGTTTATAAGAATGGGCGTGTTTGTTGATTTCCAGAGGTCACAAACTTCGAAACAGGTGTCTCATTTGCATAACAAGACAAAAGGAGGTTGACCCCACGTGACCTTACACACCAGCCAATTATCCACAGTGGTCCCCGATTTTTATCGCGCTACTTCATCGAGGGTACAGGGAACCAGCGTAAATGTGCAAAAGTGTCAAAATTCAGCGTCAAAACAACGTGAGGTTGTCTGCACAAGCGGCGTTGAAAAATAAAGGGAATTTCACTTTTTTGGGTGTATCAGAAACAACGCAGAGGCTAGAGTGCTGGATTTCAACACAGGGTTGGAGTAGGGAGGTAGGTAGGTAGGTGTAGAGAATGGAATAGGTGTAAAACTACGGTATGCACGAGGTTTACCTGTAGTTCACGCAACTCAAATGTCGACATGGTCGCCGGCCCTGCGTGTCATTCTGGTCATGGTGGGCTCTATGCATTTCACATTTCACACATTTACGCACCATGTTCAGAACCCCAGAGCTGCACAGGAGCAGAAGGTTACATTAAAATTTAAGGACCAAATTTGATGGGGTAATACCCTTGCTATTCAGTTGCCGGTCCATTTTCTCACCTATGCAGTCTTGCTAAAAATAACGTGTGTTTGTGTTAATTAATTATACACAAATTATTTTATTTTTTCCTTCGTCATGTTCGTTGATGCAAGGAAGATTCTGGCTGCTAGTGCTAGGGGTAGGCCTAGATTCAAAACAAAACTTCAGGCAATTAACTATTAATATTTTCTTTAAATAAAAAATAATATTGGACACATTTTTATTAATTAATATATCAGCGACAGAGGGCTATCTATAATAGGTCTTAAAATTTGTTTCTAATTCTACATATAGTTATCGTACTAGGAGGTCCTGTTTTCGAGGTGTCCCTAAAATCGTGGCAAATCTTTTACCTCTCTGTGCGCGATGTAAACAGTCTCTAGATAAAAATTTTGTGGTTTTATTTGCCAAGCAAAGAGTCTCCTCTCCCATGACCAAAACTTAGAAACACGTAAGGCTCCACTGGTCATTTGCACTTGTAAATGCAAAAAGTTTGGTACTTAAGGCATTTCTACAAGGTACAAAACAAAAAATACCGAGTCTTAAAGAAGCCGTGTGCCTTATATCATTTTCTAATATTTTTGGAGATTTTTATTTTGTAACCCTTGTATCAATACTACTATTAATATTAAAATTTAAACATCAGATTGTTGATTCAATTATCACTGTTTATTTATACGCTTTATCATAAATATTAAGAAAAAAAATATTTAAAAAAAATAAATAAAAATCAGATTTGGAAGCCAGTAATTATTCACACTTTTTATATTGTTTATACTTTTTTATTTTTTGGAAGTTTCCATGGTAATTTTAAAAATTAATTATACAAAAATATTTTGAAAAAAATGAAGGCAACTGCTGGCTATACAGTCATACACAGAGTCTCAAAGAACACTTGTAGTCACTGCAGATGTTTCTTCCATGTATGGCTTCACCGGGAAACCATACTTTCTCGTTTGCCTGAAAACAGGAAAAACTCCAAACAAATGGGGCCAGTTGAAGTCATCGAAGATCGGTGTGTGTTGTGAACATTTCAATAAGTTTTGAAATGTTTGCATACTTAATATTAACAAATGAAGATAATTAGGGCATCGGTTGAAATGGCATCATTATTTTTTTCCCAATTCAAAGAAAAAAGCATAATAGCGTGAAAACTGGTAAGCAGAGGATATATCACAAATAGAAAAAATAAAGCGCTTCCATTGTTCCGTCAAATGAGACGGGCAAAACGCAAAGTTTGATAGGGGACACATGCGCTAAAAAGGTTCAATAATCCTCTATCCTGCGACTGTCGGGAGGATAGAGGGTTACGATTACCGCAACTCAATAATGCGCTAAATTTTTGTGGCCATGTGCCAGTGCTGCAGGGGAAATTCCCAGGTGAAACATCAAACCGGAACATGAAATGTTATCACTGCTCAATTTCTTGCTATGTCTGGCTGGCTAAACCCTGGGCTTTTAGCTCCGATAAGGTGACCTTTCCTGGACAAAAATTTTACTATTGTGGAAGTCAACACAATTCTTTCCAGCTTGGTGTAATGTTCTTACCTCTCAGGCTTTTGATTATTTGTGGCTTACAAGTTCTTCTTAGAACAATTCTTGACCATGTTACTACCATGATAAAATTGCATCTAGGCCTACTCTCCCTGATTCTGCAGAGAGTTCCCTGAAAACAAAACAGTCCTTCACTTTTCTGGTGAGCAAACGTGAATATCTCCCTGGTTATGGAAACTTTGTCCCTATTGAATTTTGAATGCTAAATTCTATTTCTCCCTGGTTGATGTACAAAACCGCCCTGAATACATGCCCAGTAGATGGCTTATTTAGGCTATGTATCCAGATTGTTTCATTATTTATTCATATCTTGATTGAACTTCATTACTCTGTTGATTAGTTTTCTCAATTTCTGTTGTTCCATGTGTTCTGTGCATGAATGGCCACTATGGTCTGTAAAAGGTTTTAAAAGAAAGCATTTTATCAACGCTAGTTATTTGATTTGAAGTAAAAACAACTAATTTTGAATATGATTTACCCTCAGTCTCAGCGATGAAAATTTCAAAAATGTGTTAACCTTGTTATGATATGTAATTGTTACAATAATGACAGGAAAAGAAAATGATTAATTTCCAAATGCACAATCCAGGCAGTTAGGATTTTGTAAGCCAGGAGGAGAACCAACAATATCCCATGGCGGTTAGCTCCAAGAGTTCTTATGACCCCTGACCTTCTAACAGCTGTTGTACCTTTAGCATTGCTCTCCCAGTAAGCTTTTATCTGGCTTGACATTGATCATATGTTATCTCCAGGACGGTATCTCTGTGGGATTCTAGTTTGGTGTTTTTTGCTTGATTTGTTTCCCCCTTTGTCTCCTGTGGTTCATTACTTTCTGTTGAGGTATGTAGAGGTGATAGTGATTGATAATATTCAATGACAGATTTGTAAATGGAATTCAGACTTTTTGAGATAAAATAAAGATCATTTTTCTGTTCACTGTGAAGGTAGAGTTTTTGAAATGCAGTGCTTAATAGAAATAAGGCAGAATTATAGAGAAAGTTACAATAAAAGTCACATGTAAAAGTTGCAGCTAAATACAGAGTCTACTTTCTGAGAAATCAGCACAAAACTGTAACAGTACTTTCACAGATTGTCAAATCTATCCAGGTTTAGCGAGGTTTAGCTGGTATTGTACGCATCTCCGGCTGTAGCATTCGCGAACGTACACCAACCCTCAGAAATCAGAGAAACGATTTGTCAATTCATGCGTGAATCGTTTCTGAAATTCAGATGTTTTGGGAAAATGAAAGATTAGGGCCTATCAAAACCGTATAACTTTTAAGGGAACCCGTTCTCAAAATAGTTAACAGCTGTGGTGCTTCTCCCCAAGTAAGTTTTGATGGTAATTTATTTTTGGAGTATTTACCAATTGATAACCTTACCAGTAAAAGTCCCATTTTCCCTGTCAGTGCCTTCATGTAATACCATGCATTAAAGATTCTTGCTAAAAATACCTCTTTTTAGAAACTGCAATAATACACGTTTTTGAGAAAAATACTACAGTCAAGGCCCACACACACATACATTTTAAGCTGACCTCTCAAACTTGATTTTGGTCACAACTTGAGCCCCCCCTCACCAGGGTTAATTCAGGCTTTGAACTACGACCCTGGAGGGGCACATTGATTTTCCGCTGGTTGAAAGGGCACTTCTATGAGGAATATGTAAACTTTGCAAAAAACGTGCAGCAATTTGTGGGTGCCATGGGTCAATTCAATGCCTGTCATTGAAGGGTGTGTTGTAACCAATAAAAAGGATTTTTTTGTTTTGTTTACCCACATACATCGATGTGTGTCCAGCACTGCACACTCAGTAGGCTACCCACCGGAGTTCTGTGAAAACAATCCCAGGCATATTACTCAGGTGAGATTCGAACCCACGACCCCCACAACGCTAGAGCAGTGTCATAAATAACTAGACCACCGAGACTGCCCGGTGGCCAGAGGGAGTTTGAATCCAATAAAAAGGTGTTATATATAGAGCCGATTTAATCTGCCCTGCCAGTCCTTAAAATTGGGCCACGTTACCATTGTTCTAACCTTGGAGTGAATTCCTCCCTCCAAAATGTTAAATTGATTCTATCTTTGAAACAAATTTTCTTGTCTGGTTAAATTTTGGAACTACAAGCCCTGAAATCTTGTGGATTTTCCAAAAAATCGAGGCTTGAAATATTAACAGCTTGTAGAATATTTTTCCCTTAAATGTTGTTCCTTTTTTAAAAATAATTATGTTATAAATTGTAAAGTCTCAAAACTTGAGGTTTGGAATGATTTCACTTCCGCCAGACTCAAATGGAGTACAATCAATCTTCCTGTCTTTAATATCAACGTGAGTACAACAAAAGTCAGACACATAGAACCAGATACATGAAGGAGCCTTTGCCTGGATATTACACTTGTAGACAATCATACCTGGTGTTATTACTTCAAGCCCCATGGCCTATTTACTGACATATATGTATATTTAGACCAGGTGGAATGAGGGTGAAGTGTTGATGGAAGACTGGTAACCTCAACTGACCCAACTCTAACTGTCTTGTGTTATCAAATTATTGTCTCCTTGTGTAAATGTTTATATGGCTTATGTTGGGAGTTGAGTCTTCTTGTTGGGGGCATATGGCGCACCTGTCCTGAGTAAGTACAGTCATGTTACTTATTATCCCAAGATGTCATTGAAGGATGTTGATTCGAACGTGGAACACGCCTGTCTGGGATATAGGGTACTACCGTGGATACCCTTACTTTGTTGTTATGTTTTGTTGTTGTTTATGCGTGAGATTTTTCAAAGCTCACCAAATGCGTGAGTCTCACGCCTAATGCGTGAGACTTGGTAGGTCTGGACTACTTATTTAACAGCATAATTAGCGCAAATAAAAATATTAATAGGAAACAAGAAGAAATGTTCAGTTTTAGATGTTGGAGGCAAACCCCCCTTGGGGAAAAACCCATGCAGTCGAGAAGGGACTGAAAAACACATCCAGATGCAAGGCTCTGGTCTGAGGTGGGATTGGAACCGGGGCCCACAGAGGTGAAAGGCAGGGAAAGAAACCACTGAGTCATACTGCTTTCGCTTGTTCAGTAGGATGTGGCGTGTGGTGGCTAAGCGATCTAGTGCAGCGGACTCAAGTTCTGGTGGTTCAGTTATCAGGGTGTGGGTTCGAATCCCAGTCGTGACACTTGTGTCTTTGAGCAAGATAATCGTTTCTCTTTACCCAGGGGTAAATATGTATCTGTGAGGGCAGAGATGGTTCTTGTGATTGATTTAACTTGACAGACTTTACATGCCTGATTTTTCCCAAGAGTCAAGGGCACCTTAATGAGGAATTTGTTAATTTCTGTTAGAACATTTCAAGGGGCATTGAGGAAATGACCAAAGGCATTGGAGGCAGTTGCCTCCGTCATGATTAAGCCTGACTGTTTTTTATGGGAATTAAATTTGGTTTTATTTTCACACGTTGGTTGTTTGACATATTAATTTAAGAAAAACTAGAGGACAGGACACAATTGACTCTTCCATGAAAAAACTATAGCTTCCCTTTAATTCATCGGTACTCTAAACTGTTTTGTTTCCCGAAGATTTTATAAAGGATAGCTAGGGCCCCCACAGGTAGACCTATTTCCCACGGCAGGCAATAAATATGTCATCACAAGACATTCATTCAAAGCTAAATACCCATAAAATTAGTTCACTCCATTACCTGAAGGAAATCATCAATTTGTTCAGATTAAGTCCCTGTGTCGAACTTGTTCCAATATATGATAGTTTCCTATGAACTGAATCAGATTTCCGTCTCAAATTAAGGGGGGCTGAACCGGGGTTGGATAACATTTCCTGCTGTTAATTGGTTTGAATTGGTGGGAGGTTGATTCCTTGATAAGAAGTGGCGCCCTTTCTTTCCCCCTCTTCAATCAACCCCAGGCGTCCCCTTTTCAAGGGATGTCAACTATTGACCTGTGACTGTATGTATGTAACTCTAAATACCCCAAATTAGTGAGGGAAAATGTTTGATTTATTGTGGTTTTTATTAAAATAAAGTTTAGGGGGAATAACATTTTCAAATAGTTTTGTTTGAGTAATGCTGTGCATTTTGCAGTTTCAGTCAGAGAATGCTTTGGTTTGACAGTTCCCTTTTCGCATGAGATCATCATTGATAGTAAAATAATCAATGTGGATAGGTAGGCCTATATAGCCGATCGATGTACTTCCTGTTGATCCTTAAAATACCTCTTCTAGACCAAGGGAAGATTAGTGGCTACCCCTCTCCGAGTCCAAGACCAAGGGGGACCCAGATACACTACCCAGTTCTTTATTCATTCAGATTTTGAGAACCTGTGATTTCTCTTAATACTTTCCTCCTGGTCTTGAGGACGGCCCCCCTTGAACCCCTGAGGTTTCTTCTTCTAGACCAAGGCAAGACCAGAGCACTCAAACTCTGCTTTTAAAGTGGTTTTTCATGCAGTCACACACATTATCTCAACTCAATACCACAAAGTGATTCAACTTGACTCAAACCTGTAAAGTGACTCATCTGTCATTAAAGAGATTACAAGTTGGTGTCAATCTTCAAAAGGGACTACCGCTATGGCTGGATCATTGCATCATCATGCGTTAAAGTATGGGTCGTCCATAGCAACACCTCCATCAACAGCCAGAGCCGTAGCCACAAATTCGAATACAGCTTAATCACACAAATTTCCAAATAATTTAGATTTTACATGTAGGCTTAGATCCACAAGACCACGGGGCTTGTATATGTAGCTCAAACTGTTGACTGGACCCAGAATTGTTTGTATCTAGAATAGAAATGTACAAAAATAACTGAGTCCTTACTAACGTATTCATAAAGTTTGATCTCATCCGTCTTTTGAGGCATATCAAGTATTACTCAATAGAATTTAGAAGGTATTTTTAAGACTCAATGTCAACATTGGAACATTTGTTTTTGTGCAAGATTCTTCACAGTGAGGTATTTGTTATTCAATTGATATTTATTGAAAATCACAAAACCGCTGGACTTGTCCTGTCAGTGTCATAAGTCTACTTGCCCAACACTGAACCACTGGCCTTGGGTGTAAAATTTGAGCCCTTGCAACCATTCTAAAAAGCTTGCTCACATTGCGCTACAAATGTTTGAGCATACTAATGTATCAGAAGGTTCACTTCATGTAGGTCACCAAATGTGCTTGAGAAATAGTTCCACTGGCTGAAATTCCAACGAATTTTCAGACGTGTCTGTACCGTAACTCCTGCTTTGAATTAAATGCGAGCCCCACGTTCATTTCACGGCAGCAGGTCGCATTTGTCTTCAAACAAAACGGACAACAAACAGAGAGATCCCAAACCACAATCGTTTTCTCTCTCGCTTTTTTGTGTGTGTGAAGCGAGACAAAGAATTGGTGTATTTGCACATAAAGGTCCCTGAAGAATGATGACTCAATGCAAATCCATATAGTCAATAGACTAACACTTGATCATCCCTGCGCCTTGGGACCCTCTACGCAATGAGAGAGGCAAGATTAGAATTCCGTCTCTCGTCAAGAAGCCCTCATAATATGGTCGACTCAATTGTGCAAATTAGCATCCCCTACCACGGGTCTGCTGCCGCCGAGTTAGTCCTATATATAGAGGCAAAAGGTGTTGGAAAACAAAAACAAAGGGTAGATTGCTTGACCCTCGAAATTAAATGTCACACGCTCATGTATTTTAAAGAAAAAAAGAGTAAACCGTCTCCAAAGGAAAATATTTGAGAAATTTGCAATCGTGGAATTGTCTTGATTGGCAAGTGTTAAAGGGGCGACTGCCATCTGCTTTCCCGTTAAATGTGTGTGTAGTTAAGAGCGTGATGAACAGGTAGTATTTGATATGAAACTTAGTAAAAAGGGACCCGCTTGTAAGTTGTTTTTACATAAATTTTGAAACACAAAATATATATGAAAACAAAATTATTTAAACCAAAATTTTCCTTTAAAAGAAAGACTTGATATCATTGCGAAGTTTTGTGAGAAGATAGTCCAGAGTTACTTGGTTCCTTTACAATTTATATCCAAGTTCAAAATAAGCATTTATAATCATATGATTTTCTAAAATTTCATATTTCATATGGTTTCATAAAAGTGATACATTTTTTAACATGTGATGGTAGACAAAATGCTATTCATGTATACGAAAGTGTGCACTTTGTGTTAAAGTAAAAGTTAGATCACGTATTGAATAATAGAATCCAATTAGATTTATATTGTACACCTGTTTATTGTATCGAAAACAAGTACATGTACATGTACTGCTGATAACCTCTGATCTAGTGTTAAAGGGATTGTATGCTGTATGCATATAATTGGGTCTCAGAATTCATAACTTCATATATAATGATTTAAGGCATTGCATGGTGAGGTCTCAATATAGTATGTTTGGTTTGTGGTAACACAATGCGTGTTGATCTAATTGTCAGGTAGAGTTTGTTCTTAGAGAACCGTCTTTCTTTATTCTACTACCGCGGAGTAGATTTATCGGATGTTCGGGAGACTTCTCAGTTGTGAAAAGAACTGTCCTGCTTTTTAACTACTACCTGGGCGGAAGGTATAGAAAAATGGCTGGGACTTCTACTTTAGCTTAGAGGATCAAACATAACTGTACTACCGAGGAGTCAGTTCTTGACTTGGTCTCAACGTTTCGACTAGCTTGCTCTGTAGTCATCATTAGGAGACTGAAGATATTATAAGAAAGAAGTGGGCTTATATATATAGGGGTTCAAAGGATCCAGTGCGAGTCAAACAGAGCTCTGATTGGTTCTGTGGTTGGCGGGCTCAGGGCTATTGTTAGGGTTGCCCATTGTTCGAGAAACCCCCCTTGGGTGTAGTGAGGTGTGTCAGTAGACTGGGGGTTTTTAGAGGAGGAGGGTGGTAGGAGAGTATGACAAATACTGCTGATGAAATAACTGATATCTTGTGGCACACACCGTTTATATCAATGTCTCTCAGGTGCTATGATTTGAGCCTGATCCCAATCTATGACATGGTCTAAATCGGTGGAGTGTTTGACAACGGCTTGTCTTTATGGGTGTATAGCTTTGTTTCCAACTTATTGCGAGTTTGGTGTAGACCTGGATTTCCGCTTCACGGAGGATCCGTTGAATTTTATGTGAGGTATGACCAATGTTCGGAAGGACCGTAATGGGCAAATCTTTGGATTGTGCAGACTGCGGATTGTGCAGACTGCGAGTTGTGTTCGGAAAGGAACTCTCGTTTGTTTGGGTTATACCAGTTCTCTTTGAGAACGGGTTTATACAGGCTCTCTTTGAGAATTTGTACCTTTCTGTAAAAGTGTATACTAAGCGCCTTGATATTTGCAATCCATTGTTTGTTACAATCTATACAGTAGTTGTAAGAAATCCCATAAAACTAACCTGTGAAAATTTCATTTCAAAAGGTAGAAGCGTGTTTGAGATATTGCCGGAAAATCTGAAGGGATTAAGTCATGCAAGAATAATCTGCAATTTGAAGACACTATTTGAGAAGAGTTACTGCAGTAGTGCTTCTCTGATTAATTTTGTTTGCGGATAAGAAGTAATATCTTTTCCCATAACCGCAGTACTCCAAATTGAAAAGTAACTCAAAATGCAATCCAAAGTTGTGGTATTCCTTACCAAGTAAGTTTTTATTGCCATTAATTTTCAGAGTAATTTCAAATTGTCTCGAGACCCTTTAAAACTAGAGAACCTTATCCAGATAAGACGTGGAAGAACCACTTTCCGGTATTGTCAGAGTTCTAATGGGAGCGAAGCTTGAACTGATAGTGTGGCACTAGCCTAAGCTGTTGCTCGTTAGATATTTTTGGGGAGTGTAGATTTCCCACACTCAGTGCAACCTCCCAAAATGCTCTATTTCGAAGGGTTCCAAAATTTGCAGTTTAATGGTCGCTGGTGTCGGAATGTGCAAAAGACTTACACTGTGTCTAAGAGATAGGTTTTTTTAAAAGTTTTTTTAAAGGATTGTAAAGGATTTGTTAATGACTTCTTTTCTTTTCTTTTTTAAGAAGAATGACAAAATTAATTAAGATTATTATTCTGATTGTGAATTCAGTAAACTTTACATTATTTTTTTTCTTCCTCTGTGTTTGTAGTGTTTAATTGGTGTGCCAAGTAATTTAGTGCCAGTTCTGCATTGGTGTGAAGGTAAGATAACTTAGGATTATTTTTTCAACAAATCTTCTCCCATGGGATCTTGCTTTCTTGTCCATTTTAGTCCTGCCTCGCTCCTCATTGGACCCTGGTTCAGATCCCACCTCATACCAGAGTCTCTCATGCAGAATGGAAAATAGTTACTGACCTTGGTATTTCACATTTACTTTGTCATCTTCTCTTGCTTTTGAAGATTCATAAGATTCATTCACAGACCTGCTATGAATTAGAAGCAAAAATTGTGTCTTTTGAATAAAAGATATTTGCATTGTATGGCAATGAACCAAAACTATCAACTAAAATACAACAGCGTCGGCTGAGACTAGCAGGGCACTCATACAATAAACATCAAAGAACCTGTCTTTCAACTTATAACCTGATCACCAAAATGAAAAATAGGGGAACAACTTATCACCTGGTCACCAAAATGAAAAATAGGGGAACAACTGATCACCTGGTCACCAAAATCAAAGATAGTGGAAACAAAAGCTCAGCTGTGCAGACTGACAAATGTAGTTGCCAGAGACATCAGGGAGCTTCCAATTGATCTCCCCAACTAAATGAGGGATAGACAAGAATGGGCAAATCTCAACATGATTCTGACCTCTGTCAATTAGAGAGAGAGAGAGGGAGAGAGACTCCACATGGGAATCAAGGCCCATCATTAGTTGGTTTTACCACCTGACCGTCCTCTTAAGCTAAAAAATGTCATGCACAATGAGTTTTAATTGCCTTTACAGCACAAAAACCTGGTAATTTGATTCTAAACAAAATGGAATTGATTTTATGTCATGTTATAGGAATAGAGAGAACAAAATTTTCCCCAACACAGATATTCAACTCTCTTTTCATTCTTCTTTAATTGTTTCCGAATAAGGTTCCGGAGAGATTCTGTTACTAAATCCAACCATCTATTTCTGGTAGCAGTGGAAAGCCTTACACCCAGCTTCTCGCACACCTCTGATTGCGATATTGGAACTTCACGTTAACTGGTGAAACCAACACTCAACGACTTGTCTGAAGTATCCTCGTTAAAGATCTGACGTAAGTGATGACTTTCATTAAACGTCGCTACCGACGATGAAACAGGTGGACGAGTGTGTCGCCACAGAAGCCTTGTGTTTCCACAATAAATACGAGCAAGACATTTAATTTAACTCTTGGTCTGTGCGTGTATGTGTGTGTATGTGACAACCCTCAGTTATTGAATGGTGGCTTGGCGACGCTGGTCAGACACAAGTGTCGTGAATTACTATATCGAGACTGTGCGTAACCCTTCAGTCAGAAAAGTGCTCTCGATATACTGGAACGAGTTTAACTCATCTTTGAGTGTCAGCGAGTTCATTCGCTACATCTGTTATGAATTTATACCTGGAATTGGTCTTCATTGGAAGCAATTTCTTCAGATGAAGCGACACGTGGGATTTACATTTACAACTAGAGTGTTTAAATTTAAGTTTTAACTAAATTCATTGTACTGAATTCTCTGTTTGACGTTCCAGAACTCTGTTTTGAAGCTTGCAAGGATTTTTTTGCGGGGGACTTTGATCAATGCTGGAGTTTTCCCAGATGCTGTGGATGGTGACTGATGACAAGGTGTGCACAAGACCAGCTTGATACCAGAAATTGACTGATGGTCGCTGTAAAGCATACAGATGATGTCATGACTCGAGTTCATGTGATGCTATTGTTTCAACTACGTGTTTAAGGAGACAATGGAAAGCACCAAGATGCCTTCTTGTGATGATTCTAAGCAGCCGGTGAGTCCAATCTCCATTTTGTTGTCTTTTCTTTTTCAGCAAAGTTGATGTCGTCACATTCCAGCAATGTCTTTTGATTTGGAGGCATTTTAGAAAGACCCAGCCATTATGTATTGCAGTTTTCTCATTTAGACATTACCTTGTACAAAGTCTAGCCGGATTCTAATCTCAGGGTTTTTAAACTCAACTTTAAGAGTAGTTGTATAAGTTATTTCTCCAAAGGGACATTTCTTTGATGTCTGCATGGGGCAAGTCTGACTCTGAGTCCCTTGTTTGTAAGCCTCGTGTTGTTGCATCGTTGCCTTCAATTTCAAAATAATTTGCTTTGATAGTACGATTAAGGTTAGGTTTTTTGTTTACCTGAAAATGTTGTTGTGTGTGCTTGTGAACATAAAAGTAGTTCAGACATCTTATATGATCCATCGCAGGTCCCAAGATGTGAAGAAGTAATAGTGTATGGCAAATTGATGTACTTAGTTGAAATGAAGAACAAAATTTAATAAAAAAAACACCTCAATAAATGGGTATAATTGTTAGTGTTTGTTGTGACCAAGGTGTCTAGCGCGCCAGCGTGTGGGTTCAAATCTTGGTACCAAGACATTTAACCATGACACTATATAAATCATTCGCAACCCGTTTATCAAGTTTTGGTGCTGGTGCTGCATACTCCTAAGGAATTTCAATGGTTTCAAGAATACTTACAGCCCATTGAAGAGGTACTACAATGTAGTATTAATGAAAGGCAGCTTGATATAGCATGCAAATTTATGCCAATTAATTTTTATTTTTAAAACATACATGTTATGTGTATCACAAAACGGTGATCCTCAGTGAATTGCCACATTATAAAAATATACTAATATAAATTGAATTTGACATTGACAGCTCGGCTGAAGGATTTGAATTCTATTGATGTTAGATTGTGGTCAGTCGGCGAGTCGAGCCACTCCACGGAAAGAGAACGTCGGCTTCCGTAATAAATGGACCAATACGTGTTATTGTCGTGTATGTGAGTGTTGCTCGGGTAAAAACGCACTCTCAGAAACCAATTAATTCAGAGTGCACTGGCCAAAAGTGACCCCTGGAGAAAATCGTGCGGTCATTTCTCCCTCGGCGCCAGTATTAGACGATACTGGTCAATAAATCAATGCTGCATGTAGATAAAGGATGTTTGCTGTAAAGGTTTTGTTTTTAAGGTACGAGTGCAGTGGGATTTCTGAAAGTCACTACCTGTAGAATCATAGAGTACATTGCATTAGTAAAAAATGCTATTAGGCATGTAACTGTGTGTTTGACATAAATTGTATGAGCAAACATGTGTACTGTTTTTGTGTGTTATGTGGTTAAAGTACTTTTAGGAACAAATTTTATCAGGAGCAAAAAATATGTGAACACTAGCTCAACAGACACTAATGAGGTCAATGAACATAATGATAAATAGATTCAAACTGCAAGCTCTTTGTAAAGAACTCTGATGGGCTAATCAAATGGTTCACTGCTGGTCAGAGTTACTAGACACGTACAACAGAAAACAATATTGTATCAAGGAAACACTGATTTATTTAAGAAGAAGGTGCTCATTCACTCAGGAGACTTGACGACTGTTCCGCATAAGGGGACGGCAGTCTGAAAGAAACTTATGTCCAAGCAGAGAGTTCTTGCAGAAGAGCTGATAAAGGAATACAAACGAACAGCATTGTTTCATTAACCTTACCCAACCCTTCAAAATCCAATCGCATATTCCCTTTGATTTTGTTGGACTGAAGAATGCATTGGTAAACTGGTTACAGTTTATATGGGATTCATTTTATTAGTTTGTGTGTTGAGTTGTTAGATTTTGTTAGAATGAGGAAGGACCCTACTTGGGGAGTTCTAAAGATTTTAATAGATATGTTATTCATGAAAGATGCATAATATTCAGAACTGTAAATTAAGGACAAAGGAAACGACTTTAATTTTTATTCTTTTTCTGAATTGCGTGCAGTACTTTCATTTACGTTTGATATCTGAAATATTAGAAAGAAACAAACTATCCAACGAAAAAAAGAAGTGTTTAAGATTTAAGTTGTTGAGGAAGATAATGTTTGGAAACTGAATTTTGGAAAACTTAGGGAGGGGAGAGACTAAGAAAATCGAAGGGGGCCAAGAGAAGGAAAAGAATTGGATGATTGGGGATTTAACATAAATTATCATAAATTAAATAAAAAAATTAAATACAAAAATGATAAATTATCACAATATTTGACAGTACTTTTCCAAACATTTCAGTATTTCACATGATTTGATTGGCAAAGAGTGCCCTTTATGATAGGGTCTTGGGTGACTACACACTTCCAAAAACCATTGTTGGAGTTGGACTTGAGTTGGTCCAGCCACTTCATGAAATTGAAGAGCGCCATCTGTTGTTGTAACAAAATCACTGAGTGTGTATTGTGTTCGCCCTAAAAAAAAACACACAGGACCAAGCCTTGGGATCATGAAACTGCATCCACTGCAAGTCTGGTCTGCTGCCCTCTGTTGTGCTTCTATATGAAGGGGTGGTCAAACAACGTGATACTTATCAAGTTGATTATTTGTTTGATTGGTTTGCATAGTGTATCACTAATGTTGCATGGATATGTGAATTACCTTCAAGTACGACATCGACTTTTAGGCAGTAAATCCATTCATACATTGTATGCTTAAGTGATCTTTTTAAACAGAACTCAGGAAAGTGCTGAGTACACAGTGCCTTATAAACAATTAGGAATCAGGGTGAAATAATACTATACAATAGGCTTTTGGAATTAAAAAAAAATATTTTTATTCATTTTATGTTTATTTATGAATATTATTTTTTTCTTTTTTTGGGGGTTCATTACCGAAATATGACCTTACATTTGAGTGAAAGCTATGGAAGCATTATTAAATTTATGGTGTTTTTTTCAAGGATTTTGTGTAAAAAAGAAAAGAAAAAAGTAATTGGAAGGTCTTGAAAACTTTTTTAAATAAAAAAATTCCTCCAGAGGCATCGGTACTGGTATGAACTTTGTAATCAGTGAGCTTTCTGATTAAAAATAATCCACTTATTCTCCCTGATAATTACCAATCACGGCACTCCGTCTTTAAAGGTTGTGGTACATCAAGGTTCACAATGTTGGGTATGTCAGGTGAGGGTGTCAAGTACCAGTTATTGCAGCGGTGCACGGCTTGACATAAGCCACCACATGTCAGTCATCTCTCTAGGTAGTTAAAATAAGTGTGGTACTCGTCAAATCCGCACCTTGTGATAACATGTTCCAGGTCTTGGGCAAGTTTTCTTCAAAGATATCAGCTAGTACTAAATAAAAATGTACTTGGGTCTAAAGTTTATGGTTCTACCCCAGATAAAGGTCCCACAAAACCTTTTCCAGGGATCAAATTTCCTCAAGGAAAGCTCCTCTTGACCACAGTGCTTTGATTGTAGCTTAGAACTTTTACTGGACCAGATATATTTCGTGGGCAAGATAAAAAAATATATATATTTTTTGTCATACATTTACTAATATTGGAGGAGGAGAATTGGAATTTAAAAGCTAAAGCATACAGAAGTAACTTTCTGCATATATCAACTTGTTCAATATTTCTTATGTTAGTGGTGCACAACTCACTCAAAGTTGCATTAAGTTCCATGAAAATGGAGGCTGCTTCCTCTGAAACTAGTAAGTAGGCAGTTTGGTCCATCAGGTATTTTCCATATTATTCAAACAAAAGAGAATGAAGAAAGGTTATGAGTAGCAGGAAAGTTTGTGACATTTAGAGATTGTTTATTTGGCTAGGAATGGTGCCTGTGGGCGTTGAACTGTTGAAGGGGGGGGGGGGGTGGGGGGGGGGGACAGTATGTCTAATCTTATAACACCATGGGCCAATGATATGGCAACTGTCTTATAGGCCATCAAGTTTTTCTGCGGCTAGTTCAGTACCACAAATTGGCAGTCGTTTTGGACTATGAGCTTTTGATGGTGCAGTGTGGGCTTAGAATTTTAAAGCCTTAAGGGGAATTCTGCAGTAATAAGGCCCAATTTTCCTCAAATAATTCAACCAGGATTTCCTTAGCGTGATCAAATACTTGAACTTGTTTTTTTGCAGCTCTGGCGTGACTTTTTGACCTGGTTAAAAATTCCCCTTCGAGTTTGCTTTCTATTTCGAGGGAGTGAATACTTTGTTGTGGTATTTTTTGTTTTGTTTTCTTGGGGGCAAGGGGGAAGAATTGTTTGTCTTAAAACAATGAAAGGGAAAATATGAAGTTACATGCACCAGATGCTATGAACAGATTATTATTGTTTTGTTTGCAATTCAACAAACAAAACCATTTTTTAAAATCGATACAATGTTGTTTCATTGATATGATTTTAAAGGTAAAATAAAATACAGTGAATTTTTTTTGTTTTAATATAAATAAGAGAACTTTGGAAATGAAAAAACTTGAAGTCTATGTGAAGCTTTTCACGGAAGGCCATATCTTAGTAATTCCACGCCTGAATCCCCCCCCCCCCCCAATTTTTGTTTTTTAATAGGCCTATAAGCTTAGCTAAAAAAGATTGGCATAGTCAACAACCATCACTTTAAGATGGTTTTATAGAAAACTATAAGACAACAATTTTCACATTCCATTTCTCTATTGTTTCTGGAAAATAAAAAGTTTGAAATAAAGTACTTGTCTAAAAACCAATTTGACAAACATAGCAGCCTCCCTTAAAGGTAAACTGTTGTTAGAAACTGGACTTAAAGATAAAAAATATTAAATAAACAATTTTTTGTTGTTGTGGTTTTCTAATTTAATAAGATTTTCTTATAAGGTTGAAGAGAAAAAAAACTTGTTGTTGCACCCCTGAAAAATTCCCCTTCAGTGCATTGCTGTTTATGGTAACTTTGTGATGTCACCAAAAAAGCCAGCAGGCCATGTGAATGAGACGGTACAATACACAGACAAACATGCTATCACAGAAGAATAGAATGGTTGAACAAACAGATTCATCAGAAATTGAGTAAGAACAAATTTATTTCTGATAATAATAGTGGACAGATCACATTGATTTTTATGTGGACGGATCGTTGCCTACGTGTAAGAATCCCGAGGTAGAACATTGCAACAGTGACTACTGTATGATGCAATGCTACTGATTCCCTTTTGTATACTGTAGTTTTAATAATTTGATATTTATGAAGAATTTTGTTTGGTAATGTGGTACCTGATTTGCGGTGGCAAAACTATTCAATGTTTTGCCAGTGGTTTGGAATGATAAAACCTAAAGTGCAGTTGTTTTTTCCCCTTTTCTTATCCTGACGAAAGGGATTCCTTATCAATTTACTGCATTGTTCTTCCTTGAAAGTGTCGGATTAATTCTCCAAGGAAGACTCTGAAAAGTCAAGTTGGGTTAGGTTTCCATCCCGTCATAGTATAGCTTTTCAGCAATAAATACAATTATGCTGTTTCAAGAATTGTATGATTCATTTGAAACTTAATCCGTTCATTAAATATTAAAGTTTAAAGTTTTATATTTTTATTTTATAAATGGTAGTTTAATCCTGTGCTTTGACTTTAAATTCAATTGGAATGTAGGTTAAACTATAATTTAGATCAGGTTGGGTCAGTTGTTTTTTTCTTACTTTTCCCCTCTGTGGACCCAGGTGCGAATCCTACCTCAGGCAGCAGAGCTGTTAATTTTCCCTGATGCTGCAGAAAGTTCCCTGAAAATAAACAGATCTTTCCGTGTTCAGGTGAACTTTTTAAAATCTCCTTGATTATGGAAACATTTTCCTTGTTATGTTGAACATAGTTCTAAATAACTTTGTGATTGTTGGACAAAATCTCCCTGATTGAAAGATGCAAGTTGGCAGTCAGGCCATACCTGACTCCCCAAAATACGTATATATAGCTATAGATAGTACAGTTGTAAGAGCGCCAGCACGTTAATCTTGAGGTCACTGTTTCAAGTCCCACTCTAGTAAATTTTTCTTTGTTCAACCCCTGCTAGAACAGAGAAAATCATAAATTCTCCCAAATAATTTTTCTCCTTCAATGGAATATTAAATTACAAATAGGGATGTAATGTGGGTAAGATTTCTTGGGAAAACTTTGTAATTTAGGCATTGTTTTATATCACTTTGATCATACGACCCTGTATCTGTAAGTTTCACAAACAATCCCGTCTCACTTTAACTGTTTATTTGGAACAATAACTCATCATCACAAGTTCCTAGGAAAACCAACAAACTTTGTTTGTTTGCCCTAAATAATATTCCCTTAAACTTCCAGTTCAACAAACATGTTTGTTTTATTTTTATTCTGTTCTTCCGTGACTATTTTGCTGTCATAAAGTTTGTTTAAAGTTTTTTTTATGCAAGCGGCCTTCGTTGGAACTTCCTTCTCTTTATGTCACATGATCTACCTCTGCATCCCCCAATAAATCCGGGAGTGGATGAACTCCGCGTGACAAAATGGGGTCAGTACAATGAGGTCGTGAAGTCAATAAGTTTGGAGGACCTGTTTTTAAAGGGGAGACCAAATCTCGGTTTGGCAAGCCTAAAACTTCATTTTTGAACATGTTGAAAGGGCGAAGCTATTTTTCAATTTGCAAAGGGCAGTTACATTTTAAAATCTTAAAGTCAATGAGAAACTTTTGAAGGGCACCAAGGCCAAGACCAGGGGCAACAGAGGACCATGGCCTCTGTGGCCTGCTTGTAATTCCAGGCCTGGTTTGGGGAGACTGAGGCAGATGGTGCAAGACTAGCCTAGTCTATGGTTTACCACAAGCTGTGTCGTAATTTAGTTTGTCATATTTGTAAAGGAATGGATACAGTTTGGTATGTGACCTGACCACGAAACCTGGACAAATTTGCAACATTTAATTTCCTGTAAACAGTGTTTTTATTATTAACAAAATTTCAATCGTTGATTTTGATCTTTAGGTTTAAATAGCTTCATAACTCAAGGCTCTTCTCTAATAAATCCTCAGAAAATATATATATTTTATCACGGTACAAAGTCTAATCAGGAATACCACCTAAACATACCAGGGGTACCAACCAAGTATTAACCTTGTTTTGAACTTTGTTTGAAAGGACTAAGCACAAAATTATGTCTCAAGCAGCACCATGAAGCTTAAAGGAAAATCTAGTTGTTGATTGTGTTTATTTCAGTCTTGTAGTTCTAGAATGCTGCACTCATATAGTGCAGGCACCCGCATGATTTTATTTTGCAAAACATTCCTTTCGTGCAAACTTCTGAAACACCCCTCAAAGTCGAGCGTCAGTGGACACCAATGTTTTTCAGAAGTTGTATCCTGCGGTCATGAGTCCGCAAGCACAAGGGAAAGGGAAATTTCCTTGTTGTGGGTGCGTTGGTTTCCTCTGATATTAAACAACATTAAAGGGAATTCCAGATACAATTTTATTTCTATTTAAAAAAAATTGTATTTGATTAGCTGCACTCGTTTTAAAGAAAACCTTCATGCATGACAGGGCCCCAATTTTATAGAGAAAAGCACATAAATTACTCTGAACACAATTTCAAACAACTCTGCTTAAGAAAAATGTGAATGCAGAACCTTTCCCTGGTGTCCCCCCCTCCCCCTAGAGAAAATCTTCCGCAAAGTCTTCCGCAAAATCTATCCAGACAGCACAGCTGGTAAAACCACTACCATTTTGTTTTACGCTCAAGCACCCTGATTAATAATTATCAATTTGTTTGTTCCCCATGATGGCGGAACTAGCAAGAAAAAAGTAAATAATTGTG
Source organism: Asterias amurensis (assembly GCF_032118995.1). NCBI lineage: Eukaryota > Metazoa > Echinodermata > Asteroidea > Forcipulatida > Asteriidae > Asterias > Asterias amurensis. The sequence goes on along the minus strand of NC_092667.1, from coordinate 4,627,861 downwards.
ACAATTTGTTTTGATGATATGAGATAATAAGGGCGTTGCTCCCCTGTAGAGGATGTTATGAAGAATCCATTGATAAAATAATATTATAAATGAGATAAATATAGAATGGTTTTACCATTTGGCAAACCACATTGCGGTTGTGTTTGTTTTTGTTTCAAGTGTTTGTTTGCTTTTGATGCAGTTCCCTGGATTGTTGTCTCTGGTTGGCCTGGGTTCAGATCCCACTCATTGTTGTAATTAAGCCAGTAAGGTCAAACAGAGTCAAGTTGTTGAGATTATTTTGACCATGGGCCACCTTAAGATTGCATCAGGGTTATATTCATGAATCAATCGTACAAATGATTTTGTTAAAAACTTCATTCTATAGACTTCGATCATAATGTGGCCATCTTGATATTCTCCCATTCTCTCTATGCCTAAACATTGATTCTTGTTTTAGTTAATTTAGCATTAGAGGACATCAGAAGATATTTCATAGCATTTGTACATTGAGGGCGGTTGAAGGGGGGAGGGGGATACGACGTACACACAAGACATTACCATACATGTCTAAGCTCAACTGGTGCATGCGTCTGTGATTGGGGTGCTGTTAGGTCAAATCAATATAGATCTGCTTGGCTTATGGATCGGAGATCCCACTATTACTTGCTACATGAGCAAATAAAAACTCTAGTAATAGGCCCATTATGTATGTACTTCTTCAGCTACCATCTGTCCCTGTAGAAATCTTGGGGCTTGAAGAGCTCTGAAGACCGAACAGGAAGATAAGTACGTCGAAGAAGTCTGCTGGAAATGGCTGCAATCAATAATTGCTTTGCCTTCATCAAACTGCCACCATTTTGTCTTGTTTCCCGTTAGACTGGTCCCCTGTCCTTATTGGCAAGGATAATGGCAGGTGTTGGCTTTAAGTATACACATTCAACTGCGAATCTCCAGAACCATAAAAGCCATGTGAAATGATGCGAGGTCAAAGATGATTAGGTAATTCACCCAAAACTAAAAACTGGGTTTATCTGCTCATCAAATAGATGAGAAGAGCTTTTGAATAACACTTAATTAGGCCTAAAGACTGTTTTAAGTGTTTCTTAACATGTCGATTTCTTTAGACATCACATCGCATTGGTATCATTGTTGATACTTAGGTTGCCATTTATCTATTTCCGAGAAGTGCCTGATTGTGGCGTACGGACGTCACAATTTTGTTAGCACAGTATTCTAATCAACAGCCAGATGAAAAAGTGCAATGAGCAAAGGCTGGGACTGTAAAATATAGTCCTTTGCGTCTGTTGCAGAGTTAATTTAACATTTCATGATAATGAGAACCCAGCCTCTCTCCACCGTACACTCTATACAAGCTTTTAATTCCATTCATCACGGTAGTACGAGATGCAAAGGAACAATACAAAAGAAACTCAGCCTCGCCTGATCTTATTAGAAAAGCGTTTGACACAATGTATTCCCCCTCTACCGAGAGTGTCCTGAGACATACAGAGAGAGAGGAGTTTGCACAATCCTGAGTGCATTCACAGCATCAACATCCTTCCCAAGTGAGCGATTCGCAATTCACAAATCGCCCTCGGCCAAGAACCCTTCGCGCAAAAACACCGCGACCGAAAAAGTGCCCTCTCTGCATATCAAGCTTGCCTTCCTCTGCATCTTAGGTTTTGGATGGCGTAGTGGGGAACCCCGGCAATGGCCAAACTAGTGATTGCTACAGTGTATCGAATCTCCTCAGCAAATAAGTTCAAGTACACCATGGCTAATTCAACGCGTTTCAAGGACCCCTCTTGTCTTACGAACTGCGCGGGTATTCACTTTATCTCCGCTGATTCGTCTTGAAGGTTTTTTTTTCTCCCTCTCTTTCTCTAAGTCTCCTTTCGTCTTTCTCTTCTTGGACCTGGTGCCACATCATGCTAACATTACCTGCTTCAGTGTTTACGTTCAGACAGCTCTGTTTTTCTAAGTAGGCACAGGATGGCCAGAAACTAATCTGTATTATGACTGATGTCCTGGTGTATTATGCAAAATCGTATTTATTTATTTATTTAATGGATCGTGTGACAGGTTTTTTTCAATTTCAATAACATGCATGCCTCGTAACTTGAATGGGGGGAAAAACCTTTTATAAAACTACAGTTGCATTTCAATTTAGAGAATAAAGGATTTGCTTTTGAATTAATTTTAAAACGGTAAAATTATGTTACAATTTATGTTTTTTTCTTGCGGAGCTGGACTGCACACTGTACGATTTTATTTCCATTGTCACGTACGTCATGTCTTTGAAAATAGTCCAAGGTATGCAGTGCATTCTCATGGTTGCTACACTCTATAGGCATTGCTGTGTGGCAGAGGTCTTTCAGATCGGCCTGAACATTTTCAGTCTGTTGTTGAAACATCAAAGTCGGCCGAGGGGGATTGTGATAGCCTGATTGTGGTTGATTATGATGTGTAGGGGGGGGGGGGGGGTGATCTAGAGATACCTGGTCGGTCACAGTGTCAGTCCTAATTGCTGGTGGGTAACGTCAATCCTAACAACTGGTTGGAATGAGAGTGGAAGACAGGTATACAAGCAATGTACCGCCCTGTCCTTGTAAAGAGAGGAGGAAAAAAAGAAGAAGTAGGCCATGATAATAAGCAGTAAAGGACAGTGACCCTGCTAATGATGACTTTGAGAGCCTGGATGGAGTCACATTGTGAGGGCGCTCTTTCCCTTTGCGTCTTTGGCAAGTGTTTACTTAGGCAGTGGGTCATGCATTACAAGAAGTTGAAAAGAGGAATGCTGGCCTGATGCTTCATCTTTAAGGGCAAGGTATTTTCTCATTGGTGAAGGGCACCTTGATGAGGCAAATGGTGTTTTTTATTGGAATAATCTAAGGGGGACTGATGCATTGACCAAGGAACAGAGGCAATTGCCTCTGTTGCCTTTTATGTTTCAGACCTGGGAATGTGTTGATAATGTGGAATATTCACTCCTGCTAAAATTGTTTCCTTGAAATAAGAAAACATCTTATTTCAAGAAACCTTTCTTGTGTCAAAACACCCACAGTGTCAATTTAACACCACAGTTTTTGCAGTTTACTGAAAACTAGTCCTGCTTTTACTTCAAAATGTAATAAAAGATGAGATATTGGGGAAAAAACATGCAGTGTAATTGTTCCAGATATCAAGGTGTTTCTATGAGAATATTGATAATTTTGTCAGTTTTGTTTTGTTTCGTACAACTGCAATCCTTTATCTTTTTAAATTTAGCTATAAATTGTCAACATTATTTGTTTCATGTGGGTTAGTTTTGGAGTCCATTACTACATTGACGTTGATTACACCCAAGGGTGAGCTACCCATTCTATCCAGACCCTATTTAGTCATGGACCCTGAGGGCACACCCACCACCCACTTGAACTTGGACAGTAACGCTTACAGATACCAGACCGGTCAGTCTGTCAGCCCTTAATTTCTCCCAATGCGGACATTGAAAGCAACAACTGGCACCTAGATGGGGTTAGGGCATCCTTGATAAATCTAGGTCAGTAGAGGTTGGTCATGTAATTGTCAATTAATGGGACAGTGACCTTAAAACATTTACTTACATGTATGTCTGTATGTGAATCTGCTGTACATGTTGGCCTACATGTTCAGGCCTTGAGTTAACTCATGGAACCCACAGCAACGCATTGGTGCTCTGGTGCTTTTGCTGCATGTGGAGCCCTTTGCAAATTTCCAATACAAATTTACAATTTCCTCATAGAGGTGCCCATAACTAGTGGAAAATTGCTGTGCCCTTTCAAGAACGAAATTCAAGGCCTGCAAAATTTCACCCACAGTTCAACAAATGTTTTACTGCATCAGGGCGCTTTTTAAACCATTCAATGGCAAATTCTGTTGCTTCACAATTACAGGCTGTCAACTTTTGTCTGCCAGTGTTGTTTGCTTGTGTTGTTTGCTTGTATCATCAATGGCCAAATAAATTATAATAATAACAATGAAAAGAAACACTGTAATTTGTTTGACATGTTTTTCTTGTATTGCATCACCTAAATTTGGTTTACACATGCCCTGTGTTCAACTATTGTCATAGTTATTAAAAAAGAAAAGAAAAAAAAAGCAAACTATCAGATGGGTCGGCCTTGATCCTTTGAACTGCTGCCCCTGGTTATTGCCTTATTGCCCTAAGAGATGTACCAGTACAAATTACTTCACTCATAAGTGCCCTTTACTACTAAGGTTTAAAGGACATGATTAAACAAACAAAAACAAATTGGTTAGCGATATTTGTTAAAGTTTAGTTGATAGATAGATACACATGAGCAGATTTAAACAATTTTTGCAAAAACATTTTTCCTAGACACTAAATTCAACAGTAATGGAAAGTGTTTTCCAATAACCACTGTGTAAAAAACCTCAGTTACTTGTAAACTGATCAGTGAGATCTGTTTTGCAATCTGTTTTTCTGTTCTCCTCTATTTTTGTGTGAAATCAGCAAAACCTTGTGTTAACGATACCCACACGCTAAGAACAAAGTGGCTTAAAGTCATATTATTCATTATTGTTTTTAGACAGTCCAACTCTACATTGATAACAAGAAACTTGGGAAGTGAGTGGAGATGTGCGGCGGGAAAGGCCCGGGACTAAAAAACAGAAATAGTTAGGGGCACGGGAAACCTCGATGTTAGCAAGAAAGTGAAAGAGTGTGTCCGATTACATTAGAATACTCTCTAGTTATAACACTCAAGCCATCACTGCCCCTGCAGGGCCAAGTGGTGCGAAGGGTGTGGAAGGAAAGAAAAGCTGGCTCCAATTTCGGACCCGATGTCTTACGTCTCCAGTCGCAAACCACTTCGGCTGGCCAGTCCTCTTCCCAGGTGAAGCTCGGTGAAGGAAATTGGGACTTACTGTTGGGACCCGGGGCTCCTGAGTCTGGCCGGTATCGCTGTCAAGTATGCACGGGTACCGGTGAAGCGGTGTTTGTGATACCGCTCGGGTGCCGGGGGAGCCCTGCATTGATACGACTTTGATGTAATTACGCCCCATATGTTTCCTCTACTTAGATGTCCAGTTTCGACGCTCCTGTATGTTGTGTTACAAAATAAGCCCATGGGTCTATGGTTTCAATGGCTGACATACTTTTCAAAGAGAAAAATACCCAACAAAGGAAATCAAAGGGAGAAAAAGAGTCGTTTTGATGTTCAATGCTGAGGCTAGATTTACAGCCAAAATCCTGTTCAAATGGTGCGTAGGTATTTCCACAGGCAAAAACATCAACTGTTAAGTGAATTTGACATATTGATCCCTGAAGAAAGAAAAAAATCACTGCGTGATCGCTGATTATTTTGTCTAAAAACAATTTCATTGGCAGATAAACATTGCTGTATTATTGTGATATTCTCCTCCTTATTAAATTCATGCTTTCAGACAGAGGCTGTGAAAAAAAGACAGGCCCCTTGTTGATGAAGTGTTATGATATGCATGGTGTGGTCTGGTCATCAGACAAAGATGATTGCACCCTTAAATCACTCATCGGCAAGAAGCCCCGTCTCCTTATTTAATACTGGAATTTGAAGTGTTTTGCTGAGCTCTTTGCAAAGTTTTGCTGTGCTCATTTTGATTGAGTAAAATAACAAAATCCAAGCTAGGAATAATAGGCTGCCAATGAGCAAAGTGAGACCAACAAGTAGTAGAGAAATGAGGTTAAACAATTACTTGAGGTAAACACTGCTGGCAAGGTACACATTACACAATGTATTAGAGCCGTAGTCATTCCTTCAAAATCAGCTAGTCTCTTTTGGCCGATGTACTTTTGATAGCGAAGCTAACTCAATAAGTTGTAATGGCAGTAAGATGGATTGGGTTGTTGGGGGAAGGACATGGAGTAGTTTCTCACCGCCCCGGTCTCTCTCCCCAGCGCGACGACGCAAGCCCGAGAGCCGGAGGAAACCCCCAAGTTGTCAAACTTTTCCTGTGGTCCGACTGGGGATTGATTGATTGACTTCATTAATCAATGGGTATATAGGATTAGCAGAGCTCGCTGGGGCAGCGGGAGTATCGGGGCAGGCCTGTTCCTGTTGGACCATGCTCCGTTGTTTACTCACTTGTGTTAGCTTACATATTACTGGTAATGGCTGGAGAGAAATCAAGTATAGAATTGCTGTGTTGAAAAGAAGAAACTCTCTGTGGACAATCGTTATACTTGTGGTGTTTTTTTATTTAGTATTTATTTTGTTTTACTTTTAATTTATCAGAGTCAGATATGGTAGTTCTGTTTTACAGAAAACAATTTATCATTTTTAATGTTGTAAGAAATTGGAAAGAATTTCTGCTAAGAGTTAAGTAGCCATGTACAAATTAAATTTTGTTTCTTCCAAGCTTTTATGATGAAATTTATCTAGGCTATTTTAGAAAGAAAAAAAACCCACCAGCAATATTGAAAATTTCAATATTTGAGTCAATGTTTTGTCTTGTTTTGTTTTGTTTTTAGATGTAAATCATATAATTATTTTATTGTAGTATTCTCTGTTATCATACCAACCTCATAATTAGGAAAAAGACACTAACTGCTTCGCTTGGCTTTTTTTTTCCATGTTGATGTAATTGTTTTTTATTATCTTGTTAAGAGTGTCAAAATCTACCAAACTACTAACAATAATAACTTTTACAGAAAATAAATCCTTTCCTTTTGAAAAGGTACCAATTGCATCACTTATTCTTTAAGACATTTGTCAACAGCAAATGCTCCTTTCAAGCAGCTTCAGGACTTAATTTACATTGAGCCCTTGGCAGTGGTTCTTTGATAACATCTTTCATCAGTGGGTTGTCCCAACCCCCTGTCTGGTAAAGGCATCCTCTTTAAAGTGGCAAACCCTCTCTGTCAACTGGTCTCTTAAGCCGTCACTCAGTTATATACCATTCTTCGCACCGCATCAAACACATTAAATCAAATCCATTCCACTACAATCTGTCTTTCAATGGGATTTTGCGCACAAAGTGTTTCGCCCCAGTATGTGGATGGAGGGATGTTAAAGGAACAGTCTGACCCTCGATAGTTCACAATAAATGCTGCAATCGTGAGACGCACTTTCAGCATTGTAAACCAACTATTTCATTGATTTTTTCCGCAATAAAGATTCACCATTTAAATGCAACTATAAAACTATCAGATTAGTATTTTTTGTATTTTTGTTATTTATTGTTTTCCCCTTTTCTTTGGTGGTGGTAGGGGGGGGGGGGGTTGGATACCTCTGGTTCTAATGGTAGAAATACATTGTGGGTTCCAACAGAAGGGTTTTATGCAAATAAGACTCTGTAGTGTAGGGGGCAATTTCTGAAGATTAATCTGAAGATGCTGATCAATCTAAATAGTTTCTTAGCAAAAAGTGATGTCAAAAGACTTCACTACGGCTATATCAACAACTGAATGTTAGTGCTTTGTGAAATCTAGCCCTGGTGATTTGTAATTTGACTTTGCATGTTTTTTTCTTGTGGTAGCTGGTGCCCCTGTGCAGATTTATATAGCAGCAACTACTTCGGACACCAGCCAAAGTGCAACCTTATATGGTGTTACTGTCGCGTATGGCCAAGTGTCTTTATTTGTTGATAGTCAGATTTCATCAACAAACACAAAATGATGCGATGAAAACAATAAAATATATGGCTTCTATCATTAAATACTTCTTGCCTTGAAAAATGTAGAACAGTATTTGGGTGGCCAAGATTTTTTGATATGCACATATTTTCTATGATAACAAAGAATTCTTTGAAGCAGTGGGACACTTTCTTGTTTGTGACGCTTCAGGCCAGAACAAAGCTCCTGCTGCCAAACCTCAAAACAGGGCTCAGTTAATAGATGAGAATAAGCGTTACTAAATATCAGATTTGAATGGTAACCAGGTTCTGCTTAACACTTTTTTGTTTGAGCTAAGAAAGATTTAGTGTCTAGCTGCTTGATTAACTTGACCCAAGGTGTTGAGTTTAATTAGCCATAGAAAGCCATAGATTTAATAGACAGTCCAATCATAGAGAAAGGACTTGTTTGGTTGTCCCCAAGAGAGCTGTAGAGGCCGGGGAGTTATATCTAGAGGTTGAATTGGCAAGGTTACAGTAAATTGAAGAAATTAGTTAGCATTATGAGGTCGGGTTGTAGGGGGGGGGGATTCATTAAAGTTTATCTATCAGGGTACTAGGACTGAGAAGCTTCCATCTTTGATACAGGTAGTTTAATAAATGTTTAGTTTGTCCACAGATTTTCATCGAGAGAAGAGAATCAGAGAATAGGAAAGATTATGTCCCATTAGGTATAGTTTTCTGATGGAGGATGTTCTGAAACATCTCCTTTGGGAGAAGTAAATCTGAGTATCTGATAAAGGGTATCTCAAACAGGAGAATGCACTAGGATGGGAGGTGTGTATGGGCTTGTCATAGTTGGGGAAGAATAATGCCTCGATCAGGATATTTTCACCAAAGGTGAAACATTTGAAGAGGTTAAAGGTATAAAATGACCACCCTTTTTGTCTTTTGATAATTTTCTGATTACTGGTTGGAACTCTCCTTTAAGGACACCATCATGGCGCCCGCTCTCTCAACCCAAACACCTCAATAAGTCCCTGTCCTAATTGGATGAGTGACTTAGATAATCACAACAGGCGAGAAGTGCTTGTATGTTCTTGGCATTAAATCCCCGGCGCTAACTCGCACTGACAGGCGCAGAGGGCTCTGTCCTGTATGCATCAACCTCAGCCTCACTGCATTGCTGTGAATTATCCGCTGATTACACACTATACAACTGGACAGAGCTCAACGCAATTATGTCTGCACTTTGCAAATGAAACTAAGAGTTTTGCCAGATCATTTTGTTTTTCTGGAAGGGAGAGGGGGCGCTGTCAGAAACATGTGTTGAGGCGATCGTAAAAGATGAATTTGTTAGCCAGCTGGCAAGCGAAACACGTGTGGTTAAGTTGTTTATGGACGTGTATTGTGGTGTTAAGGTTCACCTCCCAAATGTTTTGATCGTATATTATGAAAAATAAAGAAATTAAAAAGTTAAGAATGGTGTATACATGTTAGCAGGCTGTTTCGAGCTTGAACTCTAATAAAAATGGCCCATCCTCTGCAGGGCTCAAAATTAACACTGTACCCCAGACCAGAGGCCAATGATTTTATTATCGGGCTCATGACCAGATAAGTCCAGTGGTCTTTTTTTTTTTTTTTCAGTTCAATTATAACGTCACTACGTGGTATTTTTAATTTAACAGAATAGAAAAGTAGCAATTATAGTAATTAAGCATCTTTCTCAAGCATGCAAGTGCCATGACTGGGATTCGAACCCACAATCCGATGACTTAACCACCAGAACTTGAATTTGATGCTCAATTTCCCACCACCATTTCACCCTACTTACACAAATTTTGATCTGTATTGGTCGATAGATGTAAAATGTGAAGCTTCAAAACCAAAAGTGCAAATTTTTTTAAATAAAATGTTCAAAAAAAGGGCCTTTCAAAAAAGAAATTCTCGAGATTTTTGAAGGATTTAGTTGTTTTGTTTTTTTGAAAGTATTTGTGTACACGATTGTGGACTAACCCTTGCTACCCTGTTTACTTTACAATTTTTCATCTGTACTGTCCGATAGAATTAATATGTGCATCCATATTTACAATTCCCAATATATCAAAAAAAAAAAGTGTTCTCAAAAGACCTGCTAAAGAAAATTCTTGAAAAAAGGTTGACATTGTGCGCCTGCAGCATTTATATTTAGGCCTAGTTCTATGTCACATCTAGATCATAACTCCAACATCGATATTGAAGGCAACACCTTTTTGATCACGGCAAATTACCATAACAAAACCCAGTGGATAGATTTTAAGCCTAAATGTAAATTCAGCTAAAAAAAAAACCAACAGCAGGCAGGGGTAGTCAAGTAAGTAGTTTTTTTGCATAAAAAGAGAGAGAGAGAGAGAAAGTCTGAACCTTGGTGACCCAGAATTAACAACCGGGAGTGACTGTCCATTGTGGGACCATTGTGTATGTGCCAGATTTGCTCTCTGGCCCTATACACAGAGGCCTGCTACCTTTAAAGGGAAAGTTCATCTTTGTTTTTTATCGAAGGGTGAAATATTTTCCACTTATCTAGTTGTCAAGACACCATACAACCATTCTGTTGAAATATTTTGAATTTTTTTTGTGGCCAAATGACAAAATGAAAAATGGTTTAATGTTTTGTCTGGGTCTTTTCCTGCATGTTTTTCTATTTGTTTGAATTGTTTATATTGCAACTTTTACTTGAGTGAGTTTTACTATTCAATTGAAAAACACAAGACCGCTGGACTTGTCCAGTCATGATTTTACTGGCCAGACTTTACTGGCCAGATATTAAAATCACTGGCCTTTGGCTTGCAGTCCAGTGTCACAAACTTTCAAGCCTTGCCAATACCCAAACCTAGGAAATGAGGACAGTGTTTCCAGGCCAGTACCCATGTTGGATAAGTTACCACTATCACAGTCCAAATACCATGATGATGCTTTATCAAGCCACTTCATTCCGGCTGACAGCTATGCAGATATCTGATTATCTCTGGCATTTTTTGTATCTGGGAAAATGAAGTTGTTTGTTGTAGTATGTTTATTTGGTACATATTTGTGTTATAATATAAACAGGGGGCAGTAAGTCTAGTGTGAATTTAAAATTGTCTGATGTTTTAGTTTAAGCAACTTTTATTTCATAAAATTAAATTATATATTATTATTTGTAATGTTATTGAGAAATGAGTATAGATACTTTCATAGTTTTGCAGTTTCTACCTTTACACTTTGACAAAAAAAAACCCAAAAATATAGTCTCAATGACACAATCAAATCCCCCCTAGAAAAGGGAATACGTACAATATTCATAATCAGTTGCGTCATTTGTTTTCTTAGACTGAACATTAAAGACGACAAACAAACAAACAAACAAACAAACAAACAAACAAACACTTGACAACCCAACACCCCACCCTCAAGCAAAAAAAACAAAAATAAAATAAACAAACAAACAAACAAAAAAACAAACAAACACACAATGTTCATAATTATGTAAGTACAGATTTGTTTTTAGTTTAGGTAAAACAGGGCATTTAATTGACCCAAAATCTCAAATCAATTTCTCGATATTGAACACAAAAATGCTAACAGTATCAAACTAAAGTTTACAAAAACAAGACTACAAACACTAGGATTAAAATCATTCCTTGAAAGCAAAACATCCAAAGCAGAGTTGGTTTTCACATCACCCCTAGTCTTTGAAATCCATCCGGGACAACACTACATGTATTAAAAAGCTGTCTAAGATCTAAAGATCTGTGCATACTTGCGAAATTAACCCCAAATCCCTGATATTCTTTATCAGTAAGCTCAGAACCTCATCTTAATTATGAATGCTAATTTTACCCGATGACTAGAATTTTTTTATCTTACGTTGCTTTTTTTTTTATATCGCCCTACCCTTCTGATTCTCGCCTCGGACGTACTTAACAATTTGACGATCCGATCCCATCAATTCATTTTGACACCTCTGTCAAGCTGAGGGACCCTTACACTCCATAGGTCTGCTTGTGCCATGTTCCAGGCCATCTCCTGTAGAGAAACCTATCTTAAGACTACATCAAGGCTGTAAACAACCAAAGAGGTGACTGAGAGAGAGAGAAAAAGTATTTCATCAGTGTTCGTAGAATCTGGGCTCTGTAATTTTGAACGTTGTAGCGCTGTACTTTTTTTTTCATCATCATCTTCTTCTTTTGCTTCTTCATCATTGGGGAACAGACACAGAGAGATCAGATGTTGATTCTGTAGACCCTTATTGTTACATGTATCGGTCTGTGTATGGTTCAACAACACCTGGCATGTGCGTCAGGCCACTCCGATGAGCACCATTCACTCAGATTGACTATAGAATCTATGTAACGTACAGCCAAGGAGTCTGTGGCTGCGCTGGCTGAAGGTAAACACTGTAAGCCCCCCGTATGCTCGGGGAGTCTTTGTTGCGTCGGGAGTGCGGGTAAGCCTGCGCCGTTGAGTATTCCCTCATCTCTTCAGCTCGGTATTTTCCCCCCCGCCATTGGGGGGTTTAATCTGTGAAGGGGGGTACTGATTGAACACAGTTGTGGAGAACACACCGTACGGAGCCAGAGTATACACTGTGTGTGTGCATATCAGCGATGTACGCCAATGCTTGCACATGTTGCCCATACCCGTCAGGTCCTTACGTTAGCGTGGTAAGTGCCCATAACTTTCAACCAAGCTGGTCAGGGTTTTTTTCTTTTTCCGTTACCTCTTCTTCTATTTCTCTCTCTCTCTTACACCCCCCTTCTCTCAGGGACTGATCAATTTAGAGAGGCGATTTAGAATTGTAAGCGTTGGTTGGCGACTGTGTACGTAGTAGCTTCGTCTGGATTGAAGTGGATTTTGAATTGTGAGGATTATTTGTGGTGCATGGTGGATGTACATGTTCGTAATTTCTCTTATTTCGTTTTTTTTAAAGTAAGTTGTACGTGTCATGCTGACATGAGTAAATTGCCTAACATGTAAGTTCAGTCTTCAGCCAATTGTGGCATTGTTTGTTTAACTGGATAGTGAGTAAATGAATACTAACTAGATAGATTGCTAGGAATAAACTACTTATGTGTTGATAATAATGATGTATAAGTTTTTTTTTTAGAATGATGCAACATACCTTGTGCATGAGGCCCTCTCGTTGGTCTAAGTGATAGAGTACAGGGATTGTGGGTTCGAAACCCACCTGAGTAATATTTTCCCTGCAGGAATTCGAGGGGGGGGGGGAAAGGGGGAAGTACAGGAAAAGTAATTATCAACTTATAATTTTTAGGTTTCCATCTTATAAAGGTCACTGGTTCTAAAGTTCATTCCAGTGTCAAACCACCATATAAATTTTTCCATCTGAAATTCAACACATCGCTTTTGCTCTTGAGAATACTGAAATTGGGTTGTGTCCACATAATTAATCCAATTTCTATGTTCCGCTGGATACTGTGTTTACTAAAAACTAGAGGACTACTAAGCGTTCAGAAATCAATTTTAAAGTAATGATCAAATTTAAGAAATCAGTTGCGTTGCATGCACTCATTTGCTTTCTATCTAGTTTGTCAGCCACGGGCTCTTTAATACAATTCTGCAAATGTCACATATGAAAAAAAGACCCTACAATAAGCTTCATCATTAAACATATCACTCAATATTTAGTCAGTGAGTAAACATGGAATTGAATGAACACTGGAATCAGGGGCTGCGAGATTTATCAAATTTGCCAATTAGTTTTCAAATGTAATCTCCATTCTCATTCCTGGAAACGAGAAGTCCGCTGGAAAACAACTAGAAATATGTTGAATGCAATAATTCCTCTGCAAAAAAGGATCAAATACCTATACAGTATGTTTTCAAGAAATGTTAAGACTGTAGATACTGACTGGAAACCAAGCGCTATATGCTGGAAGCTCCGATGACTGACAATAGTCCTGCTCCATTGTGTAGAATCAACTGCTGACAGCATAAAAATAAGGCTGTTCACAATCTCCTGAGAAGTTACGGTAAATTCTGCCTTTAAGGGAAAAATTATCTTGTACAATACTGCTAGTAAATGGGGCCTCTGTTGGTTTGTTCACTAGCAAAAAAAAGTTGCTGAAAGGGTGATGCCTTGTCTTTTTTTTATTGAAGGAAGAAAGTATACTTCTCTGAATGTGTAAAATAAAGATGCAAGTATAATTTGTATGTATTGCATTGGGGATAAAGAATAGTATTTTTATTTTTACCCTATATTGGTGTTGGAAATTTAAGTTATATTCAATATCATTGCTGTAATGCGTACACCATTTGAACTTTTTGCGACTCACTGGAGGATTACAACAGGGCCCAATTTCATTGAGCCTGTAAGCTCAAAAAAACTTGCTAAGCAGAGCAAAAATCTTGCTTATGTTACCAGCCAAAATTCAATGAAGTTTACATTGTTGCAACTGGTGCCCCACTCATTTTTTTGCTTAGAAAAGAAATTTGCTAAGTGGTATTTTCTTCTTAACAGCTTAATGAAATAGGGCACTGGTGTCTCATAACCAGGGGGTGAATAGGTAAGACATCTGCTCTAAAAAGCAGGAGGTAGTGGGTTCAAATTCCACCTTGGGAGTAGCCAGAAGATTTTGTTTTTGTTGAAGACTCTGGGTAAAACGTATTTCAACATATTTTGATAAAAACACGTAATAAGGTACATACATTGTAAGTCCTTAAATACAGGTCTCCTTAACTATGTCACACCAGCTACTTAATTGTATTTCATGAATTGGTCATGATTTGTTCATATATATGTCCCGCCCTTCTGCACCGTCCCGCATTGTTCAAATCGCTCTATAACTTGCCCTTTGTCTGATGTCATTCTGATTAATTTCCAGGCCCCCCTTAACATCTGTTACGGCTTGACCCCATTTTATACGTTTCCCTTAATCTCTGTTTGGTTCCAGCCCTTCAAATAGGCAGAAATACTTCATAATGTCTCCGATACTTGCGTTTTTGACCCACTTTCTAGCCCTGATTCATTTTGTCAATATCCGTTTCCAAGACGATCCTGTAGCTAATCATATTTTGAGTCTTGATTTTTTTGGGGGGTATGAACCAAAATTGGCTTTTAGTTGATGGTGAAGCGCGGTTGAAGGTAGTCAAATACTTACCTTCAGTGCACGTCAAGATTAATTGGACGGGGAATTTTCCCCTATTTTGTTTTCCTCCCCTGGACCGTTACTTGAAGATATGACTGTGATGATTGTAACTGCAGGTTTCATCCATGTAAAACATTCAGTGTTGGGTTAATTAAATGCTTTCTGTAAGAGATAATTTGAGACTTTGGTTTCTGTATCTTGTGTTTTATCTGATTGTTGGCTGGTGGCTTCTTCCTAAGGCTTGAACTCCAAAGATGTACATGTAGGCATCAACTTCAATCATACAATTTAACTGCCTTTGGGTGTTTTTTTAATGAACATTCTACATATTAAAATTCCTTTTTTTTTGTAAATTATTTTGTTTCTGATGACTTTGTCCTTTTAAAGTTTTAAATGGCAGACCAATGTTAAAAATATTATACAGTAACGGTCGAGCTGACAATAGTCTCAGAAAGTGTCAGTTTTCTTTTCTTTATCAGAGTCTTTCAGTTTGGATGTTTCATTACAATATGGCAGGCCTCTGGTGCCCCAGTGGAATTACACGGCGATCTTAGCCTCTGTTGCCCATGGTATTGGTGCCTCTTCAAAGGTTTCCCATAGACATAAAGGTTTCCCAATTGAAGCGCATTTTGCATGATAAAAATGGCCCTACCCTGTCAAAGCTCCAGGGCTCATATGGTGTTGGTTTTTTTTGGAGTGATGAAGGGTCGTTACAAATCACTCAAGAGAGTTAGACTTATGATTAAATTAATTGCTTTGATAAACATTTGTTTACATTGTTAACAAGTAATCATCCTGTTTATTTATTTGGTATTCTCTAAATGAAAGGGGCTAATAGTGGCTTTGTCTTAGCGCCGGGACCAGACTAAAAGTTGTTTGCTGTATCCAACATACCGTCACTCACTGCAACAAAAAGTCATCGTGCAATTTCGTGAGTTAATGAGTCTTTTGTGGTGATGTTTAGATATTTCATTCCTGTCATTTCGTGTCGTGGGGTTCCTTGGAGTCTCAAACCCCTTGGACCCTCGTCAGTGTTTTCCCTGACACAGATACGGCCCAAAGTCAATAAGAAAAAATATGCCACGGTACGGCCATGGTGTAGTCAGTATATTAAACTCCAACCCCCCCTTCTCTGTAATTTTTTCCCCCCTTTTCGCCCTTCTTCTTTCTACCCCTATGTTGATACCACACTACCCATACATTATTGAATAGCCACTGTTAACTTACCGTGCGGGGGCACAAACATTGGCCCATTGTCCCGTCCAGGGAACGAGGGGCCCCAATTCATTCTCACTGTTAGCATTGCAGCTAAAATCAACACATTTGGTGTGACGACCACGTGTGCGCCATTTACACAGGCGTAGGACGGTGGCTAGTGTTTTTCTTCTCTTTCCCCCCTTTTTCATTATTATTAAAGCACAAGCTGACGTTTTTACCACGCTTTTTTTTTCCCCTTGTAAGTCTCAATCGTTCTCTCCGCAGTTCTGTAATTATTAGTCCTCAATCCACCTTCCCTTTTCATTTCTCTACCTGGCAAGTTCTTGGTGTGTGTTCAACAAATTTTGCGTGGGCCAAAATGTTTGATGTAGATTTTTGTGCAAAGGTGTGTTGAATCGGTAGATATTTGGTTTAAACAATTGCCCGGTTCGATTGAGTACTCATAAACGGACGTCTATGTCCTCACAGAGCTTTGTGTTATTTCTTTTTTGAACATTTGCCTGAGCCTTCTCTATAATCCTACACTACTTCACGAGAGACTTTGACCGGACTGCAGTTTAATCAAGCTACCTTGTGCCATGCTTAGCGGATATAGATAACCAGCCAAAGAGTTGTGTAATGTGTATTGGTTTTTGACCGGTTTCCTGTTAAACTTTGCTAAGCATAGAAATGATCAAAATGTGTCAGTCATTTTTATAGCTTTATAATCAAAAATAGGTGACATGCCCTTGGGGATACCTGTAAATGTAGTTGTGGGACAAATTTGTTGTTAATGCAATGCGGTTTCAACTCATTTAATTTTGTCCACTCTTTTAATAAGTTTCTTGCTGTTAAAGATTGTGCCATCAGAAACAATAAGCTGTCTAAGAAACTTTGCATTCCATTAATATCAGGTATATTCACTTGTTTTCTCACTAGTGACTGTTTCTAATTCGAAATTCTCAGACTAGAGACAGTTGTGATGCTACATTGTTCAGGGCACTTTTTGAATAAATGTTCATGACACAATAGAACTAGGTTAGAATTGCCCTGAATCACGCTGTCTTTACTCTTGGGAATTCAATTCAAGACAAAATCAAGTCAGTGTACCAGACATTATTGAAAATTCATTGATTATCCACTGTTATACGTACATGCAGCCCGAATCATGTTTCATGTGTTGTTTTTTTGTGTCTTACCATGAATCAATGCAATAGCATCATCTGGCTTTGTTCCTCCACTCCTCATGTTTCTTCCATTGTTGTTGTTATCTCGTGCTCACCAAGAATGTCTCGATCATCTTCGTCTGTCTCGATCATCTTCGTCTGTCTGTGTTCGTCCACAGCAGGACATACACCAAGCCCTCCTCGTATTTCTTCCACTCTCTCAGAGAAAAAAAAATGAACAATAAAATAATAAAAGATAGTTAATGGCCTGATGTTTGGACCCTAGCAGAGTCTTTCTCTGTGGCTTAAGACTCTCCTTCGAGAAAGATGTTGCTAGGGTTGAAACATCTTTTGTTTGCAACAGCTAAGTCCATTTAACAAACAAAAAACAATAGAGTGAACCTGTACGTATGTTTATTTATTTATTTTTATTAACTTTTGCTCTTCTTGAAACCAGCTGAAGAGGAGAGTCTCTAGACATAAATGTTGTTTCTTTTAGGCCATTCATTGTGTTCCAGCTGGCTCACTCACCTCTTCCTCTGTGTTTTCACTGTTGTTACAGTTTGCTATTAATGTTATTGCAATTCTGATGGTTTAGGTCTTTGTACTTTCGTGACTGCTTGAGAAATAACATAAATATAAATTTAAATAAGTGTAAGGAGATTTAAAAGATCTGAGGGTTGAACAAGGAAAAAAAATTATAGAGTAGGATTTGAACCAACTCCCTCCAGATTACACGCCAGTGCTCTACCAACTACATGAAGGCCATCTATCTAGCCCTATGTTGGCTAAAACAGACACTGTTCAACATTGCCAATGATTTTCCCCAAAATAGAGAAAAATCAAATGTTAATCTACTGCTAACATCAAGGAAAAAGTAATCTTGCCTGTTTATTTTTTACTTAAAGTATACATCGTTTTAATTTAAATTTATTTCGTATTTATTCAATTTCTAACCCACAATAAATAGAGAGCGATCTTATCCAAGATACATTTGTGTACCATCCCTTGTAAGAACCCGTCCCCTTCCGGCCGTTATTACTCACTGATGTCTGTTGAAATGCCCTCCTATTGAAGCAATTCCCAGGTCCTTGATTTGAAAAAAAAAGTACAAAGACCTCGACCCTCCTGAAGCTCCCTCTTCTTAGGCTAAGATCCCCTGGACTCCCTCATGTATTATCACTGGGGGTCGAGCCCTTTTCAGTTTCCCCAGTACCCCGTCCTCGGCATTTCTTTCTGAGGTGCAAACTGTAGCACCTCTACCGAGGAGAGCTGTCCACTGTCAATTCAAGCAGCTAATAAACTTGATATGATGTTGTTGTATTCAGTGTGAATGGTGTTCTTTCTCATCTTTCCGTTGGGGGGGGGGGTCTTCTTCCCAGGTACGGCCACAATGACCCGGTGGTCGGGGCTGCTCTTGGCCCAGTCCCTTCAGTCCTTATGTACTCTTCTTTTTATGAATAAACCACACAATAGATTGTACGGAAGTCAGTTATGTAGGTAAGGTAAAGTTTGCACATCTCTTTGCGTCATCTTTTTTTGTCCGAAATTGTAAATATTTGACTTACTTTTTATGGGGGGGGGGGGGGTTCTGTTTCTTTTCCAAGGCACCTTTGTATAAAGATCCTTTCGATCTCCAAATGTACTTCCGTAGATTGAAATTTATGTTTTAGAAGTTGCTTTTGAAGGTATGGCCATACTTTGGAATGACCACAGAAGAAAAGATGGTATGGTGATTATATTTAGATATGAAAGGTATACAAAGAGTTAGCAAGTGTTCTATCAATACAACAATCTCAGAAGTTTAGCTAGTTTATAAAAACCATAAAGACGGGACCCAATTTTTAGCAAGGCTTGCACACAAAAGTGTTTGAGTATCAAAATTACAAAAGAATGATGAAGTATCGCATGATAATGTTCTATGTATGATTTCTGTTGATAACTTCCCATTCAAACACGAGTCCTGTGAAAGTGTAGTTTGCATCATGATGCATCCTGTAGAATTAATGGTGGCATTTCAACAAATGCCAATCCATTAAAATATCTGTCGTTGGGATGACTCACCACAATTGCTTTTAATACGAGTAATCTGGAGTGATAATACGGCAAAAATAATGCAACAGACATTTATGACTACTTACTACATACATTCATGTCAAGGAGTTGCTAGCAATTTTTCTTTGATTTGGGAGCGATCTGGTTGATGAATATTTGCTTTATTTTGATGAAAGGAATGGTCACAAAGAGGAGGATTTTATTCTTGATATTCAAGTGGTTTATAATTGGACCCAGGTGTATTTTAATATATAATGGACCTGTTTGCCCAGTCCAGAATGAATCCACAATGACCCTAGGTCCAAGCACTGGTAAGTCATCACTTAAAATGATTGAATGGTCATAGCCCGCTCGATACAATGCCCCCCTCCTTAAGGTTAAAAACTGCTGGTTGGTAATTGCAATGCCTTCCTAGGCGTTACGTCCTCCCGTTATTGCACGTTCAGATGGAGAGCTGCATGATCGTGTAGTCATCTGGGAATTTGAGTTTGGCTTTTGGGGAGGAGGGGGTGGTGAGAGGAGATTGCCAGTTGTTCGTTAGCTGATGGAAGGGGCAGTGAAACAGTTGAAGAATGAGGCTTGCTTGTAAAACAAACAAAAACAAAAAAATGCATTTCACAATTTTGCTTAGAGCAAGAATGGGTTGTTTAATTAATGGGTGTGTTGCAATTGAAAAAGGAGAACATTTACACACAGGTATTTGTTTGAGCTTTATTATCACAAACATGGGTAGTGGTATCTTCCCTCGCCTTCCACCTCTTGGGTCTCAGTTCGAATCCCACCGGGGCACTAAGCGGATCAGGTTTTCTGTACCTACAGATTGCGTGGGTTTTCCCCTTGGGGTAATTCCCTGGGGTGTGCCTCCCACTTGTAAAACTGAAACTAACTTCCTTGTTGAGGCTTCAAGGCTTCTCGGTTTTTTTGAGAGAGTCCTTGGCATTCACAACCGGAATGAATAAAGAAAATGAAAAACAAAGAAAAGTGGAGAGAGGCTTACAGGACAGTGGACTCTGTAAACACGGATGTAGGGGGGGGGGGCGGGGGGGGGGGGGGGGGCGGGGGCTTTTAATGCAACAACTTTCACTGTCGGCATCATTAGGAAAAAGCCCACTGGTCCATGAGTTACGTAAATCTAGGATCCCCCACAAAATGATTACATCTACAGACGTTACACCCAAAGTGTGCACTCACAGACCGAAGAAGCGCTTGAATCTGTTTACCACATGGTTTTCATACCTGAGTAACTTATGCAGTCACTGAATAAAAGCTAATTAGATAATGAGTTGAGAGAGAAGGAAGTGATCTTAGGGAAAGTGCGGACTAATTATCACCAGCTGCTCCGTCTGTTTACTAGACAATCCCCCAGACTCAGACAAACAAGAGAGGCTTGGCAAATTAACTCATCCAAAAGAACTAAACAATGGATTGGCGATGCCCCATGCAATTAAACAAATCAGGTCACGGGTGTTTTTTTTACTGTTCACAATGATGAACTGTTTTTGTTTAGGTCAACTTCTTAAAGCAATTAAAAAATAATTAAATCTGTTTGTGGAGAAGTTTTGAGGTCCCTTTTTCTTTGCATGGCTTTATCAGGCATGTGTTGTTGTTTCTTGACTGTGCCAATGGAAATTGAAAGTACAAAGTCTTGCTGTGCCTAGAAAGTGTCTGGAAATATCCTCTCTTTTTTGACAAACTGCACATTGACCATTTTTAACAAACAAATTTGAGTGTCTAAATATGCATTATGTTCTTGAGAACTTTTTCCCTTCTTGAATGTGTTAAAATCATATTGCTACCGAGGTGTTGCAATATATGGAAGGTAAACTGACACCCATAAACCAACTACCCCCCTCCTGATCTTGAAACCATGACTGGTTGGGTGCAACTAAGTGAATTGCATCAAGACTATCATTCATTCTTAGCACCGGTCCGAGGCTTTACTTTAATTTTTTTAACAGACCGCCTTTTTTTGGGTGCAATGTTGACAGTTCGGGGGAAGCCACAGAAGTCCCATCATCAACCAATCAAGATTGTAAGAGATGGGTGGCAGACAGGCTACCAGCAGCCTTGAGTTTACATCATTCACGACTGCAGTATTATGCTAATGCAGGAAGATGACGAGATGCGAACGACCCCATCTTGTCCGACCTCGTCTCCCCCGAGACCCCTCCTCCATGCCATCCGTAGGGCAGAACGGAGAGTAGCACGGCTTGAGCCTTGAGCTGTATGCACCCGAGAAAGAAAAAAAAACAAGACCAAAACAAAATTGAACTGGATAAGCTGCCATCTTCAAATTAGAGCCGTTCCCTACCCGGGGACCAAGCCTGCAAGATGTCACAAGAAAACCTTCGCGTTTCACACTCTATTAGTATGATTAAATATTTTCCCTTCGTGTTGTCCATCTTAAGTCTTCGGTTACCGCCAGTGGTGGCGGCAAGGTAATCCTATCTGAAAATTTGCAAAAAAATCTAACTGCAAGAAAAAACCTGATAACCCCCCAGTGACCGAAGCTCCCCATTGCCTACCCCGAAACTTATTCCCCCAATTTTTTTCCTTCTCCATCCCTCTTTATTTCTCCATTCAGCAATCCCCCATCGTCACGCAGAATGTGATAATCTGACTAAGTTTATATCCCTTTTCTCCCCCGACTACGGCCTGCATCCCTGGACCCTCCTGCTCCCGATTCTCGATATACAGATTCCGTGACCTACTTTGGTATCGTCGTTGTTGGCCGGTCGTTCTACCCCAATAATTCCTAACCAGAATCTGCATCAAGCCCCTGTGCCCGAGTTTTCTTTTCTTTTTTACGTTCTTTGCCTCGGGGCAGTATACAACCTTAAGCAGCTGGTCCCACAGTTTTGCCGACTTGGCACTTGATTTTATTGTTGTTGATGCCTCACTCAAGCAGCAGGCGATGACCAGCGCTAGATTCCCTGAATATTCGCTCTGATTTTCATCTATTTTTATAAGATGTAGGTTTTTTCTTTCATTCATCTCGTCACGTTCTTGATACTTGTTTCATTTCATCATAATGAAGGTGTACATTTCCACGGCCTACTTTCATAGAGCTGCTTAAGCACAAAAAGTACCTCAGCACATCAAATATGTGCTCACCAGATTAAGGTTACCAGCTCCATGCACCATCTGTGACTGGTATCCTACTTATTATTGCTTAGCAAGAAACTTTTAAGCTATATTTGTTCAGCTTGGTTTGTATGGAACAAATACCTGCTAAATTGCAAGCAAGAGCGGTTTATTACATTAATCAATTATGGATTTGTCAACCGATATTTAATATCTGTATTGAATACATTATCTTGTTCTAATTATGCTATTTCATATTTTTCCATATTCACTTCTGCCTATTTAGCATATTTCTGACTCCTCCCCCCTGGCAGTGCTGTCCAATAACCATAGTCATGGATACCTGATTAGCATACTTACTGCATATTCATGTCGTCTGTTTACATACTCCAGCTCAGTATCATTCTCATTTATTCTCAAGTTCCGCTGGAGGAGCTATTTATGGTTTTTACTAATGATCATATTATAGTCATACTCATCTAAGACAATGATACCAATAAATCATATATAGAATGGTGTTACCGCAAACTCTTCTATATCTGACTACCATATTCATATCTCATTGATTACAATATTAATCTCTCACTGATTACTAATTCATATCTCACTGATTACCACTTTCATATAATAATAATTATAATAATTAACCATTCTTATATAGCGCATAACACATAGAAATCAAACATGTCCCTAAGCGCTCTTGAGAAAAACACAACAGAATACAAAGACAAGATGTACTGGGCTGATTACCACAAATGAACGAGTCCCATCTCCTCGTCTCTTCAATTACCGATGTCTCACTATAACCATATTCAAGATTCTTTGATAACCATTAATGTTTCACAGAGTATCAAATGACATTTCTGTTTTAACCACATTCATATCTTACTGATTACCATATTCATGATCCTCCAATTACCATATTTTCAAGTGCCTGTGATTACTCATCCCATTTTCTCTGTCTAGTCAAAGCCTATTTTACGAGAGCAGCCCAAAAGGCAACTCACTGAAGCAAGTAAGCCCACATTTATTATTGCCAATTTTTAAACCTGTATTTTTTTTTAATAACGGCAGTTTTTTTTTAGATGACATAAGTTTGAGACTGTCCAACTTCTCATGGCCGATTTACCATTTGCCAACATCTCGTTGTCAGCAACTGTCATAAGTTGACATTTTCCGCCATCTCTGGCCCACTTTCTTGCAGCAGCCTACATTCACAACGAAGCCAACACAATATACCTCAGAGGCAGATTCTCGGCCTATACTTTGCTCCAGTGAGCCCTGACAGTTCAGTGTCCATGTAAACACACGTCAACCGTGTCTTTGCGGACATTAACCAGGCATCTCCTATCAGAGCTGACAAATTGAACTTGATTTTGTGCGACTGGCTTGAGCTACCAACCCCAAACTACTTTGATTTATTCCTTCTTGTGTTACTTTTTCTTTACAAACAAATTTACGTTATGAATGTGGGAAGTGATAATGTATTTTTGTGACAGAATCATTTCTTGTTGAAGACACTTTTTGAGTGGCTTTCAAGGCCTTGGCTCACGTCTTAACGCTTGACACCAATAAAGTGTGACTTAACTGTGCTTTGATGATGCAGATAAGCAGTGACCAAGATATGTGAAGTAAAATGAAGGGATTTTGAGTTGGGTGTCAACAGCATTTGAGTTGTGACACATTGTTGACATTGTTGGGACTCTTTCTAAGATGGGGTTGGAGGAGATTGGAGGGGCCAGTGATTGTCTCCCCTTTCTTTTAAAGTTAAAACCTCAATTCTGCACAGACATTTTTAACAACTGTTTGAGGAACCCAGTCAAAAGGTAAATCATATTTTTTAAGTCAAGTTTTTATTATCAAATAATAAACCATAAGTTATTATTATTAGTGATCTAGCATGGCAAAGGTTGTGGGTTCGAATCCAACCCGAGTAATATGCCTGTGTACTTTGTTCACAGGACTCAGGAAAGTATCGAGTATACAGTGCTTTACACACATCAGTGTGTAACATTCTTTATCTCTGATGCAAATTTTACATTACATTGGTGATCTTTTTCTGTTTAGAAAGATTAGTCCATAATACCAGTGATTAAGCTGTATGAAAATATTGTCTTGTGAGTCGCAAGTTTTAAACAAATGTGTGAAGAGTGTAGCTGTGTGTGGTTAAGAGAAGGAGCCAAAGCTTCTCCATTCATTGTAGACTGAACTGTTCATATTAACACCAAGACAACTCCCCAGCCATTTTGAAACACACGTCCCAAACTCACACCTTTCTCCACAATGTATGGCAATTTGTTTTCTTCCCCCCCTTGTCTTTTGAATGTTGATTTGCCAAGGCTTTAACACCCTCTTCATTTGCTATTAATGCTCCCACACTTGGCGTTTCTCACGTCATGGTTATTTCCATATTGTGTCGGGAGGTTGTGCTCTCTTTGCCCTGGTATGATGTGACGTTGGCTACCAGTGAAGGTGAGAACCAGTGAGGCTGGAGAGTGCAGTGTTACCTTCTGCTGGCAGTTGGGGATTTGAAAAACAACTCACTTTAAAGCCATTAGAAAGAATTTCAAGGAGTTGGTCACGTTTTTAGGTGACGGCCCATCTAATCAGCCGATCATATCCATGTAAATTTTTGCAACCCTTGATTATAAATTAATTGTTTGAGGTGTTGAGTATTGCATACATAAAGATAGTAGGTTTGTACATTGTTACATGTAGCTTTTTATAATAAAGAGGATACAGATACGCAAGCCAAATTTCACTCTTGAAGGGGCCAGCAATTTTCCTCTGGAAAGGGACACTTATGTGGGAAAAGTTAAGGTTATTATTGGAACCTTCCAGAGTTCACAACAGCAAAAGCACAGGGCATCACTGCAGTTGCTGTTGGGTGCCGTGAGTTATTTCAAGCCCTGGACAAGATAACAGTATCTGTTCATGCTTGATGCACGCCAGATTTATTCCATTCAGGCTTAGGCTCAGTCGGTATTCTAAAAACTGTGCACTTCAAGAACCAGGATTCAAACTGGCTAAAGGAGCCACAGCCATTCATAACAGCCATTATCAAAGCTCTAGCCATTGTACAAGACATTCACCTCATTGTACAAGACACTCACCTCAGACTGCGGTGTAGTCTTATCATTAGGAGTAGTTGACTAGAAGAACCTCTTCCTCGATTGACTCTGTCACCTCTAGCTCTGCATCATATCTGCACTCCTCTAAGTTCTCAGCTCCCCCTACCAAATTCTCAGACTGATAAGATACAGATAAATAGCTTAAAGGTGTGGAATATCTCTCAATTCTGTTGAGTATTGAAGTACGTGTATGTAAGACAATTGATATTTTGATATCAAGATCTTCTCTTAGTACCTTGTTCAACTCATTTTTGATGTCTGGTTAAATAAATTCTGGTCCAAAATCAGTTTATAAAACTGTGTTCTCACTTTGATTCTGGTCTCTTCTCAGTTCGATACTGGCCCAGTAAAGATTATGAGCTACTACACCTGCAATCTTGTGGATTTTCCCCCTCCAAATTTGAGCCCTGTACTGTGGCTTTAAACATCCAGTGCTAAGAGCTACCATTTCTCATTTCCATCACAGCATCAACACCTTGCAGTTGACAGGATTGGTGTCCACTTTAGGTCCTGAGAAACACAGAAAGATAGGACAAGTGGCCTAACTAGTAGATAGGTGTGGTGATAGATGGGCACTCCCTAGATTTAGACTTGATAAGGGAACGACCCACTGATTTCTGCAGGCATAATTTTCTTTCTACTTAAGGCCCGATTTCCAAGTTCTTGTTGTCCTCAGAAAAATCTGAAATTTTTTGATCAATTAGCCTGAAAAATGTATTAGAGCAATGCACCATGTGTACATGTTGGTCAGCCCTTGTAATAGCCCTACATTTTTCAAAGGACTAAATACAGGCCTCCAAATAACCCAGAGCACCAACATCAATCGCTGTAGTGCCCTGTCCAAGGTTCCTGTACAAATTTACTTTTTCCTCATTGAGGTGGCCTTAATACCAGAGGGAAATTGCTGTGCCCCTTTAAGAGCTAAATTCAAGGCCTGTAAATATCATACACTGTTTCTGTGCTTTACTGGGTGTTCTAAGCACAGGATTCTGTGTTGATGAACATCATAAAATGTAGCCAATATCTAACGACCACTTGTCGTGAGAAGATCTTAGTGCCTTGCGAATTTGATAGACCCAGGCTCCATTGATGTTCTCAAAATTTGTTACTTTTTATCGCAGCAATAGTTTTTGAATGATGCGCTTCATTTAACATAATTGATTCAGACCACAGGCTCATCAAACAGACACTGACACAATTTTACAATATTTATCTCCATCTCTGCTCTCCGCCAGTTAAATATATATTCCCAAGTTCGTGCATTATTTGCGCTGTCCTCATTTCGCTGAGAGATAAAAAATACATCGAGGAACGAGACAACGTTTCTTGGTGATGATGATGATGGGGGAGTATGTAGTCTGGGAGGCACCAGGCTTGTGTGCCCGGTACCCATTCTATAGACACAATGTTGGTTTAGAGTAAATACTTCTGCAACTAAACATGCCCAGGCCAACACATGGAGGCAGATTGTATTCATTTGATAAAGATTTTGTATTAAGTTGGAATTTTGATGAGTGGCTCGAATTCCAAAACTCCTCCCCACGTTGTCTAAGATCAGATTTTTGTATCCAGCGAGGAAATGAAACTGTTTAAAATATTAAAACACTCTAGAACTGGAAAATATTAAAACTGCTGTTAAACGGCACAAACACCGGGGCAAAAGTACATATGTAATTAAAGACCTTGACTGCATGTTTAAGATTGGTAGGAGTGCTTTGATTGGTCAGGTTTTGTTCCTAAATCATGACTGTTCGTTAATCTCCCTTTTCCTTTAGAACCCAATTTAACAGAGCTGCTTAAGTACAAAAGTAGCTAAGCATAACACTACAGAATGCTTACTAGAAGAAAACAACACACACCTCAACAGCCAATAAGAACTAACACATTTGGCCTCATTGTGCCAATGCTCACTGTAACTGCATTCGGAATTGGGTTAAAACTTAACTCAATTCCGAATACAAATATCAAACAATGAAAGTAAGGTGTGAAACCATTTCATTGTCTTTATACCTTACCCCTCCAGCTGTGCTTAATATCGACATTAATATCAACAATTTGTAGGGTGACTCAAATGGTCCTTAAAACACATGAAATATTACAGGAGAATGAAAGCAAAGTAAAATCTTAGTGAAAACACCAGCATGCATTCAATTTGTTGATCACTAATTAAAAATCAACAAATTATTTATGTGGGTGGGTACACAGATGTTTACTGTTTGTTATGTGGAGGAAATAAGTTTAAGTCATTGCAAGAATTATTCATAAAAAATGGTAAACAACATGGATAAACAATTATTTCTGACAGGAGTTATGTAAAAGAAATGATGAACAAAGTCACTGTTGAAAGAGAAGAGAGAGTGACCAAAATAGACAATCATAGTCACTGTCAAAGTAAAAGATAAAACCAGACAAACAAAGACACTGTTTGCCTTTGTTTAATTCCCTTATTTGTAGATGAGATTTAACAAGTACTCAATGTGATTAATAAAAAGCAACAAAGAATATGAAAATTGATGTTGTAATGAAAATGAATGACAGAATTCACTCACTTTAATTATCAAAATACTTACCAGCTCTGCCCCCCCCCCCCCCCTAAAATAAAAAATCAGCAATGTGGATCCAAAAATGATTAGTGCAGTCATTAGCTGCTCCACTGCGCGGCCAATTTCCAGCGCTGCCAAAACAATTTCCTGTCCCAAAACAAGCACCTTAATCAGTCAGGATATCAGGGGCTGTCCGCAGCCTACAATCCGTTGATAATCACAGGGATCCAATTCGGCATAGAAAGCTGCCATTCAAGGTCTTTCATGCACAGACTTCATAAAAACAGCTTATAAGTATTAGAAATTTGAAAGGAATTTTTTTTATCTTGATGGGAAATTGAACGTACGGACAAAAATCACCTTTGACTTTGGTGTGATTATTGTTGTTCGGAGGTAGCAGCCAACAAAGTTTGGAACTCCCTGCCTTCTTTGCCTGAGGGATACTGGAGTTGTCTTTTGGCCATCCCATCTTGGTGATGTGAAAGGTTGATGGTTCGATTGTCTTCACTGTTAATCCATTTCGCCATTATCTGAGAAGTGCCAGCTTTTGCTGTTGGACATCAATAGTTAAATAATACTTTATACCTATGGTAGGACTAGAAATAATTTTGAAAAAACCCATAGTAGTCTCATTGAAAAATCGAGGGAGATAGTGGTAGCACTTAAAAACTAACTAGTTACAAAAAACTGCATGAGCTTTCGTAGCAACAACTGCTTCATCAGATGCAATGGATGAGTTCAGTTACAGAGGGTGGAATAGGTGGTTATAGAACATCTATTGTAGAAGGTAACAACTTTATGCCTAAAGTGAGACCTAACACTGACTATCAGTTGTATCACCAATGCTCTCTTAAATCTAAACTCAAATTGATCACCACCTCCCTGCTTAATTGTAAAAATGTGTCAGAGGAAAAACTAGATGTGGAAATATGTTTTGAATCTCTGAGCTCTTTTCCTGCTTTCGACTGCACTTAAGAAATACAAAATGGGCTGTTTAGATGGACTGATTGTGGAATTAGACAGAATGATTGTGGAGGAGTATTGCTTAGGCGTAGAATAAATACTTCGGATTCATTTGCAGCAAAGGTTTTATGTTGTCAGTTGGCATGCTGCGAAGCTGTCGGTAAAACCAAAGTAACATTTTTTCTTCTTCACACCCGGCAAAGTTCATCAACTCAGGTGACATACTGATGTCGTCAGACACACTCTTTAAAGAGAGAGGACGTGAGAGGATGTGTACCTGAGAATTTGAAGTGTGTGTGTAGTTGTGTCTCGGACAGTTGTCCCACGCATCATAAGCTGTCAGAATCTGGCCAACGAGGGCAGCGTTCTCTCATCACCCCCCTCAATTAGCGAGGGGCATTGATGAGAGGTGAAGTATGTTACTTGGTATGCTTCAACCCAACCCCATGCTGTTGAGAAAGTGCAGGGGTGCTATCATGTACACCCATTATACACACTCGGAAACCTGGTGGGGAATTCCTCTCAACAAGTTTGGCTGGAATAGCTTTTTATGGGATTGTCATTTTTGGTTTCAATTATGATTCATTTGGAGTGTGGGTTTGAAGTGTGATTTGGGTGAACAGAAACATTTTGTACTGCAAGGAAGTTGACAGGTTGGATTGCATTTGCTGTGTGTTTAAGGTGATCTTATTGCACTGCTCGCTGTGTAACTGTTTAATGGCGGTTGTAGTAGAACAAACTTCAAAGCTTGTGTTTTTCAGGGTTAACGAGGAATTTGTTATAGCGTAACGTTGTGTGTGTGTTGATTATCATAGTGGAGGTTTAGACATTCTTAGATGGGTATGAATGTAGACCGGGCTGGTTCTAAAGTTTTTCTTACGTGTCTGTGCAGGAGATGAGGCTTTGACATAATTGCTTCTCTCCACCAAGGAGTCAAGAGCTTGGTGCTTTATAGGGCAGCAGTTTCATCATTTTTACAAAGAGTCCAATCTCATGACATGGTGACCACATCAAGTGACCATGACTATTGACAAGGTGGCCATGATGTGTCATTGTCACCATGTCTTGGTAACCATGTTATCACTTTGATAAAGGTCTATGGGAATTTTAAGACAGTAGATGGCAGCAAACACAAGCATCAAATGTGTCCGATTTACGGCTATAGCTATCATGTATTATAGTATAGAACGTCCTTAGCAACACCTATAGATCCATTGTTATAGAACAGCTGTTTTTTACCGATAAGTGTGCTACCCAGTAGCATCTCAACAGTCTTTCATTGATTAAAAAATGCCTGGTTCCCTCCTCATTGCATTCAGTGGCTACCTTGCTTATTATTTTGCCTCTAATCACATTGCCAGAGCATTATACTGTATTTTTAAAGATAATACAGTAACACAAACAAAATTGTGTCTGTCAGTGTTTTTTCCTTATCCAACAATTTAGAATGTGCTAATCAGATGAACGTACACTGTACGTATGCACAGTGCGAATGCTTCGTGGCATAATATGTGAGAAAACTATTCACATGAATTAAACATTTCTCAACTGTACTCTCTACTCTTTTTTTTTTCGATGGCTAAACCTTTCTTCTTGTCATTCTAGTCTCCTTACTAATAAAATCATCTTAGATGCTTGTGTTAGAACATTTTCTGAATAAGTTAATGACCTGCCATTAACTAATTCATCACAATTTTAAACTCAGTTTCCAAAGCTGTAAACTCTGGTTCAGAATGACAAAAATTTTAAAAACAGACAAAATCAGTCTCATATATGTGTCTCTCTTTGTGCTTCTCTCCTTATGAAACAATTATAATAATATTAGAAAAAGACGGACTTCTGGGTTGGTTAATGAAAGGTTGTTACTGCAATTTTTACTCAGTTTCCAAAGCTGCAAACTCACCTTCAGAATAACTGATATTTCAAATTTAAAAACTAAAAAAATCCACTCTTGTATCATCTCCTTGCTTTGTGCTTCAACCATATGAAATAATAGTCATAATAATAATCATAATAGAAAAAGACAGACAGAGTGAAGGAGAGTAGAGGGAAAAATGGGGCCCTGCAAAGTCATTATTTTTTCCATCAGGAAATGAAGGAACGTATGTGTAGCCTCTTACAGTGTAGAATCTGATTGCAAGGGACAATGCTAGCATTTGGCTTTGCCATTTTCTCTTTGCGCGCGCTCCGGAACGGTAACCTGACACCGTTCATTTTGTCCCAGCTAATTTTGGCAATTTTCTGCTATTTTGCCATTCAGTGAGGAGCAGAGCCGCGGACATAATGCACCTGATGTGAGTCTTGTTTTGATAACTCCCCAACTGATTGTTGGCATTTTTTTTTCTGCCTTCTTCCCTCGTCTTCTGGTTTATTAAAATGTAGGAAAAATACCAATTCCTTGTGTATTTTTATTTATCCCATTTCTTTACTCTGCGAAATATTCTATCAGGATTTAATATTTTAATTTGATACAGTTTTTCTCAGTTGAGTGAAAGTATAATTCTTACATTTTGTCTGCTTAAATTCTTTACAGTATTCAATTGCTAATCATTTACCATTCGCAAGCTGCAAGTCATTTTATTTTCTCAGTTATTTGAAGGCCCTATTTTTTTCATGATCAATATATTATAATTCCAAGCAAATTGTTCTTTTGATGATAAAACTAGTTGTGGATATTGTTCAGAGTTACCATACTTGATAGAGGAATGGTTTTCATGGGAAGCCATTTCTTATTCTGCCATTGTAACATTCTGAAAAACATAATTTTGCTCCTGAAATTGATCAACGAATGATGTTTAAAGTTGCATAAGTTTATTGTGTTATCAGAGAGACTGCCCTCTATGGTCAAATTCTGAAAGTTTGCTTGCTAGCTCTTCTCTATATTTGCTCAAACAATGTCAGGTTTGTACCATCCCTTCACCATATAAAACTGAAGATGTCCCAAATGAAGACTGTGGACGCCCAATTAATGATGCCCAAACAATCCCATAGGCTATGTCTGGATGTCGCATTGTCATTAATTAGTATATGGACATCCTTAGCGACACCCTTAGCAAGTTTTAGCCATAGCTGTAGCCACTGCTTCGATTTGGATATGGCCTTATAATGCCTTACAGAACTGAGGATGTCCCTAATTGAAGACAATGAATGCCCAATTAATGATGCCCAAACAACCCTGGGTTCAGGATATCATCCATTCCTTATTAAGAAATATAAATCTGAGGATGTCCCAATTGACAACAATGAATGCCCAATTAAAGATGCCCAAGCAATCCATTTTGTACCATCCAATATAATGCCTCATAAAACTGAGGACGTCCTTAATGAAAACAATCATTGATACCAAACAACCCCATAAACCATGTCCGAATGCCACGTCCATGCATTGAATAGAGGAAGTCCTTAGCAACAGTCGTAGCTATAGCTGTAGCCGCCAATTCGGATAATGCCATACAATAGACCCTTCCCATGAAATATGCTAATTGCACTCCACCCTATTGGTTGGCAAACGCCATAGAGTTGTGTACTAAGCAGGCGCGCAATCGCGTCTGCGTCACGCACACCCATTAGCCGTGCACAAAACAGCACAATATTCCCTCATTTTGCCAACCAAAAATAAGTGGCACGCGCTATGTGCAATTCACACATTTCATGGGAAGGGTCTATTAATTGTGAATGTCCAAACTTAAAACACTGAATGGCCATCCCTAATAGAAACCTTATAAAACTGAGAATTTCCCAATTGAAACAGTGATGCCCAATTACTGATGCCCCGAGGTTGACACCATCCCTTTAAACCCATGCAAAGATCTCCCTTTCCTCTCCATTCACACTTCTGGATGGATGTCTTTCATTGTAGACCATGTAAGAATCATTTCCCTCCTACGTGCCAAATATCAAGTGTTAATAAGTACATCAAGATCAGACTCATCCATTGTACCCTCTGATCACAGTTGGTTTTATGGATTTATGATATCAAATCTATGGTATCCATCAGTTATAGCCCTGATTAAAGGCTGAATTGTCGGCGCGGGACTTTAAGATCATTCGCACTCATACCTTGAACTTTGCTCTTGAAGGAGCGCAGCAATGTCCCTCTGGTAAGGAGCACCTGAATTGGGAAAATGTAAATTTGTACAGGAACCTTGCATACATTATACATGTACATGTAGGGCACTACAGCAAAAGCACAGGGCACCACGGCAATCGCTGTGGTGCCGTGGGTTATTTTAAGGCCTGTTAGTGTTAATACGGATTTCATCAAATTGCCTTTGTGTAATTTAAAGCTCCTGATAAATGTGGTTTTAATTATTGATAAAGAGTGGTCTTCACATAATTTGGCAAAAAGAAACATTCATCTTTTAGGAAATATATTTGTTTGTGGATATTAATTTATTTGCACAAATATTTATCATTGAACGCCCTTTTGAACATTACAGATATGAAGTTGTAATTGACCATCATATCAAAATGCCATCGAATTTAACCTTTTTCCCAAGTGAACAAAATATATCTTTAGAATGTACAGACCCATTTGTTTTTTATGTTTAAAATTTCACTCGGAAAGAGTATTAAATAAATGTAATTTTACACCATTATAACGAGAGGTTAGAGACATGTAATTTTTCCCCCACTTTCATGAGGACTCTTTCTATCACAAAACTGAATTTGACCCTGGAGCCCCTCTTTAACCATTTGATTATATTAGTCTGCAAATCAAGCAGAAGTTAATTTGTTAATATTTATCCTAAAAAACCTTTCTCCCGAGTATAAAGTACAGTCCCCTCAATTGAGAAA
Organism: Asterias amurensis; assembly: GCF_032118995.1. Classification (NCBI taxonomy): domain Eukaryota; kingdom Metazoa; phylum Echinodermata; class Asteroidea; order Forcipulatida; family Asteriidae; genus Asterias; species Asterias amurensis. Next base: position 4,594,241 of record NC_092667.1, on the reverse strand, counting down.
GAAACCGTACCTCATATTTATTCATAGTTTCTCATTTCCAACACCAGCTTCATTGTACTTTTTGTCCCACAAACTGTAAACAAATTAGTTGCAAGTTGTTGGTAAACATTGTAAACAGTCATACCGTGAGGTCTTTCTTGGTTTGCAGTGTGTTGCGTAAAGTATAGAATCACTGTGGGAAGTCAGTGTGCTGGCTAACTAGGCGCATGAATTGCTCAACCAACCCTGGCACTGGATACAAGTACCTCGTGATCGTTGTGTAATCAAGCATATGCCCGATTGCACAACAAGAAAATCCAACTTCATGTTGAGCTGGAAAAAGGCAGGGACTAATACAGCTTAACAACAAAAAGAACCTAATTAAGCATGCAGTAGGTTTATTTTAAGGGTTTCTCTTTGATGTGTTCCTCCCTTTGTTTTTTTCCCGTGAGTTATTTTTTTGTGTCTGTGGGAAAATGCTGATGTCTCGACCAGTTGTCTGTAGTCCTTTCTCTGTGGTTGCGGTATCCCCTGAAAATAAACAGTTTTTTGGGGTTGGTGTGTTTGGATTGTGACTAATTAACCAGGGTATCGTTGCAGTAAGGTGACTGAACACAAGCTTGGAATGATGTTGGTGCTGGAGTGGGAATGGCAGTCAGTATGGATGCATGAAGTTTAGTGCTGGGCATGAACTAAATAGCAGAAATGTTTTCATTCGTTTTGGGGTTTTGTTTCTGCACACACTTTTTGAGTCCTTAAGATTTAATTTGTCGGATGTGGAGATGAAAATATTATCAGAGTATTAACAGAAAAATCAGTATACGATAAGGGACTCTGTGATGTTGTACACTGGTGCATGGGGGTAAATATTTACAAAGGTGTGTTTTCCCTTGTTTCACATTGAGTTACACCAACATAAAAAAACACTAGAAATAAAATCTTAAAGTTTATTCACTTCTTTCTCTTACAATCTTTTGCCTGGAGCCTCAGGAAATTGAGTTGAGAAGAGAAAGGATAATTTGAAGAAAAAATACTAGAAATTTTGGGCAGGCAATTTGTCTTTTGAGAGTGCACGTAGATATACCTACATTTGTCACGGAAGAACTCGTCTGAATCACCTGCATAGTCCCGGACCTTTTGTTTTCTTTCCCTCCATCATCTCAAAGAAAACCCCGTTTCCATCTTTCCTTCTCTCTTTCTCTCAGCGAAATTACGAGCTCCAGCATGCTCAGGCCGGCACAGCAATCCGACACCACCTTGCCTTCGGGCAGTCATTCACTACTCAAGCCAAGAAAAAATTGGCGAGCACACTCTCTCCGGCTTTCTTTCTCTGTTCTCTCTTTCTTTCTCTCTAAAAGAGGAGACAGGAATAAGGAGATGAGAAAAAAATCCAGAAGAGAAGATATAAGAAAGGCCAGGGTCTAAGTTTATGGGGAAGAAAGTGTGCCGGTCCGGCGTTGGTGCCTATTTTGGACATCCTCAGCCCCATCATCGTCATCGTCGGGCCAAGGCTTTACCTGAGCTTTTTGTACTAGAAGTGAGGCATCCATGAAGAGCCCTCATGTTCCTCTCGGAGGCCCATACATTTTGTACAATAGGTTCTAGTTACAGCATTGGAGAGGAGTGAAGAGGGTCTGGGACAGTATCACGCTACGCCGGCTACGCGACCGTGTAATGGATCCTTAGTGTGATCGCGCCAACCACATCAAGAAAAGGGGGTATCTACGTTCCGCTATCCACAAGTTCCCTTTCCTTGCATTCACCAAACGCTACCCACCCCCTTTTCACAAATGCTTGATACATTGTCTTTGATGACGTCTTTTCAATTTAAAAACTTGTTACCTTTTTATGCAATTTTGCTCACCATGTCTAGCGGTGTCTTTTAGTTAAGCAGTGAATTTTTTCCCCTCTCACGATGTCACTAAGACGGAGTACGGATTGTTTAGTCATGAAGGTAGTTATCAAATTCACAGGTTTGTGTTTGTAAAATGAAATGAATGCAGCGATGGTGGTGTAAATGCAGGTTCTGAGAGAGTATCAGATGAAAGCCGCCTCGTCAGTTTGCATGCAACCATGAAGACTCCAAATGCAGAGTTTGGAGTTTTACGGATGCATTAAGCCATGAGAAGGCCCCCCGACTGCAGTCGTCAATGCCTGGGCCGTAACCAGACCCCACACTAAATGATTTACTCAATGAATACTTAACAAATTCTGGGGGAACAAGTGTGGAGAAAAGTAACAAACGAGTGTTTATGCTGCTGAAAGTGTGCATGTTTAAAAGTCAAGTTTTTACATCATCATGAGTTGAGACCGACTCCTGTTTCATTCAGTTTGTTTCTGTCTAAGATTGAATGGCTGGTCTTGAACACAAGGCTGTTAAAAACAAGAACTTGATTATCGTGAAAGAAACTTTGTGTCCAGGTTAGAGAAGTCAATAACAAACACTTTCTTGATTAGTGTACTGTAATTTAGGGATTGTAGCTGCTTGGTGAAAATGTTACTCTGGATTGTTTAAAAGTAGTTTGGTAAAGTCTTTAATATCTTTTCTTTGATAATCTGCTGTCCCTTCCCAACCCTTAAATAAAACAAAACTTAAAAGTAGAGACATGAATGTCCAGAAAGACCATAATAAGAAAGAAAGAAAAGAACATAATTGTTTAGCACTGGAGAGTGCAATGTGTTCAAAATTATGAGAAAACCTTCTTTTATCAGAAACAAGGAGTAAAGTTACTTTCGATGGCTGTATGTAGGTAGGACAGTTTTTCATGGTATGCCCTTTATTAGTTCTGTTGGAGATTTGAGTCTTTGTCCTTTGTGGATTTTTCTTGATTGATGCACACGATATACACCCATTGTTGATTCATAACAAATGATTCTGCAAGACACCTTTGTGGTTCATTTAAATCCGTATTTATATATATTTTTTCTTGAAATGTTTTATTTTGTATGTTAATAAATTTGGTCTTTGGAAAACAATGTTTAACTTAAAGGTTTCCCCACAATAAATAACAAATACAGAAACAAACAAATAAAAAGATAAATACGCATGTTTAAAGAGTCTTACAAACATACATGTAGAGCATTTTTTGGCTTTTCAACTTTAACACGGGAAAGTAAATGAAAACAATCAGTGCTTAAAAAATAGATCGGTTCATACATTTTTTGTGAATTATACATGAATATAGTTATCACTGACATATGAAAGATTCTGCATTATGATTTATCACCATTGGTGCTACATCAGTGTGTAAGTGGATAGTTTTTACAAAATTGGTATATTTTTTAATCAAAAGATAGCACTTTAGAGATTTATACTTCTGATGAATATAATTCCTGAACGTACCGGACCACAACTATTACAGAAAGTGAAAGGCAATATCTCTCATTATTTCATAATTTTCCAATTATCTTTTCCTTTTGTTTTCGTTGAGTTTGGGGAAAATTTACAGCGGTGTACAATTTCATTTCGGGAAATGTCACATTTGACAACCTCAGCCATTGCCATGCGGAGAACAAAGGAATAGAAAGAGACGGAAAACCGAGGCGACCCCAGTACCTTCCTGCTGGCCCGTCGTATTGTTTTATCCTTCTAACGCTTTCATCCACTATGGTAATGAGGTTGAAACCGGGCCCGCATCTCATTTGCATAACTGTCTCATTACAACGCCAAAATATGCGGCCGTCGCACTAATTTCATCTCATGCAAAATGCAAAGACGTATAACGGCACGGAGGCGAATGGAGGAGCATGTCCTTACTCAAGGCATCGCCTCGGGCAGTAGCTCGGACCGTTGTGCTGCAGAGGAAAGGTCCCTGCAACTGCGAATTTCAGAAAAACTCAAATGCACTTCTTGATGACGTTTTTTATTTTTTTATTACTCTGTCCAGAGAGCTTTGCTAAAGAGGATTTTTGGAATTAGACTAGGATCAGTGCATGGATAGAGGTACAGGATTGGCGTTGCTGATCCCATGGGATGAGGGATTCCAGAGGGAAACTCTTTTTTTCGTTGTCCGAGTAGTCTGAAGTGAACTTGCTTGACGGATAAACCTCAAAAGTGCAGAGCGGGGGGAGAAAAATCAGCGCAGACGGATGAGTTTTTTAATAAATTGGAGTACCTAGAAAAGAACCGGATTTGTGCTCTGCACATTGAAGAGAAGGATTATGATCATTTTGGAGTACTCCATAAAAATTTGATCGATGTGGGATTAATGAAGGGGCTCAGTGCATTCGACAACAACAACCCTGTGATTTAACTGGATTGTTCATTGGTCTCCCTTCACCTTCTTGAAAAAAGCAAAATCCACATCACAGAGATGAAATAGTTGGCTCTTGTTTATAATGACAGAACCTTCATATTTCTATTTGGAATGGTATAGAGAGTCTATAACCTTTAGAATGTACCACCCTATAAATTGAGTGGATTTCATCTCCTTATCCAAGTGCCAAAGCTGTCGTCCATTTTTTCATTTTCGTTGAACCGCAAATCACAGAGATGAAATACTTTGCACTTTAACATTACCTTCAGATTTTTGTTGTAGAGAGTCTGTAGACCTTTGATTCGGATGCAGCAAATACCCTCTTTTTCACTTCAATGACAATCAGTCTTACAAGCAGAACACAGGGTACAAAACCTAGATAACTAAGAGAGGTTTGCGGTAAAACCGTGTGAGTATCTCTTTTTTGAGTAGTGCTGGTTCTGAAAAGAACCCGTGGTTTACGACTCAAGACATAGATAGTTCTGTTCCTTGCTCTATGGTTTGAATTGAGCATGATGAATAGTCTGTTATTCTGTAAAGGAAAAAAATACTATCATCCTGAGATATATGTAAGTGGAACTCATTCATCTGACTATAGAAAACTTGCAAGATGAAATCATTAAGGTCCGTGTAAAATTAAGACCCATGTAACCTAAACAATCAATGGAAAATGTGCCAAAAGGTCAGATCATGAATACTTGCAAGTAATCCTTATGGTTGAACACAGGGTTATGTTTCATATTGTGCATTCATCTTGTAACATGTCTGCCATTTGCTCGAGAATGGTAAGCATTTCATAGACAACAACAAAAGTGAAAGTGTGAAGAAAAAAATTGTGGCCAGTGAACTAGGTTTTGTTTTCAATGATCAGCCGGATGTCCGAGCGTTTATTGTGATGCAGTTTAGTTACCTCAGGTTTTATTGTTCTTAACAATTTTGGAGACACAAATAACCCAAAATTTGTACCCCATCTTTTCATAGCCATAAGACCCTAACGACTTGCCAGCCAACTCTTGTACATGAAATACATTGTTGCAACTGGTGCCCCACTCAATGTTTGCTTAGTAAAGAGTTTTGCCGAGCAGTATTTTCTGCTTAACAGCTTTATAAAATTAGGCTCTGGCCTTAATTCTAGATTGAACACATTTTCTAGTTATATGCCTGTGATTTGTTTTCACAGAGCCCGGGAAAGTACTGAGTGTACAGTGCTTACACACGTATATGGGTAAAGACCAATATAATACGTTTTCTAGTTGTTTATTACTTAATGACGACAATGTAAATCAGTGTGTTTTGAACAGTAAACCAAGTGTTTTACAACACAGTATAAGTTTATACTTCATCCATGACCACAGATCTTGGCTGAAAAGGTAACGAGCCAGTCAGAAACCCACCTACCGCCTAGCCTGCATGCTCAGAAACCCAGGCATGGCAAATCCACTGTGACACACTGCCGGGCGAAGTATAAAAAAGAAGGGAGGGGGAGAAAAGAAAATCAGTAGGCCTGCTAGCTATGAGACTCTGAATCCACCCAAGCAATATAATGCATTTTGACTGGGCAATAAGCGATTGGAATTGACAGCAGTACAAAGCACACATTTAGACTAAACCAGCCTATTCACTCTCATTAATCACTAAAGGGCATTGCAGAAGATTTGCAAACACAGGCAGCGTATTTTCTCCTCCTTATTATTATTACTACAAAAAAGCGTTATTGCTTATCAGCCTCTCTCTGTCTTTCTGTGCAATTTTTTTTCTCTCTTCGTTTTTTTATGACAATAAAAAGAGGAGTTTTTCCACGGATATTACTTATTGCAATATTCAGCTTGAGGGTACAATAGCAAGTTGCTTCTGCATTTCTCAAGTTGTGGTAAAATATACCCTTTATTAAAAATTTAAAGGCATGGTGTTGTCAGTGTTGGATTTTATAGTCTCGTTTGTCGTGGAATAACGTGTACATTCTCATAAAATGTTGTCTCTGTCAGTGGGTGTTGTTACTGTGGACAGATCCAGAGGGTTATAATTGTTCTTTAATTAACTTCCTTAATTGTGTGTTAATGTTCTTATAAGAAATGCATTTTTTTTTACATTTAAAAAAAATAATCTGTTGAATTGTGTTTTTATGTAAAGAAGATTGACTGTTGCAGCAGTTAAAATTTGTTGGAAGACTTGTTTCAGTTAAACATTGTAAAAACCTGTTTTCCCCTTAATTTTCCTTTATGAAAAAAAGAATGTTAGGTGTAGTTGAAAAGTGTAAAAGACGTAACAGTTTATTGTTCATCTGTGTAATTTTATTCTAACTGATAGTTTCATGGTTTTTTTAACAATATTTAACTGAAGACTGTTAAATAAGTGTTTATTTTTTGTGTTTATTGCTTATTGTTTTAGAGACTGTTAGGTTCATGGTTTTCATTTTGTTTGTCTTTCTTTGATTGTTTGTCTGTTTGTTTCTTGCACCATACTGCAGGACTGATATGGTTGTTTTTTTGTTACAAAATGATACTGTAGTGCTAGGTTGCTGGCTTAAGTAGCCCTACTTGAAGCTGCACCAGTCAGCCAGCCTTGTTTGCCAGCCGAGCCTTGCCACATCAACCCCCAATGAAAGTGGTTGTTTATGCCGCACACAGAGCACCTGAGCTCCGGCACAGACCTCAGAGCCATGAGTAGGTGGCATGAGTCGGCCAACTCATGTTGCCGTTCACAGCCGTGTCACTTTCCATCCATGGTTCAGAGAGGGGATAGTTACACATACAATGTTCTTTTATTTTCATTTTCTAAAAAATCATTCTTGAAATTTATTTCTTATTTTGATACTTAAAGGGTCTGTATATGTTTGGTAACGACTCTGTATACGTTTGGTAATACAAATTTATTTCAATAAAAACTTATGTGGGAAGCAGTACAGCAGCTTGTAGATAGTATAATGCATTTTGAGAAACGTTTTGCTTCGAGGTACTGCAATTATGGACAAATATATAACTTTTTGTCCCCAAAAAGTTATTAGTTATTAGTTAAGATTATTCTTATTCCTATTAGGGATTATTCTTCCTGGGAGCACAAAACTATTCACTCCAGATTTTCGGTGATATTTCAAAAACACAGCAACCACCTTTTGAAATGAAATTTTCACATGTTAATTTTACTGTTTATAATAGTATCTACAGTGATTAAGGCGTGAAACACTGGAAAGGTTCCTAAAATGTATACAGACCCTTTAAAGGCAAAGTATACCTTTGGTTTTTTGGATTTGTTTGATTGCTTCGAATGCATCGGAGTTGTCATTAAGATTGTCTGAATTGTTATGATTTTTTTGTAAACACTGCTGACAAACCAATTGTTTGACTTACAAAGACTGAAAGCAGATTTCATGTAGGTAGTAATTATCAAGAGCAATCTCCATTTCAGTCGTTGTTTCTTGAAAAAATGTGTTAGGATTTCTTCTTTTTTATTCAATAATTTTTGTAGTAAGCTCTATTTTCCCCTAGTATAATTTGTGTAGCGAATATTATGACAACAAAATTACACACTCCGTCAACACCTGCTATGCTTATAGTACAGCTACACCAGACCCAACGACCCCGGCCCGCCAGTCCACTATAAGGGATTACCATTTTGGCTTAGCTCCGACAAACATACTTTACCATTCACCAAGCTCTCTTGGCCTACTTTTTCTCTCCCTTCTTTTCAAAATCCCCTTCTCTTTCCTGCCTTTTCTCTGCGCATACATGTGAATATTTTCCTTGCGCTGTTTTCTTTCTTAAGTCCCGGTCTTAAGAATCTACATTTTTTTCCTTCTTTCCGCAATCGACAGCGGCAGACCTAGAGCCGTTGTTGTCAGTCTGTCGGCTTGGGAGGGGGAGACTGCCTCTGAATGCAGGCAAGGGAGGTCGGCCATTGTTGGGCTTGATGCTCCTTGAATTGGATGCCTACAGGCTAAAAAGTGTTGCTCAGGCAAGATCTCTGGACTGTCAGCTGCACACGAGGCAAGACCCCGAACCGTTCAAAGGAAGAATAACAATGCAAACATTTTTTCCCGCTCCTTTTTTCCTCTCTCCCCTGGTTTTTCCTTAAAAGAAACCTTTTTCTTTTTTACCCCGGGAATTTTCATTTTGAAGGAGTCAAAAGAATACTGATAATGACTGGCAAGGTTAGTTCTTGGTTGTGTAAGCAAAAGTGCTTGCACTTACATGTACATGTACATGCATTTTCTACCTGTGAACTAGATAAATAGATGCAAATTTTCAGACTATATCTACAGCAAAAACAGACAAATATTTCCGTTCAACAAAATTTAAATTATTTCTCATATTTAAATGGATTCAGCCAGGTGCATATAACAAATAAAAATCATGAGAAGGTTTCAGCCTAGAATGCCAAACATTGAAATTTTGTTTAATTCAGAAAGCCATAGAAATTTCTGCACAATATTATAGGAGCCCATGTTTTAGACATACTGATTAGAAACCCAGGCCCAATTTCATGGCTCTGCTTACTGTAAGCACAGAATCAGCGCTTACGGAAGCACGGAATTCCATGCTTACGTCAAGCTTATTTCATGGGCTAGCAGGGAATTTGTGTGCCTTTGTACTCCCCATTGCTAGGGCAGAAAATCAGTGCTTGCTCTATAAGCAAAGAGTGGTGATCGTAAGTGCATAATTCGGTGGTAAACTGAGCTATGAATTTGGGCCCTGTCTATTTTCCTATGCCATCCTCTAGCCGTGTCTAACTCCAGCAACTCTAGCTACGGCTATGGCTATTGCAAGTGGAAGCCATGTTTATAAAGACACACTTTCCAGTGATCTAGGCATAGCCGGTTTAGTATAGTTTATCTTGATGCAACAAAACCAATGATGGAAGCGAATGAGTGTATAAAACAGACTGCAGGCGCCACTAAAATTTATTCTTAAACCTGTGGCTTGTATAAAGAGCTGTTAAATAAATGTTTAAATAACTTTTATGTGATGATAAATTTTTGTTTCAATCAATCACCATTCGGTTTCTTTGGCCCACTTGCAGGTCAATTGAGTATAAGTAAGAATCACAAAATATTATTATAAGATATTGCCTTCAATGATAGTCAAAGTTTAACACCAGAATATATTAAAATTGCTTGTATTTATTTTTTAATTCAACATCCCCAGATGTTATATAGAATTGAAAAGCTTAGTCCTAAGCATTTTGATCTGCTGTCTTAATTTTAGTAGAAATATTGCCTTAGATAGGCCTTTCAATTCAAACTCTTTTGTCTATAATATACATTTATCGTTAGATCTGGCAATAAATGGAGATTTATGTTTTTTTTTATTGGCGGTAAATATACTTGCTATAAAGTTTTGCTGTTGGATCAGAAATGTTGATGCCTGGAAAAATCCTTCTTTTGTGACAACTTTGTTAAGAACTTTCTCAAAGGATTGTAAAATTTAGGCCAACAAAAATAAATCTTTATCTTCTCGTTCGGGGTTGTGTGGAAGTTTGGGCAATCATGAACATGTTCTTATTCATTTTGTTTTTGTTTTTAAGTCCCAAAAGTTGGCTGACAATCATTCTTTTAGTCAAGTCTTGATTGCAACATACATTGTAATCTCTATTCTATATTCTGGTAAAAGTTGGCATGCATACTCATTATTAATGACAGGAGTGAACAAATAATGGAAAACTGTTCTCAAAGATTTTCAGAGATGAGTTTAGGAGAAACTAATCATCAACTTGTAGTGACCGTAAAAACACACTGACTGTACCAAGATATAAATCTAGGTTGATCAAAGAGAAATTTACTAGGGGGGGGGGGACACTTTAACCTGCGACCTCCGAATTAACATGCCAGATCTGTACCAACTGAGCTAAGAGATACTGTCATTTGTTGGAATTGTTATACCCAGGAATACTCAATTTAATTAAAGCCTGCAGTGGTGGCACATAAGCTTCATGGCCAGCCTTGCAGGGATTCGAACCCACATACATGTTAATGGTTCAGCAGCAAATACTCAAATATGAGAATACTCCAACATTTGACAATCAGCTTTTCTTGACAAGTGGAAGCAATCTTGCACAATTGCTGGTGCAGAACTGTCTGAGTGGAATATGAACCTGTAACCTGTCCTATGGTTCAAACCCAAATCTGGTTACAGGCTCGAGTGGGATTGGAACCCATGTCTTGCTTAGATGTAGAGACATCTAAGTTTAATGTTAACCTGGCTCAAAATAGATAGGTCTATATTCTATTGAACCTGATCTATTATAATTGTTATTATATGTTAATGGTAATGAAACCAAGGATGCCTCATAAGTGAACTTAATCACGGTAGCTCGCAAGCCTGAGGAAACCTATCACATACAGATGCTTGCTTTGTGAACCTTTTTGGTTCTTTTACATGCATTACCAGTATCCTAGTACACAGGATCTATTGCTTACTGGCCCATCTGAAGGACAAAGCAATTATGATAAAGTACCTTGCTCAAAGACACAAGTGCCAGGTCCAGGACTCGAACTTACACTCAGTGCTCTTAACTGCTCAGCCCTGACAGGACACAATCTGTGTGAAAACTCTTTTAAAAATGCCTTAACTGTACACTTAAAGAAATGTATATTATTGTTTTTACTGTATTAGACGGGTTGTCGTTTCTGCGAGGGCTCTTTTGCGAAGGTGTTTGATGGGGTGTTTTGTTTTTGTTTCAGTTTGGGTGTGGGGGGCAGGAAGAAGTATGCACTAATCATACACATTTTAGGGAGGGGTTCAGGTTTTTCTCATATTGAGGAAAAGTGAGTCGTTCCTTTTTTAAGGATTAGGTGCAGGGTGGGTTAGTTATGGGAACTTAAGTTTTGTATTTGGGGAAAGTGGGCGGGGAGTTATTTTACTATTACCTGACTTCGCTTGAGCCATTTCTCTGAGTAAACAAACAGTGTTTGGCATCCCGCTGAGAAACGTGCCAGTTTTGTGGCCTTATCATCCCTGTTACCTTGTTTCAACTTTTGCTCTGTTTACGTTAGCGGATCAAGTTAGGATTTACAGCCTTAACTCCTGTAACTCCTGGTCGCAGGGAAGCCCTTCCCCAAACCAAAAACCCGCGCACACAATCGTCCGTCCGTTACCCAGCGATTCCAGGCAATGTTTTTCCGTCCCTCGAGGTTGTCTGCTGAGATCGGTTACCTGTCGGAATTTGGTGCTGTCCCCTATCATGGCAGAGGGATTGTTTTCTCTACCGGCTCGGTTTCCCATGCCTTCAACCTCCAGTCAGTGTTGCTCTGGGTCATCCTTTGTTGTTTGGGGGTATCGAAAACAGGGTCACAGACTGCCAAGAGTCTCTCCCACAAACCCCCCAAAATTAAATATTAAAAGAAGGAAGCGAGAACGAAAAAAAAAAAAGGCAAGCAGACTCCAAAGTCAGTTGGTGTGAGTTTTCAGTACGGCTTTCAGTGACTGGTGTAGTTTTACCACGGTGAGGAGTTTGGTTTCGGCGTTGCTTTTGTCCCTGTGTGTATTTCTCTTCATTCAGTGGATGTACACGCTGACACTCGCCCACCAAAGTCACTTCCCCCCTTCCGTTTTTTCCCCCCATTTTTGTTTTGGTTTGATTCTTTTCATCTTAAAGTCAATAGGTAATCTAAACAAAACTTCACAGTGGTTTTTCTTCATTGCTTTTTGTTAGCTGTTTAGTCAACTTCTTTGTGCTCCGCCATAATTTGCTTTTATTTATGCCAACATGGGTCTGATAGTGTTTCTTTACCAGCATTGTTGCACTTGCGGCGATGATTGCGGATTGTAGTGAAACTAAACGATCTTTGTTCAGTCTTTGTGGAACACTTTTGCAATCGTTTATCAAATCTTCTTTTGAGAAAGATTTCACCCCCCAAAACTGTCCAGGTATTCCATTACACCACTGTTTATGTTTTCACAGTGTTACAAATGGTGTGTCCGGTTTGGGTTTTGTTATGTGAGATCGAAGAATAGAAAAGTAATTTAGTTTACCTTGAACCGTTCAGTCATTCTTTTGGGTTTTTTCTTTATTCATTTTTTTTTATGATAAAAAGAATAATTGATACTGTGAATTATGTTTTTGAAGTGCCGCAGTTCCGTTGTGTATACAGATTCTTTATCATAGAGGTAGACATCTTGTTTTCCTGAGGCTTGGAACAGTCTGGCTACTAAATGAGTGATATGAATCGGTAATCATTGTATCAATTGTACACAGGGAACCTAACTTAAGGGATGGTAGCAGGTTGAAGGTCTACATAGAAGTCTCTGACTTCAAGGTTCTATTAAACCACAATTTTGGTACACAGTAAAATATGAGGTGCCCTTTCAGGCCTCAAAATAACGCTTGACGCCCACAAGAAATTGATGTGGTGCCCTGTACTTTTGCTGTTGTGCCCTTTGCAAAGTTCCAACACAAATTAAAAAGAAATATACCCCAAAAAATTAAAATCAAACTCAGGAGGAAGCATTTTGGATTTTCAAAGCCCTGTCCTTGTCTGTCCTTTTGACCTCTTCGAAAAAGTTCTGACAAAAACATACAAACAAAATCCTGTTCCAGTTTTAACTCCACACGAGGAAGTAAAACCACCTCTGAATACCTTGGAATAATTTGTGAAATGGAACCGCCCATCTTAAGTTTCAGGGTTTAATTAAACTGTTGCTGCCGGACACATTTTGTTTTATTGTTGCACGAGGCAGGCTTAAAACTTGGGTGGAAATGAGCAATGGTTCACATCTTGTGGGTTTACTTGGTGTAGCGAGCACCAGTGTGTGTAGGACAACCTCGTTCCCAAGGGTGATCGATCTCGGCACACCATTTTTTTTTCCAGCACGCCTTGCTTGATAATTAACACTGGTATAATTTGAGTGATAAAAATGTGCCACATTTTTATTAGGCGTATTAAGTATAATCCTCTCTACACGTGCCTTTTTTTTAAGTTTGGTAAAAAGAGGCATCAAGTCAAAGAGCAACTGGTCCTCTCTCATTCTTTTTTTTATCTTAAGGAAGCCTAGGACTTTTTTTACCCCACAGTCTACCCGGAACACTTTCACACTGTGTCCCTATTCCTCAGGTTTGTTGAAGAATATGGCGCTTACCCCTAGTCCAGAGCAGAGGTGGCTATTCCCCGGGAATTTGCCAGGGTGGACTGGGGTTCTTGTGAAAAGACCAGCCGTCATTTCCCGGGGGCAACCCTAGGGAATAGAGTAGTGTGAAAAGACCTCATGATTGGTCGATGCTTAACTTCTGACCCTCCCCCTTCCTTCCCACCCAAACAGGTTGCCTTCACCTCTCTCTGACAAGGCTGACCTTACTGCTTCACTGATTCCTAAGAAAATGAAACATAAACATCACTGGCGCTTCCTTTGTGGTGGGCCAACAAGTCACTCCAATCATGGAGGTAGAAATCTAGAATCCTAGAGAAGATCTGGGAGCCTGCCAGTTTGTTTACCCCTGCAGTTCTTGAAATACCAGGGGGTTTCATCAGTGACTTTCTTGCCGAAAACTGCTCCAGATTTTCGTCAATATTTAAAAAATGCTACCACAAGAAATGACATGAACCCCCCCATGTATGTAATATAATTTACCCGTAGAAGTTTCAGCTTCATTAGTAGTAAGTCTTCAAGATTTAGAAAAAAAATAAAAAAATAAAAATCACAAGAGCATGTGATTTCAGGAGAATCCTGTAAATCTGTTGAACATGCTAAAATATTTTTCGTCTCACTGAAACAAATTTCTATTTTAAGAACTTTGTTCACTAATTAAAAAAAAAGCACCTCATTAACAGTAGGCCTAGTATTTTAATGGAAGCTTTCTACCATCAATATCTTTTAGCCTTATAAGTTTAATATAAATCTGTGGTCGTTTGTGTTTTGTGTCAATACAAAAGGTACCCAAACCCTTTCAAACAAACTATTAGAAGGAGACCTCGCTCTATTTCCAGAGTTGAGTAACTTAGTCGGTCTCCTTTCATGACGAGAAGCAAAGAAAGAACCCCCCTGGATTGAGAATGTCCAGGTGACTACTTTCTGGAGTTGTGGGCTGCAGGTTTTGGTCAGCTGATGCTACCTGATCAAGTTTCAGGGTGTTGTCTCTGATCACAGGCCCATTTAGCAACAATTAGAAAGTGACTCTGTACATTGTTTGTTGTATTTCCTCCTTGGGAATGAACAGAGAGAGCTCCAGCGTTCTTAGGCCGCCACTCACACCGCAACTCCGACAAGAAAAAAAATTCAACCTCTGTTGAAAAGCGAACAAATTTTGAAAAAGTTGCCACACCTCACAAACCACTGTATCCTGGATTCTTCCCTACTTTGAAGACAATTCAAACGGGGAAACAAATACCAGCTATTTTTGAAGGGTTCGTTTACAGAAAATGCGACATCTGGTAAAAGTAAGTAAATCACTACTAATTTTGTTTTGGATGGATTTGACCTTTCTTCTATACATTTGTAAAGCCTTCAGAAGTTCTCAAAAGGTTTTGAAAACTTTTAATAGTTTAATACTAGTTATAATATAGTTGAAGTTTACGTTAGCTTTGCTTAATTAACTTCAATCTAATTAAAAAGCAACCATCATAAAATCGAGGAAGAGGATATCTTAGTTTGATGGAAGAAAGAGGCACACCGCTGAATAATTCAATACAGATATTTCAGTGTTTGTCTGTCTTAATATAAACAAAATTGTCTGAGCATGAAATGAACAACTTCTAAATCTGTGTTTTTGTTTTGTTATTTCGGAGCTTGGATACAGTGCGTGCAAGAAATTTAAAAGATAGTCGGTCGTCACGAAACAAAAGCAGAAATCTGGTAGGGTTAACGCTTTTGGAATAATCCATAAATCAAAAACCTGATACCCGCATCAATTTTTTTGACAAATAATTCGAGGAAATTTTGGTGTACATTTTTGCTCTAACATTTGCACAGAAGAGCCTTCAATGTGGGTTAATAAGATAAGAGGAGACATCTGGGTGACTTCAGTAAGCGGAGAAGGAGTGATGATGTATGATGATGTATAATAACACCTCATAACTTATTGTCTGTTTGTGACAATTTGTTTTCGTGAGTTGGTTGGGGGTTGGTGGTAGGGTAGGGATGGGATTGGGAAAACATTGTAACATGTCTGACTTACAGTGATTACCTCATCGAAAGACAACAAAATGTTTTTTTCTACTAACCCAGCAATAATAATAATTTTGTTCAGTGATTCCCAAAAACTTTGCGAGAGAGACAGATAGTTTTTTCCCCAACTGATTGTAGAAAAGTGCTTCCAAAAATTGCCAAAAAATATTTTTTGTAGAAGAATTGTAGAAGTATTGTGATGGCTATATAGTTTAATAAACTGTTGCAACTAAAGGGCTTCTCGTATAGCCCTCCTCCCTCCAAACCTGCAGTATATTTATCCAACCAATTAATGCTTGTTAAATAGCCTCTATGATCAAGGGGTGACAAATAGCTGCCAACACTCCCCCCCCCCCCCCCCAACCATTTGTATCACCACTGAGTTGTTGCTGGTCTGAATCCAAAGGCTCTAGTCTGACTCGGGTATCAAACCTTCCATTTTGTCCCCACTCCTCTCTAAGTCTCCCTCTCAACTCATCCTCACTCAGGTCTTTCTCACAGTGATCACAACTCACCACTCAACCAAACCAAGGTGAGTTTAATCTCAGTGTTTAGCAACGTTGAAAAGATTCTTCTCTACTTTGTACCCCCAGAGTGTATCTCCCTAGGACCTAACGCTGACGGTGGTGGACCGTGATCAAGTAGGGGGGCCGTTTGTCCGTGTGTATGTCCTAGCATGTTTACCGAGTACCGGATTTCACTGTTGTAGAACAACGTGAGACAAAAATCAATGTACGTTCATGTCTGTCTGTCAGAGAAGACCCAGCTCAAGTATGTGTGTCTGTAGCTATATGCATAGGATATCTTTCATTCCCAACCAGTATGGACAGATAGAAACCGTGTATATGCCTAAATAGTGGCTTTTTGATTTTTTGCTACTATTAACCGTGATTTCTGATGGCATCTCGGACCGGGATCAGGTTTAGGCCCTTGGTGGAAGGGTAAACCAGACTGATATCATTGAAGGCAAGGGGACATAGGAATTGAAGACGGAGGATGTCAGATTGAAACTTGATTCGTAGATTTTCAGCGTCGCATTTGATCAGCGTCACGTTTGTTTGGCTTTTTTTTTCTTTTCGACTTCGTTCTGGTAGATGAGTAGTGACGTTTGAAATGGAGCTTGTTGTACTAGAGATGGATTGTAAAGAATTTCTTAAAAAAACAACCTCGAGAAGTATCTTTTGTTTGAAGTGTTCTCAGACAAAGATCAAGGTGGTGTGAAGACAAGTTATGCGTCTTCTAATCTAGTGTTATTAATTTTTTTTTTATGGATAAATCAACAAAGTAATAATACTATCATGTACTGTGGGTTTGTTTTCTTTAATAAAGGAATGGCTCTCTTGAATCAAGGGATAGCTCTCTTCAATCAAGGGGTTGCTCTCTTGAAAGAAGGGATGGCTCAGAAAAGAACCACTTATTGTTTTTCTTTGGTGATTGTTTATCATACTAGAAGATGAAATACTAAACACAGTAGCAGTGCATCTAGCTTACGTACTTCAAAATCTAAGCGTAAGAACGTTAATTGATTTATTCAAAACATGCTCAATTAACTGCTTGATTGTTTTTTATTAAGAATAGTAAGAATTACTCTGATTACAAAGTGTTGCCATGCATAAGTACTTTATGCTCACAACTCTATTCTAACATTGTCTGTAGAAAACTGCAACATTTGCCGACAGGAAAAAGTGCCAAGTTCTTTCCCTCAATTTAATTTTTTTTTATGGAGAGTTAATGAAACATAGACACTTGCTTTTAAACTTTCATGAAAAAAGATTAGCCGCATTAAAGAGGAGCTAGAAATCTAACTGCATTTAATGATTTGATGGCTTGCTGAGCTTGAGCTTCCCCCAGCCCAAACAGCCGGAACTAATCACTTAAACTCCTCCCTCCCCCCTCCTCTGATTGTTCCTCTGTCACCATTCAGTCCAGACCAATTACGTAAATTAAATACGTCCATAGACACAGGCTCTTTTTGAGTCATTTACTGAGGAAAAATGTTGCTTAATACGTGTAATGATTCTTTTAAGTAGTCACATCAAAACATACTGATCGAAATGTTGAGTCGTTAGCCACTAGTTCTTTTCAGAACTAACACTACTCAGAAGAGATATTCATATGGTGTTAAGGCAAACCTGTCTTACCTATTTATACTCACGCCATGCAAAGTTTCAAATCCTTCTAGTCAATTCGTGTTGTTTTGGAGTTGGATCAGCAACTGGAAAAGTCACTGAGCTGTTTCAACACAAAGAATTAAAAATAGTTTTATGTGAAAATATAGGTTTGGCTTGTCAAGCATTGTTTCTATCGTTAATTGATCACAAAACTAATAATTGGTTATTATTTTACCAGTGCATGTTTCCTAGGAGCATACTTTTAGACCAGTCCTCAAACATTCTCAACTCTATGGAGAGCATACAACCCAGATCTGCTAAAAACCAACACATTACTCTTTCAGCCTTTTCGGGTTCTCATTTATACACCTGCCTTAAAAGAAGCAATTTGTGGTTAAGTGTCTTGCTCGAGACATAGGCAAGTATTATGGACGAGATTCAAACCCACAGCTCTCCAAGACTCTTTACCAAGTAAACTTTTATTGTCAATAATGTTGGAGTATTTACCAAAGGTATATCCTCCCTTTAATATAAAGTGAAACAAACTCTCTCTGTTGTTGTTTTTATTTTGCAGAAAGTTGAAATTTTAGGAAAAGTGAATCACTTCCTTGATAAATAAAGAAAAGGGGAAATCCTTGCGTGAGGCTCACTTGAAACAGATGTTTACTAACAATCCAAGTAGGACTTTCATAGAGACCAAGCTTTTTTGGGGGTAAATGTATCACAATTTCCCCAACATGGCCCCCACGCTGATACGCTCACATTGCGGCCGACACGCAAAACACATAGTAATTTGTTTTACAATTTCTCAAAAGCCTTTAAGATAAAACCATATAGAATGCTCCAGATTACCCAGTAGGGTTTTAACAGTTTTAAAACCAATAACAATACACATATACACCAAGTGGAACATATTCTGAAGGATCTCATTTCAAACTCAGCGTGCTTCGGCCAAACCCCAACAAATTTGGGTGCAGACTGACCCACAGTTTTGAAAAATCTTGGGGAGAACTGTGATTTGTATTATAAACACCAAGCTTAAAAGTAATTTTATGAAATGGTTTTCCTGTAACTACAAGAGAAAGCTTTAAGTGAAACAATCCTTGTCAAAACAAAGACAAACCACAATCCCCAATCCTACCCTAAATCATTGCTGGCACTACAGATATATCTAGCTCCAGGCCATGTGGGAAGTTTTTGCAGAGATTTCTGAATGCAAGTAATTTATCAGAACCTCCTACACATTGTATAGCAGTGGTCTAATCCAACAAATACCATTATGTATGCCTCATTACACAAGATAATAAATTTAGCCTGTGGCGGATAATTCATCATCAAAACAAGCGGGAAGAAAAACCACTGCTCTGAGGGGTTCCCCTGCATGGATTTGTGTACAGACTGAACAACAAACTCTGAACCTGTCAAATAATAATATTGCAACAGAACTGCATTCTGCATTTACAATCTCTAAACTGTTCTTAATGTTTCCATAAAAAATGACCTGATGTTTCTAGCTTAGCAGAGTCTTTCTCAGAGCCTTTGAGAAGGACCGTTGCTTAAATGGTCCAATTGCAGGCCATTAGTAATATTTACTTTTGGTTGGTAGGCAGTTTGCAGCGGCTAATGTTATTTTCTGTTTGAAACTTTGTTGTGAAGCTTTTCTTAACAATGGGGGCACTTCTGACAAAATATTTTTTGTAGAATGCTTACACCATCTTTATAACAAGTAAGCTTTCAGATAAGAATTACACCCAAGTATGACTGTATCTACATGTATAAGGTTTTTTTGATGGAAAGTTTTGAACCCTTTCCCATGGCATTATAATATTAGAGACATCTCATACTGACCAAACTCACTCAGTTTGTTTATTCCTCTATGCTTATTTTGCATGTATTTGGTGTTACCTTATGATATTTGGATTGTCATGGTAAATTCTCCATGAAGAGCATACACGTCGGACATTGCGTGCTGAAGTAGAAGAAACGTCAACACGGCCAGGCCATTTGCCGACCCAGTTCTGCATCTTAAGTGGCTAAATTCCCGCCTTCGTTGTTATCAGTCATCATAATTCAAACTCCCACTGTTTCACGGGTTTTGAAGCGCCCCGGCGTTAAGAACAATGCCCACAGTACAGCTTTCACTCCCCTTCCCAACCCACGACGACGTCATGAACACCAGGGTCCCCCGTACTTCGAGTATACATGCAGCAGACGGTAACAGTTCGCAAAGGTCCGACCAATTTGCCCTCAGGTTCTGCCTAATAATTCATCCACAAATATTGAAACAGGACTTCATGCAACCTTGGGCCTCGGTATATTCTGTAACCATGACAGTGAGCTAAAGTACGTTGTGCTCAAACAGCCCTTGTTTAATTGAAAAAAAGGATTGAATATAGAAAACAATGCTTGCTTACTGACGCAAGGTGTAGCTCTCTTTACTCAATTTTTACTATGAAACAGGACACAGTGGTCCATTCAATTTAGTTACAATGAAGGAAAATACAGCTTTCAAGAAGGATCAATACCTCTTTTTTGCTACAGTGTACATTTTTTGAGGGCTTGGAATGGTTTTATTTGGATATTACACAGTTCCACCCTTGAAATATTGAGTCGCATGTTTTTAGCTGAGTGGAATAAATGCTGAAATGGGTTAATCCAGTTCCTGTTAAGCGAATAAAGTGTAGCTGCTCTTGCAAATGAGTTCAGTTCGCTTGATCCTCGTGATTCATTTTGATAAAGTGATTTTCATTTGCACAAATACTGCCGATTAAGTTTCACCCCTCTGAGGCCAGTGATGTAATTTTTTGTAACATTTACATGAAATTCTTGTAGAAGATCTAAGTTGCCATTTGTGAGGAGTAGAAAGTAAATAGAGTAGGGTTTTCAAGCAGTGTGTGATCAGCCACAGCAAGATCTTTCTCAGAAGCCTACAAGAAGTAATTTCATTTTGATAAAAGCCTAGCAAATACCAGTTTCTTTGCTTTTTTAACACTAGTCAGTGGGATCGGTCTGGGTTTTCAATGGCTTCTTCTTGTCTTCATAGTGTAAGTGGAAGTTAAGTCAATTGATATAGCAGGATGCTAAGTCAGAATGGTATGGCGGTTGGTTCGATTCTTGTTTGGAACTCAAAATTTTCACAGTGCTTAAGAAAAACAGAAAAACAGAAAACAATTGCTAGCAGGTCTGGCTAGAACCAAGTTTGATAAGTACTAGTTTCTAGCAGGGCTGGCTAGAACCAAGTTTGATCAGTACTTGTTTCATCATCATCAAGCTAAATGACTCTCCATTTTGAAAAACAATCATTGATGATCTTGCTATTGAAGGACTTCTCTTTATTCTCCCATTGTTTGAATTTAAGTCACCGCCCATAGATTTTGTAAAAATGTAGAGATTTGAACCCCTAACCATTCAAACATAGGTCTCTTCCCCAACATCAGCCACAAAACCACTTGACACATTGCGTGACTCCAATTGCTCCTCAAGATTCAAACCCCAAACCGTTCAGACACAGGTTTCTCCCCAAACATCAGACACAAAACCACTTGACACATAGTGCTTGACTTCCCATAAA
This sequence comes from Asterias amurensis, assembly GCF_032118995.1. Lineage (NCBI taxonomy): Eukaryota > Metazoa > Echinodermata > Asteroidea > Forcipulatida > Asteriidae > Asterias > Asterias amurensis. Next base: position 4,573,231 of record NC_092667.1, on the reverse strand, counting down.
GAGTCAAACCCCAAACCATTCATACACAGGTCTCTCCTCCCAACATCAGACACAAAACCACTTGACACATAGTACCTGACTCCTCACACTTCTAAAGATTCGCACCCCAAACCCCCATCATCAGACACAAAACCACTTGACACATAGTACCTGACTCCCCATACTCCTAAAGATTCGAACCCCGAACCGTTCAGACACAGGTCTCTCCTCCCTACATCAGACATAAAACCACTTGACACATAGTGCCTGACTCCCCATACTCCTAAAGATTCGAACCCCGAACCATTCAGACACAGGTCTCTCCTCCCATCATCAGACACAAAACCACTTGACACATAGTGCCTGACTCCCCATACTCCTAAACAATCCACTGACGGCAAACAGTCTCCGCTCGTCTTCATCCAGTATTCAAGACGAGGGTTATATGCCCAGTGCCGCTCTTCAGGCAGAACTCAAACTATTTGTCTAGGCTCCATTTTGAGAGTCGTCAATATTTCTCCGAGGGGGCCATGAATGACAGGGACGTAGTGTCTGAGGCTAGCATTCACCTTGGGTTTGGCTGTACGTGATGGGAGTACTGAGGGAAGATAATAGGGCCATGATGCCAACAATCTGCTGGTTAGTATGCATGTAAATACTGCCCCAAAATATACACTCTGTATTTTGAGTGTATATATTAAAGACATTGGGGAAGTATTATTGGTTTATTAAATTAAATTTCATTAGGTATTGGTATAATAATTCAAAGGGGGAGCTTACACTTTCCATAAAAGATAAATGAGTGCCTACATATATAGGCCTATGTTTAGGAGTGTGTTAAGGAGTATGTTTGTAATATATTTGTCAATTAGTTTAATGATGTCTCTTAAAGAACTTCAACTTTGTGCCACCACCCTTACAAAGCTCTTTTCAATGTGTGTGCATTTCAACTCCACTTCTTGAGTAATTTATACCTTCATCTGGTTAGCATAGTGATTAAGTTCACTTTTCTGAGAGTCCTTGGCTTCACAACCACTATTTTAATGAAATGGAATGAAATTAGTGATGTTTTGTTAGGGATTATTATGTGTGATTGTCAATGAAAACAGGAACTGTATGTTTTTATTTGTGTTGTTGACAACCAAGCCCAGTTTCGAAGTGCTTTTAGATAACAACAAAAATGCTTTGTTCAATATTATTCTTGCAAAAGCACAATTTATCTTTGTCCCAAGTATTAAACATGATGGTGTTGTTGCTGATGTTGAAACCTTCTCAGTGATTCAAGAAAAGTGTCAGCTAGAAGTATGTTAAGGATGAACTTATTGTTGAGGATGTTTGTCTCTTCTTCTTTAGCTTGAAGATGAGTTTCAGAGTGTTTCCACACTCTGATTGGCTGTTACAAATCAGTGCCTATTTCCAATTGGCTATTGTTGGATTCCTTCCCGCATTTGTATGTGGTTGTGTTTTGAGGTGTGTATTTTGTCTACAGTACCTTTGATGTAGGTCCGTTGTTTGTTGAAAACTAATGTAAGGCCACCCTCCCATCTCAATTTAAAAATTAAAGTTTTGATTTAGGTTAAATGGATATCTGACGTTGAGAAATTCTACTCTTACACATTTCAAAATGACTTTCTTATAATTGAATTGTTGCGTTGATTTACAGTCCTCACATTTGGCTTTTTCAAAAATGCATTACGCCTACGTCAAACCGGAAGACTTTTTAAAAGGAAAGTTCTTAGTTTTTTGTCTTGCCATAAATCAATTACCGTAATAGTAAAGAACAATTTGTTACAACACATTTGGCGACAAAATGATTGTGAAATAATAGCCAGACAGATGCCGGCAATGAAAATTGGAGATTAAATTAAAGAATGGAAGAAGCAGGTCTGGCATTAGAGATGGGGCCCAAAAAGGAGAAAAAAACGAATAAGAAAGGAAATAGATGCAAATCTGAAGATCTTTGAGAAATGGTGTTCCTCAAGAGACTGACAGAAAGTGGAAAATTGAGCAAATAAAATATTGAGGCAGGCTCCGCCGCAATCTCAGGCATAGCTTGCGGCAACATTTGAATCATCAAACTGATAAATGTTGGATGCCACGGATTGCCCATGGGTGGAAACGGGGAGGGTAAAAAGGGAGACGGAATAAAAAGAAAAGCAGGATCTTGCCTGAGTCGGTCCTCCCCCCCCCCCCTTGCCGCGGTTGTCGTTGGCCCTTGTCTGGACCACTCCATGCCAACTCATCCCAGAGGCACGGCGTGCTAATTGCCGAGGCTGAATTGTGACTAACGACGCTTGGGGCTAAGTATATTGGGGAGGCGTGTTGGCAACGAGGGGCCAATGAACAGGGTAGCGTAGAGACCGCACAAAATAAAAAAGCAAAAAGAAAAGAGAGAGGACCAGAGGGTCCATGGAACAGCACAGCGCCCTAGAGGACTAAGCTGGTAATTATGGACGCCCTTTTCTAGCCATGCTAGTATGTACAGCCTACAGGCGTTCTTTCCCCTGTGCTTACTTTCTTCCAGTATTTGAAGCTCCCACCCTGACAATGCTTTATTGATTTCAGACGTGTCCTCTCCCCCCCTCGTGCCTGTGACCAAAATATTTATCATTGCCCCGGACTGCGGTAATTAAATTTTTGTGGGGTTATTGTCGGGGGCGAGTTCATCTGCAAGCCGTTCGCAAGTGTGCACACGGGGAATTGGCGCGGCTCACCGCATAATAGCCCGCCCGGTTTTAGGCTGTGTGTCGGGGAGGTTGAACTGACATACCCTACCGTGTGTGCACTATATAGGTGTGTGCAATACACTAAGTGACTCGGCCCCTTCACATTCTAAAGTCTTGGCCCGGTGAATGCAACATTGTGGCTAGTGTTAATAACCAATTGTCAACACGGCCAATAGACGCTTTGTGGGGCGATTAGCACCCGACCGTAGCTCCAATCTCTGCTATACAAAACAACCTCCCAGCAGTAACCCATTCTGATTCACATGTGCACGCTTCGCCACACTCCACCATACAAATGTGATTTTTCCTTTGATGCGGTTATTAAGTGACATGCACGACGGACTCCCATGTATACGAAGTCTCTGTGTTTGAGACTGATGACAGTACATCATCTACTCAGGAATCTAGACTCACGGTTACTCACCAGCGCTCGCATGGATAACTCAGCATGATACATGTTGGTTCCCTTCATCAGCTCATACCACCCCAAGATTGCTGTTTTAACAAGGTAAACAGATTTTCCCATATTTCTACGGCAATATTGTCATTGCGATTTTTTCTAGGCTCTGGGCCAGCGGGCTCATCGAGTGACAATGATAGATTGAGTGTTAACAAGTCATATAGTAGGTTTAGTACAGCGCTGTCTAATCTATCATGTTTGGACTATAGGGAATGATGGCAAAGTCGTATGGCACACATCTGCATGTGTGTCATGCTAATATAGCATGGGTGCTTTCCTTACATAAACACTTGTACACAGACACTTTGTCAGCACAGATTGATACAGAGTTTATGATGAGACATGATGATGGTAGAAATCGCACAGTTGTGTCTAAGATGGGTTTACAGAATTAATAAAATGTGTCTTTAGCTATGGGTGTACAGAGTATATACAGTTGTGTCTTAGCTTATGGTCTATAGAAGTCACACAGTTGGTCTTATGGTCTACAGAGTTCATAGAGTTTGTCTTTAGCTATCGGTCTTTAACTTTTGGTTTTTAGTTATAACACGGTCGTAACTAACACGTGTTTCTTATGTGAAGGTCTGTCAAAATCACACAGTTATGCCTTAGCTTATGGTCTACAGCAGGCCTGATACTTTGTTTGTGTCAGGGCAAGACAAATCTTCTGATGAAAACGGCACCTGAACAAAACCAAGAGAGTCATCTTGTTAGGTTTTGCTGAAAATGAAACATAATAATGATGATTTAAAGCATTAAAAAAGGTTTAGGAAACGACACCATAACATAGGGCTCAAGTGCAAGAACAATGTGACTTTATGCAGTCAATTTTCTCATCACTTAAGCTGTACCTCTCACTTGCTAGTACATCCCCTCCTCCAGTCTAACATGGGCCTATCAGTAACAGCAGGTTAGCCCATTATAACCAATGCTGTACCCTTATCTGTGCATCCATTCACCCCATACTCCTGGATTGAGCTAAACCAAGATCCATATCACTTCCATGATTTTACAGTATGATTGATTGGTTATTAGAAAAGTTCCAAAAACCAAAGAAACATCTGTCCCGAAATCATCACTGTATCTTCGAGGCCCCCAGTACTTGGTGAGTAAGTTATGGTTGGAAATGACGAATTCCAAACCGTCTCTATAGACCGGCTCCTGAGTTGATTTGGGGCCAATTCAGCAGAATGAACCCAGGCGGGAGTATTTGAAATGGGTTATGCATACATGCTGAGTGGTTTTATTATTGAGGGTGTAAACAGTGGAAATTGCAGCAAACGGTAGCCACCGCATAAAACTATAGCTATAAACTGTTACAATATGGCTGTGGCGTACATGCGGCCCTAGCAGTACGTGCCGTCATGGAAGGAGACCCACAGAGGGAAAAATGTGAGCTGCCTACGTTTTTGTATAGAGGCCAAAATGCTATGGAGCATTATTCAACCTGTTCTCAATATACTAACAGCACCCCTGGTCCTTGCACTTGTAGTGTGTCTGTTTTCCCGTACGTGCCCAGTCACTTTTTCAGCACTTTTTCCCCCTCCGTTCAAGTTTACACTCCTTTTGAGTCGAAGTTTGCCGCCATGCTAAAAACCTCAGGTCAATGCTACAGAAATATGCCGGGGTCTATCCCGAATCGGTTTGAGGTGTAAGGTTTCTTTGTACTGGGGTAGTATGAATATACGTTGTTGTACTCAGACCTGCTTAGTGCTATTATCCAAGTACTGTAAAAATTTCCTTGGTTGTACTTAACTGAAGAAAGCCCCCCTACATCAAATCAAAGCCAAGTTTGGCCGATCTAGCCCACAAAAGTGCCTTGACTATTGTGGTTTGGAATTATATTCTATAATAGACCAAATTCTTCTTTGTATGGATTCTAAACCACCTTTTCTGTACTCCCGACTCTCTGTTATCCCATGTCTAGAAGTGTAAGCTCAGTGTTCCCCTTTTTCTTTTCTCTTGTTCTGTTTTGGAAACTGAGTAAGTTGTGTTCCTTAGAACTTGATAGAAGTGAAACTACTTTTGAATTGTGTTCCTACCTCTTTTGTATGGTTTGGTTTATATAAATAAGTAACATGCATTTATTTTATTTCAGTATTGGATTTTATAGTTATGGCATATTCGCACAGTGGCCTACGTTCACAGAGTACAGAGAGAAGTATACGGGCAGGGAGTTCACCTGCAAGACTTTAATCTGTCTCTAAAACAATATATTCTGCTTGCATTAGTGAGATGAGATAATTGATATTGAAAAGCCGTAATTGAGTGTGGGGGGGGGGGGGATGGTTACAACCCGTAGCATCTGTACAGTCATGATTTGGTGGGGGTCTCTTGGGTAAACTCGGCCAAGAATCTAACAGAAAATGAACGATGCTACTTAATGTCAGGTCCTTCAACTTTTACCCCTGGGAAAATGTATGATATTGGGCAAAACAGATAGAGGGGAGGATGGTAGGGAAAGTTCACAGTCCTTTTTCTTTCTTCCTTGCCGCTTTTTTCTTCTTCTTCTTTCTTTTTTTAGAAGGAGTCAAACGCTGTCAATTTAGCCGCATTTTGACCGCTGTCACTCTAAATGATGGTACATAATCAAATTGAACACTTTGCTGGGGCTTTTAGCTCACTGCCTCCATTGCAATAAAAACCCTCCACCATGTGGCATCACCAAAAAATAGTCTTGTTGCTGGTGTAAACTCTTTTCTTTTTACCCTTTTTGTTTTCTTTTACCAGTGTAGATGAAGAAATATTAAACAAATTTGGTCGGAAATCTCACAATTTAAGCAATATATTAATTTAGAAACTCAATTTTTCTGCTTTATGCCATCTTTAAATTTCAAAGTGTATTTTTCTGATTGCCCACAAACTGTGACAGTTACTTTCAGCAATATCTGTTATATTTACCAGATTAAAGGAATCAGTTGAGTGATAATTGCTAGCTGTTTATGAGGAAAGATCTTACAATAACAAGATTTACTTTGACACACACTCGTCATTGCTCCAACAACCGATTAAAGGATTAAGGATGATAGACTGTTGATAATAGATTAGGGGAAGCTGGTGGGATTTGTGGATTAAGTGGGATTTGTCCATGGGTAATGGATTGTCCTGTGCAGAGTAGAGTTTGCTTTAAAGGTGCAAATTATGCTTAAGCTGGTCAGTGACAGGTGATTGGAGAAAAACTATGTGGGCACTTTAAGGACTACTAGTAAAGAGAAGGTATAGGTTTTGTAATCGCCCTCAAAATTAATGGCAATAGCAACTGTTGGTTAGAAGCCTAAAGCAGTTTGTGTAGGTATTTTGAGAAACATTTCACTGTGGTTATGAAAAAAGATATCAGTTTTTATCCAAAATTTGGATCTAAGATAGGAACTATTCTTTCTGCGTGGACATATTCGCTCCAGATTTCCAGCAATATCTATAAAAAAAACATGCAAGGCTCCAGTCCGGGCTCAAACCAGGGTCCACAGAGGTGAAAGGCAGGGACACGGAACCACTGAGCCAACCTGATTAACCAACCTTTTGTAATCAGTTGTTGCAATACAATTAAACCACTGATTGGTTGACAGTTTGTGACTTAACTTCATTTAATTGATTGAGGGCCTTGCTATTATACATAACCTGTCTCCAATGCCAGTATACATAAGTATTAAGTATCACTTGGCAAATTAACCAGAACATAGCCACAATCCACAGCCATTATCCACATCTTTATTCAGACCATCAGGCACACTACCCATCGCCAGTAACCATAGTCACCCGTTGACGGTAAGCACAAATACTTGCTATGTTTGAGTTCTCCATCCACAGCGACTATATCCAAAGTCTCAATCCAAAGCTGCAATCTAAAGCTGCAATCCAAAGCCACAATCCAAAGCCACAATCCAAAGCCACATTCCAAAAGCTTGTTGCAGACTATATCAGGAAAAGCATCTTTGCATGTAGCCTAAAGTAATTCAATTATTTTTGTGTTTGCAGTTAATCCTGCTGCACTTTTTATTTTCTTCTTCTTCTGAATAAAGTTTTTTTCACAGTGACATGTCTGGAGTCAAGTCAACTTAAACTCCGGTAAATGAAAGGATTTATTCCACCCAGGTCTCTTAAGGACCTAGGAGTGACTCTACTCCTAATCCAATGGTGTTTATGGGGTAATTTAATTTACAGAATCTAGGTTGAAATAGATATGAGGGACACACTTAATATTGTGACCAACCGAAAACAGAATTACATTTCAAGCAAGGAAAAAAAATAAGGAGGGGCTTAGAGGATAGGTAATTGTCCATTTAATGTTGTTGGGTGCTTGTAAATTGAAATGGGTCTTGGAACATGAGAGATTTACGTGGGAGCTTGGATGGGTTCAAGGAACCAGGATGGAGGAAGGCTGGACCGAAGAGGGGGGTACTGGAGCGGGGCTTTGTCCATGCCTGCATCTCTCATGATATTGGGGTGCAGTCTAAATCAGATTATGTTCTGAGTAGAGGGGGAAAATTAGATAGTTTGCCTGGGGGTAGATGGAGGGTGCAAATGGGGGAAGTTGAAGAAAGTAGTTGCTGCAGCCGGGCGAGAAAGAAAGATGTGAAAACAATTTGCTGAGTAAGTGACAAAAATAAGATGATTTTTTTCAATCAAAGACCTCACCTTGTATACCTTTGTAGGTGTTGTCTTATGGTGGCTTCATCTCATCAAAGCGTTCTTAACAATATCCACCAATTTATTAATTCGGCATCAGTTTTTTTTGACAGACATGGCACATTATAAATGTATACCATTTTCTTATTACATATTTTAGGAACCACTCTGTAATGAACATTTACTTTCAGTAGTGTCTTTGTATCACAATTGCTATTGAGTTTTCTCATTCACTTGGGTTCTTTAGGGTCATGTTTTGTTCCTCAGAACAACCAGCTATAGAAACCAAAACCGATGCTGCATGGTTTTCTTTAAAGTAGGCTAAAGGGCTCGATAAATGTCTGAGATGAGTGACGGGTACTCTGCACTTTCATTGGTATGATGATAAACCCTGACTTAAAGTGACTTACAAAAAAGTAACTATTACTGGACAAGGTAACTAGATTTAATTACGAAAAAGGTAACTATAAGAACAGATTGGGGTACTAATGGATAACAGTTACCAGTTCAATATGTATTGACTGTGGCTAGTTCCCAGTTCATTTTTGTGTCGTAAGTATTCGTTGTAGAGGTTGTTGGCTCTGAATCAGGTCAGTTGATTGTTCGCAGTGTCTCAACCAGTGTGCTCTAATGGCATCACCAGGAGCCGATATGTGAAGGTGTAAAGAAATATAATGAAGGTGCAATGAGGTTGAAGGCTCTTTGACCATGGATGGGGAAAGTGTAGTTTTCATCAGTAGAAATTGGCCACAGAAGAAGACAAACAGGAATATATTTATATGCAGAAGATCAGATAGTCTTGAGATAGGCCATGAACTTCTTGAAAGTGATGAGATTTAACTTATAGGTGATACGTATTTTAATCGCGAACCAGTGAGAACATGTTTTGGTTTCTTTTCCTTTTTTGAAATTCACAGAAATCGCAGGGAGGTCTGTAAAGGAACTTCCTGCAACAGTTCTTCTGAAAATCTTCTCTTTTTTTCAGTGGGGATTTCCCAGGGTTAAGCCTAGCTGTTATTAAAACTGAAAGTGTTTATGTCATTGTTAAGCTTGGAGATGCACTTTTTCTCCCTTTTTTCTCCTTTTTTCCCCTTTTTTCCCGTGTTTAGCCGATTGTCCTCCCAGCAACACCTCTTGCATAGTTGCGGTCATTTTATTGGAATCAATGTTGCATGTTTTATCAAAATCGTGCAAATCCAAAAAAAAATATCATGCCCACATTAAAGACTATCACACATGAAGCTGGAGCATCCCCTTAGCGACACTTTGGCAACAAAATGTAACAGTTTTACTATTCCAAATCCAATCTATTTATTACCATTCTTTTCAGTTCCATTAATATCAGCAAATCTTACACAAACATTTCTACCCTTTTTATATTCAAAAGTTACAAATGCTGGGCATACATTTAAAATGTTTGATTAATTCTTAAGGTGAAGTTCAGTTTAATGAAAAATAAAGCAAGCAGTATATGCATGGATTTTTTGTTTCCGATGAAAGATCCTACACAGATTTGATCTTGCGTGATACAGTCGCACAAATCAGTTAAATTTACTTCAAAAATATATTTCATGCTAGGGCGCTGAAAGTATGATAAAGTAGTCTGGTTCTTTGTAAGTCAGTGAAATTGTGAGTCACAGTGAAAGGTCAATGCTCTTGGGTGAAATTAAAAAAAAGTCTACGTATAAAAACCAAAACTACTGGGAAAAGTAACATTCAGATTCAAAACAGAAAGCAAAAGTATTAGGGTAATAGACATATACATTGAAAAGTTATATGAAACAGAATAAAGTTCTACATATAATTGAGAGGGTTGTGAGTGAATGTCAACTAATTTCAGATTACAACACAATTTAAAAAATATTTATTGTAGCATAAAATTCAATTTCCCCTGTTTTAATTTTTGACTTTTCAGACTGAGAAAATTGAAACAATTGTCAAGATACATGTGAAAACCTTTCTTTATGATACAACTAACCTGCACAATTTCTTATTGAAGTTAAGTCTTGCATTTCATAATAACAATAGCTGAAAATCAGTTTTGATGAATGCGTTATTTTTGTCTATATTTTTTTTTATAGACTTCATACCTTGAAGGTGTGATGTATTAGAACTGCAAGTCACATGTATGCGGGTTATATTTATTTGAATCAATGTCAATCTGTTTAGATTTTTTTTATTCGTACGTGCCGCTCGCATCCTTGGCACAATCACGCGGGATACAAGTGTGCTGTTGCCGAACGCTCTGTCCATGTTTCACCGACATGAAAATCGGCTTTCATGACTCTAATGGTGGGTCCCATCCACACCGATGCCTTTGATTGACAGTCTGCTGTGCAATCCCATGCCGGTTGAGTGTCTGTCCCCGCTGATCTGCCGTAATATGCGAGCTCTCTCCAGCCGCACTCCTCCGCTGTGGATAGCGGGGAGAGACGACATAGATAGAGAGAGAGAGTTCTCTGGCATCAGCACGGACGAGGCCCCGTCTGATGAGAAATGTTGCTCAAGGCGATGCACTTAGAGCCCGGCTGGCTGCCCGGCATTCAGACCATGGAACCGGTGCACAGCACACACACACACACTCATCTCACATGCAGACAGTTGCTTCTGGCCCTGCTCAGGATGCTGCAAAATAGTTCATAACTCGATTGGATTTGCCTGTAACCATGCTTAATGATTAGGCCCTCGGAGCCTTCTTTTTCATCTCCCAGTCTAACCCCACAGTGGTGACCAGCATCTCCCTACATCATTTATACGATTTATTTTTTTCGGTCATGAATTTCATCCTGTACCATATTGAACTCTGGGTCGCTGTAAATAGAGCCTTCATTTAAAACCATGCGTCATTAAATCAGAGAAAATGCTGTGAGTTAAATGAGAGGAAAAGTGAGGGGGAAAATTCAAGAGAGATTTCTGCCGTGGGGCTTTTCTCTCCCATAGCTTGGGTGGTTATTTCATTGTTTGCTAATCTGGTCTTAAGCCACAGCAGCACATAGTCTATCTTTGTCATCGTATTCCCTGAACACTTCTTGCTGTAATACTCAAACGGTTAAAATCAGAGTACATTCAGAAACCTGATTGGGAATATGACTACTAATGTATTATTTCCTGTGAACCAAAATAAACCCAACATTGTCATGCGCATATCTTTGTCCATATGTTATCAAAACAACTATCGGGTCACAATGTTATATTCCATGGGCTAACCCTGTTTAAGCTACCAACCATATTCCTAAAACATCTAGCTCATTTCAGTTGTTTTATTTTGATTTGTAGAAATTAATGTTTTAAGTGTTTGTATTTAAGCTGTCTCTAATATACTGTGTGACCTTGTGCTTTAATCTTCTGTGTATAGAATCTCTGTTCTTGATTCTGCACTATAAACATAAAATTACACACTTAAAATTAACTACAATCGAAATGATAGGTATATTATGAATAAACTTATTCTCAATTGCCACTCAATTTGACTCCTTACCTTATCATTAATCATGATAGGAAGGCGAGTATGATGAGATGATTCAAAATCATTCCTCTTTATTTATTTCCTATTTTTGTTTAATGTTTCACCCTCCCTCCCTGTCATTGAATTAAATCCATGACCATCCGCTTCAATTCTTTTCTCATGGCACCATTACCGCACTGATGCCCTCCCCCACGAAACATGTTAAATTGATGGTTCCTCGGCAATCATAGTTTATGGAATTGCACCACCGGTAAAGTGTGGTCTTCAATTGATTACTCAAACACAAATATTAGTCTTTGCTAGCGACTGTTTAGCAATCAGGACCCGAACAAATACTAAAGACTCTACTACCCTAGTTTTGACTAAACGGCACCCACTGGCCGCGTATATAGACCCTGGCGAGTAGCTGCTCAGCCTTGTGCACAGATGGTCACAGTGTGGCTGACTCCCAGGGCCAATTCCCCCGCCGCTGTGGCGATGGTGTGTGCCGAAGATGAGTGGTATTTTAATGGGAATTGGCTTGACTCTCTGAGAGTGATGCGCAAATCCCACGGAGGCTCCCCCGGCCGGTCCATTAATGCAAACCCCCATTGCCAGAACGCTTCTTCTCTAGCATCCACGCTAAGAGCCTAAATGTACCAATTATTAACCCCTTCTCATAGATAATGATAGATGCCCGAATAGAGTGGTGGAAATGGGGGATTTATAATGCAAGATGGACTAGAACATGTACAGACAATGTAAGAAAGAGTTTTCTGAGATGCTTTTAAATTGCTAAATGGCCATGATGAATGAATAGCATTACTGGAAGTGTGAAGATGCACTCTCTACTGGGGATATGTTTTATTGTCCCTAATCTATTATCAATTCATGTAATGTTTGCCTGCTGTCTGGTTGTGTCAACTGGGCTCGCTCGCAGGTTTGGGAATTATTGGGCAAATTATTTGATATATTCTGATGAAGTTGAGAGGTTGATTTGATTGACTTACAATAATTTCATTTTTTGTTTTTATATTGATTAACTGACTTTTCATCGATCATTCATATTTATTCTGATCAGTTGTGACGGCTATTTCACTCGAGGCCACAAATACAGCTTAATTTAAAAAAATGTAAACCAATTTATTTTGGGAAACGTGAAATGAAAATGTATTTTACTTGAGAGAGACAAATATATTTTGACATAAAGTAAAGTGGTGCTATGGTTTGTACCTCTGCACATTGATAAAATATATATACAGAGTCAGTTTTTACAATCTCCCAACACTATCCTAGTGTATTAATAAAAAATACATGTAGCTGGCAAGCCATCTTTGAAATTTGGCCTGACCTTTTACTTGGTGACCCTCCAGCAATTTCTTTTCAATATATGACCCCATTTCTCCCAGGATTTTTGTGCCTCTAAGCTGTTGTGAGAGAATTGCGCTGTAAAAACAAAACTGCGTCAGTGTAGAACCTCCTTAGTCGTGTCAGTTATGCCAGTGGCTTCCCTGCACTGTTAATGAAGTCCTTTTTCTATTTCGGGGCTTGGAAATTGGGCGACAATACTGTGCCATTCTGTCTGTACTCTTAACTAGGAAACAGTAAAGGTAGAACCTATTAGACCTTGTGTTTTAAAACACAGTCATTTCATTTCAAATTATACCCACATTATCCTTTAAGTTTTAAGAAAACACTGAGAGATAGTTTGGAGGCATGCTCTGGAAAAAGCATAACTTATCAAGGAACAACAAAAACACAAAAGACAACATCTTGATTCAATTAGAACAAAATAAACATAACATTTTTGTGTCGTTGTATAATATGATAAAATATGAAAGGACTGTTGGTTATAAACAGGCTGGGTGGAAAACAAAAACATAGATGGGTGTTGCACTGGAATCTTGCATACTATTTGTTCCTGACAAGATAGACACCCTGTATACAACAGTGCAGAATTCTTGCAGATATTAATTTGCTTTTTCCACAATCAGGGGAAAAACCTCTGTAGAATTTACCTCTGCAAACAAAGTACAAACAAAGGAGGGACAATATGGGGTCCCCAATTGCAGATATTTGTGAAATTCTTCACCATACCTGAGTTTATTTGACCCAGTACATGCGTATAAATGTTGTCCGAACCTCAGAACTATTGCAAGCGACCAAACACTAAAAGATTCTGATGGATACGGACAGTTGCCAGGGAATCTGTATTGCCTGGGGGAGGATAGAGTTCGCACAAATATTTCTTTAATGAGAAAACAAAATTTGTTTGTATGTAGACTTATAGAGAAGACAGTTTGAACTCTTGCTGCACAGCTTTGATAGGGCATTAACCCGTCATCATATTCGCCCACTACAATAGCGGTAACACTGCCTCATAAACAATCACCCGCTGAACTGAAGTTCTATTGTCAATCACAGACACTCAGGGTATTTAAATTGATCAAAAACCCCGGATTACTCTGAATGATTTCATTCTTTTTCTCCTCTCTTTATGCTCGGCTGGAGAAAAGTGTTTCTGTTTACGATTTTTTTGTTAAACAATTTTGTTGTTGTAGCACAGTGTGTGGGGTCGGTTCGTTATAAATAGCGTAATAACGACAGTGGGACAAAGGCGTGGGGTGTTTTTTAGACTTGGGGGAGACAAGGGCTGTTATGTGTGGCGGAATAATTGGATAAAATTCGGATGACTTGGGGCGGAATACAAAAGAAGAGTAACCACAGGGCACTGGCTGGTAATGAAATGGAAGATTTAGAGTGATGAAGTATAAATAGTGTAATAATTATATTTACATTCATAAAACAGAAATAGATGCCAGTAAAGAGATCAAGAAGCTAAGGATTATTTAACTGATTTTATCTTATTTGGGAAACTGTCCAGATCCAACACAATAGTGTTTTTTATTTTTTGTATGGGTGATTATTTCATAATAGGTTTGGTGTAATGTGATGCATTTTGTTGTTTGTTGAACAAAATGAGCTCTTTTCATTGATGTAATGTTCATCTTTTCTTAAACGGTGAAATAAGTTGCTGTAAGACAAAACCGACAGTTGTAAGATTACTAAAAATACTAATAAGTAGAATACATTCATTCTTTAATCAGGAGATTCTGTGATTTTGTTTATTGAAAGCAACTTTTTGACCCATTTAGGAAATGTAAATTTTTGAAATAGACCAACAAATAAGAGTGTATGTATAACTTATCAAACGTCAAATTACAATTGATAGATGTTATCGGAAATGCAATTAGCAAAGTGGGCAGGACTATTACAGAAATTGTGCTACCTGAATAGAGCAAAATTGTCCCAAACCTCCCCCGTCTTCCTGTAAAAATATTAAGATAAATTTGCTGTCCATTTTTTATCAAATTCTTATGTCATTCAATCTCCATCCAATTAAAAAAGGAAGAAAACAGATTTGTACCTCCCCTCCCAGGAAAAAATACCTGTTCCAATCAATTTGGGAAAAGATTTCTTGAAAAGTCTTCTACGTGGTTAGCCGTCTCATTAAAGGAAGATGCTGCTGAAAGTAACCACAGAGATTTCTTAACATTAGAGTTTATCATTGTAGGGGCAGTTCAGAATGTCTTTTATAGAAATGTTAACTTTTAAGAGCTTCTGGCCAGATTTTTCACTCACTGTACAATTTGTGTCAGGTAAGGTTCTCAAACCAGTCCGTGTGAGGCTACTTTTTTTACCAGACTTTCTAATAGATAGTCTGATAAAAACAGTTTGCCTTATTGCTGCCAAGAAAGCAAAAAAATCCAAACAAAAAATGCAAATTAAAACCTTTTGCTGACAACAACAAAATACCAAGATAGAAACTAGTTGTACTAGTAATCATTTCTTTTTATTAACTTTTAAAAACTAGGTTATTGAAATGGATGGTCTCTTCCTTAAACAAGTTATCTTTAAACAAATTTGTCTTCTGGAAGCTTACATTCCGACAAATATTCTATTTTCATTTAATTTGTAAACAAATATTTTGATACCAACACGACACTCTGCATGTTTGGCCATAATATTCTTAGTTGGAAATCTGGGATCGGCAAGTCTTTCAAACCAAACTTTAGATGACTCAGATTTAAATTTTTCATCAAAACTAAACAAAATGTGGTCATATTTTATATCAAACTTTAATCAGAGTTAGTTGCAAGCTGTGTCCCTTGTTAACTTCCACAACAATTGTTCACAGGAATCCAGTCTAGAAGTTACTCGGATATTTTTGTCAAGTTGATGGACCGTCCGTCTAATATTGCATAAATTTATTCTTGTTTCATTTATCTTTCCCACGCCAGCTGCGTTTAAACTCTAAAGACGTTGGTCATATCTACTTGTGCAAATCCTGTGTATGCGTTCAATTTCCTACAGGATTATTTTAAAGGAAACCGTTTTTAATTTAATTATATGGTTTCGGTAAGTGCATTTGGGGAAACGTCTTCTTAAGTTTCGCAGGTGTGCCAAATTCGGTCTTGGTAAAGTTATTACGCCTTCAAGACGAAGTGTAGAAGAACAGAAAGAAAAAAAGTTGAGTCATGTTGGGTCGACCTCATCCATGACGAGATATTGTCACCTGACCTGATTCTTAGGCCTTACGTCTTTAAGTAATTAGACTTTAAATTGAGGTCAGATAATTATGTGGTACAGTTTAAATGATTATCAGAGAGGTTAAGTGAATAATTTGTATCGCTACCAGATCCACTCCGTCACCCTTAACTGGAAGGCTGTCATCATCCAAAAAGATCCTGATTTCGGTTCCTAATTGTCGCTTCTTCTAGCAAGTAAACAAAACCAATTTCGTTAAATATTTCTCTTGGTTCTGTTTATTTCAATAGATTTTAAAGTGGCATCAGGAATAAAGAAAAGTATTTGAAGCACTATTTACTCAGTACTTTCCAAGGTTCTGAAAAAGTAAAAATCAACAGGCATATTACTCAGGTGGGACTCGAACCCACTACCTTTGCCATTCTAGAGAAGATGTGTTATAACTAGACCACCAAGCTTCCCTTGCAGCTAAACGCAGTTTGAAGGCAAATTTTTGTAGCAGCTGGTAACACAACGATTTAAAAAAGATTTTAAATGACCTTGGTTGGTTTTATGATTCTTTTCTCAGATTTTGAAGTTGAATAATAGTGCTCTTTCTTTCTATAAAGCAATTAAAAACATTAGTCAAGTTGTTTAACTAATAAAACACAGTGTCAAGTATTAGATCAAAGTTATCATCAGTTTGTCTTGGCCCTAACATAAGAAAAACAAAACAATTACCATCTTAACTTCTCCCGCTCTTGAATTCCTTAAATAATTTTTCTCTAACCATCTACAAATGTCAAATATTTTTCATCATCTTGACGAGGCACACTACTGACAGTCGGAAATTTAAACCACGCCTCACGGTTTCCTCGGGTAAAACAAAAAGCAGGTCATACTAAATTAACTCAGAGGCAGCCGGGCTTGTAAGTCTTGTGCAAAAAGGAAATGTTTCGGTAAATCAAATTTCCTTAGCGACCAGCAGCACGCCATAAAAAGGCGGGCATTGGCGGGCATGGGGATGACACACCTGCTGGTGTAATAGATTCCATGTTTTTTGGCCGCAAAATCTTGATTTGTTTAGAGGGATGTCGTTGCCATTACAGGGAGGTCTTAAACAATGTTTGTTTGGGAGGGGGTACAAGGGGAGAGATTAAGACTCAGTGTTTTTTGACAATCGCAGTTTTAACAGTCTTTGAGTTTACGCACCGATAGCGGAGTTATGATCTGTATTATATAGTTGGCATAGCATTCTACTGAAAACAACACACCAACTTTTTGTAGAGAAGACTTCGAAGGGCCTATATGTGACAACACCCATGGTGTCAACTTAACACTAAACGTTTTTGCAGTGATGCTAGAAATTTATAGTAATATGCCAATGCAAAAAAAACAAAAAAACAACAACTAGGATTTGTTCTTCTGAAAACCATCTCAGCTGTTGGAAATAAGGACAAGTAGATAAGCCCCTTCTCCAGCCCCCTTTGAAGCCATCTTTTCCTGCTCTAAAATCAATAACGTGCCTTGCCGGGACTGGAACCTGTAACCATACCACAGAAATTATTATTAGTCATTGTTGTTAACGCCAAGTCCATGTAAATTTAAATGTAAATTTAAAACCGATTTGGCAGTGTGAAAATTGAAAATCAGGCTTGTGACTGGTTCGTCTAATCAGAACACATCCTAGTTATAAATAAACGACCAAAGCATAGAAATTCAACGATAGGAGAACATTATTACCATGAGCCGATTGACTCTTTGTCCTTCATTATCCTGAAATGTGAAGCATCTGAGGATTATCGGGGCCATCTTGCCGACCAAGACTAGGTCATCAACCCCCCAAGACATGCCTGAGATATTCTTCATACCAGCTACCAAAAAAGAAAAATAGATCGTAAGGGTGGAACCCTAAAATTGGTATGAGTAATTACTCTAAACTTGTCCGCCTCCCTGCTGGGTATCGCACGGTGGTACTTTCTTTCAGGACTCATTAGCCTGCGGCCGGGGCCCATTTTATGAAGTTTCTCTAACGGTGTGAAAACAGAGAGAGTTTGGCTTTGGAGCCAGCTGTGTCAGCTTTTAGTTTCAGATGGAGAGGTTCTGGATTTTTAGATTAAAGGAAGTCTTTTTTATTTCATCCTTTGCCATTCACTAAGGCAAAAAGTGAAACAAAGATTTTCTGCAATAGATGTTAAATTTGCATTAGGCATAAAGAATATTATTTGGTGTTACCCTTACACCGATGTGTGTAAGCACTGTATACTCAGTACTTTCCCGCATATACAGGCATATTACTCTGGGGGGGGGGATTGTTTGAGAGTTCTTCAAGTTATGAAGCGTGGTGCATAACGCAGCAGGTTTTAGCTAAAGCACCCAGAAATAATCAGCCGTTGTCTACAAGTTCAGCTTTATTCAACTTTTCGGTTGACAAATGTTTGGGTGTGAAATTCGCCAGTGACCTACCTTATGTTTGTCAAAATGCCATCAATTTTAGCTGCATTGAAATAACTGGTTTAATTTGACGGAGAGTTGAACCAATTTTTTTCCTTCCTTTCTGGTCTATTCATTCCCTTTGTGCCCAAAGCATGGGTCTGTGGAAAGTGCATCCGATGTCGCCGTACTTTGTTGTACTTTACCCCAAGGTTTGGGCTATTGTCCTTGTCCAACTCTCTCCCTTGTCCATGTGCCCCAGGCATTTATGTGTCAGTCCTTGTATTTGACGAGAACAGTTCATAATTATGCCATATTTCTCTCTTTTTCCTCTCTTTTCTTTACACAGTTTTTCAGTGGAGTTTTTTTGGAAAGGGAATTTATGATTTTCTCTTGGGTATATCTGCTGAATTGGAGGAAATGAGGCAATAAGTGGGGGTAGTAACTTTTTAAGCTTGAGGTGTTTGCTCTGGAGAAGTTTCTGAAAGGTTAAAAAATGCTGACGGACTTTCGTCTGGTTTCCAAGTGTGATTGTTTTTCTGTTTTTTTACTGTGCTGAAATTTGGGGGTAAGGTAGGCTGGGTAAATGGTATGTCATAAAAGCTGTGGTTAGCTCACGTGATAGGATTCCATTGAGTTGTGCGTTTTGGAGAACCAAAGTCAGGCTTAAACATTGTGTGTGTAAACTTCAGACCTGGAGTTGGGTATCGATAACTGGGGATCTATAGTGTAACACCTCAAACCATCTCTTCTCTTACTCTCCCCTTCCGGACCAACAGCCTTTGTATCTTGCCTATTTTTCTGGTTTTAATGTTAATTTTCCTGCGTTGGTTTCATGCAGATGTGCAAAACACATGTTTATAAAGTATCTTTATAAAAGATTTCCATCATTTGTAGGAAGTGAGGGGTTGTACTTTCAAATCAATGTATCAAATATTTATGTCAAAGGCTCAGTATTTTCAACAAATACAGTGATGGGAAAAACAAATAAGCATACAAATAATCTGTTACAAATAAATCATCATAGCATAGGTGTTGCAGCTGGGCATACAACTCCCATTCATATGAGAACCAAAAAACAAACATTGTTTGAGAGTTTTTCTCGTGGGTTGTGAAAAGTAACAAAATGTCAATTGTCATTGTGTGAAAGCTTTGACTCCAATTTCCCACAGCTGGTAAGCGGTGAATGGTTTCTTGTAGGGAATCTATTTACCAAGAAGGGCCCAATTTCAGAGCTGCTTATAAACACAAATACGAGCCATGCGTGATAATCTTGTGAATCATGATTCGGGTTCATTTTATTTATTTTTGTCCAGTAGAAACAAGTACAGCATCATTTGTTTTCTACTCACTTACAAACTCAGGGCCCATGTTCATAAAGCTTTTCAGCAGAAATAAATGCTTAGCTAATTCTTTTGCTAAGCAAAAATTAGCAGGGAACCAGTCACTATCAATATACATTACATTGTATCTTGGTTGGTAACCTGTTTCTGCTAAGTAAGAGTTGTCTGTGCTGAGGAAGGAATTGGACCCATGCTGTGAAAGTAGCAGGAATCTGTCATAAGCAGTTCATTTCTTTTCAGCGCTAAGAACAACAAAATTTCCTCGTCAAAATTATATATTTTACTGAGATGAAAGTTTTCTATGGCGCATAATGAGCCGTTTCTTGTTTGGTTTAGAAATGTAAGCAAACAAACAATTGAAAGTGTTGCGTTTGTGGGAGGTATAGAGATACAAGGGATAGATGACCTAGGTCCGATAAAGGCTTGGTATCCCAGTAGATGTACATGTATACCTCTACCCTTGTCAGACGCTCACACGCTATGCACAAATCAATGCGGGTGCAAACATGCCCTTAATGTAGCATTGTCAGTGGGCTGAAACATACGCCTTATCGGTCCGCGAGTCGCTTTATGTCCGATCATGCTACGTAAATACCAGAACGTGTCTCGACGTTTACCCAGCAGTCCTCGTTGGGGGGTTGGCAACGGGGTGGATTTCAATCCCGATTGGACGCCCCTTAATGGCCGTTAAAGGTGAATTAGCATCAGACTTTTTTTCTTTTTTCTTTTTTCTCTCTTTTATTTTTTTTAAACCATACTTTACAAGATAACGATGAGAAAAAAGGTAGACGAGTAGTATGCATGGACGAACATCGCAAACACCATTTGTCATGTTTTGACTGAGCAGAGATGAGACCTTAATTGCCAGCAAAACAAACAAATCTTGCCTCATTTATACAAGTACACCGCGCTGTTCTATTGGCGTTATATCGGATGATGTATTATCATCGTCGCCGGAGGATCGCGTTGTTCTTCACCCGGCCGTGTTTGTGTCTTTTTGTTTTTGTTCCTCGCCCCGGCTATCTGTAGTTTTGACTCAGGGTTTGTGATTTGGTATGCATACATGCGTCCTGGGTGTTTATCTAGGAGGGTCTAGTGACTGTATCGGACGGAGCTGGTGTTTAAAGTAGAATCTCACCATCTTGTCAGCTTCCATTCTTTTGATTCTCCCTCATGGGGTTTGGAAAGGTTAGGCCTGGATCTGACTTTGGAAACTTCTAATAGTCACTTTAAAGTGTAGGATGTGTCACTTTGTTTACATCCAGTCGGCCCACGCATGCCTGGAAATACCTGGGGGCCAGGGAGGCCTGTTGCCCTGCTCTTGGCCTTGGTGCCCCTTCAAAAGTTTCCTTAGAATTTCCAACATGTACAATTATGATGGATGGGGTTTTGTAGTAAATACCATGTAAACCCTCTTTGAGTATATGAGTAGTCCTGAAAAGAACCCAATGGTCTATGTTACATTTCGACCATGCTATGTTCATCATCAGGAGGTACATTTGACAACTTGTTGTAACAAATGTAATATATATTATAGTAAATTACAGCTTGTGATACTTTAAAGTCAAGATTTGGGGGCAGTATTTCCGTGGAAAAAGCTGACCTGGAGTGACCTATAAAAAAACAGGTTGTCACTTTACATGTAATGGATTTATTGTTGCTTTATCATGATTTCCACATTCTTCAACTTTCAATCTGAGAGCAAAACGTCATTTCCCTCTGCCAGGAAGGTAGAGGGTTTTCCTGTCAATGCAAATATGAAATACAGTTGAAAACAAACCACAATGAGGAAATAATGTAATGTAATGTAAAGTAATGTAATGTAATGTAATGTAATGTAATGTAATGTAATGTAATGTAATGTAACAACTTTTAAATAAACTCCACACACCCTTATCAAAACAGGATTGCTGTTTTGCACATTGTTTTTTTGTTTTTACTTTTGAAATAGAAGATCTGCTTGTAATTCGTTTACTTAAAGAGGGACTCCATGATCATAATGAGTTTTGTGATAAACTCATTTTTCAAAAGATAGAAACAGTTAGAAGTCCTTTTTTAAAGGTGTAAATTATAAATCTATTTTACTCATTCAGAGCAAAATTTGAAACACGACCTACAAACTTACAATTTCCCCAAAAGGATGCCCTCTTCCAAGGAGAAATGCCAAGGAGGAAATGCCTTGGTTTCAAAAACGAAGCATACAGGCATGCAAATTAGAACTTTTTTGCAAGCAAATCACAATCTTTTAAAGATAACCTGTGCTTAGCACTTTGTTGTTGACTCTTTTGAAATCATTGTTTTGATTTGGGCTGGCTTTGGGAACTTGCACCCCTTTCCCATTCCCTGTATCCACCAATGAGAATTGAGTCATAACTTCTGATTGAACATAACAAACCTACTTCATGTCTTTAAACCTACAACATGAAGTTTTACAAGTTTTTTCTATCACCACACCCTTAATATAAACTCATTGGCTGATGTAAGCCTGACTTTTTATACACATTACCAAGTTGACCAATCACGATTGATTTAGGAATAAATTAGGCTGATGTAAGAAGTTCCTTAACGGAGAGACTTCCTCATTCCAACACACAATGTATAAATCCAAGATACACACTGCTTAGCCAATTTCCATCCTACCTCAGGTGAGTGGCGGTCACAAATTTTACTAGCGCCGTATTTCAAAGAAATTCTCCAGCCTCTTTGTTCAGTAAAGGATATTTAATATGCTGCTAACTTTGTAAATATGCCCTCTTACTTCATGGTCAGTTTGAAATATTACTTATGATAGTAATTTTTTGTTGTGATTTGCAGGTAAAAAGAGCCAGGACAGAGAGTGACGGAGTAAGTGAGAACCACACGCAGTCAGCAAGCAGGTAAGAACACTGCATAATATCACATCATTTTGTTTTACCATGACCTCATTGTGGTTTGTAACCTCCAGTAAGTGCAGAGCGCAGCCAACTCTCCCTAATTCTGCAGATAGTTCCATGAAAAAAACCTGTCCATGTTCTGATGAACAAAATATTTGAAAATCTCCCTGATTATAGAAACTTTTTCCCATAGTATGTTGAATGTAATCCTAAATATCTCCCTGATTGTTGGACACAATATCTGTGATTGCAAGATGTAAATATTGGCAGCTCCGCTGGAAGTGCTCTCTGCAAAATGAAAATGACCTTGCCCTCTGACAGTCACAATTCCAGACCTGGTGTTGTTCATTATAAAGAAGAAAAGCAACAACTTTTGGCTGTGGCTGTGATTGATCGTCACATGAATGTGTATTGCATACATGATGTCCATCAGCCAAAGTTCTAGCCACTCAGTCCAACGCAGCCAAAGTGTAATTAGAATGGTTCCAGGAGGTGTCACTGGTCTTCTGTACACATTTCTACAAGCCTTTTTTCCCGATACTCACAGGAACTAGACACTTTTCTATCATTGATGTAAATCAACAGTCGTTAAAGAGTCGCTGCAATGACAGCCCTTTGTTTTGTGCCATTTAACCTTTTTATAGTGTGAAATTAATAGTCTGATCAGTGAAAATTCACTGTTAAATTTTAAGTCAATTTACTGTGAGTTGAGTTGCATTTAACTGAAAACTGATTCCTACTGACTGAATTCCTGAAAGATTTAAAGGGTACCTCCATAGTGTATTACGTCTTTCAATATCAATAAATCTATACATTTTGTATCAGATTTTAGACAGTTGTTTAGGAACAAACCTGTGACAGCTCTATATAAGCAAGGTGTTTATTTGCCACATTTTCCATGGTATTTGGACAGGTTTTACTTTTGAATCTCATCAACACCAACTGTTCTTTCATTTCTGTTGATTGTGTACATTTGTCATGTTCTTGTGTCAATGACAACATGGCTATGATTACAACATGTCATCAAACCCTACAACAAATTTATTATCAGCTGCACTAATTTATTCAGACTTGTTGGAAATCTGTTCAGAATTGTTTTATCTCTAAAGCTTTGATTTCATTTGGAAAATAAGTTAGCCGCCTACCTACCCCCTACCATCTAGCCCTATTATCATCGGTAGTAGGCAGGCTGCCTTTTTTCTTAGAGAAAAGGGGACATTTTTGGCGTGTTTTTTTTCTCTTCACACTGACTGTAGCTTCCAGAGAGTAAACCATAGTGGTTATAAACCACAGAAAAAGGGCCCTAGAAACCATGAGTAAACCATGGAGGAAAGCGTGTACATGTAGCCCATGGTGAACCGAGCTGAGGCAATCATTGGGTAGTTTGTTGCATCAATAGGACCATATACAAGTGACCTTGCTCTAGGGTTGCTAAAAGGTGCTAATTAACACCCAAAGCCCACACATGTAGAGCTTATCTTTTGTAATCTCTGCGTTTACATTGTATTCTCTATTAATAACCACATTTTTGACAGTCTTCCATAAAACCATGGAGGTGATAACTATCTACTATTCTTTTTGAGGTGACACTGTTTCCAAAGGATTCGTTTCTAAAGTCTCAACATCAAGTTCATAATCAGAAAGCAATGTTGTTAAAACATGCGTATTTAGATGGAACAAAAAGTAATCACAAATATGGGTTTTTCCTATGATTTAATACAAGAATTGTCTACTAGTTCAAAAAGATCCAATGTTTTTGTCCGTTCCCCTCCTGCCTTGTCCAGTTCTTATACAATATACTGTATGTTATCAGCAGGAGCCATTTCGAATTTATTACGCAGCATTATAAATAATGGATTGTGTTCAACTATGGTGCAACATACAGCCATGATCACTGGGGACCCAAGATGTGTTGAAGCCCACCCGAGACGGTCCCTAATTAACTCTTAGACAAAGGGATTTAGGATAGTACCAGGCCTGGCATTTTAACATGCCATTCAAGCTGCTTGTGAATAGATTTGTCTTGTGGTGGGATTTTTATTTATTTATTTTTAAGGAAAAGGGGGGGGGGGTTATTAACAAAAAATTATTAGGAGAGAGGTGGTGCGTTGATTGATGGTTTTGTTGTATCAGTTTGTGTTATTTTTAAAAAGCACATTTTCAATGTGTTTTCCTTGTCATTTTTGTTTTGATTTTGGTAGTCCCTCAAATGTCAATCAATGGTTGTATTTGATGCAATTAATTTGTTCCAAATTGCCTTAATGTGCTTGGTAATATTCAGTTGAGGAATTGAGGGTGTTATTTCCCTTTGTATGTGGATCATATTATTAGAAAAACCGAGGTCTTAAATTTTGTTCCTGAAGGGGCACAGCATTTTCCCATGAGGATAATTTAAATTTAAAGCCAAATATGTAACTGCAAAAAGACCCTTTGACTAAAATCACAAGCTTTTAATGACACCATTTTGTCAAATGTCAAATAATGAAACACACTAGACTCTGGGAAAGCACTGAGTTTAGGCCTGAAGTGATTAATTGTGGCGTTTTGGTAGCCAAGCGGATTAGAGTACCACACTGGAGCTCTTGTGTGTCTGATCAGCTGAGTGTGGGTTCGAGTCTCAATCGGAGCTCTTGTGTGTCTGATCAGCTGAGTGTGGGTTCGAGTCTCAATCGTTGCACTTGCTCTTGTGTGTCTGATCAGCTGAGTATGGGTTCGAGTCTCAATTGGAGCTCTTGTGTGTCTGATCAGCTGAGTGTGGGTTTGAGTCTCAATCGGAGCTCTTGTGTGTCTGATCAGCTGAGTGTGGGTTCGAGTCTCAATCGGAGCTCTTGTGTGTCTGATCAGCTGAGTGTGGGTTCGAGTCTCAATTGTTGCACTTGTGTCCTTGAGTAAGGTACTTAACCATAATTGCTTTGGCCTTCAGATGAGACATTGAGGTCCCATTGGCTAGTATAGAATTGGTAGTGCACATAAAAGAACCCAGGACACTTATCCTGGAAGAGTAGGGGTTAACCCCGGTGTTCCTGGTTCACATAGCAAGCACCCTTGTTTGCATGTTTCCTCAGGCTTTCAAGCTACATTTTAAGTTCTCTTATGAGGTATCCTTGATTTTATCACAATAAAAATGATAACATCGATGTATAGGTAAAACACACATAACAATATTTATCCCTGATGGAAATTTAACCCTGATGCAAATTAAACATCTATTCATAAATACCCCTACTCCTATTGGTGGAGAGCGCATGTTAGGTGCGCAAGATTATCACCCGGAACGCAATTCAAAGCTATTAGTAACAGGACAAAATCTACTTCTAAGCGCAATTCGACCCTGCCGGCTTTAAGCGGCCGTGTAAGAACTCGTCGCTACCCTTTTATTCCCTTATTGAAAACACAATAGATTGATATTTAAATGAAATAATTACTTAGCGGCGAATGCAGCTAATGTTTCCAACACGCTTTTGATTTCTTTGGCAAAAACATACTGGAAACTGAGGTTTTTTCCTCTGCATTTTCTCGAATGTCATACCCGCAATGTTTACATGCAATATACTGAGTATGAAAAGTGCAGCGATTAGTTATATCCAATAATTTTGCCAACTTTACCAAATGCTGTGGTTCGGTCAACTAAATACACAACAGATGGTAGACCAGCGGTGTGACAATCTGGGTTTTGCTGGTATATATGAAGGGCCTTAGTATACTTAAGCTTGTTCTTTTTCTGCTCCTTCTTTGTTCACACCAAAAAATGTCCAATGTTAAGAATGAGCTTGGTGAATTGTGGATTAATATATATGTGAAAATGTAATCACATTGATTTGATAATTGGCTGATGTTTAATGTTTCTTTTTTCTTATGTGGATGTATTAATTATGTTGCAAAGTGTTGGTGTAATGTGAATTTTGTTTTGGGATAAAATTATAAAGAATCAAAGATCAAATCAAAAAATGTGTTTCCTAACTCAATAATAAAGAGCTCTTTGTTAAAGAAGGTGTTGCCTCTTATTTACATAACAAAGACTAGTCCCCATTGTTATTACATGAAACAATGGCCCTGGTGATTCATCTATTATAAGTACATGGTCCCTTGGTCCTTCAGTAGTGGTAGAGGTAGTTAGTGGAGGAAGTCTCTCCCCCCCCCCCCTTCCCTCAAGGATAGCTCCACAGCAAGACCAGCCCAGGACCCACCTTTCATTTGTCACTGCATTGTGTGGTAGGCCGTGCTGAGTGGTGTTTCTCACTAGAGATACAGATGTTGGAAATCCCAGTGAATTCTGACCACAAGTTTGCCCCCGTGGACAGGATTATGCGGTGACACTGTGGAGGACCGATCTCATTGGTTGGGAGCGCTGTTGGAGGGTTGGTCTTAACAAGCTAAGGTTAGCTAGACAGTGACTGTTAGGTTGTGCACACTGTATAGTAGGACTAGTACCACACCACACAGTGTGTGGAACGTAATGGTATTCATTTCATATACAATCATTGTGCCGGCGAAGTGAGTGGTAACCCTTGCATGATCATCATCATCGCCCGTCAAGCAGACAGTATTTTTATCTTTTAGTATAGTAGCGTGGTGATAATACATGAGTAGTCGATGAGATCTCTACCTGGAGATTTATACCTTATACTACTCACAGTGAGAACCCACTACTGTCTACACCACACCAAGGAGGAGTGTAAACCAATGCACAAGGAGAACGCCTTTACTGGGAGCTATTTATTTTGTGTTGTCCCATTTTACTGATGCTGTGTTGTTGATGGTGTAGAGACTAGGCCAGGAGAGCTGTCTATTTTTAATGGGATGGTGAGTGTTTCTTATTTTCATGATGGCTTTATCATTGATTATTGAAATACATAGTTTAGCATTAAGTCTTTAACAGGAGAGCAGTCATGTTGGACTGGTTTATAAATCTAGTACTTGTAAGACTCAAGTCGCGTCTGAATTGATGACTTATGCAGTGGCTACGGCTAGATTGCTGAAAATACCTATTCTTTAATGTTGTCCCTGCTACCAATTACCATGCATCCATAGCCGTAGCCAAAGACATCTCACTCAGACAAAAATGTAAGTTGAAGACTCTAAGTTTAAAGAAAACCGTGTAGGATAGTAATACACATTACGGCAGAAGAACTGACAAAGATCATATTTTATTGTAAAGAGCTTAAACCATTACTGACTTGTGACTGTTTTCTCCCAAGAGAAATTAAGAAAATGATGCATTATCCGACCGCCACCATCTCCAAAAGATATTATTGCATAGTCTAAATCAATTCTGGTGCGATGTGCAAGATTCATTTTTTCTGGCCTGATACTTCACAGTGGCAATTGCCTCTGTTGCCCCTGGTCATTGCCTTGGTGCTCCTTGAAATATTCCAATAGAAATTGACAATTCCCTTCTAGAGGTGTCCTCTAGAGGACTGATCCTTATCATGGAGGTAGTTCTCATCTACTAAGTTTCTGATAACTTCAACCTCAGTTAATTTACATCTTTTTGAACATTCTTGTCTGATATGTTAAAGAGGTGTGTAATTTCAGATCATTACCGTTAGTTGTGGGAACTTGATCAAGCCGGTGTGATCAGGTTTTCAAAAGGATCTTGCTAGTCTGACACAAGGAAGCTACACTTCCTTATTTCTTACAAGTCAAATAAAAATCACAATTTTTTACATGAGAAAGGTCAGAATAAAGGTAGTTTTGTACGGCTGTAGAAATTGTTGAAGTGTTAAAAAGAGCTTAAATTTCAAGAAAATATTTATAATATTTCTTCTGTTTGAAATATTATTCTTGGGTTGAAAAAGACCATTTGACTGGACCAAGATTGTGGTCTCCAGAGTAATGCCCTTGTTCTACCAACTAGGGTACCTAGCACTAATGTTGATGGTCATCCTGTTTTGTCAATATCTTTGTTGGGGGAGGTGTATCAATCAGAAGCCATTGAAACTGCTTTTAACTTTTAGGAGGAGACTAGTTAAATAGTTTTGTTTTATTGTTAAAAGGTTCCACCGTTGGACTTTGGTTGTGGGGTTACTGTCCCAGTTCTTTACCACACAAACTCTGATCAGTGGCCAGTTGTCCAGAAGATATTTGAAACCATAGAATCGATTGGAAGAGACACAAACCGAAAGATGCAAAAAAGAAACAGGAATATTGTATCTGAATTCTTACAGTTTGTAAACTTGATGCTAATAACAATTAATCTGTGCACGTTCCCATCTGAAATACTGCCATTTTCAAGAGAAAGGGTCCATCAATGATCAATCTCTTTTATTAATTTGCTAAACTCAAAATTTATACATTGCCATTCATTCTGTCTGTTATGATTTACAGTCATGTCATTTGTAAAAGTTCCTTCGGTTAAATTTACATCCGTTGTGGCGATTGTTGGGGTTTCTTACATATTATACTAAAACCTGTTTTAAAAACAAGATTGTAACTGGAAGTATAATCTTGAAAGTAGAATCAAAACTCATAATTTTCATACAGTTTTGCCTTAGTAAAATAATACAAGAGCAAGTGAAACGCTGAAAGGGTTGTTTCTGTAGATATATGGTGTTGTTATATTGACAAAAGATCTGATTATTTGCAGACATTTTATAAAAGGTTTACACAGACAAATGTGTATTATCTATATAAAAAAACACGAAACCAGAATTGTTGTGCTGAATTTTATAAAAACTTTCATTTGATGACGGATAATATATATAAAGTGCTGCTATTCAATTTGACATTTGATGCTTTACCTGTATGTGTATTTCATCATTTTTGATAAAACAACGCATCACTACACAATGATGTAATTTCCCATAAGTTAATCTCTCCTTCACCATTTTTATAAAGGGGACATTTTAAGCTGTTACTCCCCTTGAAAATATACTTATTATACAGTTGTTCATTGAAGAGTAAAATTTAATTGTAAGCAATACTAAAGTAGTATTAGCCAGATTAGTTTTCAACAAAACTTGATTGAGCAAATTTACTTGCTCAACGAATTTAGCGTCATTCTTTTCATATGGGCTGGTATAGTTGTAGTAAGGGCTTCACAGAACTGAATTGCTGATGGCAAATTATTTCCAAAATTTCCCCTATTTTTCCTAGGAAGTAGAAAACAGAAAATTGAAGGCCGTGACTGTTGTAATTTATTGAGAGTTAATGTGAAAGTGCTGAATCAGGATGTATTACAAAAGCTGTTTGGACTTCATAATGATTCGACAGGTTTCTACAAAGTAAATAAATAAAAAAACTCAAAAAATCTCTTTAGTTCACTAAATGTAGAGGCTTTGAACTTGTTTGTTTTCGAGAGAATTGAACTAGCTGTTGCAAACTGGTTACCAACCAAAAGGACCTATGGTATAAATGCAAAAAAATAGTGGGTGCCCTAGTAGAGTATTTCTCATAAATATGTTATCCTTCGAGAAAGACTCCGCTAGGGTTGAAACGTCAGGCCACTTACTATTCCTTGCAGTAAAAGTTGTAGTGTATTGTGCAAAGTTCTTGCAGACATTGTCTTCTAGATGTGCCATCTAAGAAAATCAAGTTATGTTCCTTAGGTAAAGCATGTAGTGACAGGAGCCAAGATTTGTCTATTTCTGATAAAATGTGACCTGTGTAATTAATGGACCATTGCTTCAAAAACACAGCAAAACTTCTCCATCCAAGGTTGAATCACATTTCAATCAAGACGCTTTGTATACATGTTTATTTGGCCCTCTTCTTTGGAAATCTGCTGGGTACCTGTAAATATTTGCACATTGAACTTTTTAGATAACATCTGGAACCTTGTGTCGCAGTAATCTACAGAAAATCTTCTGTTTTATTCACAATTCTCCAGTGATATAATTATATACTTATGTGAGAAACTTTGAGGGTGATGGATTATTATTGACATTTTACCAGTGGCAGAGAATTTTGATGGAGGTTGCAAAACCAAAATCACATCTTGTGCTGAGGGCTGATACTGTTGAGGTCTTTGAAAACTTGTTTGGATGCTGGCCTCTTCCTTGTGAAGAAGTGTCCGTGTTTTTGTCTTTTTAAGCTTGAGACATTTTTATACCATTGGGAATTTTAAGATTGGGTGTGATTGTGTGAAGATGCTTGTGATGCATGAACCAAATTAACGCACTTTGTGAGGAAGAGTTCCTACCAAGTAATGATGGCTAATGACTTGAGTGCTTGAATTCATCTGTAGGGTTAGCTTAAAATATCTCTGTAAATCGTACCAGTAAGGAATGATTAAGTAACTACCAAAGTATCTATGCATATCATAAGCAATACAATCTTAACTCATAAAAATACCCATACAAATAATTAACGCGGAAGTTGCTGCTACCACAAGTTTGACTTTATCCTCTACTGCCAATGTTTAGTCTGCAGGTTTTGTCCACTGGTTTTGTTTTGGTTTGTGTTTTTCTTTATTTTTTTCATATTTATATAAGCACATTCAAGGAAGCTTTAAAATCACATTGAAAATGTTTCACTTTCATTTCATTCATGGAACAAGTCATGTGACGCGTCATGTAATGATGAGTCACCAAAGAAACTATATTTCTTACTAAAGTGGTTTTTTATCCAACTTAATGATATTGGTAAACCCCACCCTTTGAAAACAACTGTAAAACTTCAGTGTATAAATGAAACTGTGTACAATTTAAAATGCTTGACGTTTTAAAGGCAGATGGGCAGTGAAGACAGTTGCCAAGACTGTGCTGTTGTCCCCCCCCCCCTCGTGCTTTCCAGTGAAAGTCTTGCCATATTCATACATTCATTACTGCATGCCCCTATCATCATTTCTAGATTGCTCAAAAACACTTTTGATGTAAAGTAGGAGATCCAAAAGCCTTGGAATCATCAAATTAACGAGTCTGGCTCAACGCCAATCTAGGTTTGTTGGATTTGTTGACTGTGAGTCCATCAAACTCAAGTACCGTGCCAACTCAGAGAAGACTTCGGAGATATTGAAAATATATAGATCATTCAAGATCAAGCTTACACACTTATTGTGCTGGTAAACCAAGAAAAGAGTAAATTCAAACAAATCAATTGTTTTTTCTTTACATACCCAAATAATGGAACACTTTCCACTTTATTTTGAGAACTGGAGCATCTGCTCTCTTTTAACGAATCCTTGTAACATTACAAGGAGACTCAAACAAACTCTGCAATCTTTTTTATGTTGACAGCTGTCACAGTGCAAACTTGTTTGAAGAATTTCCCTCCGCAAGACAGAGAAAAAAAAAATTCAATAATAATTATTCTCTCATTACATCAGCACCAAGGAAAATATGGAATATTCTTGTAACCCGAACCGGTCACGCTTCTGCGAGGACTTGTAGCAAAGAATCTCCGCGGACTTGTTGACAAGATCCACTTAAACAATACGAAAACAAACTTTGTTGGGCAGTGGTGACGGAGCGACCACATCAAAGTCTTCAGCAATGATTTATCTCTGAACTCTGCAACCCTAGGACACTGTCAAGAATTTGAGAGTGATGCCAAAATGTAGAGAGGGAAAACAGAACTTTGTCACATCATCAGCTCAATGTTCTTGTCTCCTTGATTTCCTTCTGAGTCATGTTTTATTTATAATTCACTTTAGAAATACACGCTGAATTTTAGGAACAGAATCTGCCACAGAATCGACCACTAGCCTAGATCTACTCTCTGTCAAAATGCTGAAGAAATGTTTATGCCCTCATTTTTGTGAACAGTTTGCTTCAAATTTGTCCATACAGGGTGTCCTTTCTAGACTTTGGTAATTTTAGGGTGTGAGGACAAAACTTGGTTTAATAGACCTTCAGAGAAATACTTTGGTTTTGGACAAAAAGTGATTAAGTTGTTCGTTTTAGTTTTCTGTTTCCACATCTTCAAAATGGAAATGATGTAGAAATTACTGTTTCTTTTGATTCTGAACGGTCAAAATTTCTAAAAGTAAACAAAACAGGGTCTAACTTTGATAAGCACAAATACTAGTTAAGCACAATTATGCTTACTACTATAAGAATACCAGCCAAAAAAACATAGCACATGCACCATTTCGGACTGTTATCCTGCAAACTTTTGCTAAGGACAAACTATGTAAGCAAAATTGTCTTCTTTATCATATGCAACATTATAACATGGGCCCCATACATTCATGTTGTTTTGAATGAAGCCTACACACATTGTTTTTACTAATTAGGCAGAGACTTCCAATCTGGCAAATTACTCATCCTAAAGTCTGTGTTATTTGTTTTTCTCCTCTCTTAGGTCTATGGAAATACAGCAGTTGGCCAGTCCACATAGTCAAGTGTCTAGCGCCAACGGCAATTCACCCCAGCATGACAACTCCACTGACAGCAATTGCTCTGTAACAACCAATGGAACAGATGGTGAGATAACTGCTCTTTGTTTTTCAGCCCCGAGATTATCAAACAGGTCATCTCATTGGTCGCTGCCCTATTGTTTGACCAAAAGAGGGCACTCTTTTTGTCTTCAATGTTTGGGCTGTTATTAATTTTGTACACAACTGAACTTCTTGCATTGTCCGATGTTTTAAATCAGTATTTTAGAAAAGATCCAGATGATGCCTTTTTTTTTTTTTTAAATATAACACTAACAGAACTTTTTGTGGCAGTCGTCATTTGAAGTTAGTGCTACAAAGACAAACGATTTGGTACCAGCATATTTCGCCAACTTAAGGGGCCACTCAGAATGGTCAGTGCTAAAAAGAAAATGATTTGTTTTCTTTCCGAAATTCTTTTGACTCACCAACCCACTATTTCAAAGAAAAAATAATAAATTGACATTGACTATTCTGAATGTCCCTAAGTTACCTTTTAGTTAATTTCTTTTTGCACAAATGACAAAATTAATCTTAATAGAATTTTCTCAGAGAAAGCATTCTTTCAAAGGAGAGCGTTACTAAGTACATGCAGCTTTTTTTAATTCCTAAATAGTGCATAAGATTTAAAGCCTATTTTGTGCTTCCTGAAATCTGGCCCCATCTCATTAAGATTTCGGACGAATCTTACTCGCCTTCAGGTAATCTTAAAAGCACTCATAATAATTATCAGGATCGGGAGCGAGAACGATGTCTCACTGCGTCGAATATTCTGCCATTTGCCCCCGTGGCCACAAACAACTGTTATGACCGTAGAAAGAACTTGGTGAACCAATTTCATTAATTGTGTGGGTCCAGTAAACTGCACGTATTTAGTGTTAAGACGCGTATTAGTTTCTGCTGAGTCTGTGTTTTTAGAATGGGAAGGGGGAAAAACTGCTGCAATATTTCTTTGTGTTCCCGAGTTGTTACACCTTGCATTACAAGAATCAAATTAATGCAATTTGTATTATTTTTTTTCCCCAATTTGCAAAGAAACCAAACCTGCTTTGTTCTGCTCAGTTGCCATTGTTGATCAACTTGGCTAGTTCAGGAAATTAAAAACAGCAGGGAAAAAAATCGTTACCTTTTCAATATCCATTCGGCATGGATACACCATCTCTCGTATGATCATCACCTTTTTAAAACTTTGATTATTCTGCTTTTCTCAGGTAACCATGTTTCTATGGCAACAACAGCAGAATCAAGCGTATTGACGAGTACGGACAGTTGGAATTCAGTTCACACAGCTGCCTCAAGTAAGAACTTTTCCCTCCAAAAAATTTTGTGTCTCTGTTCTACCATGGTTCTACAGACTCTTTGGAAATATCTAATGCCGTTACAAATTTCTGAATGCGCGACTGCGGCTGTTTCTATGGCTGTTGCTATGAATGTTGCTACGGTTACTTTGGGCTTCCAATGCTTCAATGCAT
The DNA here is from genome assembly GCF_032118995.1 of Asterias amurensis. NCBI lineage: Eukaryota > Metazoa > Echinodermata > Asteroidea > Forcipulatida > Asteriidae > Asterias > Asterias amurensis. The sequence goes on along the minus strand of NC_092667.1, from coordinate 4,539,032 downwards.
GGAAATGGACAGTCAAGCCATAGCCAATAATTCAGACATGGCCAGTCTTTAAGAGTACAGGTTTTTATGTATGTATGTTTGATGTGTATTCTGTGTGTTTGGGAGGACTTTCTTTGTCACCTCACCTCTGTAGTCTCAGAGCCCATTTGTATGCAGTGACCATCTCAAATCAAAATCATTCTGTATGCCTACATGAACGTTTTTCTCCATTCTGCTGACACAGAAGGGAAGTTTCGAGCGCACTGCTTATTACCTCAGGTGTTTCATGGGATAGAAAATAAATGTATATCTAGGTTGAACTTCCCCACCTAGACACGTTCATGATGTGCTAACTTGGCAAAGGTGAGACATCAGAAGTTTAGGCTATTGAATATTAAACACTGGACTAAATGACAAGCTAACTGATTCTGCTGGCTAGCCACTGGAAAAGTTGGGGAAAACCTTGAAAATACTTTCAGTTTCTTATCACCAGTCCCCTGTGTAAAGAGAGTAATTTCTGAGAATGTCTTAAGCAGTTTTTAGTCTGACGAGAACACAATTCAATTTCACTCAAAGATCGGAAAATCTTGAAATCAATCCCAATGTGGAAAAGGGCTACAAGTTCAACCATTTTTTTGTTTGAAAAATCTAGTCAGTTCTGTTTCTCCTCATGTTTGATAGTAGCCCAGTGTGGGGTTTTTCAGCTGGGGTGAGAAATAGTCAAATCTCAACCCCTATTCACCTGATGTCATCACCTTAACAATTCTTGGTTGCGCCATTTTGGGAGGCAGTTTCCTCACTCGTTACTGTGCAGTGAGCAATAGGTGACTCGCGCGCATTTACATGCTTACATGCAAGTTGACTCCTAAAATGGCAGCAATCGGCAGACAGTAGCGGGTCGTGCTGTCAATGCATGAGGTCTATACTATAGCAAAAACTCCATTGGAGCTGTTGCTGCACATAAATAATGTGTAGGTCTAAATTATCTGTGTCAAAGGAGTGTTACACATTGCCAACAGTGGGTCACAGTTAATGCTGCGTGCATGCAGGGTCAGTGTAGGTCGCTCTCCAACATCGCGTTGCAGCACGTTGTGTGACTGATGCGTTTCTGTGTATAACCGTTCTATATGAGATTGAAATTATCTAAGGAGGCACCAAGAGTTCTCCCAGGATTTTGTCAAAATTGTGGGGCATTCTATACACAAATTTTGTACGTTTGGCCAAAGCTGGATTGAAACAAGTTTTTCCAATTTGTTTTCTTTTTGGTGGTTATCTTGGTTTTCAGGCTTTAATTGAAGCTTTAAGGCTTAATCTTGACATCAAGACCCAATTTCATAGCGCTTCAAATCCATTATGAACAGGCAAGCTGGCCGCCTAATTTTCTTGCTAGCCTGTATAATACGCTCATGCTTCGGCAAATTTGTCTGCTACAGTTAGCACGAAAATCTGCTTACCTTGAAGCAGCGCTATGACATTGTGCACTAGTTGTTAGCTTTGAGCAAACCATTTTAAACACTAGCATGCAAGGCTTTACTATAATAAACTGTAGGCCTACATGGTGATCTTGTTCAATTGGACTACCCACCATGTTAATGACTACACTACATGTACCATCAACAGGTTCCCTTGTCATTCATCACAGAATAGAGCTTGACCTTTATCTTGGAAAATAGCTTGACCTATTGACCCCTTGACCCTGGTTGCAAGCAGGCCTGTTGTGCGTTATATAAAAAAGCTGTAAGATTGTGGTTTAAGTTGAAAGATCTTTTTGGGGGAAAGTGCTGAACCATACTGTTTTATCTGTCATATTACCTTTCTATTGTATTGAAAGCGGGCATTTTGGACACCCAGTTTTTAATTTTCAAGCAAATTTTGACACCCTTTTAAGTAATGGCTTAAACTTTGAGTGTGTCATAACTCACCACAGATTCTTGACTGAAGAATTTCACATCTATCAATACACACTCTGTATTTTTCTTCCATTAAATAGGAAACAGAATTGATTTTACTTGGATTTTAACCTATTTTAATTTCAAGGAAACATTCTTGTTTTTTCCCTAGTTTTGTAATTTCCTTCAGTAGCTGTGTGATGAAATGTTCATTTGCCCGCTTCTTTTGTTTTTGCTGCTATTATATTTTTTTGCTGAATTTTATTTCTGGTTGTGCTTTTTTTGCTCTGAATTCCATGAACTGAACACTGATCTACTATGACATTGTATTTGGCCATCTTTTCCGGAGGCTGTTTCGGATAAATTTTGTCAGCAAAAAAACTTACTCTCGCTTTCCAAAAACTAAACATGATGAACTGACAGAATAAAATGTATTAAACCATGTTACCAATGCACTTGTGTCTTGAAAAAGTAGGCAGTTGATTATTTTTATGCCATTTCTTGAGATTTTGTTTTAATCATGTTGGAGGTGGGGTGTGCACTAAATTAAAGCTTTGTCATTAAAAGCTGTTGTACATAATGCAAGTTATCATAATTGAGATGATTTATACAAAAAGTGGACTTTTGGGACAGTAATTAGGTGGCAGCATGCTCAGAATTACATAAACAATGGAAATTTACCTGGTAAGTCTGCTGCCACCTAGCGTTCCAAAGTGTTCCATTGCTTGCTTGCTGAAGTAGACTCCTTTTCCTCCTTATTTTCCTCTTTGCATATGTGACTTTGCTCTGTTTTGATTTTATCTGTATGTTTTGCTCTATTTTTTTTGTATTACTATTATTTGTTATCCCCTTTCTCTTTTTCGTTGTTCTTGATCTGTTTTCATTTCTCGTCTCTCGTAGTCAAATCTGAACCGCTCAGTAATAGCGACCCGTCAACCCCTACTGTGATTCAGGACGGTGGTTATGGCGTAAATGCCCCCCTTGGTGGCTATGCAGGTGAGCGGGTCTGATACTAGATCTGCTGTCGGCAATCTACCCCCACCTTCCCATGTTATCACCCCTTCTTCATCCACCATCACATCTTTTCATACCCTATCAACCTCCCTCTTCTTCACCCCATGATCCCTCCTCTTTCATCCTCATCGTACCCTTCATCCCCCATTACATCATCATCCTCACCCTTCTTCACCATTCCCCCCCCCAGCTCACCATCACCCCCTTTTATCCTACCTCACCCCATTTCCTCATCCCGCATTCATCCCCCATCCCCACCCATTTCATCCCTATTACCCCAATCAGCCTCCTTCTTTTTACCCCTCATGACCCGTCTCCTTTCATACAAATCATCATCCCCTACCACCCCTCACCCCATTCCTTCATCCCACATCACTCCCCCCATCTCCACCCATTTCATCCTCATTACCTCCATCAGCCCCTTGTTTATCCTTGCCATCCTCGGTCCATTTTCATCACCCATCACTATCCACTCTCCCCATACCGTGATCTTCCCATCACAATCCAATTGTAGTGCCTGTTACACATCCAGTGGCCCCACAATCCCTTGCATCATATGGCCTGATACCAAGAGCTGACTAAGCAGTCTGTACAGCCCCCCCCCCACCCCCTACCCCAAGTAAAGTGCCTGGCTGACCCACCCCCTAATAACTTACATATAAACAGATTAAAATAGGTGTGGCAATCTATTTACGCCCTTTCCTTTCCTTCTGTTTTCACCACCTCTTTCTTGAAATAAAAACATCTCAAAGTAGCTGGGGAAAAAATATAGCTATTTCATCTTTGTCAAAAGTTTATCCACTTTACCCCATTCCATACAGTGTGAACGCAAGTCCACAACTTTGTAAATTCATATACAGTAACAGCAATATCATGCCCAAAAAATGTTAGACACTGCTCTAGTTACCTGAGTGATCATTTGCATTAATTTGTAAAAGCCACTTCAGCCCTGTTAAATTGCACACTTTCATTGTCACTGCACCATGTTCCACATGTACCCACCACGCCCTTTACATCCTTGCCACACCCCTGCAAAGGACATGGCTTTAAAAAAGAACCATTATATCACAAAAAATGCTACTGTTTTTCCTACTCTGGCTGTAGGCTTTGTCGCTATGTAAATACCCAATCCTCTTTCTTGTCACTTTGCACTGTGTTCCTGTTCTTCACAATCTTTCCCACTCTGTTTAATTTTAATGTCTTATTAATCCCCCGCAGGTATATCTTGTTGATTTGCTGTATTTATTTCACCCTGAATGTATTTTCCCTCGTGTCATTTCTTCGGGACAAAGTCAAAGATGTCTATGTAGAAGTAATAAATGTTGGTTGCTCGATGTAGAATGAAAAACATCAGGGTGGGAACTCACTCGTGCCCTGAACCCTTTTCGATGTTATCTTTTCCATAAATGTGTCAAACAGGAGCCAAAATGCAAGTTGGGTGTCAGGAGTTTGTACCCCAAAAATTAAATTGCAAAAAGTACTGATCGTGTCACTTTTTTTAAAAATGATCAGGCCAATTTTGAAACCTTAGCTTGGGCTTTTGGCTCTGTCAGTTTTTTTAGAAAGCGTGTTCAGGACGAAGGTCAAGCACTAGCCGAATGCAAAACCATAAAAGAAAAGGCCCTTTGTAGGGAAGGTATATTCGTAAGGAAAAGTACAAAAATGTTGAATTAATTTTTTGTTTGGGGGGGGGGAAGTTTAAAGACAAGATTCATTTTCACCCTCACATTTTTTAATAAACACACCATAGAACGAACCTTGAATATTTCAGCTTTTCAGGATAATTTTTATAATTGATGAAAACACTGACAATTGATCACATTTTCATTTGTTGGTAAGTGATTTTATTGAAAACTAGAGTACATTTGAATAAAGTTGCTCTTACACACACAAAACAAGAGGAAAATAAATATTTTCTCTTAAAGCCTTTAGAGCCATAGCGGCCACAAGCAGCTTGTACCAAAATGTCCATAGCAGCCGGAAACTGCCCACACAATTTGATCTACTTCCATTCACAGAAAGAGGTCATAGTGAAAGTCATGTCCAGAATTGATGTTTCCAATGTTGATATTCTATTTCCATTTGTTAAAAAAAGCATTCTTTTGTTTCATTTTGGGGTTTCTGTAGGGATTTTACTGCCAAGATAGGGTACAATAAACAACGATCCACATATGGGTAAATTGTGATGATTTTTACAGAAATTAAATTAATGGTCTCCAAAAAGAAATTCTCAAATATTCAGTTAAAAACAAATAGTATTCCATTAGTTTCACTCAAGATAGTATTTAACTCCCAGGCACATAATATGCAATGTAGCATGTATTCAACTCAATTGCATTTCTTTTCTCTTATTCAGGGTCGAATTCAGGGGTCGGAGGTCAAAGTTCGTTGGATATGAATCTTCGGCAGCCTAAATCAGAGTTTCCTTCACAGTATTACCCAAGGTGAGTTTTCTTTTGTTGCCTTAAAAAAAACATTTTTGTTTCTTAGATCATTTACATTTTTTTTAATGGATTTTAATGAATGTGTTCTTCCTGAAACAAGTGGTTTACGTCACCTTATTTATTTGTTCATCAGTGTTTTCTGCTAAACTGGAATATGAAATTTAGCCCATGTGAAGTAAGTCTCTTTGGGGAGAAGTGGTGGTTCTGAGAAATATAGGGGTTGACATGTAGTTGAGTCTTGATGATCCAAACGGTGTGCTCGGTTTGTCTACTTTCTCTTTTAACCTTTATAAAATGCACTCCCTTCTTACTAATACTTCCTACAATATGTGAAACATCAGTCTTGGGTGAAAATTTATTCCAATCAACAAAATATTCACAAAGTTTGTAGAAGTTTTATAACATTAACTTGCTTATAAACATTTTATTAAACTAAAACTAAAATTACAAACAGATCAAGAAGTGAAACAAGCGAAGTGAAACATTTTTGAATCCTGAACAAAGTTTAAAGTAGTGCACACTCACAATAAGTTTACAAGTAAAGTAACATAAATCAGAGAGCTGATGACAAACTGTCCAACTTCTAAAGAAAAGGGTCTGTCAAGTGGCTGTAGAATACCCCGTTGGGTAATAACCATGTTGGTCTCGCATTGAACCATTAACTTTTGTTGTGCTTTATAACTGCTAACTACATTGTGCAGGGATCATGTAATGAGTTTTCCATACCTGATTCCATGTAAGGTTTTGTTGTATTTCTGGATGATGTTCAACCCACCCAGCGACCACATCATTGTCAAGTTCAGGCGTTGGTGTAGTTTATTTCAGACTAAGAGGCCTCGACCCCCATCTTGGGTTAAGAAAATGTGACATACACTTGAGCCCAATTATGGTGTCCTTGTCCTTTTTCTTACACAACATTAGTTTGAATCTTTCTTTTGTTCTTTTTTTGCAAGTTTTCCCCAAACAAATTTAAAACTAAAAGCCACTCTAGGTAAAGGGGTTCATGTACATGAAGAAAAAAATCAATTTGAAAAAAAGCTCAGAGTAGCTGAAGGTAGTTGAAAAGATCATGCAAGAGTACTACAGCGTCCATAGTCCTTCATCATTTGATGAAGGGATCATACTATTTTTTTCCTTCTAGCCTCACTTTGGTCACTGTGAGTTAAATGTGAGTATAACCAATATGGCCGCATTGTGAAAATTGATAAAATGGACTGTGTAGGTCTCATGGGTGTTTAAACATTGGAGGCCCTTAAAGAGTGCGATTTTGTTCAGTTGTAGAGTTGTGTATTCTACTAACTGTAGAGTTGGTTCCCCCAAAAGGCTTTTATATGCGCACACATTTTACTAGAGTAGGCTGGACATTGGGTTGTGCTTCAATTTGATCGAAAAATGGCATGAGAAAACTGGTGCCTCAATGTTGCAACTCTCTCAAACTGTAAAAAATACTGTGGCGTTGATGTTTTCGTTAGTATTTTATGGTCACATAGTAAATTACTACTGCGATGATGTTATTGTTTGTATTTATGGCGACAGAGTATCTGTAACTTGCTGCTTAATATGGGTGTTTAGCTTCTAAAAGTCAAAGGAATCCTTCAAGAGTTATCTTGAAGCTGGTTAGGTCTGTAGCATAGAGCTTGTATGGGTCCTCTCTCTATGGACACAGCTACATGTACATTCTCTGGTAGGTACCTGATTCACGTGTAAGTGTGTATCCTATCTATAATGGATAGTTTGAAAGTTCTACTTCAAGGTTTTGATTGTGTCGTCAACTTTCTTGCAAGGAGTTGGATGTGGTGCTCTAGGCATTAAAGTGCCATAAAGATCCATTTTATGTATGTGTGTACATACAGTTTAGACTCCATATATGCCCTTTGCCTAAGCATCATAAAATTTGATTAAGTCACACTATAAAACATAACTGCTTGTAGTTGTATAACACCAGTAGTTTCAGGCCATTGATACCCCAAGCATATATACTACTATGACATAGATACAACGATGACTCCGGAGGTTTTTCTTTTGCGATTCACTTTATTTTGGCGGCCCGTGCAAATTTATTCATACACATACTCCGATGACACAATGATGATGATTTAATTACCGCCTGGAAGTTGACAGGTTATAAAAGACCCGCTACAGGTGGATTTTCCACCACGGCATTTGATACAGTCGTTTAGAATCAGCGAGGCGTGACCTCATGATACTTTTTTTCCAAATAAACTTGTGTAGTTTTGTGTGTGTGGGCTTGTGTGCCCATTTGGTGCTGAAACAGTAGCTGCCTCATGTCTGGTTATGATACTTGGATGTCGAGGATGCTACCAAGCGGTAAGCGCCACGATGGACTCTGATTGGCTGATTGTTGGCCCTTTTGAAGGGCGGGCGTAATGATGTATCTTCATTAAGGTTTCATATTCGCAATTGTTGTCTCATATCACCACGGGCATCTGCCCGCCTAATAAAAGTCACATCGGCTCTTGTATGGAAGTCACTCTACAATACGGATCTCGTACCTCTCTCTTGTTCTCGCTCACGGAAAAAAGTTGCTATAAAATATTGTTGGAGATGTTTGGTAGTGGTATCACATGGGAGGATGGGTAAGTTATACATACTAGTTGTTGTGTTATCTAATATTAGGCTTAACTAATGTTTCAGGTGCTCGGATATGATTAGAAGGACTTGAATGTCACCAGTGATTGTGGGAAACGCCGATTAGGGTTTCACGAGGATAGTTAAATGGTTTTGTCTGCTATTCAAAAGATGAATATCATGGCGTTTGTGTGGGTTTTAGTGTGTAGAATCATCCAAGAGGAATCTCACAATGGTAGTTTTGTGTTGATGCTTAAAGTGTGGCATTTCAGTGCAGAAGCCAAGCCTCAATATTCACCATAGAGATGTCAACATTACATTTCAATAATCACCAACCCACAGATAAAGTCTATCAACTTCAGTCTACTCCTTTTGCCATTGATTGACGATTGCCCTTCACATTTTCAGTGACTAGCCTGCAGGACCAGTGTACCTTGTCCTCAATAACTGGACCTGTCAGCTTTTTCAGTTTTAGCCTTCGAGAAAGACTCTGCTACGGTCAAAACGTCAGGCCATTAACTATTTTTTGCAGCCTTTTCAGTTTTAAGGTTTCCGTTTTAACATTGTAATTTGTAGTGGATTTGTGAACACTTGTTGGTTCTGTTGTGTGAGGCAATAAACTAGCCAGCCAGAAATGAGTTATGACTGGTCCTAACTTGTATTAATTTAGTAGGCCACAGTAGAACTACCTTTCACCAGCATTCTGTCTCTTTTCAAGTGGTTCTGTTGATTGTCACTGTCAATGGGTGAATATCCTAGCCACTGCAGTGCACAGGTTGTTCATGATGCCTCAAAGCTAATCCCTTACTTGGTTGGTACATTCATTCCTCCATGGTTGGAACTTGTAGGTAACAATTTGATGAGGAACTGTGTAAATAGCCGTGGACTTGTTTCAACCTGTCTGTACCTTCATTTTATATTCTTCTCCTGAGGACGCTCATCGGATACTGATCAAAATGTTGAGTTGTTATACCATCGGGGCCTCTCAGAACCATCGTAACTCAACTCAGTATGATATTAAGACTGATGTGTAGAATGAGAGCCATAAAAACCCAACAAGGTGGGCTACTGCACACCTGACTGCTAGATTAGGTTGTCTTTCTTTTTCCCTCTCTTGTGCTGGTCCGTCCTCGAGGAACTGCACCGCCAATCACAGCCTCTGTACCCCCATGTCTTGGCCTTGGTGCCCCTTCAAATGTTTCCAATAGACTTAGATATTTCAATGGAAGTGTCTTTTGCAAAATTAAAATGGTCTTGCCTTTTCAAAGATGAAATTCCATGCCTGACTTCAATCTACATTTCCTCAGTGTCAAAGTCCAGCTCTAATATCAAGCATTTTTGTCGTTTGTCATTTTCTGTTGCAGCCAAGCCTACCCACACATATTACCCACACCATCAGCGCAGGGGAGTAATTTCCAGCCCAGTACCCCTCAGCAGTCATCATTCGGTGTGCAGAACTCAAGCTATCCGTATACCGGTCAGTCTGGGCAGCCTCCATATGGTTTAGCCGGAGCCATGTCGTCTTACAGTAAGTTTCATTCTCTCTTATCGTTGGCTACAGCTATGGCTATGGCCAAATTTACACTGTACACGTCGTCCTCTATTAAAATATAGTACACTCTAAGCAACAGCTGTAGCTGTAGCCGCCAAATCGGATACGGCTGAAGTCTGAAGATTTGATTCATGTTTTCCTTTTTAGGTTCACTTTCTGGGGACATTCAGAAGTTTAACCAATTTGACAGCAATGTGATGGACCTTGATAATTAGTGATTTTGTATTTGAATGTACCTACAAGAGTTTACTAGTCCTCTGGGTGATTAGGTAATAAAACAAAATTATGCTGTGTTTGTTGTGTGACAACAAGGTGACCATTTCTTGAACATACCAGCCCATCTTTGAGAACCCATCTTCATAATTCTTAAACAAAAATGTAGGCCTACTACTTTTTTACTTTTCTTTTAACTGTAATGTTTTAGTTGCATTAAAAACAAAATTAAAGCCACGCTATTTTTCAGAAGAGAAGGGTTGCGAAAATTGAAAAACCAAGTTCACAGGTTCACTGAAAATTGTGTCTTTTAATTTTAAAATTAAAAAAAGGGCAAAGTTGATCAGAAAAAAAATATCTGAATGATTTTTTGAAGCCTCAGCAGCTGACCGCACTTCTTGTTTGTAAGAATATCCTCCATATCAGCAAGGGCTCGACCAGACCTTCTTTCAGGCCTTATCCCGTGGAGAAAACTGGGTCAAAAGGCCCTTCTTTCACTTTTTCTTCGGGAGACCCACAGACCTGGGAGACAAAAATTTCCTTTTTTTCTTCACCACCACATTGCCTAGCTGAAATCAATCCGCATTTGGGTAGTGGCCATCTGGAAAGCTGGCTGTTACATTGCCAGAGGCTCAGTGCCAAGCAATGAAATTGCTAGTATTTTGACCTTTTTATTCTTTATGGCTGATACAGAGTGGTTTGTTTTATTGTGTGAGAACTCTGTCTTTGTAGCTAAACGCAGCCCCTCCCCTTCCAACCTCTCACTGATGCCCCATTGAATAGATCTGTCATGAAGAATTGTGTGCCATCTCATAGCACTGACTGTGAACTTGCTGTTTAGGTCTTCTGTCAAAAGACCGATGTCAACATGATATGATACCTTTTTGTAACACATTTTTTTCAGTGTGGATAATGAAGTTGTGGTGTAGAATTCTTTTTGTCACCAAAGAGATTTTAAAATAATATTCATCAATTCACGAAACCACAGAAAAAGAATATGAATTTCCAACCAAAATGACCTGAATTTGATCAAATATATATGTCAAAAAAGAAAATTTTCTTTGTAGCATGCAAAAAAGGAATGAAAAAGTTCTCTTCTCTGATCAGTACTTTCTGCATTACTACGCCGTTTTAATGCAGTATATCTCAAAGAATTGAACAATGCTATCAAATTATTGTTGAGGATGACCTGTTTACTGAGCTGATATTACAATGTGAATGCTGCGATAGTTTACAGAGTGAATTCCTGGAAGACTCGCCTCTGTCTAAAAGTATTCTCTTCAATTTGAATTACAATTATTTTTTTTTTATGTTTGGAAATATAAGAATACCCGATAATGTTTACTCACAAAATGTGAAAGTTGGTGTCGTTGGTACTCTGTTTGCCTGGTAGTGTGTCTCTTGTCACTTAGAGCGTTGGAATGAATGTACTCTACCAGAACCAATGATATTCACATGTGTTTTTACTTTGATGATGTATATCGGACAAATAAATGAAGATTTTTTTTTGCCAAATGAGTTGTTCCCCTTGACATGTATCATGGTGCAGATTTCCATTGAAATACTGCCATTTTGTGCACAGTCCTATCAGGTTAGGTTATTTTGATTGCGGTAATTGAAATAAGCAGTGGTAATTGTGGGTTGGGGTTCAATAAAGTCTATCTTCTTAAAGCCATTATACACTTTTGGTAAACAATATTGTCCAAGTCCCACACTTCGTGTATCACAACTAATATATAAAATAACAAACCTGTGAAAATTTAGGCTCAATCGGTCATCGGAGTCGGGAGAAAATAACAGGAAAACCCACTCTTGTTTCCGCGCGTTTCGCCATGTCATGACATGTGTTTAAAATAAATCTGTAATTCTCGCTATCGAGAATTGATATTGTTTTAATGTTTTCTCAAAAAGTAAAGCATTTCATGGAACAATATTTCAAGAGAAGTCTTTCACCATTACCTTCTGTAAACCCTGTAAATTATTTGTAAATCTGTGACTTTTTTTTTCTTTTTCTGTACCGAAAGTGTATAATGGCTTTAACTTTGATAGTAGTTAAGGCTGTGCTGGCGACTACGGTTATTTATGGCTGGATCCAGCAATACCCTTAGCAATAGCTGTAGCGGTAGCCGCCAATTTGGGTATAGCCTAATAGAAATATTTCTCCGGAGGACTAGTACTGGTATGGACTTTACAATCAGTGAGCTTTCAAATTGATTATTTTTGTGTTCAATAATTTACCAGTCGTGTCCATTGTCTTGAATCCAAGTGTCATTGATGATAAACTATGGCTACTTCATAGGTGACACTCCTCCCATAGACAGCCATCCATCCCTGATTGTTCACACTGCCATGATGATCATCAAAACAAGCGATGATCTCAAGTCTACATGCTTTTTTTTAATAACTGGAAAAGCAGGGGTCGGACCCCTGAGTGTATGAAACACCTGTTGAGTGTAATTTTGGAGGGAATAAATAAACTAGAGTTATGACGGAATTTGGCAAGGAGGAAGAGTTATTGTCATGTTGAGGAAGCATGGATTGATATCTTTGGTGTTTTTTTGTTCTATGGTTGATTGATTCATAGTTAACCATTTTGTTTTTCAATTTGCTTAGTTTTACATTCATTCCAACTTACAAGACCCCCCAAAAAGCTATGATCCCCACCTAGTACCAGGAACATTTTTGTAACAACCCTTTACAGTTCTGCTCAACAAGTGAATTTCCAACAGGTGGTTTAATAAGATTCCGCCTGATTGGTCACTGAGTATCACATGACAGGCAGCAGTTGGCCAATGTTGTTCATTGTAACTAAAACCTCATGCCATCTTTCAGGCTCTACTGCTCTAGCACGGGACTATAGATACAAAATGTACAGAAGTAATTTTTATTCTGTTGTAACCATATGTGCAAATGATTATTTGGCCATGTCTATGGTTGAGTGTCATTTGGGGGTAGGGTGTCAGTGCTCGAATTTTAGAAGACAAGAAATTTTACACTCATCTAAATTCATTGCATTGGTCAAAATGTGTTGTCTAATGTAAGCATAAACTGATGATGACTAGAGCAAGCTAGTTGAAATGTTTAGACCAGTTAAGAACTCGTTTCGTGGTAGTGAAGTTAATAACGAGAAGTCCCCGCGATTCACTTAAGTAAAATTAGTAGTCCCAGCCAATTTTCTACCTTCCTTCCAGATAGTAGGCAAAAAGCAGGAAAGTTCTTCAGAACTCCTAACTTCCCCAAAAAATCTACTTCACGGTTAAAACAGGTCGTAGAATACTCACGTAAGACGATTTCTCAAAAGAACATATTCTACCAAGCAAATGTAGATACACACATGGTGTTACTGCCAACCAAATATATATATTAAGCATAAACTGAGCACTACAAAAACTTCTGAAATTAACTGCAATTTTTCTTATTCTGTTGTGTACAGGTTCTAAAATTGATAAAAATGTGTTAGCGTATGTTTGCATAAACTGAACACTACAAAAACTTCTAAAATTAATTGCGTTCTTTCTTCTTCTAATGCATACAGGTTCTAAATCATTAAAAGCTGACCCGACACCAATGCAAGGTCAGGGGTCATATCTTAGTGCTTATGGGTCAGCAGGGTTTACAGGGTCGTCCAGCCAGGCTGCACAGAGTCCATACTATCAAATGCAAGGTAAGTTGACTAACACTGATGGCTGATACTTGATGTTGGCGCACAGTTTTGATAGTTTGTCACACTTTGTGCAAATTTAGAGGTTTCAATTTCATGTATTATTGAGTTTTAAAAAACTAAAGTTTTTTCATCTGTGATTTCAAAAAGGGACGAAGATTACATTTGTTATATGGGATTTATTTTTATAAGAGACTGTACTGCTGAACTATGAAGGTGCCTAGCAAGTCGTAGCAATAAAAATAGCAAGAACTTTAAACAGGAGATGTTTTGAAATATGAAGAGCAAAAAATACTTCTTAATGGCCTGATGTTTCAACCTTAGCAGAGTCTTACTTGAAGGCTAAAGACTTCATTTAGCCTTTGAGAAATACTCTGCAAGAGTTATGATGCCAGTATGCATTTATACCATAAGTCTTTTTGGTTGTACATTTTCTATTGTCTGGGAATGAATCACATTTCAAAAAGATGATAACAATATAAGAATCTCAATGCGCTAACTATTGTAAACAGTTGTTACAGTATACCAGTACAAAAAGTTTGTGGTTTACCCAAATACCCCGGAAGTTTTTGCGAGAAAACAATAACTTGATATTAGCGCCCTTCCTCTTTTCAAGTGAAGTTTGGTGACCCAGAATACTTTTTGTTTTTGGTTTGTTTTTGTGGTGTCCTCTTTGTTATTGGTGTCTTGTGATAGGGTATGTGTACTAATGTTGTTGATAACAATTTTTTTAAGAGGAAATAGATGTTTACTAATCAAATTGACCTGTGGTGTAAATATGGAAAGTTTATTGGCCTCGTGTTTTAAACTCGGGCAACTTTGCGATGACTTGAGCGAGACTTGACCCCACAATCCCTGCTTCTTACAGCAACCCTCTGTTTATGTTTTGTTTGCAGGAGGCAGTTTTACAGGGAGCAGTAGTTACCCCTATCCTACATGTAGCAGTAACACACCAACCACAAATACACAGGGTTTTAATAGTACACAACAGGTAAGAATTGAAACTTTATCCCCACCCTTAACCCTCCCACTATTACCATCCCTCTCATCCTCACTGTCTCCTCTTCATTTACATCACCCTCCATCACCAACCACCCTCCCCAGACAGTGACCATGAAGAATATTAATTTGGGTTTTACCCTTACACCGATGTATGTTGAAACTGTATACTCAGTACTTTCCTGAGTTCAGTGGAAAAAAAAACAGAGTTAACAATGAATTTACCTGGTGGTAAGAAGAACTAATTTTTCTCACTGAATTGTTCTGCCAGGGAGAGTATGGTTCCTACGGAACAACATATGGTCAGAGTAGCTTTAACCAGTACTACACCACACCTGGCTATGGCAGTCCATACATGTCAAACAGCACACTGGGTCCGGCACCAACGTCTGTACCTACAACAACAACGACTTATCAGCTAGCACCGTTACCGAGTGAAAGTAAGTCCAATTCTTTCTTTTTTACCCAAAACATGCCTGAACTCATTTTAAGTGTAAACTCAATGATATGTGTACAATTCATAAACAGGGTCTGTACACCATTGGTAGAGAAGTAAAATATTCTAATATCAAACAGTACTAGACGCTTAGCAATGACAAATTAATATAAATTACCATATGTTACCATATCTTTGAAGGTCTTTTCCTCTAAATGTAAACAGAGGGATGGTAAACAATGTCCTTCTCTGACATATTTGTGTATACACAACCACTTTGAAATGAGCAGAAAAGATTTAAAGGCTTTACAATAATCCTATTGTTATGATTTGTCAAGTAAACTAATGAACTATGTGTATATCAAATGTGTACACATTCTCCCGTGTAATAGAAATTTGTTTTTCTTCCATTTAAATTAAATAATCTAATAAAGGCTTGAAGGAAATTGCAGTCTGGTCCCGTACGTGGGTGTCAGTTTGTTTGATTTGCCATTATGTGCAGACGGGGAACATAACCAAGATGGCAAAATGTGATCATTTTCTTTGTGGTAACTTTTTTGATGGCCAATAAATAGTAGAATTGCAATTTAGTGTTGCTTTAAAGCATTTTTAAACATGCATGTGTCCATTTGAAAAAGTCAAGTTTTTCATTGGTATTAACATTTCTTGTGAGTAGTTTTTTTGTTGTTCACAACTGGAAAATTATTTTGTTAAGCTCTTCTTGAGTTAATATTTGAAATGGCGTTGAACTGTCATGTGCAATTTTGTTACCAATTATTCGCTTAGTTTACCACCATTTGTTCTTCCAGACATAACTTTCCATAGCTCATGTGTTAAAATCAAAAGCTTTAATCTAGTTGTCCTATGTGCTTAAAAAACCTGTAATTATTGTTGCTATTTATTTTGGGTGTTAACATATGAAAATTTTAGATCAGTGCAGCTGTTTTTGTTATCCTCTCTACGTGTATATTTTAACCATGTAACCTGCTAGTTCACCAGTAGTTATTCCTAGCCTCTACCAGTGGTGTACAGCCCCCTTGGCCGTTATTTTCTTAAGCCTCACACAGCCTTCTGATTTTAGCTGTTGATATTTTACTGGAGGCTATAATGTCTTCTCAAAATATTATCGAGGTGAATAATTTTTATGTATCGATAAAGTGCACCTAGATATTTGTACATGGAGTTTGACATTTTTACTATGAGAAGAATGATAGAGGTGATCTTGCTGTACCTTCTCTGAACAATGCAAGCATCAAATTATTTGACCGACTTAAGGGAAAAGGAACTAGCAATTGACTTGCCTGTCCTTTGCTTTGGCAAAGGGATTGAGCTCACTTCCATTTTTTTATTGTTAATGAAACCAAGGATGCCTCTTAAGTGAACTTAATTATTTATTAATCACTGTAGCTCAAAATGTTTTTTTTTCCTTCTGAAATAAATTTGTTTAAAGTATTTTTAAGGGATGGTACACTTTTAGTAAAGAACCATTGACTACATATGTTAAATTTACATCCAGCAAAAAAAAACACTCAGTAACAAGATATTGAGAAAAAAAATCCTAAACACAATCTAAAACATGATTTGTATTTCCACTAAAAGTGTACCATAATATTTTCTGAGAATATTATTTTCCATTATCCCTCCGTGTTTAAGTCCATTTAATAAATTGGGGTTTTTTTTCCAGCAAGCTTATGAACTTTCATGCATTTAACCAGCCCAATACAACACAAATGTTACATGTAATCAATTTTTTTCCATTTAAAGGACAGACACAAAAAATAAAGTAATAATATCTCAAAATACAGTTATAAAACCTTTCATCTCATACAATTATGTAAAAATGTGTAACTTATAAACAAGCAGAAGAAAAAACCCAACTAATATCCACATTGGGCGACATTTTACAGAATTTGTGGATTCTCCGGACACTCTTGAAAGTGCTGTGGCGTCACGCGAGCCACCCAGTAATGCTAACGAAGGTAATTATGCCCAACTTCTCACATGTTCTGTCATTTTTAAAATTATTTTTCCACTTATTATTTTTATTATATTATTTCAGTCGAGTATCTGTTTGCATTACCACGCACTGTCGATATTTCAATGTTTGATGTTTATTGGTTTGATGAAAAATATTTCCATAATGTTCATGTTGCGCTTCATCATCCACGCTTGGGTAGAAATTTGTAATCGGGCAAATGCATGAACTGTTCATAAGTTTGGATCCCTCCACCCTTACTATTATTTCCCTGTCAGTCATTGTCGTTAACACTTGGGCCCAATTTCATGAAGCTGCCTAAGCAGAAAAATACTGCTCAACAGTTTTCTGCTGAGCAAAAATTAGCAGGATACCAGTAACAAATGGTACTTGTGACATGGTCTTTTGGCTGGTAGCCTTATTCTGGTTTGTGGTTAGCTAATTGTGCTTAAGCATCTCTGTGAAATTGGGCCCAGTTCCTTGTTTAATTATCTGCATTTGAACTTGACCAGGTCCTGAATTCCTAAAACAGAAAGATTGAGTTGGCCAATTTGTCTTAGTCACAAAAAACGTCTCTGTATTTAAGCAAATGGCAAACTAAAAAAAAAAAAAAATGTGATGATTTCACAATACAAATCACCAAGGTGATTAAGAATATTTATCACAAGATGACCCTAGTTCTTTGTGTAATTCAGGCCCTGCTGTGTTGACTATGCTATTTTTTTTTACCACTTAATGGATGATAAACCAGCGACTTTTATTCCATTCCTCTACATTCGTACTGTAAGGAAATGTCTCATAAATCAAACATGGCCAAATTTCATTGATTAGGTACTTGAAACAAGAATATATTTGATGGTCTAAAAAAAAAAGTCGCAGCTTCTATGCATTGATTATGTGGTGAAGTTTATTTGCATGATGTATACAAAATTTATCAGTTTCAATGCCCCCAAAGATTGCAAAACGTCAATGGAATCCATATCAGACCTGGCATTCATTTCAGTCCCAAGAGGAAGGGGCAGGGCTGCTTTCCTTAATAAAAAAAAACCTGTGAGTCTATAGACCAATCCATTTATTGGACATTTGAATATGTCCCGTACAAAATTTGTTCTGCCGTTACTTGGACTCACAACAACCCACGTGTTGTAGTCTCACAGAGGTATTACTTGTGCGTCATTACAGCGCTTTGTCCAGTTGCAACAATACCGTTGGACGAAGAGGCCGTAGAGTACAAATGCCAGGCGCAATGTATGGGATAAAGTGCCTGGACCCAGTTAAGGTGGAGCGCGACTGTCGTTAAAACTTGGTGAAGGACACTCAAATAAAGACCAGGGGTTATGGAGGGAGTGTCCTACATTGCCTATCTGAATTTTTTTAAAGTGATTTAAATTTCCACAAAATAACTCTGATTTCAGAAGGGTTATCTACAATTTCAGTTTAAAAAATTAAAATTACTAGCTCTCTTTTTTATAGATCAAATATCCTGACAAAATGTTTAAAAAAAATTGTTATTTTTGTGAGTTAGCTGTATGTCATCCCAGTAAGTCAGTTTTGGACTCTGAAATAATAGAGAAAGTGTGCAATTTGAAGCAGACAAAAACAGACAGTAAATGACAAATTACAAAAAAAAAAAATTATGGACACATTATCAAGCATATGTTTAATAATTCATTAACATTTAAAAGCAATTTTTCTACTGAACCAATTTCACAGCCATTATCGACCATCAATAAATCCAAATTTAGCTGGATTTATTCACTGTCTCTGGTATCCTGAAGGCCTTGTGACGATTACTGTGTATTTCGGGATCACATCTCAAGCACCACTCTAGCTGGCACTCTGATTTTCTAAAGTCGCCCTCACCACAATTTAAATAAGACCTACACATTTTATTTAAAAAAAACATGTACATTAACAATACTGCCTGATTTCAGTTCATATTGTACACGTTATGTTTCATGAAATATATTTTTCTTCACTTTAGTCCAAATTCAGAATATTAAAGTCGTCGCAAATATCTGAGCCCTTTAAAACCGATCAGTACTATGGTCATATTCATCATCAACTCAGATTCGGGGAATAACCGGTCCCCATCAATATCCTATTCATCCTTCAAGAATCAGAATCAAATAAATCTACATAAGTGTCCTATAAACCTCTTTCTTTCTCCTTTTTTTCTATTTTTTTGCCTCTTCATCTTCTTGACCAGGGTCTCCTTCATTCTTGGTTCGCTGTCCTCAGCAATTTTCAGACAAAGGGGATATGATAAAAGGTCAGAGCAGAAAGAAGCGAGCTCTCTTTCTTCCCACTCAGTCCCGTCGTCATCCTCATCTCCCCTTCGTTGCTATCTTTCCCCTCCGCTCGCTCGGCTGTTCTCTCCCCTCTCTCTCTTTCTCCTATACTCCTCTGTTTCTCCCAGCAATAGCGCGGTTTCACGTTACACCGCAGACTCGTTTACCGTCCCGGTAAAAATGTGAGGGTCCGCGTGTCGCCGTAGGGCAAACGGGTTTCTGTCGCTGATGAAGAAGAACACTAGGTTTGCACCTTTGGATCCGTGGCCTAATTGAAAAGAGCTAGATTGGGGGAACAAGCACTCTCTCTCTCTCGCTCTCTCTGCCGTCATAAATTGCTCCAAACCAAGCAACAACCGAAAGAAAATTTGAAATTATGCTCGATAAATATGTCTTTGTACGAGTCACTCTCTGTCATTTTGTTTTAAATTATGAACAGTCTCATGATCTGGAACACATAATATGTTTCTTTTGAGCTCGTTATTTAATATTTTTTTTAAATGGTTAGTTTAGTTTCCAAGCAAGAAATGTATTTCGATGATCGTATTTATTGTTAAATAGGGTAGTTTGTCATAAATCATTTTCTTCTATTAAAAATCGTCAACGTGAAGTAGGTCACTCGAGGGAAAATCACCACTGTCAATCTTTTCACACTAAATAATTTTGATATAAAAACTTCATCTTAATTAAATAAATAGATATAATAATTTATAAGCCCTTCAATTTGAGAATCCCTTACAAAGGGAAAACAAAGAGACATTGTGAAAAGAATTTTGTGTAATTCTTGTTGGTAATGTTCCTGTGTTGTTGATGTATGTACTGTATTAGTTTTTGTATCTATAGTTAAATTTCAACAGCCTTCGTTGTTTGTCTTTCTGTAATTGAAAGTTACATCTTACTTTTGACATTGTTAATTGTTCTAGAATGTTGATTCACAGAACCCTTGTTTATGATAATCTTTGTTGTATGCAAGGCTTTCTACAGTATCTGTGTTTATTGTTCCATCCTAAATATCATCTGATTTGATTTTTATTTTATTTTAGTAAACATGATGTTGATAAGGGCATTGCACACAAATATGGGTGATAAATGTTGAACTGTAAAAAAACAACATGAGAGACCATTGCTATTTTTAATCAAAGCATAGTGCAAAAGTGCAAAATAAACTCAAATCGATCTTCTATTTGTTTACTTAATAAATTAAGAAACAAAAACAATACATTATGAGGCTGATTTTACCAAATGGTTCATAAAACCCCTTAAATTAAGCCAATTTTGGATTTGGTTGTTTTCCCAATGCATTGTTACCATTAAATGGCGGAGGTGCATTGCAAAAAGTACACTTTCTGGAGAAGCGCCTATGAATACTTCCTTAGCAAATCCTGTTTTCATAATTGGTTGGCTAGCTCTTCTTTTTTCTTGTCCGAAGCTGTTTCTGATCGAGTTTGAAAGCAATTACGGCCATGTTTTTACTTTGATGCAGTTTACATACATGTATTCCCAGCTCAAAATCTCTCCTGTTTGTATGAATATTTGTATTTAAAGTGCTTCTAGACGGAACTTTTGTTGTTGTACTCTCTTGACAGTGTCTGCTAGGGGTGTCTGGTGGGAGAGTTGACACCAACGTGCAAGTGACATGTGATTCACACACTAAGCCATTCATGTCATTTATTATCCATATCTTTCTCACCCCTATCTCACACAGTTGAAAGTTCTTTCACCACAGACTCGTCTATTAAGCTGGACGATGCCAACGGCATGGGGAGGGGGAGACAGGGTACAAAAGCAAGTAGCACAAGAAATCGAGGGACAGGGAGGGGGAGGAGAAATAACCCCTCGCCGCCCCCAGAGGATGGATTGGAGGTAAGCGGTTACCATGGTGATAAACTAATTGAAGAGCCACTAGGAAAATGTCATGATGTGTGAGGGAACATCTACTGTAGATAAAGAAAAAGGTGTAGAAATGTTCAGTGCAACATTGAATGATTTGGGCCAAGTGTAGTCATTGCCCAGCACTATGATTAACACTTAACAAACATTTGTATTTTTTTATTTTTTTGTGGGGGGGAGGTTGCCTTGTAAAAGGACTATTATTTACTCTTTTTGAAGAGACAAATCCTTTGGATGCTTCTTACATCCAAAAGAGTATCTTTTGCTGATTTTGCTAATTTTATTTGTTGATTTTAAATGTCCCCTTTCTTTGATACTTTCAGCGAGTGTTTGTGTGGGATCTTGACGAAACGATAATCGTATTTCATTCGTTGCTGACAGGGTCTTATGCTACAAGGTTTGGAAAGGTAAGTCCCCAGCTTTTGTTTCCTTCTTGTAAATTTTAAATTTGTGTGATATTTCAGGGTTTTTTCCTGATTTCAGGATTTTCTTAAAATCGTTTTGTTATTCTTGATTTAAAATAGTGATCTTCAGTCAGCCACACTACTCTTGATATTTCACTGTGTATCCCTCCCCCCTTGAATGAAGTGAATTTTGAGACACATTTTTGGTCCATCCAGCTTTGGGTGAATGGTTGGAATGAATAACTAAACCCACTATTGACTCCTCATTCAATGTGAGAATAATTGCAATATGATATCATGTGGTTTTGAAGCATTGTGGTCATCTTTCATGTAGTTGTATGGTGTTTTAAATGGACTCGCATGCAATAGATGCAGTTACTTAGGCTGTAGAGCTAGCTGTTTGTGGCTTGGTCTTGGTATTTTTCATCATAAGAATAAACTATAAATAATGGTAAACTTTCGGTGAAAACAATGTAATAATTCTTTTTTGAGGTAGTGTTGGCTCTGAAAAGAGCCGGTTTGGTCTTGACAGTTCGAGCAGTATACTCTGCTCATCGTCAGGAGAAAGATGTCGGGAGCAAAGTTTTTAAGCTATCCTGTCACCAGTTTCCTGTAATTACACTGTGCTTGGACTAAGAGAAGAAAAAAAAAAAACATAGAAGAAATACCTGTTGTAAATTGCTTACAAGTCCAAATGAATCAAGATGCTGAAATGCCATCGCATTTTGATTGAGTAGAGTATTTCTCAATGACCAATAATAATGAGAGACTCTTTACTCTTCCGGAAAGACTCAGCTAGGGTCAAAACGTGAGGTCATTTCCCACTTTTTAAAATTAAAATTGGGGGGAAAAATGAGAGAGAAAAAAGCAAGCAACAAAACCTGTCAATCCAACGACAAGGATTCATCTACCAGGGACGGTTTGGGGGCAATCCATTGTAAGGCACATTCATAACATAGTCCCGTCATCACTGCCCGCCCAGCTCAGCCCAAGCTGATACCTACTCAATCCATCCCTCTCTTTGCTCCTTGTCAGAAACCCCACCTGCCCACATCACTCACAGATTGTCTCCTTCATGTTTCTCAAAGCCAAGTACACGTGTACCAATCACTACTCCAAAGTCCATGGGTTCGGCCCTAGACTGTGTGTGTAGCTCCTCGAGGGGCTGCTTGAAAAATAGGATATGTTTGTCGGGCCGTTTGGGGTGCAGTTGGAATAAATGCTAATTTTTAGGGACTGTTTTAATTATGAGATTCGCTTTGATTTCATATCTGTGTTGGATGCATCTCAGCGCTTTGCAACCTCTGAAAAAGGCACTCTATAAATGCCGGCTTGTTATTATTATTATTATTACTTTATTTCAATACATAATTGTGAAACGCTTGTGTGTTTTGGGTTTTTTCCTTTAAATAATTGTTTATTGATTTTACGTTTATTCTGAGAGATAAGATGTTTGTTTTGTTTTTTTTTCCTTGGGAGTACATCAGTCACAAACTTCATTTCCTTTTTTTTAGTTTTGAAGAAACATATGATTAATAATATTAAAGACAGTTTATTAAAATGATTGCTGAGATCCTGAGCAGACATAACGTAAAAGGTCACATTTTTATATAGCATGCAGCCTTTTCACTTTGGCATTTCGTCATCTTCCCCTCAGCTATGATGAGTGTTTCTAGTGCAAATATTTCTGAGGGTAATTGGTTAGGGAACTTTTACCAGCCAGGCCCTAGTTTTAAAGAGCAAAAACAGGGTCTTAAAAGGTGGGCCTTGATTTTTACAAGGCTGTACCATGTCATTTTGAATAATGATAAATCCTAATTAGAGATGTTTTACCTACATGCTCATTCCAGTATTTGTATCAATAAATCCAATTAATTTATTTATTTATATATTGTTTATGTTTTATTTCTATAGAATTAATGTTTATTGTCCCCTAAAACAGCCCTTTTCAGGCCTTGGTTTTTGCAGAATTTTTCATGGACCTCCATTGCTCTTCAAATTTTCTTGAAAGAGGCAAACTCATAATCACAGAGCCAAAATAGTCCTACTTGAATCTTGTTATGATCAGACCTGTAGCCCTACATGTCTAGTAGTGCTGATGTAGAAGAGTCTCTGAAATCTGACATATTTCTTCAGGGAGTTTTATATCCAGATCATGGGAATAATGTTATTCAGTGATTAGGATTTTTCCAATCTCGCCCCTACCATAGCCTGCCATGGGAAATGTTCTGTATGACCATAAATAAATGAATAAATGATTGAATTTTCCAGTGTAAGCAATGTAGCTAAACGCTTGACCGAGAAACAAGATTTACTTCATTGACAGCCAAGTCTCTGATGGTTTTTCCTAAAGCGGGGCATGTTACAATAACCCTATGACCCCTGACCCCTAGCTATTGTAGAGGGGTCACAGGTGTTAAGTCGTGAACATGACTTGTGAGCGGAGGCAATCACTCATGTCATGTCTGCAATTCCAGAATGTTGTCTGAATGTGTACACACAAGTCACTGCAAGATAAATTGTGCTGCCGAAAATGATAACAGCTCTCCGGCTTGTCCTCTGCATCTTAGTTGTTTCCTTTTTTTCTCCTTTTTTTTTGATGATGGCAAAGTTATGTGCTGATCAGTTATTGTCCCCTGAGCCAACTCGAATGTACCCTGGGAATGCCAGGGAATCGCATGATACCTGCACATATGGCAGGCACAGGAAGCTACAATTCCAGCAGTTTAGAAAGGTGTTTAAATACAACCAAATTTCAGAGAAAAGGGAGAAAATTTTCCCCTTAAAAAAAACATTTTGATCAGTTCATTGGAGTCAAATTGTTTCGGATCTTGTACATAGTTAGTTCATAACAGAGTTTTGAATTTCAGCATTATCATAAAAACAAATTAATTATTGGAGAGAGAAAGACAAAATATATCAAATTCGATGTGTTGGTTTATGTTCAAATTCCAGTGTAAGATCCTTTCAACTCAGTGCTTTTTTTCTTTAATTTTATAAATATCTATAATTTAGAAAAAAATTGATCCCAGTTATGCAATTGTTTCAGATGTTATCAGGCTAAAATGTGGTACACTTTTAAGTGGTTGATGATTTTAAAAGAATCAATTATTCAATTATCAATTATTCTTTAACAAAACTACAAGAACTGTAAATTCACAAAATTACAACACTATGATATGAGGAGAACGTGCTAGATTGTTGTTGTTTTCTAATGGAAGTCATCTTTAAGCTTGTGAAAACACTTAAGCTTCCTGAAGTACCACCCCCCCCCCCTATAATCCCTGATTTCGGTCACCAACCTGGGGTCAGAAAGCCAAACACAGGATGCACAAACTCTGCGATTGCATTGAGGTTTTTACTGTTATCAGGATCTGGTAGATAATACCGGAAGTGTAGATCTTTGCCAAGGGTTTGTTCCGGATGTTATACTTTATACCAGGAATTGGATAAATCTGGGCTATTTCCTTCTATGGTATCATCATCAGAGGGCATTCCATTGGCAATATTGGAGCAATAGGATGTCAAATTATGCTTGCTGCTGGTAACTTTAATGCTGTAGTTCATGAGATTGGGGATATTATATGTAACCCCCTTTTTTGGGTAGGTGGATGCAGTCGCCCATTTTGGGTATGTGGTGGCAGTCCCCCATTTTGGGTAGGTGGGTGCAGTCACCCATTTGAGGGTACAATCCTGGATCTATGATAGGTGTGATAATGCATACAGGATCACCAAAACACACCTTCTAATTTTTGTATCAGATATTAAGTGTCCAAGACGAACACAGTAAAGACAGCGCTGACAAGTTGGCAAACTTTCTCTTTATTTCTCTAAAAGCTTAAGATTGAAACTGCAACCAAGAAACAGTGTGGCAACAATTTATCCAACACATCCGCCCAGAGTGACTTCTGATTTTAGCGGACCTGTATAAAATATATTAACGTGGTCCCAAACCATTGGCAGCTTTTATTAGAGCAAAAATCTCACAAGGCTGAATGTTAACCCAGCACCTCCAGGCAAACCTATATAGGTGATTATTATCAGCATGTCCCTGCCTCTATACTACCAACCTCCCTCCCCCTGAGGTTGTTTCTTTTGTCGGTCTCTACTCTCTGTCACCATGTTTGTCTTGTCCCTGGGTCAGTCTCTCAGTCGACCTCGACCACAGTGGGGACATGGCCCTAGACTCTTATCTTCTTGACAGGTATGCCAGGGTTAGAGCAGGCTCATGACACTGTGGAATGTAGCAATAGATAACAAAGACTATGATCTCTCTTGCCTCAAGAAAGCTTAAAGGAGCTCTTTAAGTAAGATATTGTCTTCATTGTCAAGATGCTTTGCTTGAAGTTCAACGAGGGAGAGTGGGTGATATTTTCTTGAGATTTGGGCATCATCTTCGGGAGGAGTTTGGAATGAACTACGAAGGATACAAAAATATCTGTTAAAATAACCAGAAATTCTATAGAAACATAAATATATGCTTACCATTACCAGGTAAAGGTTACCAGCAAAAACTAGTCACATCTACCAGTTGTGACTGGTATCTTGCTTATTTCTGCTGAGCAGAAAATGTCCAAGCAGTATTTGCTGCTTTAAGAAGCTCTATTAAAATACAGCCTTGTGGGTTTCATACAGACCTGCGATTTCTCAGGAATTTCTTGCCTAGGGACTTAGAATCTGAGTGGAATTGGTTTTGGTCGATATTATATTTTTATTTTTATTTTTTGTTCCCATTTACCTTGTGACAATCAGAAGGAGAAAAAATTTGTTCTCTTTCACTTGTATCAAATAAATTAGTTTGTAAATCATATAACATACTGTAACTAATTTTCCTCCAAATCCAATGTCTGCTATGGTTAGAAATATTTCTTTTACTGGCCTTATCTTTCGACCCTAGCAGATTCTTTCTCATAAGGCTTAAAGAAAGTACAACGTTCTTAATTGATCAGTCTATCAAAAATTAATCATGGAATGAAAAATATCATTGAAAAGCATAACAAAAAATAATTAAAAACTTACACTGGATCTAAAATATAATTCTGCAAACAAATTTGAGCTATAAATCCATTTTCCTACTTCATTTAAAGGTCATATCAGTATTTGATTAAAAATCAAAACTTGCACCCACTCAAAACAAGTTCCTAAAACTTGTTCTACTCTAAAAGTTCACTGTCCTTATATTTCATGGCACCAGTTGTAACATCCCTGCACAAGCTCTGACTCTAGTGTTGTGAAAATAAAAACCAGTCCCATTGAAAGTGGAGAAGGTGTTATCCTCTATAGTGTGGCTTATATCTTGAGTGTAACCAAACACCCTATTCTGACAATAGATGCCACAAACTTTACAACCGCAAACTCTGCATCCTTGGCTCTCCTGCTTCAATCCCTGGGCTCAGCAGCAGGGGAGGCTGCACTAAGATTTCAACCAGGTCCCCAGCGGAATGGTCTTACCCAAGATTTGTTCTCTTCGTATATTTGTCCTTGCTGGTGGAAGCTTGTCGGGAGTTCTGTGCTAGGTTCAGAGTGGATTAATCAGCTCAACAAAACACATTTTCAATACTTTTTTGAGACTGCTTTGAACTTTAATTTGACTAGTAGTATTCCCACATGGTTGCTTTCAAGTTGTTTATTTGGTTGGTTTAGCTGGACTTGGTTTGGGTGCTGACTTTGTGTGGACAAGTTTGAAAACAGTATATTAATGGATAGGTCTGATATTCAGTTTAAGTTCTTGCATTTGTAAGTTCTCACATGTATTTATCTCGCATAAATTTATTGTTACTTTTGGGTTTATGCTATTTTAGACAAAACTCAAGCCGAAAGAATTCCATTCTAGATTTGCAGTTTAAAACAATTTAATAGAGTTGAAAATGCATGCTAAAGTAGAACATGGACAGGGTACAAGTTTCAACCTAGGGCTTCGCAGATCGTTCCATTGTCCTCGGAAGGGGTGTTCAAGTAATAGGTCACGCATGAAGAGCAACTGTTAGTGAGATGTACCCCATACCGAGGCCCCGCTTAGTCACTGTAGGTCCTTAGCATGGGTCCCCCAGACAGTTGGCAGTAAGATTGGTCACATACTTGTCATCTCCCAGCAAGAAAGTCCCGTTATGAGCAACAAAATTAGGTCATCTTTCAGTCAGGGGGCTTAGCGGGAGGGTTCGTCCCCTGGAGGATTTGATTTGGGGTGAAGGAATTGTTGATGTACTGTCTTAAATATAGGATGTTTCTTATATAAAGGAAAATTTTGACCCGAGTTGAGTTTGTCATGTGTGCTATTTTAAGACACTGTCGTTTTTGGTCATCTCCCACCACTAAAATGGTGCATAATATCTGAGAGGTTACAGAACTGGTAACTCTTAGACTTTAAAAATGTTTGAACGACTTATAATTCTCATTTGTAGCATTTTATTCATACGTAATTTTCTCAGAGATGATATGCTGTATTAATCTTTCTCAATAAAATTGATAATGATACAGATATGATTATCTCTAAAGAAATGCATGGCCCGATTTTCAATGGAATAACCTTTTATCAATAGAATTCATGGTAAGGAAAAGTCATTAACCCAAAGGTTCTTAATCTGTACACCTTTAACAGACCATCCAAACATAAACGTATTCATCAATGGTTTAGCTGTAAAATGAAATCAGAAATGACCCAGCTTTGTGCTGAAGCATTTATTAATTATTCATCGGGATGTAAGGTGCACAGTTGGCGCTCTGTCATATTTATGAGTTTCGGGATGTGCTAGGAAAGGATAAAGAGGTCATCTAGAGACAGCTTTTGCATATGGGGTGGGGGGGGGAGGCAATTCCCTGATTACAATTATTTATTTATTTCATTATTTATGTATTATGTGTAACCTCTTTTGAGAGTCACTTTGGACTGATGAGACTGTGCTTTTTACATAGAATTTGCAAGGGAAATAAGTTTGTTTCCACGAAGATAAAAAGCCAATTCCCAGATCGTGGTCGTTTGTGTCTGCTGTGTAGATCAGCTGTGGATATGCAAATTATAAACACCTTGTGACACCCACGTATCCAATGGAGAAGCTGAACGATTTCCACCTAAAAAGAGCTTACTGCGGAGTCACTGATATTTGCAAACTCATCGCTTACGAGGCTCGGTTTCTGTAGTTCAAAAAGATTTTTTTAATCATCCCCATATATTTATGTAGAATTAACATGAAATAATTTTTTATTTCAAGAATATGCAACCTCATTTTCCACACCCTGTGATCTGAAGTTTCATTCTTAGTCCCAGTGGTCCCAAAACTGTACAGGTCCAAGATCAAAACCTTGAAAAATAATATTTATGAAAGATTAACAAATTCTGAAGAATGTATTTAGCTTTGATGGCATATGTAGGAGAACACAGAGACCTTTGAAGCTGTGGTCTGAGTGTTGGCCTTGGTAAATTCTTTGAAGATGCTCAATCCTGCCCATTAAAGCTCCATTTGTCTGGGCTAAAGTAGCCCTTCTCCTTCAAGAAGGAAATTCCAAGACTGTGATTGTGTATAAAATGAATGGCTATGTTTATGTAATGGAACAGTCATCTTTCATTTCAGCCTTTTGGGTTTTTTTTCTTTCCTCGGTTCCTCTAAGCACATTCAGGTACTGAGCCCATTGGGCATTAAGCCCTAATGTCTTGTTGAATGAATAACCACAGCTGTGAAACTATGGCAGAAAACCTCTCCAAATAAATGGTGTGGTCAATCCATAAAATAGCCTGGTCCCTGAATCGGGTGTTGAAGTAAATTCTCCATTCAGGGAGATGGAAACCAGACGCTTGATAATCAATGTCATCTGCTGAAATGTTTATTATTTGTTTCCCATCCTCTCCTTTGTATCCTTTCAGCGTGGCCAAATATAATTAATATTTATTGTGTATTGGTCTTTGCTGGGTGTGACTGTAAGTGTGCATATACTTTTATGTTATTTTTTATGGACTGGGAAATAAATAGAGGGTAAATATAAATGTTTGTTGTGTTTATATTTCAAAGGTTGCTTATCTTCATCTTTTAATACGTGGCTGTGTGATGGTGAAACCCATGATGACATTTTTTTGTTCTAAAAAGAGCAAAACAGAATGAGAATGGATGTTGTGACAAACCTTCTCTTTTTTCTTTTCTATTCTAAAGAAAATAACTGTGTTAAAATTTATGATGTATTGCTGGGTAGTTTCTCTTGTACAGTTGACTCTTGTTTTTGTTATAACAAGATCACTGGGACTGGCCAAATTATCTCTTCACAACAGGAAAGTTGTTATAATTAGACAGCAAAACAAAGAAACACAAAGCATAAATGGGATTTGAGACTTGTAAACACTAGGTGTATTTATTTATTGGGGTCATTCATTCCCCCACCCCCTCCTTTCAGACATTATAGGTTTTATCAATTCAGTATCTTGAGAGCTTATGTCAAGATACATCAATCACTTTGTTTGGCCTACCAATTGGAGTTGCCAACACAAGTGGAAATAATTGTTTTTCTATTACCCCTCTTACAATCTCTCCACACTCACCTACGTAAAAAAAAAATTGTAAGTTTTTCCTTCCAAAATCGAGGGGGGAGAGAAAAAGAGAGAAAAATCTCCTTTTATCCAAAACCCAAGAGAGTCCCTAAGCAGGTCGAAGCCAGAGTGGAAAGGTTCAAGTTCTGACGACCTGGGGTTCAGTGTGTATTAATCTAGGGGGTTCTGTAAGAGAGGACAAAAGTAGAACACTTAATTGAAAGACAAGTGTCCTATATTGGCCAGTTATGGGCCAGATAAATCAAGGCATTTGGGTCGGCGTCCTTACATATTGCTGTGCTTTTTGATTGATACCGTCAGGCAGGTGTTCTGTGTAGTACACACACATTGTCCTTTAAAGCTGTGATGTAGAGAGAAATGACTCGCTAATTATTGGCCATAAAGGGAACGGCAGTTAGTACACTTATGGGGATGCGGGATAGTAGTCAGGGGCTTGTGTGTAAGTGCATATTAAACTGATAGACAGGTGACGGGAATTAGACTATGTAAACCTGGCCCATTTTTATGGTGTGTAACTATCCTGTCCAAACCAATTCACTTTGGCTGTAGCTGCTGGCTGCAGTGACAGTGTTGAAGAATAGGCCTTGTCAGCCATAGCCAATAGGCACTACCAAAGCCAACAATTTTGAAATGGCCTTTAACTTTTCGTGCATCCTGATCCCACGCTGGAAGTTAAATCCGTCATTCTACACATACCATAACATAGGGTCATACTTTGTAAATGACCCTGAAGAAATAAATGTGTAATTTTTATCTGAAATTTTACTTCTGCAAATATATTTCATTTGAAATGCCCCCTATGGTTTGAAATCAATAACAACATTTGAATCTGAGAAATGATTCCTACATGATTCGTTTCTCAGATTTCTGTGGGTTGGTGCCTGTTTGCGAATGCTGGTGCAAGTCTATGCGGATGGGACCCACTGTCACCTTGCTAACCGTGTAGTGACCATTTTTTGCTGTTTTCTAAACAAGTAGATACAGCTGAAACTTTCACAGGTGACCTGAAAACAGCATTATGTTGACAAACACAATCTATGCCCCTAAATTTAAAGGCTTATATAGGCCTAACATCATTACTTTGGGTAAAAATAAATTTATTTCTTTAGTTTTCAATAAACACACCATCTAACCAACATATTATTTCTTTAGTTTTCAATAAACACACCATCTAACCAACACAAGAAAATCATTTTAAAATACCTCCTTCTTTCAAGGAAGCGTGAATTAATGGTGTATCTTACAATTATTCATATTTGCTTAACTTGATTTGCTAAATCACAGTAAAGAAGTAAGTAGCCAGGGACTGGTTTCTTGCGCTTCATTTTAAAAGGGAAAGTTGCTCAGGACATTATTGGCACCGGGGCTGAGTAGATCCAGATTAAGAATTGTCAAATCATTTTGTTTCTGTTATTACCAATCATGTATTATAACTTTAACAATACTTAGAGGCAACGACACATCAGGTCGTTGCAGGGTTCGACTTGGTGTTTGCGACCAATCCAGTGAAAAACCATAGCATCAGTAGAAAGAAAATGTCATTAGTTTGACCAGGCACGTAGCGGCCAGTGATTGCTACATTCCTGTGAATAACGGTTCCTGTCCATGCATGAGGATTTTTAGTGCATGAGGTTGTTTTACCTCTGGAGAGAGAGAGACGATTTGCTGCCCGTAAGTGTATGTTTGTATGCAGGGTTTTATACATGTACTTCTGATTGAGTGCTTGTACTGATATGTAATAACCTCTGTAATGAGAGGCCAGTGGAGTTTAGTTTTTAGATTCTCAGATTTTCAGATCCAGTTTCTTTTCGGAAATGGAATTATTTATTTATTTATTTTTGACAGGCACATTTTCTTATTGAAGTATAGTTTTTAGATTCTCAGATTTTCAGATCCTCCTTTTGGTTTTTTTCACAGAGGATTTATAAATTAATTTTTGAGGGGCACATTTTCAAATTGAAGTATAGTTTTTAGATTCTCAGATTTTCAGATACTCTTTTTTTTTCTTTTCAAAGAGAATTTATTGAGAGTAATAATAAAGACATTCGAAAAATAGACTTTTAGAAAGTCTTGAAAATTCCATCAACCATTTTTCCTTCTTACGCTTCCTTTTGTTTTTTATGAGGGTTGGGAAAGAGAATTGGTTTTGAAGATCAATAAATGTTACTGTGGAATATTAATAGGGTTTTCTGGGCTAACTGATGCTTTTAAGGCCTATTACCAACAGTGATAAAAGTCAGACATGACGTTTATTGTTGAAAGAAAGTGATTTGTGGTTGAAGAAGTGGGACTTCTGGTTTTTCACTGTGCTGGTGTTGTAAGGGGTTTCTTAAAAATTGCCTGTGTGGGTTGTTGTGAAAGATTTTTATGGCCTGTGATTTATCCAGTGTTCTCATGGGTTTGTGTAATGTCTGTTATTCGCTTTGTGTTTTGTCTGTTATTCGCCGTGTGTTTGGGGGAGGAAAGAAGCGGAGAATTTGTTGGGGGTTTAGAAAATTTATGAAATTGGGCCCAAATCATATTTTACAAATTGTGTTTTCACACCGTCACTGGATTAGGGATAAAGAATGTGATGTTTTGGTTTGCCCTTACAGGCCTAAAGGCCGGTTTATAGTCGGTCGCGCGATGGTCGTGCGATGGAAATCTTGCGCGCAATCCTAAGACTGAGACCTAAAAACCGTGTCTTTTTATGATCGCGCGTCAAGATTTTCGACGCCCGACCATCGCGCGACCGACTATAACTCGGCCTTTACACCAATGTGTAAAAAGCACATACCTACCATCTACTGAGATTCAAATGACCCTCTTAAGGCATAATACTCTTGTTGGAGTTAGCAATTATCACGTCTATTAAATTGTTGAGGTACCCTCTGCTAACTACTGGAGTCTACATCACTCTACTTACCTGCAGAGCTACTTCGTTTCAATATTTCACATGCCAGGAGGCACAAACGCTAAGAGATTTACACACAATAGCGCCCCCTGTTGATTCTCCTTGAGCCTTCAATTTTTCTTGAAAAAGTAAAACAGTTGCCATAGGGAGAAGTGGTGGTCCACACTGTGTCCAAACCTGTAGTTTTGTATATCTGGTGATGCACAGCTACCTCCATGCACAGAGTATGTAAACCTCCTGAATGTTTAACGTCTTTGGCTCAAGAATACTGCAAGACATTTTCACAATTTGTTTTTCCTTCAAATCTCGCTCCTGATGAAAGAAATAACTACACATCTAAAGAGATAATTTGCACGGTGTCACTGCAAACGTACTCCTTAATGAATGGAATTGCTGGGCAACTGGTACCCTGATCATGAGGTGGTTCCCTTTAAAACAATGGCCCAGATATGAACTGACAGGTTTTAATATGATTGACAATACTGGCAAGGGGCGGCTTTTGCCACAAAACCCTGGATTGGGCTTGCTGTGGTTTTCCCTGAGGCACTCCCAAAACACACCAATTTTGGTTTGCAGATTAAAAAAAATTGTATTTTGTTTGCCTTTTTAGGGCTAGTTACTGCTCTGGAATGTGTGTGGAAATATTTCATAAATTGTTTCTAGTTAATGGAATTGTGTTTTTGTATGGGGTGGTGAGATGTACAAGTCGCCTTTTCTTTTGACGCATTTCTTTAGACGCATTTCTTTAAAACTTGAAAGTAGGACCATGGAGGTAGGATTAGACTGAATGCAATTTTTTAAACTTTCTTAAAAATTGAGTTTTAATGGGAAACCTCGCAGTTTTATCGGAGTGGCTGATATTTTGAAGAGAAGGGGAAATTAGTACCAATTGGTGATACTGTTTTTGAGTGCAGTTCCTATTCCTTTCCAACACAACATTTCCTTTCATTTTCTCAAAAAGGAAACCACAAAACGGAAATATTTCTTGGGATCATGTGGGTCGTTTCCAACTTATGAATAATTTTGTCGAATGTTTTGTGACATTTTACTTTGGCGTTGGGGCTTGAATTTTGGGGGAAAATTCACAACTTCACATGGCTCAAAATATGTACTGGACCAGAAATCTTTTAACAAGACCAGAATCAAAACAAGAAAAAGCTTCTTAACCAGTTTAACATGCATTTAATGAACTACTTTTATTTAAACGAGCGCTAAGATATGTAAGAGAAGATTGGTTTCATTTATCTTGACGAGCATTAAGTATACTTCATTATGTCATTAATACTCTTTAGGTCATTATGATATTACAAAAAAAACACCCTTGTTGCACTGAATTGTGTGTTTGCAAATGCCAGAGAATGAAGTGTTTCTCTTTTTGGATGTGAAAATTTACCACTTTCTCTGAAACTACATTATTTTGATTTATACTGTTAACAGCTCTCCTGTGATCTTTACAGTTTTTAAGCTCAATAAATAATTTTGTTGATTAATTACCAACCCTCTAGGCCTACCCACCCTTTAAGGGTGGGCTTTAAATAGCTTTAATCCCAAAACATCACAAGAACAAGGCCTATGATCCCTCCAACAAAAATGTTAGCCTTGCATTTCTTGCCCAGCAATAATGAAGTCAGGGGTATTTGTGGAATTACCTTCATATGTCTCCAGACAGAAACAACTCCTGCACAAATTAGAATCATATGCCAACCGGCTTTCCTATTATACTAACCATGACAGAAGCTAGTGACACTTGTTTGAAAACCCACTGGGCCCTTAGGGTTTGCATTCCCAAAGTGTTTATGTTGTGGTTTTAATCAAATCAAACCAATATCCTACTACCCCCCCCTTTTCTTTTAAAGGCATTTGGTTCACTTTGGGAATTATGCCAATTATAATGTAGGTTATGTTTCTGTTTATAACCATGATTATTTCTTTTGACTGAGTCAAACTATTTTTTCTTTTCTTTTTTTGTAAAGTTTTATTTGGAAGTTTTTTTTTCGTTTTTTCTTCATCGTCCAACATGCATGATATTAAGTTGGGCCCTTTTTTTTTTAAAGTCTTCCTACGTGTGGCTTGAAGAAGAAAAACAGTGAAAGAGATGTTTTTAAAATGCCCTTATCTTTAAATGTTCCTATCTTTTCCAAGGGCCAAAAACACCATGCTTGGCCTAATAATATGTGGCCAGCGTATGTGGCCTTAATGTGGACAATATTTCCTGAGAGGCTAAAACGTCAATTTTGTATCATCCCTGATGTTGCAGTGTCTCAACTCTCTCTTTATGTCTTTTGCTATTGATACAACTATTAATTGATATTTTGCCACAGTTTGAGAGCATCTCACTTGGGGGCAGGGGGGAGGGAAAGAAAGGAAGGGAGGGATCCCGTCTATGACATTCACAAATATAGTCCAGTAACCTGGAACATTTATGTTTAGCTCGATGTGCGTGTAATTATATTACCGACTTATACCCATGAGCATGGAGAGAGAAAAAAAGGCCAGGATAAGATATGAACATCTGCTTGTTATTGTGGAAAGGCAACATCATTTCTGACAAGGGTCCTCAATTGAATCAGGACAGCTCCACTCTGAAACGTAAATGGATTAGACGAAGTGTTAAAAGCATGGAGGGGGTGATAATCCAGTTACAGGCTGGGCTTTGTGATCGGGAGGACTGGATTTTTTTTTTTTTTTTTTTTCCCCCTGCAAAAAAGTTCATCTTACAAAATTGATAAAAGAAGGCCTCCCTTTTATGTAGGGGTGGGTATTTTTCGCATCTGGATAGGAATTATCTTGGGATTTAAAGGAAGGGTTATTGGCAGGACTAACATTTAGGTCAATTGGATATTTTTGAAAGGAGCGGAGTGGCGTCTCACTAATGAAGAATAGATTCATTGAGTAGTTTGGAACTTTCTAAAGAGGAATATCTTTTTGGTTTGGTTATAGCTTGTGGTTAAGCCCCTGTTTTGAGTTGTTTTGGGTTATGGTTTGGCCAACAATAAAAATGCAGGTCGATTTCTATTGATGGGAGTTTTTTAAAACTTCTTGTGGGGCTTGGAAATTCTCAAAAGATGTCTTGGTTGATTTTGAGGGGCGTACCTGTGTTATTAAGTTGTGATTTGTTTTGGGTTATGTGAGTGTCACAGCAGATTTGCGGGTCTACCACCATGTTAATTCGATAGCTAGATACAGGAACTGAGAGATAAGGTACGAGTCATTACGATTGGTCTAAATTTGTGTCACATGCTATGCAGTCCATGGATACAATGTTAGGTGAAACGCTCATGTGCATCAATGCTACAACCTATTTGTAGGCAAGTGTGTTGTATTACTGACTGGAGTCAAGGCTCAAGACCTTTATCATGGTGCAGTGACATCTCCCCAATCTAAATGGTGGTCATCTCCCCAATCTAAATCAATATAACCCAAAGAGAAGTTGAATGGGAAACTTAGTCTGGCCCTGTTTTGGTTTAATGAAAATCGATAGTCTTGTAACTATTGCAACACTTGGAACATGACAGCCTGATAGCAGCTACCTACTCTCATTAGGGATGAGACATGAGACTTTTCAGACTTTTATCGGAAATCATACTTTTTTGTCTCCGCTTGATGACATAAGTAGCTGTTTTGTTTCTTGAAAATCCAATATCAATTAATCATGCTCTTTAATCTACTTCTCTACCACTAAGGATGCTGTTACCAAAAGTGCATTGAAATCTATAACTACAGAGGTTACCAAAAGATGGAAATGCCATCATTTCAAAAAACCTCATAAAATTTAGATCATAGTTTCAGATTTGTTTTTGTTAGGAAAGACTCTTACTTAGCCCTGTCTCATACATCCAAACTGCACTGCCCAATCCTAACGGTACATTTGTCAATCCATACAAGTGCTTGTGTTTAAAAATACTGTCCAAGATCATGAGCCAAGCGAAGTCGGTGTGGTGAAACCCAATGGTAAACACCAATGGTAAAACTGTCATCATGTACCCTGGGCGCCCTGGTGTACTTGTGGTTTATTGGCTGGCCATAAACGATTTGTATGACTAGGAGCTGCTGACATATCCGTTATTGCATGCTCCCCTCCCCCATAAAACGTTAGTGAAGGAAGCCCATTAGGATTGGATAAAGTTTATGGGAAACCTGTAGATTTTGCGCTCCATTTGGAACTGATGGGCACAATTGGTTTCCCCTACACAAAATAAAGAAAAACATGTTTAATATTTGTACAGAAATAGTTGAACATTTGGAGTTTCTGCCAAAGTTAACTACTTTCCATAGGGTGTAAGAATCTAGGGGTCGATTTCACAAAGAGTTGGGATTAGTCCTAACTTAGTCCTAACTTAGGACTAGTCCTAGGAGATAAACAAATTGCATGGATAGTCATAAGTTAGGACGAGTAACTGGTCCTAACTCTTTGTGAAATCACCCCAGAACCAATATCGTGCAAGAGAAGGGGCTAACCCAGTTAAGTGTTTCTGGTTCATTGCAAGCCTCCTTGTTTACAGGTTTCCTCAGGTTTGTGAGCTACAGTTATTAGGTTCACTTATGAGGCATCCTTGTTTTTTTCCTCTTCTTTTTAGGACGCTCCAGCATCAGTGTCATTAGGTCTTCGTATGGAAGAGATGATATTTAATCTAGCAGATACACATCTATTCTTCAATGATTTGGAGGTAAGTCTTTCATGTCACAGAAAATGTGAAATCAATCATTTTATTCCTGATCAAATTGTTATTTTTGTTGGCTGGTTTTGTTTTCTTCTTTCTTTTTTGAGGTCGTTGCTTTTCAACTGTCAGCTTTGCAGAGATTGTTAGAAGGTGGAAACGTACCTTCACAGAAAATGTTAAAATTGAATTTAGAGACCAACAAGATAGGAATGTTATGACATGTTGTCAAAACTCACACGGGTCATGTAAGAATTTACTGCAAATAGAAGGGGACGGAGTGTCATTATAGTGGGCGATGTGTGTGTATTTGTGCAAAGGCAATAACCAACTAGTTAAAAATGGCCTCGATCACTGTTCGTACATGGGCCACGGGATTGAAACAAAAGCTGAATTTCATTTTTAACTGAATGAAATCAATACGGAAGGGAAGAAACCAATTTCAAATTAAGGTGGTTAAGACTGAACGTTCCATCCTGCAAAATTTCTGGACGCAGGAAAAAGTATTACACCTACTGCTGTAAAGATATGTGATATGCACGATATTTACATAGAAATAAGAATCAATTTATAATCTGCCAAAAATCACATTTGATCTGTCAATCACGAACGGGAAATAGGGAATTAATAGAATTGGCAAAGGGATAAAAAGGAAGAGTAGGGAGAAGGAAGAAAAAAAATCTGCGGATAAAAGGTAAGGACTGAACGCAGAGCCCAGCCAAAGCCACACACAGGGACCGGCACGGTTTGTTTGCGACGGGAGTTTGGGGTGGGGAGAGACGCAGACTCGCACGAAAACGGAATCAGAAAATCAATTTAGCCGTGTGTAAAATAAAACTGGCTCTTGTCCCGTGGCGGTTTGGCAGATACTGTGCCACTGTGGGCCAGCAGGGACGCTCGGTTACGGGAGGGGGGGGGGGGGGGCTCGGTGGATATCGAAAATTGCTGTCTCCTCTAGAGAGAGGTGGGTGATGATGGCGGTTTATATAACTAATTTTTCTTACCCTTTCATTAAGGACGAGGCGATTTGTTTTTTAACTTTTGGAATCTGTTTTGTGGTTGCTGTCTCTGGAATTATTTTGTTTATATTTTGATGCAAGTGATATTTCATTGGCCTGTTGTAGAATAGAATTGGTTGACCAGAGAAGTTTCATTTCTAAAAGAAATGATTAACTTAGACTTTTTTGAGAAAATGGTGCAATAATGTGTGATTGCTTAGTAAAGTAATAATCATGCCCAAGCATAATTTTTCATCAAAACAATTGAATAGTTTTCTTGATGTCCCCCCTCCCCCCCCCCTAACAAAACTATTAGGAGTATTGGAGTTTTCCAGGGGTTATGATAGGTCCAAATGAAAAAGGAAATTGTTATTAACTAAAATGAATTCACAGTGTTGATAGCACAAGTAGTGGTGAGGTTGTCCTATCTTGTTAGTGATGGAATAAGACATTTTAGGTTTACCTTCTGTTCCAGCAAGGTAGTTTAACTATTTGTACTGAACCGCAGAGCAAAACTTGTTTGAAAAAGACAAGTAAATTTCATTGGGAATCAACTTGGTCAATGCCCTGTTGCACAAAGAAGGCGGCCGGCCATTCATACAGTATGCTACCCCACGCATGGACAACTATCTTAGATATCTTTACGGAAGCCAAAAATCAATTGTGCACCTAACCCACGGGCCACGACGACGATTGATCGAGGGATCACGCAGAGGAAACAGCCAGAGAAGAAAGCTAGAATGAAGATGAGGAAGAGAATGTCTGCCTCCGTGCTGGTACCTCATGGGGAGGCTACATGCCCCAGGCATGCCAACGGCTTCTACCAAGAGGGGAACAAGCTTGGGAGAACTGCAGACGAAAGAAAGGATGAAGAAAAAAATACCAAGATGATCAAAAAATAAAAACGAACTGCAGAAAAACAGATTTTTTTTTGCATCTCGCTGTCCTCTGTGGCGCTCTCTAATTTTTCAGGAAGGACATCAAGAAAGGAGAAAAGGGGGGGGGGGAGAGATAAAAAAGTCTAGCTTGGGACCCTTTGGTTGATTGATCCGTCCCTGCCTTAGGCATCAGTCAAATCAGTTTTTGCTGGGAATGAATTACCGCTAGTTAGCAAAGCCCTAATGTGTTTAGAGCTGGGGTGGGAATTATTTTGCCCTGGGGTGATTTTCCACCGTGTTGGAAATGGTTTATTTTTCGGCTGGTCTGCATCAGAGCATGGTTAGAGCGGGCAGAGAATTGAGAGTGAGAATAGGGGAAGGGGGTGTTTATTTTAGAGGCATAGTGATCAGGGTCTAGTTAGATTCTGTTTATTTTGTGTTGGCTTCTTCTCCACTACCCTGGTTTTTAATATCAGTGAAAGAGGATTACTAAAACAACTGTATTTTTGTCCGATTTGTTCTGGTTTAATTTCTTTTCTTCCAATTAAATTTGATTAAAATAATAAACGGCATCAGAAACTGACTGGGTGAATTTTATTTTGATTAGAAACAAGTTGGTTTTGTTTATATTGGTGGAGAAAGGTAGGCAAGTACTGCAGGTGATGCAAAATAAAGTTTAAGCAAAGATAATATGAGTCAATTAAAATAAGAGAGTTGTAGTAAATAAGAAACATAGCAACATTGAAGCACCTTCTGTGGTTTGTGTTGAAA
Organism: Asterias amurensis; assembly: GCF_032118995.1. Lineage (NCBI taxonomy): Eukaryota > Metazoa > Echinodermata > Asteroidea > Forcipulatida > Asteriidae > Asterias > Asterias amurensis. Next base: position 4,498,965 of record NC_092667.1, on the reverse strand, counting down.
ATCCCCATGTATAACACACATGTCAGTAAACAAATGTAAAAAACAATCTTTGAATATAGAATTAGAAAAACAGGCAATAAAAACCAGCAACAACAAAAACAGACTTCATTGAAGGTTGCCTTTACCTTGTTGATGTAAAGACATTAAGTCGCCAATAGTCAGAAAAGTAAATCTGTGCTGGTACTAGTCACTTTCAAAGATCTGGCTGTCGTGAATTGCATTATCTATTGAGAAAATCTTGTTTCATGTATATTACATTCATACTTCTTTGGCAATCGGAGTACAACACCACACGATTTCCAAAGACTGTTCTCTGTGATTGAGACCTGTTTAATTTCAGATATGAAAAACTGAATGAGGATTTTCCTTATCCAAAATCCATTTCCCCTTCATTAGAATGTATGTACTTCTTGCTTTGTGCTATATATATTGTTGTTGCTGTTTTTTATTTACAGTGTGATAAGAAATGTGGTATAGTTCCTAAAATGACACTGTTACAATAGCGTGTAGAATCATGAATCATATTGGTTTTTAAGTATGAAATCTGGGAGGACTAAGTTTATTCAATTTTTTCAAAAACTATCCTACACCAACATTGAAAATCATCTTGTTTTCGTTGGTTTTTAATACTGCATTAATTGTGTTTTCACGTTGATTGTTTTCTTGCATAGAAATCACTGTATGTTATATGTATGTTATATGCTGAAGACACTATCATTAGCGGACCTTGTCAGCTTCTATTTGTATTTTTGTATCGAGAGCTAGGGTGAATGACACGTTGCTGTCGGATGATTCCATGATCCAAAAGGAGTGATGGTGGATCTACTGCTATTTGTTGGGGATCTCATTTTCTTAATGTGTGCTCTCTCGTTCTCTCGGGCCCTTTGCTTCTTCCATCTACTCCCAACGAATAATTTGTCCAGATCTTTCTTTTTTTCCTTTTCATCTTTTTCTCTCTCTCGCTCACTCTCTCTTTCGCTCCCGGAGTAGGAGAGGAATTAGGGCAATTGCTTCCAGCTCCCTCGGTGCAGAGGGCATTTTTATCCGGGCCCTGTCAACGAAATGAAATTTCCACTCCTCGGAGAGTTTGCCGGCTATTGCCAGCGCTCGCCAGGTTGTTGCATCCCTCCCCATATCCTGCTTCAAAGCATCTTGTAATTTGGAGATTTGTACTCCGGTGTTTACGCCACAGGATATTTCAAAACAAGAAGAAGAAGAAGTAGAGATGTCCCATTTCCCCCTCTCTATTTTTCTTCATTTTCTCTCCTACTCTTTCTCAACCCCTCTCGTTTTTTTTCAAGGAGTCTTCTCGGAGCAATTCTTCAGCTTGGGACGCCCGAGGGCTTTCCCCGGCAAGTCTACATTGGGCTAACCCCTTGAGCATACTGGAGCGTCAGATCCCTACCCCATCCAACAATCCCAACATCGGTTGAAAGCCAAGCCCAGTTCTCTGTTCCTTGTTCTCGTGTCATTTTCTAGATGAAAGAAAAACAGCCTGGGGCTCCCCTCTTACAAAACAGCGCTTATTATTTTATATTTTGTCTGGCGTAGAGTACGTTCATACCATTTTCTGCTTTTTTCTCCTCTGTTTTTTCTCCACTACCCCTCTCTGTCTCTCCACCATCATATTTTATGGAGAGCTTACCTTCGCCAGAGGCATGCAGCTGGAGTTAGGGCCAGCGAACTAATAGAAAAATACCCGCTTGCCTTTTTTTCTTCTTCTGAAAGCTTGGTTGTTTGGCAAAAAAACTCTTATCTGTACTGTAGGAATGTTATCATTTTTTTTCTCATGCTGAAGATGAAGGGACAAGGGGGAAAATGGCCAACTTGGTCATACAATAGATTGCTTAGTATTAATTTGTTAGGAATTGGGCCTGGAGTAATAATTAACAATTATATGAGGAATTGGCCATGGCTCTAGCCCGAGTAAATATACAAAATAAGAAAATTTGATACCTGTGATGCATGGTATTTTACAGTTGTATATTTGGTAGTTGTTTCAAAGATAGTAGGATTTTTATATATTTGTTAAGGGATTATATTTCACGAATTTCACCTAAAAAGAGTAGTATTTAAGCCACAAACCTCATTGTAGATCGCTAGCGGTGTACAAACAAATTTTATTCTTCAGTAAAAATTATTCAGAATTTCAACAATAAAAAATTATTTTTTATTACTGTTATTATTTAAAGTTAGACTAAGAAGAAATGTATACAATGTAAATTGAATGTTATTTTTTTAAATCTAAAACCTCTGACAATAGATATATCTCGTAACCCAAAATCGAGTGGAAATTCTATTAAAGCCAATTTTTTAACCAGAAATTTGATTAGCTGGGTAAAAAGTGTTGGTCTGTTCCATGACCCTGAGGCATTCCATCATTTGTTTTCTCAGTAAACAGGTTAGTCTGGTTTATAAAGAGTTGGTATATTGGTGTGGGACAGGCAGGGAGGTTTGACGCACAACAGTCCAGCCTTTGTGCTCCCTAAGAGACACAAGGTTGTCATGGTGCTTGTACCCCCCTGCCCCCAGGCAAGGCCCTACTGCAAATGCCTCCTACATTCCTTGGAGAAAAAGCAGACATTATGGATTTTCCTGGCACACAAATCAAGTCGAGGCTGTGAGGCGGGACTAATCATGGACTAATCAACGCCATCTTTGATAAAATGTGAATAGACCTTTCTATTGCAACGTCACAGCCTGAGTTTTTGCCAACCAAGGAAATCTATTGGAAGCCCTAAATGCAAAGCAAAAACAGAAAGCCACAGTTTGTAACAATGTCACCACACAGATATTCAAAAATGTTGTTGGAAACAAAGCAACCAATCAGTTTATGAAAGTTTGCATAAATATTGAATTTGGTCACAATGTTAACATGATTGAATGTTTTGCTAACATTCAGCAGTCTATGCCATCTATGGGGTAACTTTATAATAAGCATTTAAGCACAAACTATGTGTTTAGCACTGAACAAATTTGCTTAATAGCAGAAATGGGTTACCGGCTAAGTAACTATGTTATGTAGATTACTTGTGTCTGGTTCCTTGCAAATGTTTGTGCTTAACAGCTTCATGGAAGCTGCCTCTCAACCCAGCTGAGTTTTACTGAGAGGCAAATCTGGCCTTTTCGCACACATTTATTCAATTTTAAGGAACAATTTCCTAAATTTTGTTGTATTTTTGTCTCTTCCTTTGTTCAGGAGTGTGACCAAGTTCACATAGATGATGTTGCATCAGATGACAATGGCCAAGACCTCAGGTAAGAAACAGTAACAACTACGACACTCTCATAGTTAGCTCACAAAACCTTACAGCTTTAGAAAAAAAAATGCCAAGAAAATGAGTAGAATATTTTCTTTGGATCAGTCCCTCCTCTCTATAGTGAGATTGAAACTGAATAGTGGCTATGGCACTTAACCTATCCAGGCAATTCTTTACAAAATGTTATCTCATTATAGGCCGAAATGAATAGTGACCTAAATGTATGCTGGGGAGTGTGTGCCCCTTGCTGTAGGGACTACAAACATTTTGCCTGATGTTATAGAAGCTCTGTATCAGTACACAAATTTACTATGTAAAGAAATATAGCAGAATTATTTTACCAACTAAAATAACTTTTGGTTACTGTTATTTGTGACTATTTATTTTATGGGCCCTAAATAATGGACTTTCAGGATCATTAGAATTTGCACAAGATTCCCAAAATTCATGCTTCTTAACCGCCAAATTTGACACTTTCATGATTTGCATGAAATTAATTCATTGCACAGAATATATACAGCATTATTGCTGTCAAGCCTCCACAGCCCTCATAGAGTAGATGCATATTTGCCTAACTCTTACAACCTGCCCCATCCAGGTAGTATGGGCTTCAATCTGCCTAACTCTACGCTTACCAGTCATTCATCCCAAGGATATTGACCAATCATAAGCCACTGCCCTCTGGCAATAAACCAATCAGATACATTTCCTGCAAGCCTCCTTGCCCATGTCCCCCTGAGCCAACTCGCCCTCAATTCTCCACATCCCTTCATTTATTTTGTCAAGAAATTGATCCCATTTTCTGCTCCGTCAGCTACGAAAACAAATTTTCATGGCATGGAAAACTAATATGCATCAGAGGCCCTTGTTGCAATATTAAATGCTGTAAGCCTGGACCGGTTTATCTGAGCAAAGACCAAAACAATGCCTTTGGGAAAGTGTGGGTTTTGTGATCGATGCATTTTATTGAATCAGTTATAAGCCGGGTCTTTGTCAACATGGTTCTACTTGTAGTTGAACAAGTTACATTTATAATCATGTTGGAGAGTTTGTGTAAGGGGTTATAATAGTATGTGAAAGTTGAACAAAACTGTTTGTGTCAGTAAAAATATAAAGAAGAATATGTTAGCCTTTTAGGAAGACTCTGTAAGGGTCTAAACGTCAGGCCACTAATATTTATTATGATAGGTCCTTTTGGTTGGTAAGCATTTTGCAACAGCTAATTCTTACAAAATCAGCCACAAAAGAAACAGTTTCATTCAAAGAAAAAAAAAATCAACAATTTTTTCCAAGTTAAACCAATTTGTTTTAAAACCATTTTTTTTTCAAGTAAAACCACTTTTGAATAATGTTGTTTTGGAACATCAACAAATTTATTGTCCAGTGATGAAAAATGTCTATTCCTCTTTAATGAACCAAAATGTTCTCCTTCAAAAAAAATTTTACTAAACTGAAAACTCAGTGATTATAAATTAGAGAGTTTTTTGTTTCATTCTTAGTATCTGAATTAACAAATTGCAGATCTGTACTTATGAAACCATAGAATGTAATTGCAGGTAGTTCCTGTAAAATACTCGTACGATAAAAATCCACTATGACCCCAGCTTATATTTCTCCACCGTGTGTGTGCCTGAAATTGTCGCCCGTGTCCAACTACATTGACAGAGTGTGGCCTCAAGCTACAGGGCTGTTTCATATTTGTGTCATATTTTTTTTGTCGGCAATAATGACAAGAGTTTTGCGAAATTTCTTGACGTGTGTCTCACGCCCCCGTGACCCAAGCCTGGCATTCCTCCAGGCTTAATTCTGTCAAAAGATTTGCGCAAATGATTAGTGTGAATCCATCTTCAGTGCTCACATTGGATCGTTGTCACTGAATCTTGGAGATTGCTGAAGTTATAACCACAGTGGAAAGTTACAAGCAACTTGTTTTGTGGATTTAATCGGGCTCATCACTTTTTTTTTTCTTACTTTTTTTCCCTCCAGACACAGGGCAGTGACTTATAAATTCACTTACATGTATACTGTTGTGTCGTTTCTATTTTTCCATTCTACTGATCAAGTTAAAATAAAAGTGCCGAATAAATAATTGTTTTACTGATGGTTCAGACGGATTTAAATGCCTAACAACAAATCTTTAAAACCTCTTTGTCTAAAGTTCGTCTCAAGAGACATCACTTTGAAAATCCAGCTGAAAAACAACCAACCTGAGGAAAATGTGTTAGAAAAGCAAGTGAAAGAAAGGTTGTTTTGGGTTTTTTTATCCAGTCATTATTTCACAGACTAGCCTAAAGATGATATTGCTTTAAAACTCAATGGATTGACAGATTATGTTTGTCAAAAATCCAGAAAGTTAGAACTTTCCTCAACACATCGCCTCAAACATTTTGACAACTTTTTAAATCTGCTAAAAGTTTAAAGCAATTTGCTTTTCCAGAGGCAAGCTTCTGTTTTTCTCGGAAAAAGTCATTAAACTCTTTTGTGGTTTTCTGTATAAGGGATTCTCTGTCTTCCTATTCGCAACAAGTTCAAAAGTAGAAAATTGAATTTTCCATAGATTATTAGGATTGTACTTCTTTGTTCTATGGTATGAGTCATGTTAAACTCCAGAGAAGAACATGTTCTGTGAAGAAGACGAACAAGTATACCCCCCCCCCTTTAGTCTTTGCACCTTCTTCTGCTAGTTTGGCTGCAGGGGTACCCCCAAGAATCCAAATAAAACTCTTCTCATGTTGCTGGTGACCTCAGTCCCTGTCTTTTGTTTTGGCAGGAAGCTCTAGAGAGATTCTTCCACCTGTTTTGTTCTTACTTGACTATTGTCCTCTGTATCTTAATAACAATGGTGCACCTGTCAGTAGCGATAATTAAAAAACTTTGAGTTGAGAGGATCCTTGAATAGGGATTCTGAAGGGATAGTCGAACCCCTTTGGGCAGAGTTTGTTCTTTTTTTAAATCCACCCGTTTTTCAGGAAGAGTTATTTAATATGATATGTAAAGATTTCAACACATTGGGCACTTTGATTTTAGAGAAAAATAAATATTAATATTTGTTATGTATGACACAAAATATACTTGAGGTTACCATTCGTTTGAATAATGTCTTGTACAATAACTTCATTGGTAACAACCTTATGCTAATTTTTTTTCATCAGACTGAAGCACTGTCAGATAATTCTGGGCAATTGTTCGCCCATGTTAAAGGGATATATTAGTGCTGAATAAGAAGCTGTAATAAAGGTAATTTAAATTAATTAATTGCATTCTTTCATGTGTTTTTATTTTCCGTACAGTAATTACAACTTCCAGACAGACGGGTTCCACGCAGCAGCGACAAGTGCCAATCTCTGTTTAGCAACAGGTGTGAGGGGCGGTGTAGACTGGATGCGTAAATTAGCGTACCGTTATCGTAGAATAAAGGAGATCTACAGCGCATACAAGAACAATGTAGGAGGTAAGCCACTTAACTGTTGATGAAAGACTTATTACTAGGACCACAAAAATGGAATTGGGAGGACAATTTTAGTTTATCGACTGAGTGAACAGACAGAGATAAGCTGTTTTGCCATAAAAATGGGATGAAAAGTGTAAACAGAGGCTGAGATGGGACATGTTATATTCACATCCATTACATAGAATGCCTTTGAAACTTTGAAATGGGAAAAGCACCCTCAATTTACCTAGAAATTATCTTATATGAAAAAAAAAACATTTTTGAGTTGGGCGCTTTGCCATGGAAGGGCTGATGGGCAGCAACCTTTTGAGTAGAGGACACCTCACAAATAAAATAATGTCATTTGCATATTTAAAAGAAATCTTTCCGAACCCTCAATAACCCTCCAACTCGCCCAACCCTCTTTGACAATGTGTTTCTGGTGGTATATAAACCGCTCATGTTGGCTTCTCTGTGTCTTGACCCATAGATTTGGTCTCCATTTTGCCAGCAGGTTTGCTGGGCCCGCAGAAGCGAGAGCAGTGGCTTCAGCTACGGGCTGAGATTGAGGCTATGACGGACTCCTGGCTCACCATAGCACTCAAGTCTCTCTCAATCATTAATTCAAGGTAGCTGTTTACTGTTTATATTTTCTAAATTGTAGAGTCGTGCAGGCCTGGAATTACACAGGGACCACAAATTAAGGCCATAAGCCTTTGTGAGGTATGGCAGAAACAATGCTACAACACTATTAGGTTTGGGTAGATTTGTCTGTATTCACCTGAACCAAACACTGCACTCTTATAGTGTCCACCATATCTCAAAAAGGCCGATGGCTTACTTTACTTTGGTCTTGGCCTTGGTGCCCCTTCTAAACTTTCCCATAGACTTTAAGATTTCCAAATGGAAGTGCCCTTTCCAAAATGAAAATAGCCTTGCCCTCTCAAAGATGAAATTCCAGGCTTGAGAGTTTAGAGTAATATTATGTTAAAAGCACTTTCTATAGCACATTCATCCTCTCTAATTGACCCAGAGACGTCTTCGCTAATACTCACTGAAAATACACTATGCCATGTAGTGAGGTGCATACTGGTTTAGTTAGATACACTCTAGAAACACAGGCACCTCATTCCATGGCTAACATTAATGTACAAAGTATTTTGTGAAGTAAGTTTATGGTTCATTTATACAGTCGTCATTGCACCTCTTAGTAACTTAAAAGTTAGTACTTTGATTAATAACTAACTTGGACGGCTTAAGTTGTTATAAGTGGTCTTGTAGTTAGACTGGAGAACTTGCAATCACAAGGTTGTGGGTTCAAATCCTACAAAGCAAACCACTGATTCCACATTGTCTTGTCGACTTGTTACTGAATCACAATTTCTCGATTTGTGCTGTTCATAAACATAGGCATTAAATCAATGTTTGGACGAGAGAGATTGGCTGTTGCCATCTTGGTGTTTATATCCCCTTGTGGGAGTTTGCCGAATTATCTTGATAGGAAGAAACAGATGTATCAAGTAAAATTCAACGTTTGACGTAATTTTGGATTTGTCCTAGTTGAGTTTTGTTTACATTCCTACATGAATGAAACTTTGTACTTTTTCAGGTCAAATTGTGTGAATGTTTTAGTCACGACGACCCAGCTTGTACCAGCGGTGGCCAAGGTGCTTCTGTACGGTCTAGGGGGCGTGTTTAACATAGAAAATGTCTATAGTGCCACACGGGTAGGAAAGGAGAGCTGCTTCGAGCGGATCGTGGCGCGCTTCGGTCGTAAAATCACTTACGTTGCAATCGGTGATGCCAAAGATGAGGAACAAGCTGCAAAACAGGTGGGTGCTCATCCTTGATTTATAATGATATATCAGTGTTTATAAAGTGCACAATTATAATGTAGTCAAGGGACTAGACCTTTTGATCATTGTGTTGCCATCTTTCCAAGGCACAAAATGTTTTGGGTGGAAATGACCTCTTTCTCTAAAACTAAACTATTCTAAAGGGAGCTGTTTCTCACAATGTTTTATTTATCATTAGCACTTCAGTGGTTTTTGTTATGGTCATTGAGTTTTTGAGTAGTTACCAAAAGTATACACTGCCTTTCAGTTTTTGTTGTTAAATCTCTCTGTGGAATTGCTTGATGCGCTGTTGATAAGAACACCGATCACCCTGTGAATTGATTCTGCCTGAAAAGCTCTCATCTTTGAGAAAATGACAAATGATTATGCCGTCCTCACAAAATAAATAACCGCAGGACATGGGAGGACTGGTCACAATTCAAACATCCAATACTTTATTCTCAAACAAGAAAAGGGCCTGCTTTGATGAAGTTTGATGAAGTTTTCTGTGAGGAAGTGTAAAGGTAAAGGCTTGATGTGAATACACTCCTCTCATGAAAGTTAACCCCCTCTCCCGCCTTCAATTATCATCCTCTATCAACAAACACTATTAATTATACAACAATTAAGAGGGATACAACATTAGGACTTTCAAGCAGGGAAGGTTAAGGCAGCTCTCAGCAGCATCACTTCCGATCAAACGCAATTTCATTTATCTTGTCAAAACAAAGTCAAAAGTTACACTTCAATTTCCATAGTTCCTTTCTTTAGTTTTGTCAAAAGGCTTGAAGGCATAGTTTCGAGGAAGTGAAGCGAGGGCTAGGAGTCGAGAGCGTGACGTCAGGTCGATGTTTAAGTTACAAATGAAATGCAATTAATGGCGTTTAATTAGTTCCCCCTTTACCTGTCCCCTCCTGAAGCATGTCTTTAAAAGGAGTATTTTTGTTCGGGGTTGCGGTCGGTTGGGAAACTTCATCTTACCCTGGTGTGTTGTTGCCGTGGGCGATTTGGCCGTAGAGTGAAAGAGAGACAGAAGCAACCATCGTTTGATTTCTGTCTACTGACATGATTGTCACTCTGCATAATTGGAAACACTTAGGGGTCAATAGGCCCCTAATTAAATTTCCCTTCAAGCTTACCCTCTGCGTTTGAAGAAATTTTTGTTCTGTATTGGACCTGGCTCTCTGCCCTGCAGCCAATCTAAGATCAACCCCCACAAGTGAAAGGTAGACTATCATTACAGCTAATTCACACATTTATAGTCAAGACCTTTTTTTTGTTCAAGAAGTTCAAAAAGTTCATCTTCTGGTGAGAGAAAGAGGAAATCAAAAGTGTTTCAAAACAAAGTTTTGACTAAACATGTTTTTAGAATTTGGAAATGGGTTTGTGTGCAATTGTTACAAATTGAATCCAAAGACTTGGGGGGCATTTTTACCAGAATTCTTCCTGTCATTGTGTTTTGTTATTGACTTTTGGGGTGTGTTCATGTGAGTGAAGTCTGTTTGAGCAGTATTTAAAGAAAGCTTTTCTTATAAAAGTGCCAAGAATTTGAGTGTACAACTTTTCAAAACCAGTAGATTGAACCTTACCTGTGACATCACATGGTTACAAATGAGCCAGCAAAGGTTATGTGGTCTATTATCAACACACATAAACAGGTACCTGATGTGACAAAATGATATCATATTTATAAGTAAGAAAGCCTTTTCAGAAATTTTCACAGCGGGAGACCAATACTAAACTGGAGTTTTGGGAATATTTTGTTTTTAATGAATGTATTCCATCTAAAAGTTTTTATACTGGATGATGAAAGAAAAAGAAAAACTCCTGTGCACAAGAATAAAAAGTACACTATAAGACCGGAAACTATTGATCCAGATTTTGGACCATGGTCAAATCTAACTTGCCGCTACTTTCGGTGTTAAATCACCCCTGTCAGGTTGTACTTTCTGTTAGGATGTAAACTGTCAGTGTGGCCACCTTACCTTACCAGGACGTTATTGATCAAGTGGTGTCTTAGCAAGCCTTTAGGCTAACAGTGCATCAGTATCTCAACACCATCTTGACCAGCCCACTTACCCCTTAAGGGCACATAAAAGCGTCTCAGTAAACCTCTCCAAGAAAGAATAGAACCAGACCTTTTGGTTATCACCAAATCGGTTGGATTTGTCCAAGGGGCTGAGAAGCCAATAAAGTCAGGCAGATAGAGTGTTGGTTGCCATGGGCAGTCAATGGCTAGGGATAAGAAAGCTAACTCGGAGCAATCAGGAAGTCGGGGAAAATCCATCTTGGGTACATCTGTTTTGCTGTGCAGGTGGAAAGCTTGTTGAACTTGAAGCAGGTGCTTACCTATGTTTTATTCAGTATTTTTTGTTTTTGCTTTGGTTTTTTTTACTTAACATCAAGCCATTTTTTGTTTTCATTTAAACATTACCTGCTGTTTTGTCGGAAGCTTTGCAATCAGCAAAATTCACTTGTGTATAAAGTTTGGCCAGTAATATGCATAAACAACAAGGAAACTTGTAATGACAACTAGAAGGACACTGGCCCCCTAAAAAAACTAGCAAGAAATATTCCCGTCGAACTAGAAGGACACTGGCCCCCTAAAAAAACTAGCAAGAAATATTCTCGTCGAACAATTTTGTTGGACGAGCAACCATTGTATGGGGGATTTGTACATGTTTTATTCTGTCAAAACTATGTACAAACCACTTCTTGATGGAAGCCCAAATTGTCCATCAGGGAACTTTTACAGACAAATTTATTGCTCCATAAATTTCTCCAGATTTGATTTTGGCTGGGTGGTACCCTCGGGAGTGCTAAATACAATCTGTTCATAATGATAAGGGTTACCAGTTAGGGTGCTACTGCAGGCGAATGGAAATACAAACTGCAAAGAAATCTACTCAGAAGAAACAAATCATGCTTAGTAGAAAAGGGTTACCACCACAAACCGCCATGCACTATAATCGTTTTTGACTGTTCCCCTGAAAGTTTTGCACTTAGCAAATTAGTCTTACAAGCAACACTTTCTGCTTTATGAAGATCTTAATGCTAGAATTTTTGCCCAAACTGCAATAATTGAAGAAAAATAATAAGTTCTATTGGGAACTGATTTCTTCAGAGATTCTGAGTTTATATCACTGTTGATCTTTTGTTTTGGGAAAGATTGTCTAATTTTGATATTTGTTTGGGTTGTTTGAGTGATTTTGTTGAAGCTAAATGAAATACAAAATTAATCAGAGCTGCCAACTCTATCTGATTCTGCAGAAAGTTCCCTGGAAATAAAACAAAGTTTGCATGTTTTGGTGAAAACACTTGAAAATAGCCCTGGTTGTGGAAATCTGTTCTTATTTATGTTGAATGAAATTATAAATATCTCTCTAAGTGTTTTACAAAATCTCCCGAATTGCAGGATGCAAATGTTGCTGGCTAACTCAGGTGCAATTACTGTTTTGTGGACTGGAAACTCACAATGATTAAAAACAAAAACAAGAAAACAAAGCAATGTGTGTGAGTGCAACAGGGGTTAAGTTGCAGCCCAGATTGGCATTCTCTAGAGTCAGTCCGGGTCCAAACAGTGTCTTATCTAGAGTAACCTAGGGGTAAGTTGAAGTCAATCCATGGTTAGCCTAGGGGCGGAGGGAAGGGAACACCTCTGAGCTCCCTAGAGTCAGGAAAAGGCACGTTCAATCATAGTGGTTCCTGGCTAGCTCACTCCTACCAGTCTGTGTGGGAGAAGGTCATGGCACTGCTTAGCTTGGAATTGTGTGCTAAGCAAAGAATCACAATTTCTGCCTTACGTAAAGAATTCTGCGGTAAACAGTTTCATGAATGGGTCCCTGGTGGAATTAGGATAATCATGCAGGGCTATATCAGCTTTATTTTGTGACTGTTCGGACTCCTTGGACACTTTGGTTTTTAAAGATTTTGTCATAATTTTTCCAGGATGACTATGGGATTGGGACTCCCCCCCCCCCCAAAAAAAGTAAAAGTACTTTCAAACTGTGATCAATGTAGGATTTTCATTTTTCTAAAACAATGCTGAATTAATAAGAAAGTTGTGCATACTGAAGTTTGTCACAACTGATTAAAGCCATTGAACCCTTTCGGTACAGAAAAAAAAAAAAAGTTCACAGATTTACAAATAATTTACAGGGTTTACAGAAGGTAATAGTGAAAGACTTCTCTTGAAATATTAGTCCATAAAATGCTTTACTTTTTGAGAAAACGGTAAAACAATATCAATTCTCGTTAACGAGAATTACGGATTTGTTATAAACACATGTCATGACACGGCGAAACGCGCGAAAACAGGAGTAAGTTTTCCCGTTATTTTCTCCCGACTCCGATGTCCGATTGAGCCTAAATTTCCACAGGATTGTTATTTTATATATAAGTTGTGATACACGAAGTGTGGGACTTGGACAATACTGTTTACCGAAAGTTTATAATGGCTTTAAGCAACAACAAAAACATAGTTCTCATTCCTCCTGATATCACAAAAATGTTTGTCCAAATGACAAGCAGTTTAGATGTTTGCACAAGTATTTGCTCAGTATCTGCACGGTCATCTCAAATGGTACCCACGATATGGTATACCTTTATCTGCCTGCTAGCCGCAACCTTACTAGGTTTGTGAGATCAGAAAGTGTTCTGGGGTGGATTTCACAAAGAGTTAGGACTAGTCTTATCTCGAGTTAGGACCAGTTACTCGTCCTAACTTAGGACTATCAATGCAATTTGTATATCTCCTAGGACTAGTCCTAAGTTAGGACTAGTCCTAACTATTTGTGAAATCGACCCCAGGTAAAGGTTTATGGTGGTCTGGTAACCAACCTTGGTCGCAGTCAAGACCTTCGTAAAGTGGATACCAAACAACAAGGCTAACGTTCCACTTCTGTCTCTTTTGTCTGTTCTTTCTCAGATGGACTTTCCATTCTGGCGGGTCTCCAGTCACTCCGATCTGGCTGCATTACACCACGCCCTGGACCTGGGCTACCTCTGAGGGACGTTGTGTTGCAAATGGCAGTGTGAACCTGCGGGGTACCCTTCAGAGAAACAAAACAAAAAAAAACGACCCAGGAGAGCTTCTGATAGTTTGTGTGAACAGCACCTTGAGTATTTCCGGGAGATGCTTTTTGGATGGCACTACAAAGACACCTGGTCCGGGTTAGCTCCGGGAGACAACCCGCACACAAGGTACCTCTGAGAGGTCACTCTTTGAACAGTACATATCCTGCAGTATCTCTACAAGAAACCTTGTGAAGGACTAGACCATGTGGGATTCTGTGTGTGAACAGCGTAAGACCAGGGTACCCCCAGAGAAATGCTGTGTGTGAACAACGCTACACCAGGATACCCAAGAGAAATGCTCTGTGTGAACAGCACCAGACAAGGACACAACCCTGAGAAATGCTGCGGTGCGAATAGCACAACACCAGGGTACCCCCAGGGAAATGCCATGTTGCGAACATAGGAGAGGACATTTACTGTTCAATGTTTTAAACCCATCGATCCAACATTACACCAGAACATTTATAAATGGTGGTAGGAAAGAGACTGCAGCCCTGTTATTAAACAAATATATATCGACTGGAACTTGAAGTCAAGCTCAGAGGGGCGTATCTCTTGTTTCTGATTTCATACACAGAATTATTTACCGCTGCTGGAGGTATCAAATGAAGAAACTCAACAGAGGAAGAAAATCAAAAAAACATCAACTTTTGTAAACTTAAAGTGCAAGAACTATGAAGAGCACTTTTTTTATATGTTCCATTATCGGTGCATTTTGATGTCTGATTCATTGTAGATGTGAGAGCATAATCGTGTACAGAATTTTCGAGTTGTGGCTACTTTTTTTTTTTTCTTCTCTTGTCCCAATCGGTTTCCATTGTTTGCACTTATCAACCCGTGGGATTATTTTCAGCAATTTTGGTCTTCGATACCGAGACTTTATTACCATGTGTATTTGTAGACGTCTTATACCGGTACAAAATTACAGCATCTTTCGTTGTGGAACAGGGAGTTCTGTAGTTTACCATCCGTTAAGAAAGCTAGATGTTGAACTATTGCAACTATCTGGTGGATTTTGATGTTCACAAATTGCCCTCAACTGGATGTGAACCTGCACCATTGTTTGTAAAGGATGCTGAGTGCTGTGTGAGATCCAAGTTCGTATTCGCTTCCTATGCTGGAATCGAACCAATAACCTTTGACAAGCTGCTGAGAGCTGCATACGGGTGTCTTAGCTCATGTACACTAATACCTTGGCTAGAATAGAACCACTGCTATCTGACAATATGCTGCAGGAATCGAACCCTTTGTGTTAAACATGGTACCGAGTGCTCATGGATGCAACCTACAAGTTTAGCGTCGGTGGATTCTTCAAATCATTGTTGAACATACTGCAGCTTTGATTCCCATCTAGTCAGAGCCACCAAGTATTCCTTGCCAATTCACTCCGCCACCCCTTTTAGTTATCCAATATGTATGCAGCATTTTATCGAAGTGTAACCTACTCATGATCACTGAGGGAAAAGAGACGGACCTGTCAGCACTCCATGCGCCCCCCCCCCCCTTCTTCTAAGTTTGACTTTATGTTTCTATATAACTGTTAATTACGTCAAAACCAAAGATGGTTTTTAAGTCTTCTTGGATGTGGTATTTGTACATGTTCTGTTGTCAGTTCCTAATATATAAATTATTGATTTTATGGAAAGTAAAAATATTAACTAGCTGGAAATATTTTGGCCACTATTGGAGGCCGAAGGAGGAACTACGGATCCACCGTCTGCCTTCCTGACAGTAGATGTAGTTTTAGTACATTTTTTTTCTTTCTTTTTTTTCATGTTGGATTTACTTTTTGTCCATGCACATTATGTAGGACCGGTTCACACCAGCTACTAGACTGGTCACCTGTCTATGTCTTTGAGGTTAAGGTATTGCAAGTCCAATGGGTTTAAACACACACTCCAGCTGCTAGAATTTACATTATCTTATCATGTGTAATGTTGAGATTGTGCACATTGCGCCGATCAGAAACACAATCATTCCCTTTAGGCATCGCTGCATCCAGGGCTCAGTTTTATAGAGCTGCTTAAGCACAGCAAGTAGCTAAGCACAGCAACATTATGCTTAACAGATTAAGGTTACCAGTCAAAATACTGCTAAGCGGGAAATTGTTAAGCAACATTTTCTACTTGAGCAGATCTATGAAATTGGGCCCTGAATAAGAACTTGAGCTCATCATCTTGGAAGAAAATATGAGTATGCTAATTCAGTCATTAAATTATTTCTGCCACTTTAGAGAGCTTTCCAATGTTGCAATTCATTTTTAGTTTCAAGTGGTAGAACTTTGCACTCAAAGTCATGTTTCTAACCATCCCCATTTTTTTTAAGATTCAAGAAGTTTTGAAAAGGTTATAGTTTCAACATTGCAATGCGTTCTTCAAATTATAAGAAGGTTTTTAATAATAAATGATTCTTCATGATTTTGTTGGTTGGCATTTAAAACAAAACTTTACCCAACACTTTGCTTGAAAGAAGCCATTTACACAAAGTGCACCACAATGTCTGTTCACCATGCTAAACCTACTTAAATAAATATTTTTTTAATTAATTTAAAAGATCTTGATGGAGGCTGGTCCTCTTGACCTCATTTGGTTAAATCTAACATTGCTAGGGATTGGTTGGTTATGCTGTTGACATCATGAAAGCACTGTTTCGATTGGCTCAACATCTTCAACCATACAAAGACTTAAGAAATTCTAGATCGTGTAAATTGACTATATATCCTGCATGGTCTTAATTAGTTATTTTGTTCATATTTATATTGATGAATTCTGAAGCAAATGCTGGGGTGTTTCCCCCCTTGTTTGACTGGGTGTGCAGAAGTTGCAGGTTAAACTGCAAGAGAATCATGTGCTGAGATTTTTGTTACTAATGTTGAACCATTGCAGGACCATACTTAGTAATACCATTTTCAGTGAATCTATCTTTTTCAAATAAGAAAGTTTGAATGATGTCCTCCGCCAACCATGGGAAGGTTCTTGAGTTCTTTACATTGGGCATAATAGATTCTCTCCTTAAAGTTTAAATCTCTTCGTTTTTTATGAGAAACAATCAAACACATCCCAGATTTTAAAGGTTTGATGTGTACATCCAAGCAGAAACAATTTACTTTAATTGGGGCATCCTGTTTTGGGCCAAATGTGTATGAAGATTTGTTTCCTTCTTTGGCTTAAATATTATAACTTGGATCTTTTACATGAATATTCATTATTTGCTTCTTTATCAGAATATTATTAATTGGTTGCAATACTCTTTACCACTCTCTTATATAAATCAACTGGTATGAATATTCATTACCCCTCTTTGGTATGAATATTCATCATCTGCTTTCTAATCAGAAAAATGTTCATTGAGTTTATAACTGCAATGCTCAATGACCCCTCTCTACTATGAATTTGTATTGTTTGCTTCAGTGTATGAATGCTAAAAATTTGGTTCCTTATGAATATTCATCATATTTTCCTCCTGTATGAATATTCATCTCTTTTGCATATGCATGATTCCGTTCTTGCCACTGGTGTACAGAGAGGGAGAAATGCCAGGAACTCCTCTGTGATTGTTCCAAGCCACTCTGGGGGGTTTTCTAGTGTTGGTCATGGTGTATTTTTTGTTGGTTTTGTGAAGTATATAGTTTGGTTTTCATTTTTATTTATTTATTGTTATTTTTTGTTGTTTTGTTTTGTTTTGTTTTGGGGTTGTTTTTCTCTTGGTAATGGCTTTTGCAGCCTCCACCACCGTGTACTGTGTTTATATATATTTTACAGCAGAGTAAGTTTTATTGATACCATGTCTTGGAATGTGTGAAATTTGTGATAATATACAAAAGATTAAAAATGGAGCTCTATCAAATCTTCATACTCGTATCTTATATCATAATATGTGTATTTTGGCACATAATACAAATTTCAGATCTCATTAACAGATGTTAATTTCCTTGTGCACAAAATGAACATTTTTGTGGAACTTGGGGTTTTATTGTTTTGTTTGATTCCAAAGAATTTTGATTTGAAATTGAGGATGTGCTACCACAAAATGAGTAGAGATGTAAACAACTAGACAATGAGTTTCACACACTGCTGAAAATCACGCTAATTGCTCAGTACACCAGCAAATCTGCTAATCAGAAACAGGTTACCAGTCAAAATGCTATGTGTGTGTGCCAGGGTTTTTTCGTTTTAATGGTCCCCTGCTGATATTTGCTTAGAAGGCAAAAGAAACGTGCTTATCAGCTTTATGGCCTTTGACCTGGGACTCTGGACATTTCAGGGATTGTTGTCGATGTAGTGTGTTCCAGAGTCATTCATGAAATAGTGACACTCTTTATATTTCGTAGTTCAGATGTTTCAGCCCAGCACACCTTCATAGTTGTTAAAATGTACAACACAGCACTCATAACTCGTTGCAATATTTCCTTAGAATTTCCATTGAGTAATTTTATGTGAAATACATATTTGCTAAGTTTTGTTTTCCATAAATGAACGAGTTAAGGGTGACTGGTACATATGGTAAAACTATTCTCTTCAAGTTAAAGGCGAAATATGCTATGAAAAAACTGTCTTTGGAATTTGTGATAACGAAAAATGTTTGGATTTTGTGTTGCTCAGCACTCTTACCATAGTTATGAAAATGTGTAGATGTGAATACCCTTTGCCAAAACTGGGTGATAGCATTCTAAGTCACTACAATTCGGGCAAACTCAGGCACCTAGTTCTTAAAACATGTTGGGATATTATTGGTGAAAAAAACGTGTTCAGGAAGTTGTTATTTTAACAAAAATTTCAGGTTACCAGCCAAAATACCATATCACACTCACATGTACAATTGTTAATGCGGTCCTACTCATTATTGCTAAGCAGGGATTTTTTAAGGATAATATTTTCTGCTTAAGCACCTCAGTTAAAAAGTTCATGTGGTGTTCTTTACGATCATTCCCTGCAGACTTGCTAGCTTCTTGCTCTATATTAGTCTTGATTCAAGACGCTTGTTTTTGTATTAGTCACAGGCAGAGGGCGCAACATCAACTGGCTTGGAGGGATCGGGCGATGTTTGACACATCTCTTCTCCAGTAATTCGTGTTGCTATATTGATGACTACATTAACAAAACAAATGTTGCCAATAGATGGTTTGCAATACCTGTATCGGCTGCCATATTTGATGAATTGTGCACGCGTGAAGAGCTACCATTGGCTGAGAGTCAAGCAAAGCTCTTACAAGCGTGCACTTTTCCAGTGTTAATACATCAAAGATGGCGGTCAATGGCGCGTATTGCAACCCATCTATCAAGGCTAGCTCATCACAGTTCAGTATACCGGGTTGTTACCTTTGACAATAGACCTTATGCACATGATGTCATATCAGTAGGGCGCCCTCACCTAGGGGTCAAAAAGCGGCTGTTCATTGGCCAAACCTGCGTACAAATCTGTGCGTTTTGATTGTTTCATCATCGTTTTAACTCTAAGATGGCAGCTGGATGACATCAACGCATAAGGTCTATAAAGTGGTTCAAAGCAATTTTGTTAAAGTAGATGTTATTGTTAGTTTATTCTGGTGCACTGTGCATCCTTAACAAAAAATATTTAAAAGAAACAGGAATTGTGAAGCTAAAACTGTCATGCACCGGGCCATTTGCAGGATGCATTGAGGTCTATAAACACAGGAAATAACTCGATGGCAGCCAATTTGCTCGAGCTGATGGCACCTTTAAGTTTCACTAGTCTATACTCATATTGTGGTTAATGAGTACCTTGAGTTGTTTTGGGGTTTTTCTTCTAATATATGGTTGTACAGTTTGAGCTATTGAATATTTTTTCTGTCTGTCAAAGAGTGGATCCACCGATAAGCGGCCATTTTGTCCGTCGTAGAAGAAGTAACCTTTTATAAGAATAAATTATCAGTGATAAAGGAAGAGAACTTGATCTGTTTGTCTATCAATGCGTCCATTATTTATTGTTTTATTTATAGTTGACGGTTTTAATTGTAAGGCTATTCATTAACTGTTGAATAAGGTGCATGCTGGTCTAGCTAGAGATCAAATTTGTTGATCCCTACCTTGACCAGCATGCACCTCATTCCACGCCTAACAAGCGCGTACCGAGTATTTGCGATAATGTCACATGCCTTTTCGAAACCACGGCTTTGACTTTGGATTCTGCTTCAGGCTCCGTGCTCTCGTCTGAAGCCCTGAGCACGTACGCAAAGCACGCGCGTTTGTCAAAACAACCGCCGGGCCAAGCTAGCCTTAGCCGATTCTTGAGCCGAAGCCGTGGTTTTCGAAATGGGGCCCACCCAGAATACGTGATGTCTGAAAGTACTGTGCTTGGAGAGAAAGATGTGGTTGCTATACGTTGTTAATCAATCGGCTTTGGGGTGAACATAATTTCCAAAAGTTGGCGAAGAAATGAGCCAGAGCGTTGGAATTAGTGCTGAAGACAGTATGCAAGTACAATAGCAATTACCATTTTTATTATACCATTCAACCGATATAGCGCCCTCTGCCTAAAAAGGGACACACTTCAAGTTATACAAACTTTATGACAACGTTGCCTGAGCGTACTGACTGTTTAGGTTGAAGTACAATTGCAGTGAAGTCAGGCAACGTTAATGTGCAATAATGGTAAATTATAATTATTAAAAGTAATTAATTGAAAATATTGACATACCAATTGTAAACTTACATCTAATTATTTGATAAAGTTTATATAATAACACAGGCGCAATAACATTATGGTTCTGAACATTATGATCAGAACATTCAGGGTACTTGCAAAAGTTTCGTTCATGTAGCCTTCTTTTGAAAACGTTGTATTGAAGAGCAAACAATGTGGTTATTTGGTTGCATCATTTGCGTTCTCAAGACGTTGATGTGGAGTCGAAAAATGTTCTAAATTTTCAATTTCTAAAACATAACTTAAAATTTAAATTGAGCCATCCCTTTTATAAAGGCAAAGTAGTTCTAAAACCGTTTTTTTTTTTTTGTAAACCTTTCGAATGTTTAATCCGTACATGTAAATGTAAATTGTATTATAATAAAACTATTAAACATTTGATTTAAATGAGGTGGTCACGTTTTATGAGACATAATAAAGTACAGGTACTTAGGACCAGGGTTTCCATGTATTATACTTCACCCCAGGGTTAAAGCCATTCCTTCCAGTCTGATGTCTACAATGGTCAAACATCGGGAATTCCGACATGGGTTTCTTTTTATTTAGGCCCAGTTTTACTCGTCGCATCACTTCGGGGAACTCACAAAAGGGGAACGGGTTTTCCCCGGCATGTGCAATCGAGCCCTTCTTCTGCCATTCTAAGTACTTCAGGTACTCCTTGGGATTTTGGTCCAGATGTTTCAAGTACTTGGCCAATTCTTCGGTGCTGTTAAAGTCACCGATGTGTATGAATGAATTAGGAGGCGCGACTTTCAGGTAGCTTTCCTTGGTGGGACCGTAGACCACGGGTACCATACCGTGACGGAGCACATTCCAGAACTTCTCAGTGATGTAGTCTGGGCATTCCGAATTTTCAAGACTTAAGTAGAACTTGTACCTCTCCAAGAGTCTGAGACACTTTTCTGAGCGTCTTGGCTGACAGGTATACTTCCCACATTTGCCGTAGGTATCTACACCAATGTGCTTCATTAGGTCATGCACGAAATCAAGTCGCGGCCAGAATGTGTTGATGCAGTTTTTGGCCATCCAGACTACTGGGGCCCCCGTCTTGTTCCTGATAGTCTCAAGTAGGGGTTTGTCGGGGTTCGGGGCCGGCTTACCGGGAACCCAACGGCCATACACCTCCTGGATGTCCGCTGTCGATGGGTAACCAAGAATGGCATGCACTGGTAGAGATCTAACGGCAGGTTGTATCCACCTCATATAAGACGCTGACTCTAGCGCCTTGAAGATCCATACCTGATCATTCTCCCCCTGTGTTGAACTAACACCAAGCAACGACTTCATCCTCTTCGGCAACAGACCGTCTTCAACGTTGTTAAATAGAACAACATCATTCTCTTTAAACTTCTTGGTATCCACGCCTAGGCTAAGTTCTAGTGTCAACGAACTATTGCATTTTAGAGTGTGCCTGACCTGCGGGCCTCTCTTAAATTGTATCCAATTTTCTTTTAGTTCACCATTAGGTCCACCATTACTCAACCAAACGTCTGGTGAGGATGAATAAATATAAATCTTTACAACCCTGTCAGCGGGCTTATTATTAGTTATGTTAGGTTTTGGTTCTGTAGGAACCAATGTTTTCATTTCAGTAATATTCATCGACCTATTGGAGTGAGTGAGGTTGTTGTGATACACGAAGGAAGGCGTTATTAACTGGTTCTCTGAGCTCATTACATCTCCCACGTTTCTGCGCACGGTATTCGTCTTGATGTTATTATACAAAAGTGCAACAATAGGAAGAACGATGATCACCACGAGGGCCGGGATCATCCAGGGTCTTCTTTTCTGTGTACGCAAGTAAGAAACAAAATAAGTGTGGTAAATACTTCTAATGCTCTTTGGTTGTTAGCGGCTATATTCCCATACTTCCATGAACAATATCGACAAGTTAGTGTGGCACAATCATGTGTCCTTAAGCAAGACACCTAACCATTGCTTCGTCATTCGGATGGGACGTAAAGCCGTTGGTCCTATGTTGGTCCCATGTGCTGTGTAACGCATGTAAAAGAACCCTGTGCACTTATCGAAAAGAGAAGGGGTTCGCCCAGCAGACAAAGAAACAAAACAAACAGACAGACATGCAAACAAAAGGACAGACAAACACGAGACATGTCAGCTACTCTGACCATGCTCAGACGCAAGATGGATCAGAGGAAACATGCAACGATGGGGGTACATTATCCCGAATTTAATTTCTCCACTAAATGTCAAGTGTAAATAATGCGACTTTTTCTCATCCTTAGTCACCGGTTCGGTTTACCATTTTTTAATCCGGGGAATAAATAAAACATAGATTAGTTAGTGACTTCTTACCCAGTATCTCCAAGACATGACTTTCTTTGACTGAAAATAAAAGGAAATGAATCTCAATGCATTACAATGATGTATTTTTGTCTTTTCCTGTTTTTAGGTTTTGTTGAAATAAATAAATAAATCAATAAATAAATAAACCAATTAATGATTTTGGGGGGAAATCATAACCATACTTGCACCCATTCAGTATAACAGAAATTTAATTGTCTATCATTACGATGACACTTACAATAAACACGCCTAACTAATAAATCAATTGAATCTGATACCTTCAAATTATTGTGTCAATGTTGTGTTACTATTGTTTCGGGGGGGGGTGAAGTTTTTTTAAAGGTAGATTTACTGTTATGATATACTGTATTTGAAAATGAAATACTGTGTTTATATTCAATGACAAAATATATTTATTGTAGAAAAGAACGAAACAAAACACGAAAATCACAAATTTTGTGTATCTTTAGAATAATGACTATAAACTGCCAATTGTTTGCAAACCATCCTTATCTTTATAATGCAGTGACATTTTTAATCGTATCTTGCAACAAGCATTTAGTGAACATTTTAAACTACGCATTCAATGTAGAAAGTAAACTGTTTATTTACAAAGCTTTAAAGATGACAATTATTTCCTTGCCAATAAGTCTTTTACATAATAATACACCGCGTGTGGGATTCATCCTACCGTAAACTGAACAAATTGAAAAACAAATTGATTGATATTTCTAATAAACATATTATTAATTTGATTATTTGTTATGCTCATTCGGTGCCAGTTGGTGATTCGCAGCTGATTTCTTTACAAACCTGATGCGTGTGTTTGGTTTTAAATCACTTAATTTAATTGTAAACGATGTGTTTGTTTTCTAACTATTATGCATGTTGTCCTATAGTATGGGGGTAGTGCCATAATTGCAAAGTTGGATACAAAACCAGTGAGTTGATGCAGGTTAAGAAGGGTGTGATTTGTTGGCAGATCTGTGGTGCCATTATATTAAAAATGCCTTCTGTTGGCTTTAAAACCCAGGAACCCAAAAGTTTAATTATTTGACAAAGGGGGTAATTAAAACTCCACCACGCAATTGTACCAAAAGAAATGTACAATTGCTGGAGGAGGATGGTATATGAGTCTGTTAATAACTGTACAAACGCCTGATGTGGCTATCCCGTATATAGAGTGTTACTAATGTGAATCTTAGTGAACACCGCACTACGTATCCTAATATTATGTAACGGCTTTGGGTATACTTATTGAACGACACAAACATGCACAGTCAACAGATTTGCATTAAACTCATACGGTTTTAAGGATATGATGGTAGAAAGCTTCCCTTAAAATATTACCTGCTGAGGTAGCCTACATTATAGTTTTTGAGAAATGTGTAAAAAAAAATAACGAAAAAAAAAGGATTCACGCGACTCTCCTGAAAACATGTTTTTCATTTTTCCTCGATAACTCGACTATACCGGTATAAATGAAGCTGAAACTTCCACCCATATACTCTATGTGAATGAAGATGTATGATACAACTGATGCGGATAGGAAAGCTTCCGTATCACGCTACCACTTTTGCATTCGATATGAAACAATATACATGTATAGTATTTAATTTACCTCAATGAGATATCCCTTTTGTAAAAACTCGTGATCAAGTGGTGGTAGGATACGGGAAGGCACCGAAAAATTAAAAAAACGAGGAACTTACCGTGTTTATTATGACGGAGAATGAACGATGACCGGCCATCTCTTCAACCAACACTATACGTCGTCTTTGGGATGTTGGTTTAATCAATCTCCCGTTGGAGGTAGATAGGTAGATGACACGGGGGCTAGACCGATCTACTGTTGGCAAAATCTAGTGATCTGAAAAGAACCAGGGGTCGTTGCTTCAATACACAGCACGGTGCATCTTCCCAAAACGTCTTCCTTTACATCGGGTATTGTCATGTATACGCACCAATGCGCTTTAAAGCTCAGCCAAAATTTTAAATAACAAAACTGTTTTTTGCAGTGTGGTTGTTGAAGACGGCAGTTTCATGGTCGTCCCACGTTAAAGGCCCTGTGCACCTTTGGTAATAATTGTATAAGACAGTCTTCACACTTGGTGTATCCCAACATACGCATAAAAATAACAAACCTGTGAAAATTTGAACTAAAATGGTCGTCGAAGTTGCGAGTTAATAATGGAAGAAAAAACACTCTTCCTTGTCACAATGTGCTTTCAGATGCTTGAATTCGAGACCTCAAAATCAAATTCTGAGGTCTCGAAATCAAATTCAAATTTGTTGGTGAGTAATAACTTCTTTCTCTTAAACGACGTTACTTCAGAGGGAGCCGTTTCTTACAATGTTTTACGCTATCAACAGCTCTCCATTGATCGCTAAACATGTAAGTTTTAATGCTAACAATTATTTTGATCAATTACAAATAGTATCAGGCGCCTTTAAGAACAGCACTGCAATCTGAATTTGAAGGACGTTGTTTTCAACTAATAGCCATAAAACCATTCTTGAACTCCCATGGCTTCAAGTTATACCATGGCAATTTATAATGTGTTTGTTTTCATGCAGTGATTGACATTTCTTATGAGGGATCCTCCAAGTTTGGACGGCCCCACTTTCGAGTGGACGCTTTATAGAAATGGAAGAGGACTAGAGCAGCGACATTCAACTATTGATGGGAACTATTCACCGAACTATTACACGCGCTCCATCGATGGTGCAATGCGGGACTACGGTTAAAGGATTTGGATACTATTTTTATGGTGTTCAATGTGCGCCGCGTCGAGTGTTCCATCGCCCGTCACGTCGCCCGCCGCTTCGTGACGTCGCGTCGACTGTTGCCATCATCCTTGTCACCAATGTTTCAAGCGTACAAACTCCTTTTTCTTATTTCATGTAGCATAAGAACTGTGTGAAGAATTCTGCGTTAAATCTTCATCTAACCAATCAGTATGGGCGACGGCACGACGCGACGAGCGGCGGAACTGGCGACGCGACGGCACGACGCGAGTTTTGTCATCTTTAGAACACCATGCCATCACGAAGCATTGGAAAAAAACCCAAATGGCTCTAATCCCAGAACATAATTGGTGCATACACTGGCTGCACTTCTCATATCATTGCAATCAGCGGTTAGCTGGATGATTCGAACCCCGAACCCACCGCAGTGTGATTGCAAGTCATGCAGTTTAACACATTTTAAAGGATTCTTGTAAATTAATAGGGATGTATGGTAAAAAAGCATAGTTGTTTGCACAGACTAGTAAGATGAGTGACTTTACACTCAGTCGAGGTATCTGCCCGGAGACATCAGCGCAAACTGACCACTATATCGGGTTTTAAAGGTACTGGACACCTTTGATAATTGTCAAAGACCAGTATTCTCACTTGGTATCCTATACATAATAATATGCATAAAATGACAACCCTGTGAACACTGTGTTGGCTAAATTGGTCATCGAAGTTGTAAGAAATTGATAAAAGAAGAACACCCTTTTTGAACAAAATATCATGTGTACTATCAGATGGATGCTTCAGGCCTGAGGTCTGTTATGCTACTCAACCACCTCTTCAAGAATCACTACACCTCATCCCTGAGAGATTATTATTTCTTAGGAGTAAACACAAACCTTTTTAACAAGATTGCATTTTCACCAAGCGCAATTTCACCAACAGCAGCACTAGCAACACATGAAATAGTCCAGGCGCTTTTTCTCCAGGCACTGTATTTACCACATGGAGACGATCAACGGCACACTGGCTGAACCATTGCCATGTTGTGACCACCAACTAGAAGCGTACTGCCGCCACAGAGGAATACACACCAATCTCTCTTATCGTGTACGTTCACGGGGACTTATCGTATACGTACATGTACACGGGAACTTATCGTGTACGTACACGGGGACTTATTCTGTACGTACACGGGGACTTACGTGCACAGAAACTTATCGTGTGTATACGATAATAATGAACAAAATAATATATAACACAAAAATATAACATCAGGAAGAATGACAGAAAAAAAGCTTTTTTTTAGGAGAGCAGAATGTACTATTTCGTAGGCCAGGGTTGCCAATATTACTGGGCCTCACGCGAAAGCCTGCCACACTGTGACCAAAATTTGAAGAGAAAAAGGGAAAGTTTACAAAAATATTATGACGATTTAGAAATGTGAACTAAAAAGCTTAATACTGTAATCAAAACAATCTAAAACAGGATGTTCTTATATCTCGTTCTTGAGATAAAGTGAGATAAAGTGAACAATTTAAACAAAGGATTTTTGAAATAATCGACACTGTTATTTGGAAATTGTACCTGCGCATTGTTTTGAAAATAAAACATAAGAAAACTTAATTAACTGTTGCAACTGCTTACCAACCACAGTGACCTGTGGTATTAAAGCAAATGAACAGCTAATAGCATGATGTTTAAAATAAGCCTTCAGAGAAAAACTCTGCTAGGGTCGAAACGTCAGGCCATTCTGCGACTATTATCAATTATTAGTGTTACCATTCCAAACCAAAATGTATATTATAGAGGGCGCCCTGTCGAATGTCGCTGAAATTACTCTCAACCTCGTACTCAAATTGTCTTGCAGTCCATGTCTGCTCCCTGGGAACGTGACAGCATTTTTGTGAAACATTTTCGCTCAATATCGAAGTAACAAGCAAAGTCGAATGAAGATGTTGAATTTAAACCTGGAAAAATATTACAAAATAGCCGGTAAGTGTACCATTCAAATATACTGGAGGAATGCCTGGCCATCCAGGCATGCACTAATGTCTCTACTTTTTTAAATAATGTGTTTCAATATCTCAGTTTCACAATTTAAAATTTTGTTTACAGTTGTCAAGTTGCAATCCTTTTAGTAAACTGTGTTGACAATAAATGTCGTCCGTGAAATTCCTGTGCGAGGGCTATGGTATCAATACCATGCCCAATATTCGGACAGAGCATATGCGCGCCTATGTCGGTTACCCTAGTAAGAGTATTTTACTATTACCGTGGGGATATGACGTTATTTTATTATTATAAACAATGTTCAGCAACCAATAAAAATAATGTGTCATGTTAATTACCGAGTATCACAATAACGTAGAAAGTAGTATCGAAGGAGGTCCTGTTTTCGAGGTGTCCCAAAAATCGTGGCAAATCTTTTACCTCTCTAGTCTCTGTGCTCGATGTAAACAGTCCCTAGATACAAATTGTGTGGTTTTATTTGCCAAGCAAAGAGTCTCCTCTCCCTTGACAAAAACTTAGAAACACGTAAGGCTCCACTGGATATTTGCACTTGTAAATGCAAAAAGTTTGGTATTTTAGGCATTTCTACAAGGTGCAAAAATATGTCATAATGTTGAGGCCATATAAAAATATTTGCCCACCGAAAATATTTCATCAAACACTATTTCAATTCACAATTCATGGTGATCAAATCATGTGACTGAATATTTTGCTGAGCATTCTGGAAAAAAAATACAGAGGCTTAGAGAAGCCATGTGCCTTATATCATTTTCTAATATTTTTTGAGATTTTTTTTTAACCCTCCGAGCAATATTATTATTAATATTAAAATTTAAACGATCAGCTTGTTGATTCAATTATCACTGTTTATTTATACGCTTTATTATAAATTTTAAGAGAAAAAAAAGGGGAAAAAATTAATGAAAATCAGATTTGAAAGCCAATGATTATTCACACTTTTTATTAAATTATTTATTTTTGTTATTTTTTGCAAATTACCATGGTAATTTTAAAATTTCATTAAAAAATATTTTAAATAAAACGAAGACAACTGCTGGCTATAGAGTCATACACAGAGTCTCAAAGAACACTTGTAGTCACTGTAGATGTTTCTTCCATGTATGGCTTCACCGGGAAACCATGCTTTCTGGTGTGCCGTGAAAACAGGAAAAACTCGAAACAAATGGGGCCAGTTGAAGTCATCGAAGATCGGTGTGTAGTGTGAACATTTCAATGTCAATCAAGTTTTAATATATGTTTGCATACTTCATATTAACAAAAGAAGGTAATTAGGGCATCGGTTATCATTATTTTTTCCCAATTCAAAGAAAAAGGCATAATAGCGTGAAAACTGGTAAGGGGAGGATACAGTAGAACTTGAAGTAGATTTACAATCAATTGAAATAAGCCAAAGTATTATTTAGCATAATTAGGGGCCTAGTTGATATTTTTGAATCAGCTATCCGGTATCCCTACAACTTACATTTACAAGCAAGGCTACATAAATAACAGGAGCTAGCTAGCTAGCCATCCACACAATGCACAAAGCTGGTGTGATGTGTCTTTAGACATTTTTTTGCCGGCTCAACAATACAGATACAGATACAGATAGACTAGTTTATCATGTTTAAATACGAGATAAATACATTTTTTTCTTATTTAACCGTGTTAACAGTGAACAATACATGATGATGAATTACAAGGTTTAATAT